>NC_139604.1:90381321-91581321 GCF_964270895.1 Podarcis filfolensis | reverse complement strand
ATAGAATTGTAGAGTTGGAAGGGACCCCAAAGTCATCTAGTCCAACCCTCTGCAATGCAGGAATTTCAACTAGACCATGGTTCAGCTATGACACATGGCCATCCAACCTCTTCTTTAAAAACCTCCTAGGAAGGAGAGTCCACCACCTCTCGTGGGAGTTTGTTCCACTGTCAAACAGCTCTTACTGACAGAAAGATCTTCCCGATGCTTAGCTGGAATCTCCTTTCTTGTAACTTGAATCCATTGGTTTGGGTCCTAGCCTCTGGAGCAGGAGAAAACAAGCTCCATCCTCCATGTGACGGCCCTTAAGATATTTGAAGATGGCTATCACATCTCTTTTCAGTCTCCAGGCTAAGCATACCCAATTCCCGCAGCTGTTGCTCATAAGATGTGGCTTTCAGACCCTTTATTGTAGCTGTGGATTTCTGATCAATATCCCAGCATGTTAAACTAAATTTAAACCAGACCAGTGGGCACAGTGTGACACAACAACAAACAGTATTGGACAACATCACTAACCCCCCCTCCTTCACATACGTACTTTTTTCACCCCATGATTCTTCCATGAAAATAACAAGAAAGAACTGTATGCTGGTATACTGCCACAATTTTAATCACTTTACTCCCACAATTTTCCGAGTTAAGGGGGCTGCAAACAGATTTTTCCCTGGCATCAAATGGCACAGAAATCAGCGCTAAACACACAATATATTGAATTAATTTTCCAGAAGTGACTTTTTAAGTCATGTGAAAGCTGAAATATAATGCAAAAATTAACAGTTAGGGAAATAGAATAAACCACCACGTGAAAGCAGCCACAGATACATGAAAATATTGCTCCTGGTAGATTGCAACCCTCCCCCCTTTCAGGAGCTGTAATTACAGCAACTTTGGGGGTTGCTTTATTTGTGGGGGTGGCGGCATGATTCAGATAAGAAGTCTGGGGTTGGCAATGTAATGGGCAATCATTATTTCTCAGCCTGGCATACCGCAGAGGACTTTTTTGAGGACAGCTTGGGAAGGCTCCCTGGACTCTTTAGAGCAGCTTTGGCCAATTTGGTGCCCTCAAGGTGTTTTCAGCTACAAGTCCCATCAACTCCAGCCAGGTGTCTGTTTGCCATCCTTCTGCACAAAATCAAAGCCTCCCAAGGCCAGTGGTGGACTTCGGGCCTTCAAATTTCAGTGGCGTCCTGGGGGACTCCCAACATTCGGTGCCCCTCTGCCCCTCGCCTTCCATCCAAATAATGGTTGCAGCGCCCTCTTGGCTCGGTGCCCATTGTGGGTCCATCAGTTGCACTCCCCTAAATCCGCCTCTGCCAAGGCTTTTAAAAAAAAGGAAATCAAGGTTTTGTTATGTGTATATATGTTACATGTAGTTTGCCAATTGCTCAGTGCAAGAAATTATGGAATAGTCACTGTTTTCTTTTATTTGCATAAGAAGCACGGAGAAAGAACAGTAATATTAAACCCCACTGAGGGGGCAGTGTGAATCTTGCTGTATTTAATGTGGGTGTAAATTAATGCTGTTTGGGGAAGGAGGCATGAATAGGTCTTAAATAAATTCTGCATCAGAACATAGAGCTACATTTTTGCACTGCCTGGGACTAAGGTGCAAGTACATGTAATAATTAGCACATAGTTGATCCCCACACCCACAAAATCTAGACACTGAAGCAGGTTGGTTGAACATCTGCAGTGCAGTGCAGTGCAGTGCAATTGAATTATGGAATTTTAGCAACAGTGATACAGATGTGTTATTTGTTCTGGCAGCTAGATTGCTTCAGAAACCCTTGGGCTTTTATTTTCCAGGCAGATATTCCCCAGAATTGCATGTCTTGCCTGTCTGCCTTCTTGGTAGGTTCAGGTACTTCCTTCAGGGAGCCTACTGTTCCGTTTCTCAAATAATTCCACTTGTGCAACTTGTGTGACTTAGTTCTGTATCATGGCTAGAACCAATATAAACATCTGTGGCCTAACAGAGTTGGAAGAGAACAGGAAAAATACCTATGCGGAGGTGTGCATTTCAAATTCCAGCTCAGATTGGTACATATGCTTCTACTATGGGGCGTTAACTAATTTGAGTGTTAAAATCCCCATGTAACTAAACTTAAAACAGAAAGAACAAGGAATGTTTTGGCGTCGTCTTTATTTAGTTCAATGTATACCCTGCACCTGTAGTTGACTTCTATCCAGCTATTCAAAACAAGCCAAGAATTATAGCCCATTAGTCAGCAGTATTAATACTAACTAAAAGCTGAGGGAATAAAAAAGTAATGGACAGAGCAGGTTGCCCCTGGAAGAAAGAGGTTAATAAGCCTCTTGAGTTTGGCTGCCTAAGGCACTTGAAGCAGAGGCCTCTCTCCCAATGACCTAAGTGTGCAGGAAAGGTTCATATGGAAACAGGTGTTTACATTAGCTTCCACAGTCTCAAATCTTTCAGGGTTTTAATGGTTGGCTTTCAATTGTGCACAGAAGCAGCTGTGTGAGTGGCGGCAACAGCAACACCCGAAGCTTGGGGAGGAGGTCCTCCGTCATCCTCTCTCTAGAGCACTCATTAAGATTCCCTCTCATCAGAGCTTCAGACTGTCCAGCTGCCCATATGAGGAGATGCCTAATTCTAGGAATCAAAGCATCTCGTATGGCCTGGCCCTGGACTGCTAGATAGCACCCATGCGGGGAGGGGGAGGGCTATTATCTTATATGGTGTGCTTGATACCTTTTAGTTTAAACATACCCACCAGTGGTGGCAGCAACATGGAAAATACATTTTCCATCACTGTCTCTCCAGTGCCATCATAGGTCACCACTACCTTGGGATGCGGGTGGCGCTGTGGTCTAAGCCACTGAGCCTCTTGGGCTTGCTGATTAGAAGGTCAGCGGTTCGAATCCCTGTAACAGGGTGAGTTCCCATTGCTCTGTCCCAGCTCCTGCCTACCTAACAGTTCGAAAGCACGCCAGTGCAAGTAGATAAATAGGTACCGCTGTGGCAGGAAGATAAATGGAGTTTCCATACGCTCTGGTTTCCATCATGGTGTCCTGTTGCGCCAGAGCGGTTTAGTCATGCTGGCCACATGATGCAGAAAGCTGTCTGTGGACAAACGCCGTCTCCCTCGGCCTGAAAGTGAGATGAGCGCCACAACCCATAGTCTCCTTTATCTTACCACCACCTTGTAAAATAATCATCTTATCGTGGTGTTTCTGAATATCAGTTGCTAGAAGCCACAGGAAGGGAGAGTGCTCTTCAGATTGGGTTCTGCTGGGGGTTTGCCAGAGGCAGCTGTTCAGCCACTGCAAGAACAGGATGCTGGACTAGATGTGCTGTTGGGCCTGATCCAGCAGGCTCTTCTTATGTTATAGAATATAGATCATTTTTCAGCTTAGAGTAGACCTGCTGAAATTAATAAACAACTAATTTAGATCTATTAGTTTGAATGGGTTTACGCCAAGGACAACTTAGTGGCATACCCTCTATAGGAATCTGCCTTTCACTGAGTTAGACCATTGGTCCATTTAGCTCAATACTGCCTGCACTGACTGGCAGCAGCTCTGCAGGGTTTCAGGCAGGATCTCTCAAGGCCATGCCTGAAGATGCTGGGTGTTGATCCTGGGAGCTTCTGTGTGCAAAGCTGACGCTCTGTTACTGAGCTACAGTTTTTCTCCTGTATGACAGAGTGCATTAGAGTTGTTAAGTACACAATGTCCAAATCTTAAGACTAATGTATGCTGATTATATATCGACTGGGCATTTTGCATTCATGTTTTATCTTACGTATAAAAGTCCTCAAGCTGTTGCACTTGTTTCTTTTCCTAGGTGTTAAAACAACTGAGGAGGAGAAGTGTTAAAATAACTAAGTTTTATACAAGAAAATACAGAAAAGCAAAACTGTAATGTGATTTGGAGACTCAGTGGTCTTCTTGCTCATTCTTGATAAATATTTGACATTAATAAAAACTGGAAGACTTCGCAGTTCTTCTACATTTGCATCCTATCCCTCCTTTCAGGAACTCATAGCAGCTTCAGATATTACAAACGTGGACCTGCAGCTCCCTATGCAGTCTCTTCCTCCATTGTCTGCTGACGATGGAGGATAATGTTGAAAATGTTTTCTTGGATAGGAGAGGAGAATAGGCTGCATTCTATAATATTTCCTGTGCAGGAGCCTCTTTGGACTTTCTAAGCAAACAACGCTACGTGAAAGGGCTCCATGCGCATTAGATGTAAATCTGTGTAAGAGAGCCCCAGTAAGAAAGAAAGAAAAAGAGAACTGAAGGATAAGAGAAGTTGCAGCAGAGAAGCATCAATCAATTCTTTCTCCACCTATTACCATATCCCTGTCTAAATTTCTAAATTCTCTCCACTCTTCCCACAAGCTTTCCTATGGGGTTTGTGTCCTTGCAAACATGTAGCTGGACCTCTGTGGAGAGGAAAGCTACTGTGGATAATTAAGAGCAGACAAGTGACTGTAGAATAAATAAAAATTGCCTTTGTCTTGCCACCTTCTCCACTCTAATTTTTTTTTAAAATAAACTGTTGTGAAACTCACAACGCATTTGCTTATCATGTAGATGTTACCTCTTAATAATTGTGAGAGGAGACTGTGCTGGCAGCTTTTCTCTATAACATCTGAAGCCACTGAGCAGCTTATGTGGCCCTGTGATTCAGGCACTGATCAGCTTAGCTTTAACCCGGTCAGAGGATCACCTGCTTTCTAGGCTGCAGGTTTCATGGCCAAGTCATTAATAGCAATACAGTCATACCTTGGTTGATGAACGCCTTGCGACTCAAACATTTTGGCACCCGAACGCCGCAATCCCGGAAGTGAGTGTTCCAGTTTATGAATGTTCTTTGGAAGCTGAACGTCTGACGTGGCTTCCGTGGCTTCCAATTGAGTACAGGAAGCTCCTTGGTTGTTGAATGTTTTCGGAAGTTGCACGGACTTCTGGAACGGATTCTGTTTGTAAATTAAGGTACAACTGTATTAACAAACTAATATGATGTATTCTAAGTATTTAAAGAGTGGGGAGGGGAAAAAATCAATATTGGAATTAAGTTTTTATATAGGAGCAACTTGAACATTACATGACACAACTTTTTGGGGGTGATGTGCCACTTCTTAAGAGCGTTGTGGAACAGGCATGGCCAAACTTGGCCCTTCAGCTGTTTTGGGACTACAGCTCCCATCATCCCTAGCTAACAGGACCAGTGGTCAGGAATGATGGGAACTGTAGTCCCCAAACAGCTGGAGGGCCAAGTTTGGCCACGCCTGCAGGCTTAGTATAATTGAAGTCACTTTCCAGTCATATGTTGTTGCTTAAACAGAAGGGATCTGAAAGTCTAGTGGCATGGTTAGTTACTCAACATGTCTATTTTGGGGAGCTAATAAATTGGCAGGACATAGTGACCTACTCCAAAGTGACTTTTTAATGCAGATATTTCAATGAAACTTTATCAAGTCAGGCACAGCGTGAAGGCTTTGACAACTGAAATGTCACTGCCTCTCTTTTATCAAAATCCTGGAGCTTTAGATTTTTGCTATTCAGGATATTCTTGGCCTCAACGTAGAATACTCTGCTATTGTATCTGTGCTGTCAGGAAAGTGTTTATTTACCTTTCAGAATTTAACAGAAAAGACAATTCTGCCAGATGTAGCTTCTCCTGTCATCATAGCATTGTGATCTGACAAACCACAGTGAACACCCAAGACAAAAGTGCTATGGTTAATTTATTTGAATTAATCAGACAATTTTTGGCCTGCAGGGCAGTAGCTTTAATGTGTTGCTATTCAGTGATGGTGCTTTATGAGGAGCACCCTGCACAAGAAGTATTGGGTGGGAAAGTCACCATGAGTTGCTTTAAATTTTCATGTGATGAACACAAAATTATTAAAGGGTGACAGTGTGAACAAAGCAGAAGTGGGTAATTCCTGAAAACTATTGCAGAGGTCCATGGGTTTGTTGCCAAACAAACAAAAAGCATTTAATTGCATGGAAATAGAAAAAGAACATTGTTGTCAGTGCAACAAACTGATTAATGTTTGGTGAATATGGAGTGCTAGTCTCTCGGCACCAAAGATAATGGTGAAGTCCTACTCAGGCTTGTTTGGGGGGTGTATCTTGCTTTAACTGGGAAATTCTGAGTAAAAGTATATATAACTGGGCTGCAAATCTGCTATCACCGGCACTTGCAGCAAGCTTTTGCTGAAGTTAAATCATTTGAGCTCTTGTTTTGAGAGGTTTTGATAGTCATGAAAAGCTGAAGACAAATTTGTGTGACAGCTTTCTGGAAAGCATCATCAACATATAACCCCACAAAAAAAGAGAAATATCCATGTTGTTGATGTTCTTCTGGCTCAGGACTGCATGCTTTGCACTCTGTGTCTAGAGCCAAAGATTTGAATTACGGCACAGCTGAAAGTGATAGCAATGAGCAGCAAAATGTTACAGTGCCTCTTCCTTTCTTTCCCCCTCCTCATAGGGTGATTTATTGTACATATATTGTCACTACTCTCCTTGAATTGGTTGGCAAGGAAAGATACACAGTAATATCTCCAGTATCCTGAATGTTTAAAGCATATTCTGCTCCCCTGAGCTGCCACTGTCACAAAGGTCCAAAAAGACCTGAGTCAGACGATGTCCCTCAGAGCAGCAAACATCTAGTGATTTCTTTGCAGGCCTAGAAGATGGCTATATGCAGACATGGAGGGTGTTAGGAGGGTGATGCATATATTGTGCATCTTCTAAAGAAATAGCCATGTGCTCTCTCAAAAGTATGTTTCTCTTCATTTCAAGATGTTAAAAATTGCACAGTGAAAAATGTGGAATCTGCTTATAAACTTTGAGGATGCCTGGGAGTAAGCCCCATTTAAGCCTTACTTCTGAGTGTATAAATAGGATTATGGTGTAATGAGGCCTTCCATAAATGTATCTGAAACACTGCTTTAAGTGGGAACTGCAGTGATATCTCACTTACCCCATATCACTTATCCAAAAACGTTGAGGATATTTTGGTGATAAAGCCTGCATTGAAGCAATGAGAAGAACAAAGCCTACATGCAAATGTAAGCTTTATCTAGAGAAAGGACTTATAATTACTCTTAATTGTATCTTTAGAAGGCTGCTGGTGGTTTCACAGGCCTTTTCTGTGGATCCTGTTTGCATGTGTTGAAACTTGACACTTTTGCATACTGAATAAAAGAGCCCAGGGAACACAAGTGATACTGTGAATTATGGTAGAGCTGGAGATATCATAGCTGGTAATTTGTCAATGTTGCTGTTTTCACCAAATGCATATTGTCTTTAACAACATTCAGAGTCCCTTTGAATTAATGTCGAATCATGCTGCGGGTCTCATATTTTCATTTGACACTGAACACTTGATCCCAGATGTGCACAGAGCAGAAAACCCTTGGCATCCTTTCCAGGAACCTGGGGTTTTTCCATTGGTTTGGAATGTGAGCCACTAGGCTCTTTGATTTCACTTTGTGGGAGGTTATAAGCAGTGGCTGCAGAGGCTGCATAACACACACACACACCATACATTGAAAGCACACACCCTGCAAGAATCCTGGGAACTGTTGTTTACCCTTCACAGAGCTACAACTCCCAGCACCCTTAATAAATAAGTTCCCAGATTATTTGTGGATGTGTGCTTTCAATGTATGGTGTGTTTGAAGCCAGAGTCTAGTCGATCAAAGGCTTTTATATACAAATGCCTTACTCTGAGATCTGAAAGCTATGCAGTATTATTATTATTATTATTATTATTATTATTATTATTATTATTATTATGTGACAGTGGATTATATTAAGGCAGAGGACGTGCAAGTCTAATGAAGAACCAGTGAACTCATGGGTTGCTACCAGAAGCAAACATGGTGTGTGCAACAAGGAAAGACATGCTTTATCTGTGTTGTACCTTGTGGCATGTTCAGTCTCCAGTATTACCAGTTAGAGGAACTTAGATTACAGGATTGGGAAGCTCCTCTGCCTAGGAAGCATCTGTCAGAGAAGACAGGACTGGGTTATACAGCAGGGGTGGAGAATGGATTGCCCTCCAGATGTTGTTGGACCACAACTCCATCATCCCTGACCATTGGCTTTGGTAGCTGGGACTGGTGGGAGCTGAGTTGCACAATGTCTGGATAGGCACAGATTTTTCATCCCTGTACCGTAGGCTGACTTCACTCTTGTATGCAGCCTGCCTTTCCCCCTTTTTCTTTTGGTACTTAAATACCCAGTCCACCGAGGTGTTTTAAATTTACATAGCAAGGGTGCAGATACAAGATCTTTAAACAATTACAGCATAATTGAACTGTGTTCGGCAACCCTGAGTATGCATTTGTGCTAAATGACTTCTAGAGGGATAATTACATTAGTGTGCTATACAGAAATAACAGTCTTGTGGCATATTAAAGAGACAGGGGCTTTTTAGTGATTTCTCTTAATCTTTGGAACTCCCTTCCTAGGGAACAGAAGTTAACGTACATTTTTTATTAAAGTCTGTTTTGGTTAATTATCATATGCTGTGCTTTGAAACATCATTGCTGCTGCTTATAAATTAGTGGGATGTTTTATTCCTGCTGCATTTGTGTGTTTTGACATTGTGATGGCAGTGTAAGTCATTTATTTACTTAAGCAATTTCTAACAAATTTCTTATGGCATAAGGCCAATAGAGGCCACTGTATCAGATGCATGAATGGTTATCCTGAGTTGGCAGGCTTATCTATCTGTAAGCAGTGGTGGTGGTCAGGGAAAGCAAAAAGTATTACTTGAATAAGTTCAATAAAAGCTTAAATAATAAAAAAAGTATTTTTTCTATATCCAATCAAAATTCTTTCCAAGACTCCAACTTATCAACAGACACTGTGCAATCCACCAGAAATAGATCGATGACCCACTGGTGGATTGTGGTCTATCTGTTGACCACCCTAGAGACAGGCTATTGTTCTACCTCCTCTATCAGAGACAGTAGGTCTATGAATACCAGTTGCTTCGCATGGGTATCTGCCTGACCATAAAAGTGCTGGAATGGATAGCCCTTTTGGCCTGATCCAGCAGCAGCTTATTGTGTTCTGCCATCTCCTTATACTGTATGTCACCTTATGGCAAATTCACACTTAAAGGTAAAGGGATCCCTGACCATTAGGTCCAGTCGTGGCCGACTCTGGGGTTGCAGCTCTCATCTCGCTTTATTGGCCAAGGGAGCCGGCGTACAGCTTCCGGGTTATGTGGCCAGCATGACTAAGCCGCTTCTGGTGAACCAGAGCAGCGCACGGAAACGCCGTTTACCTTCCCGCCGGAGTGGTACCTATTTATCTACTTGCACTTTGACGTGCTTTCGAACTGCTAGGTTGGCAGGAGCTGGGACCGAGCAACAGGAGCTCACCCCGTCGCGGGGATTCGAACCACCGACCTCCTGATCGGCAAGTCCTGGGCCTGCCTAAACTCTGCTACTTTGCACCACTGCTTGTAGCTGGATGATTTGAATTTTCCAAATCTCCTCCTGACTAGAGGCATCTGTCTAGCAAGTGTTGGGCTGTCCCATTTGGCTCTTCCCCGCAAGAGGAATGCGGTGAATGCCTCTGCAAGATGGTACATGACAGAACTCTTGCCCAGCAGTTATGAGGCTGCTGTTCCTCCTCTTCTTCTTTTTCCTTTTCTGCTGCAGAAACCAGCAGGCTACCAGGGCTTCGATTCCTTCCTGTTCTGCCATAGCACTGTTCCTTCCTCTTGCACTCATTTGCAATGCACGTTTCTTTCCTGCTGTAGTAGTAAACGGAAGCTGCTGTTGCATGGATATCCCCTGCGCTGTGCAAGATGCAAATAAAAACTGAAAATGCGGTGGTGGTGGTGGTGGAGGAGGAGATGCAGATTATTTGTGGGAGGCGCCAAAGGAAGACGGCCACACAGTTGCGGAACTCACAACTCTCCAAGGGAGGGCTTATCAATAGCCTTCTTTCACATACATAAAGGAGCTGGAGCTGTTGCACAAGAACAAGCGATGAGTCACAGCAAAGCAACTCAGAGGCCTCTCGATACTCGAATCCAGCGATGTGTTTTACTCTGGGCTGCTCACCCTTCCTGCTTCCCACATTTTTGGTGACAATTCCCACCCCCACCTTCCCGTCTGCATTTTGTTTTTGGTTTGCATTTGTGCAAACGGCAGGAAATGTCGTGGCACTTTCTAGAGTAGCTGGTTCAAGTAGGGGCGCGTGAGTGCCTCGTTGTGCAAATCCTGACAGCCCAATCCTATACGCCTTTTTAATCTGGATCGGGCGCAAGCCATTTCGTGGGGATTTTATTCCCATGCAATAACGTCGCGGTGGGGGGGGAATCCTGCGCAGATTTACTTGGGCTTAAACCCCCCACCCCCGTGAACGAAGTGGCACGTGCTTGCCTAGTATCGGCCTGCACCCCTTCAGGATGCAGCCGGGAAATTTGCGCTTCTAATCATATTGGTGGCCCTCCTACACCATTTTCGCCCCCCGCGCCCCGTTCCATTTCCTGCGCCCAAATGTGAGTTTCCAGCGCTTTAATTGGGGCTTTTGTTTTGATGTGTCTCTCCCCCCCCCCCCATGCAAAAATCACGCACAAGCCTGATTTACGGGCTTAGCCTATAAAAGCAAGGAGAGAGCAAAAGTAAACGTCCCTCCGAACGGGAAAAAGTCAGCACTATTCCTGGCAAAACAGCGTTTCCAGTAACGTGATCAGGCTCTTTCCCCCTGACCTTGTAGCTGCATCGAGATGCTAGCAATGCGTGCCAGAGCAACTGGATCTTCCTGGCAACCGAACCTTTTGGACGGACGGGCCCGCTCTCTCCATCTCATAGCCACAGACGGGCACGCACGAACGAAAGTGTTGAGTTACATGGGGTGGTTATTATACATTAAAAAAAAAACAACTTTATTTGCCTTATATGGCCACAGGAAATGGGCGTGGCTTAGGCCTGCTGCCGGGTGGGGGAGCCTGAGCAGGAGCCAGTTGTGCTGATGAAGTGGAAGAGCTGGTTTTACTTCTGTTGCAGCAGGGCATATGTGTTTTGCAGGAGGTGGCTGCTCCTAATTTCCTTTCCTGAGAGTTGTGCAATCTCTTGGTTCTCAGAAGGAGGCGGGGAGACGGGTGGGTGGGAAGCCAGCGCTCTCTGCTGTGGCTGTGGCTGCTGCTGCTGCTGCAGTTGCTGCCTCCTTCGTAGCTAAGGAGCTTCTCTTCCCTCCTCCTCCTCCTCCTCCCCCCCCCCCACCGCTCTGCTCCCCAAGCTGTGATCTCAAATCCTGTGACTCAGAGACTTGCAATCCTGACACTGCAACGTGCGGTTGGCGGCGGAGAGGGCAGCAGCAGCAACAGCAAACCGGGGCTCTCCACATCCCGGGCGGCAGCGAGCAAATACTGCAGGACTTTGTGCGCAGAGAGCCAGCAACCGAGCAGGCTGACAACTTGTGCACGGGATCTTTGCAAGGAAACTTCCTGCATTCTTTCCAAGAGAGCCTTGCTGGGGGGGGGGTAGCGGGAAGGTCTGTTCCTCCTCAGTCGCTTGTTGCTTTTTGGATTTGGCACTTAAACCGTCAGCAGAGAAGCACTGGAGCGAAGAAGAGCGATGGGAACTCGCCTGGCTTTTATTTGGCGCTTGAGAACAAGGAGGTAAGTTTGAAAGCGAGAGGGGGGACGTCTGCACGGTCCGGAGCAGGGCCTCTGCTTTTCTTCCGCTTGTTCTTTGCAGCGCGGAGCTGGTGTTGGAAACCATAAGAAGCCGCGGCGCGTGGGGAAGAAAGGGTGCTTGTGTGCTTGCAGCCGTGGAATATATATTTAGATTTGTTGCAATATAAATACTGCAAGGAGTGGATGGAAGAGTTAGAGTGGGGAGGGCGAATCGAGGGCTTTGGGGGGAACTTTTTTGGCTTGCCTTTCCTGTTTTCTTTAAAGCCTGCCTGTCTGCCTCCTGCGAGCCCTGCGTTTTGCCTCACTCTTGTTTGTGCAGCTACGCAGTTCGGTGCTGCTCAGGGGCGGCCGCGGAAAGGAGGTTTCCTCCCTTCAGAACCGGGAAATGAGACGCAGGCGGAGTGCTCTCTCTCTCTCCCTCTCGTGTGTGTGTGTTTTGCAAAACGTTCCCTTTGTCAGATGGGAGCAGCTTCTAAACGGGAGTAAGAAGTGGAAAGAGGTGATTTGGGTGGCCTTTGCTCGCTCGCTCTCCTGGTCATGAGATGGACATTTTTCTGACCAAAGACGTCGCGCTTTCAAAACGACGCTGCCTCCATGCACTCCCCACCCTCCCGGTCGCCGCCGCATATAATTCACCCTAATCCTTTGCTCCTGATTAATGGGTAAATCCCGAAGTGGAATTTAAGCTATGCTTTGTGTCTGAGGGTGCAAGTCGTGCAAGATTGCCTTATCTCCCCCCCCCCACTCCGATTTCCCCTCTCCTACCCCTGGCTACCACAGTTATTTTAACGAGGAATTGCAATGCCAACTTCCCCCCTCCCCCAAACACACACAAGCCAAAATCTTGGAACTCTCTCGTGCAGATTTTCCATTTTGTTAAGAGCAACGTGCACCGCCCCGCGCGTGCAGAGATGGGCCGCAAGTCTTTATTTACTAGTTTGGGGAAGGGGGGGGGCTGCGAGTTTCAGAGCAGCCGTTCATTCCCGTCCGGAAGCATAAAAGTTGTGCTTGTGTAAGATGGTTCCTGCATCTCATGCTTTTTGCAAGCATTGGGGTTGCAGAATGAGATACTCTTTTTTAATACACGGTGGTTTAGTTCCTAAATTCCCCACTTGTTTCAGCCCATATGGCTAGCAAACCTGTAGAATGTGCTCCTACGGGCAGCTAAGTCCCAGTGTGCTCATAAATTTTTAGAGAATGAGATAAGGGATGTGAAGGGAGTCAAGGTGGTGGTTTAAAGTCCAGGTGACTCCTGGGTCCCAGAACTGTGATCTCATCCTGCAATCCACCAGCCGCTCTAGCAAAAGTGGCAGCAATGTTGAAAGATATGTGTAATCACAGTCGTGGTGACTTGCCAGGGCGTATGGCCATAGTTCTGGCAGGTGACATCATCAAAGCTGTTCTAGTTCCTGTAGAAATCAATGAGAGAGCTTTGCTATTAACTAGAGGAGCATAATAGGTCCTTGTACTTGACAAGTGCTGCATCCTACATAAGAGGAGCCTGCTGGATCAGGCCAGTTGCCTATTTAGTGCAGGAAACCCCCAAGCAACTCTGCCCATCTTCAGTTCCCAGCAACTGGTATTCAGAGGCATAATGCCTCTGACAGCGGAGGTGGGACATAGCTATCCTGGCTAGTAGTTCTTGATATGCACTGTGTGAACAAGCACTTCAAAATAATAAAATCTGTCCCGCATCTTCCAACATGCAGTTTAATCAGAAGCCTACAAGTTCTAGTAGTTGTGTTTTGGCTCTGAGATGGACAGCTTTCAGCAAAAGTATGTTTCTTGGGGACATTTGTGTAAAGGCTCATTTAGATGGTCTTATCTCAAGAGAATCTGCATGTTTATACAGGAGAGGTATTGTCTTCTGATACACAGAATTAAATGCGCCCCCCTTTTTTTTAAGCTTTGGGTTTCATGCCTTGCCCGGTGGTTGTATTGCCTGTTCCTGTGCAATGTCTCTCATGTGTGCAGATGTGTCGATAAAGTTTGCTTTTGCCTAGGGCTGACTTCAGAATCACAGATAAGTTCATTGATTGCTTCCAGGCCACTGTAAATAGCACAGTTTAGGCTGAAGCAATACAGGAACTACACATGGTTTGACTTCCTCTGTGATGGGTTAGCCCAAGTGATTTGGCCACACTCCATGCCAAAATTGCAGGGGATCCTTTGCACACATGTTGCAGTGGAAATGTAAGGGTTTCTTGAAGGTAGAAATTTGGAAAAACACTACACTAAAGAAATAAGTCAAGACCCCTTATTTTCCAGAAATAGAAACACTAGGAAGCCAAGGATATGCCTGAAGAATGGCCTTCAAGCACATTAATTCTTGTCTAGGCTTAAGATGGTGTTTCCGTGCGCTGCTCTGGTTCGCCAGAACCAGCTTAGTCATGTGGGCCACATGACCCGGAAGCTGTACGCCAGCTCTCTCGGCCAATAAAGCGAGATGAGCGCTGCAACCCCAGAGTCGGCCACGACTGGACCTAATGGTCAGGGGTACCTTTATCTTTTCCTAGGCTTAAGATATGTGCACACTGTTCTTAAGAACTTTATCACCTTGTTTGGACTGCCAGGGCAATGTAATCAAATGCAGAAATCTGTTTAAAAGACGACTAGTGGCTTTGCTGAAATCTTAAACGTGTCTCCAAGCTTAGTATAAGTTAATTCAACCTTTGCCAACATGGTCTTCCAGATAGTTTAGACTACAATTCCCATTGGTCCCAGCCAGCACAGAGTTGTAGTCCGTAGCACCTGGAGGGGGCCAAGTTGATGATGGCTATGTTCAGTACAGTAGTCCTGGGCAGACTGAGGTGAACCATTTACTTCTTGCACGCTTAGTAACTTGCTGAACCTTTTATATTGAACTTGTTGGGATTGAGAAAGAGATACTTTATCCCTCCATGGGTGTGATTGCAATGACTTTTTAGTCTGTTCCTTTGTCTTCAGAAATTATGCAAACTATGCTGGCTTGAGGCTTTGGGTTACTAAAGAATGAACTTGATGACAGGATGCCTTATTATGTGGATGATGGGAAGGGGCCTGAATGGCAGAAGGCATGCAACTATGTATGTACTGGTAGAGTGCTTTGGCACTATTTGTGGGAACCTTTGTATGGCACAGAAGTCTCCAGATGCTGAGACATTAGGGTAACTTTTGATGAAGGAGGATAGTGGGCTGTTAACACAAGTCTTGCATCTCTATAAATTTGGAGTCGGTGGAATTGATTTGGGTGCAACAACACTCTGTCTCTTCTCCCTGTACACTTCCAGGATCTATCTGAATGTGTTGTCCTGGGTTCTTTTTTTGGTGACTGTTGCTCTCTACATGTCCACATGACTTTTAGGTCTGGCCCTGCAGTATTCTCTAACCTTGTTCTTGTATTTCGTTGTGGATTTAAATCAAAGTGTATGGTTTTTCTAATTTGTGCATTTCCTGCCCAAGAATGCATACTAACTGGTTTACTGTAACAATGAAAGCATATTGGTTTGCAACTTGGTAAAGTTTTATATACCAGTTTATATGAGCATCATCCGAAATGTTTGGTCATGCAACCCACATGTCTTTTGTGCTGCACAATTTTTTCTGTTTAGAGATAAGGAGGGGGAGGGATCACTGTGAAATTATTAGATTTTTGTTCAAGTGTCTGTACAGTTGCAAGGATGCAAGACTGAAGAGAAGTCACAAGCCAGTGCAAAGTTACGTGTGCAGGATTGTGGGTATCATAGAATCATAGAATCATAGAGTTGGAAGAGACCACAAGGGCCATCGAGTCCAACCCCCTGCCAAGCAGGAAACACCATCAGAGCACTCCTGACATATGGTTGTCAAGCCTCTGCTTAAAGACCTCCAAAGAAGGAGACTCCACCACACTCCTTGGCAGCAAATTCCACTGTCGAACAGCTCTTACTGTCAGGAAGTTCTTCCTAATGTTTAGGTGGAATCTTATTTCTTGTAGTTTGGATCCATTGCTCCGTGTCCGCTTCTCTGGAGCAGCAGAAAACAACCTTTCTCCCTCCTCTATGTGACATCCTTTTATATATTTGAACATGGCTATCATATCACCCCTTAACCTCCTCTTCTCCAGGCTAAACATGCCCAGCTCCCTTAGCCGTTCCTCATAAGGCATCATTTCCAGGCATTTGACCATTTTGGTTGCCCTCCTCTGGCAAGGAAATGTTGCAAGGAAAGGCTGGACAAAACAGTGTTTCTCCATGAGATGGAAAGTAAATGTTTGCACTGCTTGGTGTCCTAAATACTAATAATTTGCTGTAATAATTGATATACAGTAGTAGCTCTTGTTACGTAAACTTCAGGATGCGAAACCCAGAAGTATTTGACTGTAGGATGCAGAAGCGGTCCTCAGGTTGTGGAAACCTCGGGATCCAACCGGACCTCCGGAACGGATGCCGTCCGCAACTGGAGGTACTACTGTAATGCATGAATTGTTTCATTACATTTACAATTCCTGGCTTGAAAATCAGTTATTTTTCTCCATTATTTTTAATTGTTTCCATAGAAAAGCAAACTGCAAATCTGTTTGATTAAAGAAGCATAAGCTGAATGATAAGATTCGAATTTAACATTTGTGTTGGCTTTGTTTAAAATGGAACCATAAAAATACTTATTATAACTGAAATGTAAAAACACGTTAAAGTATTATTTAACAAGTGACTTTTAAAAATTAAATAAATTATTTCTTAACCTTGATTGTATTTGGATACCCTGCAGTAGATCTCATGAAGAGAGCTCTTAGTATATAATCTCAAAATAGTCAGGAATGTGGTATGAATGTTCCTAGTTTCTCATGAGGGGAAAATCCATTCCGGGATAAGAATAATTTCTGTAGGCCACAATTGTTGGGCATTGGTGGAACTGTGAATCAGGTGCAGAGGTGGGAGTGCTCACCTGTAGCACTGTGGCCTGGCTTGCTATGCAAGTCATCTCATAGTTGATGCAGTTATACACAGAAAGACTGTTGTTGGCCTTGAGCACATAGGAGCTGTAATTGATGCCGATAGTTAAAAATAACAAAGACTAGAATGTAAGAACAACAACAAAACTGCATTCGGTGAAGGCTCTGAACAAGAATGCACTCATCAAGCTTTCAGTGTGGAAACTTAATTTTCAGATTTTATGATGCTGGCAACTTTCAAAACCATTTACCCTATTCCTGGCCTATCGACCATGCAGATGAACATTGTAAAATTTGGTCACTTGCATGGGGCCAAGTAGAATGTTGAAGGACAGATCTATAAAGTACAAATTACAAAACCTTTGTATTGTTCTGTCATTGCACAGCCTGTCAGAACAGGTAGTGAATGCCTAAAGTAAAAGGGGGAAATTTATATAGGTAACTAGAAAGTGGGTGTTTACCCTCTCTTTGACCTTTATCAGTTAGGATTCATATGAGTGCTATTCTTAGATTATATAACATATCCCTGCCACTACATCATTATATAACCATGGGTTTATCCTTCCAATGCACTTTATTCCTCTTATTTTATGAAGATGGGGATAATTTTGTTTTGTCTTAAACACTTTTAGGTTGCAAAAGTGAAGTACTTAACATTTGGATGTAATGCTTTTGCAGCTGACTCCTAATGCAACATTTTTCAGAGGGGTAGCTATGTAAGTTCATTGCCTCAATAATAACAAGAAAGTCTTGGGCACCTTAAAGACGAATGCATTTATTATGACAGTGCTGGGGAAGCTCTAGCGTGTGGGCCTAATAAGGTACATTAGAACATTTGACCCTTGAGGTTGTCTCAGCCTTGCCATGCCCACTTGTCGTACACCTGATGCCATTATGTTGGTCAGGGGCTGCACTGAAGGGGGGTTTACAATTGTTGCTGATCAATGGTGCTTTTGGTACAGTGTTCAGCAAGACCCCACACTGACACTTTGCAGAGGAGAACTAATACAGAGTGTGGCAGGTACATTATAGCTTAAGCATATGTAAAATAATGTTCTGCTACCATTCACAAAAGGAACGCGGGTGGGGCTGTGGTCTAAACCACTGAGCGTCTTGAGCTTGCTGATCAGAAGGTCAGCGGTTTGAATCCCTGCGACGGGGTGAGCTCCCTTTGCTTGGTCCCAGCTCCTGCTAACCTAGCAGTTCCAAAGCATGCCAAAAAGTGCAAGTAGATAAATAGGTACTGGTCCGGCAGGAAGGTAAATGGTGTTTCCGTGCGCTGCTCTGGTTTTGGTGCACCAGAAGTGGCTTAGTCATGCTGGCCACATGACCCGGGAAAACTGTCTGCGGACAAACACTGGCTCCCTCGGCCTGTAAAGCGAGATGAGCGCTGCAACCCCAGAGTCCTCTGCAACTGGACTTAACTGTCAGGGGTCCTTTACCTTTTACCATTCACAAAACCTTATACTGTATTAAAATTTTGGCATTTCATTTCCCTCTGACCCTACTCTTCACATTTTTACACCCCTAATATACTTGCCAATTTAGAGCGATGCTAAATGCTTCTGATGAAGTGGATTCCAGTCCATGGAAGTTGAACACTATAAATTTATTAGTCTTTAAGGTGCCTCAAGACTTCATTTTTAATAAAGCATATTATAGTTACAATCCAGCCGAACCACTTTTAGATCCTGCTTTTTTCTCTGAGATCTGTGTATGTCCTTTTGCATTGAAAATGGTGGAAGTCAAAACTGCTTAGTTACCTTCTGTATTAATTTACCTCTCCTGGTTTGTATGAGGTGGCCAGTTTTTGGAACTGCACTCTGCTAAATCTGTGGCTATTAAGTGCTTGGATGAAAAGTGAACTGACTTGGAGTTGAATCCAAAGAAGCTGCGGTAATAGGAGAAGCAGCTGGAAGATGTTAACAGCCAAGCTTTCGGCTTCTTCATTTGTTGGAGATGTGTGACTTTGGGCTACTGTTGATTGCCTTGTGACAGCTGTGGCCAGAAGCATTTTCCCCCACCTTGATATGGCAGATAACAGTATGCTTGTGAAACTTGCTCCATTTACAGTGTCATTTTGACTACTGACTGGACTACTAGAGTGAAATCCATATAGGGCTTTCCTATCCTAGGAAAAGTTTCCAAAATGTCAGTGTGTGCAGAATGTGACTGTTGGACTCTAGATTACCAAGGAAATACTGTATTTATTAGATGTAATACATTGTATCAGGTATACATATACTTTATGTCTGGGTTTTTACCAAGGTATGCAGTCTACAAGGTGTTTTAGGGTTTGAAATATATCAACTTGTGAGACTTTCTCCTCTGTGCATCTTGATGAGAGTTTAAGTTATTGGTAATAATAGTCCCCCAGGAGGCAATCACTCCTGGCGTCAAGTGAGATTCTATAGGTTTGTTTTGATTTGGTCAAGAGCAAGGCTGAAAACTTACTTCTCTGGATAAAACAACAACAACAACCACCCAGAAAAATGGCACGGGAACCTTGGCTGCAGTTGTAGCTGTCACTTCCTGAAGTGTTGAAACATCCTCTTCCTCATCTTCTGCCTACCTCCAGCTTGCAACACAGAACTTGCGGAGCAGAGTTATAGTGCTGGGAATGTGTAAGCTTTTGTCATCATGTTGAGTTATAAGGGGCAGAAGCTGAGCTTGCAGAACCTCTGCGTTTTTAGAATATGGCTTGACAATGAGATGTAGGATGGCAGTGAACCATCGGAAGAATTCAGCCATTTCTTTGCCTTTCTTTGGTGCAAGTAATGGTGTGAACTGTGTCTTCTCTGAGGAAGTCAAATCTCTGCAATAAGTTCCAAGCTTCTTGTTACCAAGCCTCCTTTCAGTTTCAGGTCCCCTGTGATTTAAATCAGTAGCCATGTATTAAAAAAACCCAAAAAAACAGTTTTGGATTTCGTGGCTGATGTATCCAGAGAGGCATATATGTCTATAAGAGGGTCTGGCTGAATCAACCCTGAACTGCTTCTTTAATTTAATTAAAGTGACCAGATACATTTATCCTATATCATTTTTCTTATTCAGAATATTAATAACATGAAAAAAATTGGCTGGGTTAAGATTCAGCTGATGGCAGTCCTGACTTGTGCCTTTCTGATTTTATTCACCACGATTCCTGGTTTCAGTGGAGGAGACAGAAACATAAGAATTTGTCTGATACTGAACCAGAGCAGTGGTCCATCTGGCCTGGCATTGTCTGTGTGGACAGACAATAACTAGAGTTTCCTTCTGTTTCTTGTCCTACCTGGAAGTGCCTGGGATTGAACCTGGGACCTTATGCATGCAAAGCATGTGCAAATGAGCAAAGCTGCTGATCAACCCGACACCAAACCCCAGATTCAGATCTCTGCACCCCCTTTTCACCTCCTGTTACGGCTTTGTTACCACTTTGAGGGGCCCTGTGTCAGTAGCCATTCTGCATAGCCTTCACATTCTGATCCACCGTACAGTGTAAAAGCTTTAAAGCTGCCTTGCTTCTCACTCTTGGCCTAGATACTGCTTTGTACTGAAGTGGAAAGTCCAAGAGGGAGCAAAGATTACCTTTGCCGTGCAAATACTCTCCTGCATTCCTGCAAAGGCTGCATTCCCCTGCCTCTCGCTCCCCACCACCGCCATGCAGAAACAAAGCAAATTTAAGCTTGGGAATTGTCTCTAGTTTCCATAGTTTAGCTTGTTTATGCCAGTTTATTTTGTTCTTGGTGCAAGCAGCAACAGCATTGTCTTGGCTCTGGGAATACAAGAACGAGGAGAACTTCTGGCCAACTCCATGTTTAGTTGTTCCAACTCCAGGGCCGGCTGCAGTTCCTGCATGGCTGACGTAAACACTGCTTTCTGTTGGTAGCAACTACCTTCTTGGCAGTTCCAAAGAGGAGAGCCAGAAATAGCCTAGTTAACAGCTCCGTTAATCGTTAGCAACTAACTTGTTTCCAAAAGGAACGAATGTGTACTTTTGTGTCATGATTGTATAGATTACCTTCTCTAGATCCTGCTGGACCATGCACCAGCCAGCTCAAATTACTAGTATTTCTCACAACAGTAAGCAATACTTAAGCTAAAGTGAGCCCTATCTCATTTGTCAGAACGATTTCTAAACCATCAAGTAGTTAGACAAAACAAATGCAACAAATTGAGTTCTGCTGAAATAAAATCTGCGGTGCTGCTTCCCCTTTCTGTAGGAGGCCTTATCTCCAGCCTACCTGCCCTGTTCCAGGTGTGTGCAGTTTCCCTTTTCCATTGTATTCTGCATGCCGTTTTCTTTGCTACACACCCTAACAAACTCTCTTTGCAGCTGCTGGTTTGAGAAGTTTCACCACCTTCCTGTTCATGCAACATAAACAGAGTTTGATTTGGTTATTAAGTAGGGATTAATGGTGAGATTTATCAGGATTAATATTTTTTTATCATGGCCATTCCCAAAATATCTTTCCAAACTCTAAAACAGCACCTAGACATTGTAATAAGTACTCCCTCCCCCTCTCTGCAATGACACCTTAAAAACACACACACTCCAGTGTTGTTTTTCTTGCAGGGATTACTGCCAAGTGCAGGGTCTTCTATTGTCTATTGTTGAAGAACACTGTCCATTCGCAGTTCTTCCAAATAAGAGCCGCAGGCCAAGTTTGCAATAAACAACCAACAGTTGCACTAAGGTTTGCAAGCAGTTATTACAAGGAAATGGGGAAGCAGGAGACCAGAGTTTGCACTGACATGTCACTTTAAAAGCACAGGGCCCTTCTGTGAAAGTACTTGGCCGAAAGCCACCCTCTGAGTCACATATGTTGCTCCTTTGACCCTCTGATACCACTGTAATATGTCTCTTAACATGCCAGTTGCTGGAGCATATTAAAGCAGTTGAAAGGAATGGCAGCGGTGCTGTTGAAGTGAAGAATAAATAAAGGCGAAGCCCATACGTTTTGTGTTAAGAGACCAGAAGAGTAGATGATACTGCGGGTGGAGCAGTTACACTCTTCTTTCTAAAGCTGTGACATTTGCTGAAACAACTAAAGAGCAATCTGGTTTTGTAACACTGGGGTAAACAAGTCTTGTGGCAGCATAGTTCGATCCAAGTTTGTCATACTTGTAAAAGTCGGTGTGGTTTAGTGACAAGACCGTTTGGGGGCTTTTGATATGGGGAAATCCCACTCAAGGTACCCAGGGTGACCGAGACAAGGAAAACGAGTGGCTCACAAGTTCATTCTGTCCTCGCTGAAAGGGAAATCGGAGGGAGCATGTGTGAAAACTAAGGCCTACCTAGGCCCAGAAGCCAGAGCACAAGTAGATTAGTTCAGTTAGCAGTGATTACCTGAAGGTTTAGGCATAGCTGTCAACGTTTCCCTTTTTTTAAAGGTAATTCCCTTATTCCGAATAGGATTCCTTGCAAGAAAAGGGAAAAGTTGACAGCTATGGGTTTAGGTGGTGCATCAGTTCTGTAATGAGGCTTGCCAGCCTTCACAAATTCTAAATCCAAATATTTAGCAATTTTTTTCTAAAAGCAAGCATTAATTGCTGTGCAAAGCCACTGAATATTTGACCTTAGCTTCTCTGTCCACAAACTGGGCAGCCTATGCACGCTTCCACAAGTGGCACAAGCCATCAGGGTTTGTGTCACTTCTGAATAAGGACAGGAGTACCTGTAGGTCTAGCTGTCGTGCAGCATTGCCTTCGCCAGCCTGGGGCCTTCCAGATGTTTTGGATTACCATCTCCCAAACATCTGGAAGGCCCCAGGTGGGGGAAGGCTCATGTAGCCTGTACTGATGCCTATCTCCACAGCCCTGTGCTGCTTTCCCTGACACAGTGCATGGCAGGAAAAACCAGATCAGGGCTTGGAGGGGCTGCAGATTGCTCTAGTCCCTTACAATGGGGGTGGCTTCTGACCCACTTTCCTACGTGCTCAGTGGGTGCATTTCCTTCCTCAGTTCCCTTTGCATCATAAGACTTTCTAAATGCTTTGCTGCTTATGGGAAGATAGAGGGACACTGCTGGTATGGTGGAACTGCTTAACACTCTCTCTTTAGAAACCATTTTCTTTCCTCCTTCATGATTAAATATTATTTCTTCTTTCCCCTCTCTCCCCTTCCTGTTTGGTTCCCCTACCCCTTTTCTGCAGAAATGCTGGATTTTTTTTCTTTGGGGGACTCTTGCCACACAGAAGGCAGTTTTTATTCCTCACTCAAACCACCAGTGTGTAGGAGGGCTGTTCTGCTGTCATTTCCCACTTCAGGGAGCAGTGGGTGGTGAGTGGGAGGGAAAAGGCTGGTTTGCAAGGCAGCCTGCAGGAATGTTAATTGTGCCTGCTATTCACAAAGCTTGAATTGGGTGGTTTTCATTAATTGGGTTGATGTGACCATGTGGCTGGAGGCTGGCTTTAGAGACAAGAGGGTATGCACTGATTTTGGCCAAGTTATAATTAATCCATACATGCGTGAGCACTGCTTACCTTAACTGGCTTGCCTGGCTCTCAGCAGTATCTGTCGCTATCGATGGCAGCTTCGTGGTGTGCATGAACCTCAACAAGACAAGGATGGCAACCTCCTTCCGTCTGACCTTTCCTAAGGCCATTTTGTTAACGCCACGTACCAAATCTAGATCACACCGATAGGTTTTATGCTGCAAAATTAGTTATGTTTGAGACAAGAAGGAAGCTAGAAGGTAAAATATGCAGCATATTCAGACGTAGGTAAACTTGACTTTGTTTATTTCCCCTACAATTTGGCTTAGAAGTTCAGGTAGATGCCTTTTACATTGTGCCACCCATATAAATGCTTCCATAGTTAAATGGGAGCTTGTGGGGTACTCCATAAGAATCTTTTATTGGTTTCTGTCGCAGTTCTTCAGATATTTTAGATCAGGCCACAATATTTTTCTTAAACTGGCTTTTTCTTGTTGTACCTTGGATGAGTAGTTCAGATTAGGGTGCTTCATTTCCTCCTTAGCACATATGGATCTTGGTTGGTCAGGCAGATAATAGAATGATCTAGGCAAAAAATAAATAGCCAAGACAAGGGATCCATTTTTCTTCTTTATTTTTCAAGGCTCGGGTGGTACCTTAGGGCAGATAGAAAAACTGACTCCACATAACAAGCGCCTACATTGTGCATTAAATAAGGATACTTTAAGAAAGATATACAGTATGGTAGGGTTGCCATATTTCAAAAAGTGAAAACCCAGACACAAAAGTTACTGAGCTTTTTTTTTTGCAAAATCTCAAAAAACAATTGTAAAGCTATTTTAAAGGAAATTCGGCAAAATCTGAACAGTGTTTCCTGGCTATGTCCAGGAAATTCCAGACCTATGGCAATCCTACAGTATGGGAAATGTTAATGCATATAAATGTGAGATAATTATACAAAAAGAGGTGTACAAAACTGTGTGTGTTTGTTATTTGTCCCATTTATTTCATTTTCTTATATGTTGTAGTTCACCTTTCTGACATCATGGAACCCAAGGCTGTACACATGTGCTTTTCAAGGAGTCACCCATCCAGACACTGATCAGGCCCTGAACTGCTTAGCTTCAGGAAGGTGGTACTGTGCCTTCAGATTATATGCAGATCCCAGACTCAGGAAAGTGCTTTTTTTGTTCTGCCTCTCTCATAATTCTGGAACCCAGGGCCATCCAATAAAGCTAAATGGTGGAAGGTTCAGTACTGAGAAAAAGAAATACTAGTTCATCACAATGCATAGTTAAAACTATGAATGCCACATAATGTAGTGATGACCATCAACTTAGATGGCTTTAAAAGAGAATTAGCTTTATCTCTCCGCCACCAAATAAATGTGTCTATCCATGGCTTCTGGGCATGATGGCTTTGTTTTACCTCCAGGATCAGAGGTGCTGTACCTTTGAATGCCACTTTCTGTGGAATAACAATGGAGGCAGGCTGTTGACCTGTTGCCTTGCCTGCAGATCTTCCATAGGCTTCTGGTTGGTCCAGGGTGCTGGGCTAGATTGGTTTTTGGTCTGATCCAGCAGGACTGCACCTAAATTCTTAACTATTAGTAACTGTGGGGTTTTTTTCTTCCAACTTTTGAACCCGCTAGTACATGAATCTGCCTTGTCCTTGATCAGGCCATTATTGAACCATCTGTATACTGTTTGGCAGCAGTTCTTCAGAGTCCCTGAGGCAGAGATCTTGCTTATTCCTGATTTCTGAAATTGTTTGAACTAGACATGCCAGGGTTATCATAGAATTGTAGAGTTGTAGAGTTTTAAAGGACCACAAGGGTCATCTAGTTCAACCACCTGCAATGCAGGAATGTTTTGCCCAATGTGGCGCTTGAAACCATGACCCTGAAATTAAGAGTCTCATGCTATACTGACAGAACCAAGGTATGACTGTACTTGCCTGACAAACTATGGCCCCCTATCCAACAATATAGAAGCCAGGTTTTTGGTCTTAATGTGCTTTACTATGAATGTTCTGCCCCATCACTCTTGCTTTGCTCCTCCCCTGGTACAACTGGGATAAACCAACCATTTTGTCCAAACTGGGGTTTGTAGTTTGTTGCTCTGTAGCAAGCCATAATCTGCAAGCCAACGATGAGACATGGTTCAAGACTGACAAGTGATTGTAACTTGCACATGTAACAGGAAGTCCAGCTTAATTGCAGCTTTCTGGTTTGTTTATCCAGCTCTTCCCGGGGAAGCAGCAAAGCAGGAGTCATTGGGGAGCATGTTTCTCATTCACAGTAAGTGGCTTACTGTTGATGTGTGAACGTGGCCTGTGTGTTGCTGCCATTGCTGTGTGAACCTTGAATTTAAAACAACATACTGAAGCTAAAGCGGATCTTGGAATAGTTTTTAAGGCCCAGAAAAGTTGGTGGAAGTGATCTGGAAATAGCCAGCTGCCTAAGCAGGTGTAGGAAAAGGGATTGGATGTAAAGGCACTAGCTTCTTGAAGAGGAAACAGATAAAAGAGAGTGTCTCTAAAACTGGAAGTCAAGAGAGTGGAATCTCTTGGGAGAAGACAACCTCCTGGGAAGAATCCATTCATTGGAATGGTTGACAGAGCACATTGCTCAGGTTAAAGCGGTACAGGTATTTTAACCAAATCCTGATGTAGATTATCTAACAAGCAAAACAAAACAGAACTTGAAGGCAAAACTAATAGCTGCATGTGAATTTTATTACAGTCTTGTAAATAAGTCACAAAGGTTATTATCCCAGGGATTACTTTTTATTATCCTCCCTAACCGCGCATACTGTTTAGGGCACTTTGTTGCTCTATGAAAATCAAAAGCAGACTCTTCTCTAGCTCATGAATGCTGCCTGGCAGTGGTTCTTACTAGGCCACAAATAAGTGAGTGACCCTTTACCTGCTCGACTGATTTCAGATGCTATTTCAGATGCTACCACAGTCTTTTGGGGACGGGGAGAGCAGAAAACAGAGACAGTCTCCTGTGATCTTGCCTAGAGAGTTTTATTCAGTGTCAAAGTGTTGAGATAGATGGAGCAGCAATGCATGATACTTGCAGCACATTCCTGTCTGCGTCTACCCAGAATTAAGCCACGTTGAGTGTAAAGGGTCTTGCTCCAGATAAATAGATACAGGATTGCAGCCTTAATCTAGCACACTGCTTTTGATAAAGTGTTCTTAAAGGAAGAGGCCCTGTTCCTTAGCAAAGACCACGGTATAAGGGCTGCACTGCTGTTCAGTTTCCTGTGAGTTAGCTCAGTTGAACACTGTGGAAATATGCATAGAATTGCACTGCAAAGGTCTGCATAACTATGTGCCTGCTTGTGATTCCAGATATAAGTGAGATAGCAGATGCCGTTGAGTAGAAGGCAGAATTCGTGCACGAGGCTCTCAACAGATGGGTAGGCAAATGGGAGTTTAATGTTACTAGATGTGAGGTCATGAACTTGGCATTTGAAGTAGAAAAGATATGCCGGCTAAATAGAAAGTGATATTTGAAAGGAAGAGGAATAGTTAATTTTTCAGAACAATCTTTTAAAGATCTTTAAAGAAGTATTGTACAAGGCAATTAACGTGAAGGGAATGCTGTTGAAATTGTCAACTTCTCACACAGATTCTGATGAAAATTAGGAAATCAGGCAGGCTAAGTTTCAGATGCCAGGTTAAAGTGGCTTTATTTCAGGAGGCCTATACATCGTAAATGTTTTGTTCTTGTATATTTTAATAAATGTTTGAAGTTTTGTATATTGCACGCTTGCTTGTTTGTGAACCAATTTTAGACCCAGGTGTGGGGGAAAGTGGGGTGTGCTTTAAAATAATAATAATAATAATAATAATAATAATAATAATAATAATAATAATAATATAGCAGCAAGCCACAGGTAAATAAGCTACTCAGGCAGAGGTATAAGCTGAAGACTGGAAATGAAGGTGTCTGGTGGGCTTATTGCAGAGACTATTTCACAACCTAGGGGCCACTTCTGAAAAGACTCCACTTTGTGTTTTGGTAGATAGGGCATGTAGCAGTGTCTGTCCAGGTGACCTGAGGGAACAAATAAACTTGTGTGAGAGAAGCTCCTTCAGGTCACAGCAGTTGTGTCAGGTGAGGAACACTTCGTTCTTGCCATGTGGTTCATGATCACAGTTGCAGAAACTGGCTAGCTTGTGTACAGGACTACAGTTTTTCTTGTGACTAAGCCCATTGAACTCTGTAGGAAAGCAATTCATCTGCATTTATCTCAATAAATCCTTAACAGCAACCCATTGAGGCAGGTCAGGATTTTCCCGATATGACAGATTAAGGTTGGGTGGCAGTGGCTTGCCTAATTCCACCCAGTGCATATCTGATGAGAGGTGAACCAGGAACTTCCTGATTTACAGCTCATTCTTTTATTTAATATGTTGTAATCCTGCCCTTCTTCCAAGGAGCTAAGGATGGTGTATTTATTTCTATCTGTTTAAAATATTTCTAGGCTGTCTTTCTGGGCAATGCCTGTCTGAGGCGGTTTGCAAAAATTAAAAAATGTCAACAATGCAACAACCATTAAACCATCAAATTCCTTCCCTCCACTCTGAGAACAGTCCATAAAATATTCAGCCAGCCAATTAAAGCACTATCCACAGCAATGAGACAGTCCAGGCCATAAAACATCAGTCAGGAATAAGGCAATCGGAAGAGTGTACAGCAAATTTAAGAGGTATGTTAGGAAGATGATTGTATAGGGTTACCCGGTGAGCTTCGTGGATTATTTGAAGCCAGATCTATCCTGTCTGATCCAGCATTTGCATCCACTTGGCTGTCTGTGACTATGTTACAGTAACTCATTGAACTTCTAAAAATGTTTAGAGATGGTGGTCACATTATTTTTTTTAAGTTCCTGTTTTAATTTTACTGCATTTTCTAAAAAGATATTGCATCAGGAACCCTTTGGTTTGTGCTTTTGAAGCTCTTATACTAGGTTTTTGGGTTTTGGGGGTTTTTTTTGTCACCCAGGGAACTACCTTGGAGAGATGCCACAATTTCCTTGGCCTAAAATGAGGCAGATATCATTTTCTACCAATTTTTTTTTAAATAATGTGGGCAAGAAGTAATTTTTTTCTTTGTAGATTAGTTATAAAAGTTTGTTTCCAAAGAGCTGATTTTGATTTACTTCTGAAGGACTTGCGCAACCCCAGGGGGATTTTTTGCTTTGAACATCTGTTGCTCCGGTGCCATAGTGCAAAGTGTTTTGGAAAAAAACCCCTCCATTTTTGAAAAGGCTGAAAACATGGCAGCACAAATTAAAATTATTATTATTTTTTGTATGAACCAGAATGAAGGCATCAAGTTGGACTGGAAATTTGGAACACACTTACAAAAGTATTATTTTTAATGTGCAAATATGAGGACACAGTTGATGAGATATCAGAGTTCTGTAGATTGGTAGAACCTATTTTACAACTAAGGAAACAATAATTTCTTTTAGGCCATCACAGTTTGCAAAGACATGAATGAGTCACAGTGAGCTCTGGTCTCCCATGCTCCCCAATTTCTTTCTCCTCTTTCGCAGTTGTGTTTAACCACAGTTTGTTGTGTTGCCTGCACTATGATTGGCTTCAAACAAGCCAACTTCAGACTAAAGTTACTGAAGCTGGCTTGTTTAAACTAGCCATAGAAAAGATTAACCACAGTTCCACGTCTGGAAGGAATAGCAATATGTGCTTCATCAAAAGTGGTATCTTCCGAATTATTCCTTGACAATGTGGGAGGAGGAGCAAGCGAGTAGGAAGGAGTGGGTGAGCCCAAGGCTCATTGCCGCTCATTCACGTCATACAAAACTGGTTTAGTGCAACATGCAAGTGCGGTCACTGAGCACAGAGCGTGAATTGAACTTTGATCCAAAGTAAAACACTCCTCTGACCCACATGAACTCTCATTAGTCCTTTATGTCCAAAGGAGGCAATCACATTAACATGAGTTGCTACCTCTTGAGATTAATAAATTGTCCTCCATCCATATTGTTCAACCTATTTATCTGAGGAACAAAATGAATGCTATCATTCTGACCACTTGGAGGGAAGAAAGGATTCCACCCTTCCCAGAATATATTTTCCCAACCAATTTCCTTAACCTTTTCTTATATGACCCAAACTGTTGTTCTGGCTTACGTATAATTGTGTGTACACAAACAAACCTTCACCCCTGGTATCCCCACTGCACTCACAAATCTTGCAAACAATATCTTTTTATATGAAACTTGCAGTACCTCGGGGAGAGAGTGAACATTTCAGTAATGTATGATATCATTGGCTGACCTAAGATTGCTTACTCTTTCAACAGCAGGATGACTCTTGGGTTAAATACTTTAAAAAATAATGATAACTTGGTCTAATGATGGCAGTGATGTCATCAGGAGTTGCCCAGACTTCAAAGAGGATAACTGAGTCCTTAGTAGAGGCTAAATGAAAATGGAAGACTGATTTCTAGGAGACTTGGCTAAGCTTTAAGGCTGGATGATTGACCACAAAGTTTCTGGTTTGGCCAAAGCTGTAATTCTTAGAAACTGAATTCTGTCATCATAAAAAACAAAGCTGTCTCCTGAGGACAGGAGAGGAGAACATGAAGCACCAAAACATATTCCATTGCTTGTCCTAGGGGGCGGCGGGGGGGGGGGGGTAATTTCAGGTCAGTGCAAGGAGGATGGATTTTGTATTGAAATGTTCAAGTGAGGGAATTAATGGAGTGCAGAGTCTGAGGTCAATATGCTCGGTGGAGGAAACAGAAGATGAGTTTGCAGATGACTAATGATTATGCCTAATTTTTCTATGATACTGCGGGGTTGGCTTGCCACTCTTCTGAGAAATCAAACTCCTGCTTTGTTTTGCAATCAGTTATTGCCAGCATGTTGCTTTCTGCTCCAGCGTCACATGCAGCCTTGTTTACTGCTTTTAGCAACGCCACAAAAAGCAAGAAGTGAAAGGGGCATGTACGGAAGGATAGAACCTTTCGCAGGCCTCTTACATGAGTCCCAGTGGCATTTGTTTTAAAGTCCTGTAAAAGAAGAATTGTTCTCTTGTGGTTCTTTCTCCTGCTAGGGTTTCATAAACATAAGTAGGTTGTGTATCAGTTGCATTTTTAAAAGCAGAATTTTTTTCCATCTCTCGGGGTCCCGTTTCTCTCCCGGAGATATTTTTGTGCTGTCTGGAGGGGAGTGGAAAAATGAGCTGAGAGCATTTTATACTTGTTGAAGGAACGCCCTGGCTCTGTAATGCTGGATTGCAGGATTCCACTGCTGGCAGCCGGTGTGGAGAGGGAGGGAGGGAGAACAGTAAGCGTGAATGGATGAGGAAATGAGTCAGTAAAATGCAGGCCCATGATCCACATGCAAGGAAGTAGAGTCGGCCTAGAAGGTAAAAGTTGCAGAACAGCCCCCCCCCAGTGCTTGCCACATCCTCCCCCCCTTTCTTTTTAACAACCCTATTTGCATGCTACTTTCCCTTCTTCACATCTCTACCTTTTAAGCTGTCTTACATTTTTGACAAGGCTCTGCCAACAGGAGTTTAAGACAGAAATGCACATTATTTTTCAAATACGTAAAAGTAAATTAATTGTGCAGAGAGGCGCTGGTGGAGTTGAATGAAGGCCTATGAATAGACACTAAGCAGATAGACACTTTTGAGGAGCAAGACTCCCCCCACCAGCCAGTTAACCAGGCAGGGAAGTCGGGGTGAAGGGCTAGGGTCTTACTCTTCACTGATGCACACAAATGGCTACGTGTGTGTGGCTAGGTGAACTTCTGAAAATATATACGGACAAATAACTTGTGCTGACGTATTTGCAAGTGCAGATGAATACAAGTCAGCCAACAGTCCACATTGGGGATCTGCTGATCAGATAAAACAAATTGCAGTACGATAAACTTATGCCACATAATAAATGTCAGATACTGACATTGCAGTTGTGTGCCAGATACTGACATTTGCATTGTTTCCCAGTAGTTTCTGCGTCTCTCCGAATCCTCAGGATGTATTATTGGAGGAGATGATGTCAACTATGAGTTCTGTATTGAGATCGTGTCAGGTGTAGAATTCTGAATCATCACTATGTTCTCAGGTGGTTTCCTAGCTAATGTTGATTTCAGCTTTTCCAAGTGCATTATCTAGTCTCCTCTCTGCGCAACCAGTTATTTTATTTGCCTTCAGATAGGAATACTTTTTATATGTTACTTCACTTGTACTGCAGAAAAGGGAAGGGTGATATTTCCGTTTCCTCATGTGGCCCTGCAGGTGTTGGAAATAATGTTAAAATCCAGGATGTTAATTGGTGACAAGTCATTGGTGACTAGGGTTGGCTTTAATCTTAATTAATCTTAATGTGCGTTCAAGATGTTTGGCTAAGTGTCAGTTATTGCTTTGAGAGTGGAGACAATTCATAAGGCGGGAAATAGCTGATTGACTAATACCTCTGCTTTATTATCAGTCTTTGGAAGTCAAACCCACATGGCACCAGAATGTATTGCTATCCCACAGAAAAGATTTTTTCTATCCCTATCTTCTCTGTTCTTTATGAAGCAAGCTGCTTGTTTATGTTATCTAGCAATGGTATTTAGTATTCTTGTGTCTTAGCTGGTAAGCTTCCTGGTATGATTCATCATGCTCTTTTTAATTGCCTTGACTTTGTAACATCACAATCCATCAGAGAGCTTCTTTTTTTTACTTTTAAAATTGTGAATATTGTTTCATTATATCTTTGCCCAATTTGACAACAGTTTTTGTACGCTGCACTTGGCACTTGAGTTTTTCGGTGGTTTGAGGGTACGGCAAACTGTGTCTGTGACAAAACTCTGTTTGGCATTTCTGGTTGTGATATTTTGGGGAGCAAATAAAGGGACTGATCCTTTTTTCTGTCTGCACTTAGGTACTTTCCTTCACCTTCCTCCTATTTACTGTATATTGCTCAGTGCTGAAAGGTTACTTAAGAAAATATAGGATGCTTTTAAGCAGCTTCCCGTGGAATGAGAAGCAGTTAAACTGGGAAATTCCTGAGCAGAAATGACAGCATCGAATTTCTATGAAAGCTCCTTTGAAAAAAGTGAGCAGATGTGGCCTTGCTTTCTAGAAAGCTCTGTTCTCAAGTGCAGTTTGACAGTCCCTGCAGAAGCTTCTGGCTGCATCATCTTCTGCTCTCAGAGACATAGTTCATAACAGTGGATCATTCACTGGATATCTGTCAGCTGGATATCTATCAGCCCTTGTGTGTAAAGCATGCTGGGTTGGATTCAGAATCCCTGCGAGTTGAGCCCCCCTTATGGGAGGCATCTGCTGGAAGGAAAGGGAGGAGGTGATCTTTGCAGATTCCTGCAGCTCTTCTCCCCACTCCCACCCTGTGCCATATGAAAAGTTGCTGCAGCCACCTGGGTGACCCTCCAGAGCAGTTGGTGGGGCAATGGGCATGCAGGAGGAAGGAGAATATGGTGGAAATTACCTCCTTCCCCATCCTCTTTTCGATCTCAGTCCCTTCTACGGATCGAAGCAGTTCTTCCACTTGCTGAAGGGACACTTTGGAACCAACCTGTTAGTGCCTTTCTTTATGTTCAGGGGATTCTGCTGCTGCTTTAGCGTTGCAGATTGTAAGACTAGAGCAACCTTTCTTGCAAACTCATTTGCCTGACAGTGCTCAAGGCGGTCTGTTTTGGAACAGAAGAACTGCCAGTGGGTGCACAATAGCGTTTGTTGCAGGAGGGAGGAGCAGAACACTCCATCACATCCTGAAGTAGGATCTTAATTGGGAGCTAGGAGATTTTGGTGCAAAAAACCCCCACATCTGTGCAGGCTCCTTGGTAACCTCCTGATATTTTTCATACTGTGCGTTTATATAGTGTTTCTGTGTGGTGAGCTATTTATACTTAACCTTAGTCTCTACCCAAGCTATTATTTAGATCAATTATTACATTTTCTTTTTAAAAGCAATCCATTGTTAGGCTCGCCTCTGGTTCTCTGGTCATACCAGACCTAGACATGCCTTGGCAAACTGAACCATGCTATTTAAGTACGGGTCAAGAAAGGTTCACTGCTAGTAGTAACCAGCAAATGAAGTTGGGCTATCTGTGTAATGCGACAGTGCACTCTACTGAGTCACTGGAGAAGAGAACATTCTGCTTGCAGCAGAGGCACGGAATGCATCTAGTGCTTCTTTCTACAAAGCAAACATTTGTCTCTAGTTTCAAACAGGGTAATTTCATTTGGGCAGGGTTCATGGTGGCTGACTTACAGTATATGGGAACAGGCTTAAGATACGCTATGGAACACTTATTTGGTACGTTGATTTGTCAGACTTCTAAACATTTTTTTTTTTAAATGATGCTCCTCCACCTTGGGCTAGTAGAAGGATTGCAGAGTGTTCATATTTTGAACTGTAGACTCCGTATCCATGAGCTCAAATCAGCTGGTCTACAAAAGAATTGCAGAACAGCCAGATATATCTGCACTTAGCTTTGCACACTATTTTTATTTTTTCCAACAATGGGGATTGAGGCCAGGGTTAGATTATCAAAGAGGCAAGCAAGGCCCCAGCCCAGGGACCGCAGTTTTAATAATACAGCACAATTTGCTTTTATTATGGCCATTTATAATCTGCCCTTCACCCAAATGTCCTGGGGAAAACACATATATATTTAAAACCAAGAATTAATAATCTAAAACTAAGCAAACTACAACATACACAAGTTGATTTGCAATGAAAACTAAAGGCAGGAGCAGCAAAACCAAGCACTCTGGTCTCACTGGAGCTTCTGCAATGGAGTGCTCCAAGTCTGAGGTTGGCTGTCCCACATCCTTGGGCCAGAGGGGCATTGCCTCCTATCCTTGTCTTGTGGAAGCGCTTCTAGATCTGGTCCTGCCTTCTTGTCCGCTTTGGATTTGGAGTCGCCTTGAAGAAGGGGAATTTGGCTCCAAGTCCTGATGGGGATAGATGGACTGGCTGAGTTTTTGAAAGCTTCACGCAACAGTGTTGAGATAACTGGTTATCCTGACCTGAGTTGCAGGTGTTTGATTTTTTGCTTATTTCTTTTCTTTTCCAGGCGCTGAAGCTAAGCGGGCCGCCGAATAGAAAGAGGACTGAAACTTGCCTCTTACCTCTCTGCACGGACTAGACTTGAAGAGAGGAGAATTTCTTTTTTGCTGTCTTTATACTTACCCTCTCCTTTGTGCACAAGCACTAGCAATGGGTTGGCTGTTAATCTGAGATATCTTGTCTCTTCCTTATCCTCGGGAGGATAGACTGAACCATGAGTCTGCAGGCCCATCCAAAGTCTTCAAGCAAGAGGACTGGGAAGCGGATTGCCTTTTTCAATGAGGAAGAAGTTCAGCAGCAGCAGCAGCAGCAACAACAACAACAACAACAACAGCAGCAGCAGCAGCAACAGCTGCTGCTTAAAGAAGGGCAGTACTTCAACCATGGGGGCAATGTGCCTTCTTCCCAGGGCATGGAGCTTTCCAAGCCAGGGGTATACGGGGGTGTCCACGGCAATGCTGCTTTGCTGAACTCTCTTTATCAGGATAGAGGCGATGCGAGGATGATCCCCCAGCAGCTGGCTGCTGCCAAGTGGCAGAACTCTCTGGTGGGGAACCGGTTGCCAGAGCGCAGCGATGCCAGCTGGCAGCCTCAACCGGGAGGCTGGAATCACGGGATGGTGTATGGGGGTGCCCAGAAAGGGGGGCACCCCAATGCCAACATCCCAGGTTTCTTCAGCCACCAAGATCCCCTGAAGAGGAACCGGGAGAAAGGTGTGGTGGTGTCGCACCTGGACTTGTATGGAGATGCTGTGCAACAGATGATGTCTCATAAAGCCCAGTTAGAACAGCAAGCCCTGGTCAGGCAGCAAGCCCAGATTAATTCTTTTCAGCAAATGCAGAAGCAGCAGCAGCAACAACAACAGCAGCAGCAGCAGCAGAATCAGACCCTCCCGTTGCAACCTTTCCAGCTTGCCTTTGGCCACCAGGGCCAGAAGCAGGGTCTCCCTGAACTGTTGCATGTCTTTCAGCAAGCTCCTCCTACTTCCAGCCCAGCCTTTACCGCCCAGCAGAAGCAACAAGCTCTTCCACAGTTGCAGCTGTTTGAAAACTTTTATCCGCAGCAGCAGCAGCAGCAGCACCATCAGCAGCAGCAGCAGCAGCAGGCGGCTGTGCAAGGCTTTGGCATGCAGCAACCTGCATCTGTCACGCAGCCTCATGGGGCAGGGCCACCCCAGCCTCCTCAGCATCATATGGTTTCCCATCAGTTCCACCCAGTTACCGAGCGGAACCAGGAGCTGCTGAAGGCACTGACGGACCCAAACCCACAGACTGTCCTTCCCCAGGCCCAGATCCCTCTCCCAAGGAGATCACGGAGGCTTTCCAAGGAAGGTGTCCTGCCAGCGTCTTCCGCGGAGGAAGCTTTGGCATCCAAGCCAGCTGAGGAGTATTCTGGCGGTGTGTTGCCCCATCACTGGCAACCGCAGCAGCACCCAGAAGTCCAGTTTCGACACCAGCCCGAAGCGTTCAGTCACAACAAGGAGATCTATTTGCAACCTGGCAGAGTGGAGCTGGAGCATGGGGAGATGCCAGCTGGCGCCCAGCCCGAAGCAGAGAAAGCGGGCGTGTATGAGAACGCCAGCCAGGCAGAAAAGCCGGTGGGTGCCACAGAGGGCCTCGGCCAGAGAGCCAGCGACTTTGGTGGGGTCAGAGGCGGCGTCATCCAGAGCACACGGAGGAGACGGCGTGTTTCTCAGGAAGCCAATTTGCTAACCCTGGCTCAGAAGGCTGTGGAGTTGGCTTCTCTTCAGAATCTCAAAGTAAGTGGCATTTCCTGACTTGCACCGTGACTATTGCCTCACCTCACGGGATGCAACACCTTAAAAATGTTAGCAGATACCACTATTCCCCTGTTTGTCCACTTAGAAAGCGTAATGCCAGCAAGAGCTTGTAAATAATAATAATAATAAAATAGTCAGCAAATTGCTTCATCTTATTTTTTGAAGAGCATAGTACTTACAAGTGTAGTTTCTGGGGAACAGGTGATTCTTACCCTGTCCGTTGCATTTTGCTCTGAAGATGTTGGGTGGTACTCAAGGATGTGTTTTACCTGAAGTAAATCCATTGAAAACAATGAACATGACTTAAGTTAGGACAATTAATTTCAGTACATCTGCTCTGAGTGAAATGTAGCTGAATACTGCCTGTTAACTTCTCTAATGTCCTGGAACCAAGTTTACCAATTGTTAACATCATAGCCAGGTACAAGGCTTTCTGGACTTAATTGCACCATTTGGAAAACAAACACAAAGCACCTCTCTCTCTCTCTCTCTCTTTCTCTCTCTCTGTGTGTGTGTGTGTGTTTGTGTCTCTGCATGTGCTAAGCTTTTCGCCTTATTTTTGGTTCCCTCTTCCTCTGTAGCAAACATCTCCTACAACTGAATAAAGAGAGAGCAAATGCTAGTTCCGTCTCCCAGTAGCCAGGCTAGCTTTGCCGCTCCCTTCTGTGGAATGGGATAAGGCTGTAAAATGAAGAGAACGAACTGCTGTGTGACAGAACACTTATCTCTCTCTTTCCCCTCCTCCTGCCACAGTAATTAAGGAAGTCTCCAACATAAACCCTTGGGAGTTTTCAGCAAAACTTTTGTAATGTCTGAGCTTACATTTTTTTAAAGATGGGAATACATCAAGTGTATAGCCTGCTGAAACTGGAAACCTGTGGGGAGTTTCAGCTAATAACTTTAGTAACTGAGAGGGTTTGAATGTGATGTTTAGGTGTCGTATGACAATCAGTTAACTCTAAAGTGTGGATTCAAAGTAGTCTTGCATCCTCCTCATGCTAATAGTCATTGTGAATTAGTCCAATAGATTAGTAAAGGATTGGGAGGAAGCAATAGGATGCTTGGCCTGGATGGTGTAATTACTAGTGTGTTAGATTTGGACATGAGAGTTCGAGACTTGGTAGTACTCAGGAATCTGAAACAGTAATACAGTCAAGCTTGCCTTCTGCCCTCTTGCCACAGAATATTCACTATCTGGATGGACCACCTATAGAATGCATAGTGATGTAGGTATGTTTGTGTGTGTTTTAAATATCTGGCTAGAGCAAATACAGAGACGCGGGTGGCGCTGTGAGTTAAACCACAGCGCCTAGGGCTTGCAGATCAGAAGGTCGGCAGTTTGAATCCCTGCGACAGGGTGAGCTCCCATTGCTCGGTCCCTGCTCCTGCCAACCTAGCCATTCGAAAGCACACAGTGCAAGTAGATAAATAGGTACTGCTCCGGCGGGAAGGTAAACGGCGTTTCCGTGCGCTGCTCTGGTTCTCCAGAAGCAGCTTAGTCTTGCTGGCCACATGACCTAGAAGCTGTACGCCGGCTCCCTCGGCCAGTAAAGCGAGATGAGTGCCGCAACCCCAGAGTCGGGCACGACTGGACCTAATGGTCAGGGGTCCCGTCACCTTTAGAGAAAATACAGTCAAGCAGTCATGTCCTCTGATAGGCCCCATTTCAGCAAGAAGATTGTATCAGGAGAGATAATTTCACCCTAGTAAAAGGGCATGAATCCTAATAAGTCAACAGGAAATCAGATCTGATAGTTGGTAATGGGCGCAGTATCCAGTGCAGCTCATACACAAGCAAAACAGACTTCTGCTTATGCAAGAGGACTTGACCTTCTCCCTGCAGGCCCTTGCACACTCTCAAAATCTGCTCTGGAAGGTGGGTGGGTGGGTGACTTGGGAGCAAATTTTGGCTGCGCAGGGAAACACAGGAAGGTGGAATCCCATTGTGTGACCAGAAGTCTGCTCACACAACATTTGGATTACGCTCAGTATCCTTATAAAAACCTCTGTTTGAGTTTGCAAAACAATCAACCCGAAGTTCTAGGAGGATAAATGCATTGGACTCCTGGATTGTGTACACAAGAGATTCCTTTTTCTTCTTCATTGCATTCCTTGGTATACTTGGTAGAAGATGCTGCCATTATTTACTACTTTCCCTTGCTGTAGTTCCAGACTCATAAACTTTCATGCATCATCTCTCCCAAGTCAAGAAAATTACCATACTTGTCTGTACTGGCAGTACCACTTTTAACCTGGGGGCAGTTGGATGCATGTGTGGTAAATCACGTTTGAATTCAAAGGGTTTAGCAGGGTAGCAAGTTTGTTTGTTTTCAAAATTTATCCTCCACCAAAGGAGTTGCCTGAAATGGCTTACATATAAAAAGGCAAAAAAAATAAAAATAAAAAGCAATAAATCAAATTCTTTAAAAATGAGCAAATAATAATAATAATAATAAAATTTTATTTATATCCTGCCCTCCCCGGCCAGAGCCGGGCTCAGTGCAGCTAACACCAGTAAAATTACTTTTTTTAAAAAAAAAAACACCACACCAATTTAAAATACAGGTTAAAATATAATTTAAAATGCAGCCTCATTTTAATAGTAGCCCATAAATCAAAACCATAAGGGGAGGGAAACATAAAGGTCAGACTGAGTCCAAACCAAAGGCCGGGCGGAACAGCGCTGTCTTGCAGGCCCTGCAGAAAGATGTCAAGTCCCACAGGGCCTAGTCTCTTGTGACAGAGTATTCCACCAAGTTGGGGCCAGTACTGAAAAGGCCCTGGTCCTAGTTGTGACCAATCTAACCACCTTGCGACTTGGGGCCTCCAAGGTGTTGTCATTTGTGGACCTTAAGGTCCTCTGCGGGGCATACCAGGAGAGGCGGTCCTGTAGGTACGTGGGTAGAATCAAAATCTCTTATGTAACCTAACCTCTTGGGGCAGGGAGTTCCACATACGGGGCAGCACCACAGAGAAATCCATTGACCACAGCTTATTGTTAGCTTATTCAGATACCTTAATGCTCACGTGACCTTTTTGTTCTAAGGAGCCAGAAACTTCAGAAGAAAGGAACAGGAGTGAGGCGGCAGTCACTGCACCCAGGAGTGTCGTAGAGTTTGCCAGTTCTTCGCCAGCCCCAAAGAGAGCCCGGGAAGACAGCAGCCTCGTGCCTCTCATCATGCCCGTGTCTGTGCCTGTGAGGAGGCTGGACTCTCATGATATCGGTAGTGAGAAGGGAGAGGAAGGGAAGCCACAGCGGTTTGTGGCAAACGACCGAAGCTTCGCTGAAAGCAAGCCTTCCGTAATCGTCACCCGGAGGAGGTCGAATCGCAATTTGAACATGGATGTGCCAACTCAGGTAGGTTTGTGTTTGGGATCCTGATTGTGGTCATGGGGCAGTAAAGTGAATCTTACTGGGTCTTGTCTTGTTGGTTATTTATGGCACCTTTCCCACAGAACAGGCTGCAGCTTATTGGTTCAGGTCATCCCTCTTGTTCTCTGCCACTGGCCTGGTTCTCATTGGGCTGGCCCAAGAATTTTTGGCATCTGAGGCGAACCACAAAATGGCACCCTCCACAGTGCCAGGGAAAGGGGGCTATTTTCTCCTTGGAGAAAATAGGTGAAGCAGACTTGTTAATAAAAAAAAGAATAAATCAATTCTGGCTGTATCTGGTATTAAAATGGTGAAACCTCTCTGGCTGCTTTGACCATAGAAAGGAGAAGCAAAGGATATGAAAGCCAAGTCATCTTTGGTGGTAGGAATTTGATAGGCTGAATGAATAGCTTTCATTTGAGTGAGAGTGATTTCAAGGAGGTTTTATCATGTCAAGTATGTGGACTATTTCTGAATTGTATAGAAATTAATTTTTTTTGAGAGACTGTGAAAGCACTTATGTGTCGGAAGACACCGTAGAAAACAAATGTAAATAATTGCACATGAGGAGTTTACATCTTTCCCCCCCCCCCTTACATTTCTTCCTACGCAAGTGATTTTCCTAAACGTAAGTCGGGCATGGTGATCTTGCATGAAACTTTCACAGTGCTTATAAGCATTATGTGGTCACTAAGTAGTCACAGCTGGCATTTCCCCATCTTATTTACCTGGGTCTTGATGGGGAAAATTATGGTTTTGTTGGCCTCATAAATGACTGGCAGAATACAATCTTCCACGAAGAAAAGGTTTTCTGAGAGAGGCTTATCTGTGCTACATCATCCAAGCCTGATGTCTTTATAAGGCCACATTGTGTTTCTCACAGCTCCAACAAATTTTACTATTACATTTATCTCCCCATCCCCCAGGAGCTCAAGGTGACATGCATGTTTCCTTCCAGTTTGTTGAGAGGATAAAATAAGAGCAGGGAGGAGCCATGTATGCCACTTTGGGCTCTTGTGAGGAAAAGGGGGAATATAACTACAATTTACAGTTGTACCTTGGTTCTCAAACACCTTGGTACTCTTACGTTTGGTACTCTTACGCTGCAAACCCGGAAGTAAGTGTTCCGGTTTGCAGACATTTTTCGGAAGACGTACGTCCAACACAGCTTCCACTTGAGTGCAGGAAGCTCCTGCAGCCAATCAGAAGTCGTGCCTTGGTTTTCGAACAGTTTCGGTAGTCGAATGGACTCCCGGAATGGATTAAGTTTGAGAACCAAGGTACCACTGTATTTGTTTAAGGTAGGTTAGGCTAAGAAAAAGTAACTGGCTCAGGTCAGCCAGTTGTGGCTGAGTGGGAATTTGAACATTGGATTTGCCAGTCCCACTTCAACTTCACTCTGGATTGGCAAAAGCCAAGAAGTACAACTGGTTGTTAATTGATGGTGTGTCATTCTTGGATTGAATGCAATACTTTTGTGGTAGTCCTAATTAGAGCTTACGTTTTTCAGGACAGAGAGCTTCCTTTTCCTGCTTTAAAGCACCATGAGTTGATGGTGCTATATACATAACAACAATACCCATATAAGTTAAAACAAGCACATAGCAGTTCATGGAATTTGCTGGTGGAGCAGCCATGTTATTTCCATTTGGTTGATACAGTCATACCTTGGGTTACAGACGCTTCAGGTTACGTTTTTTCAGGTTACAGACTGCCAAAACCGGAAGTACCGGAACGGGTTACTTCCAGGTTTTAGCAGTCACGCATGCGCAGAAGCGCTAAATCGCGCTTTGCGCAGAAGCGCTGAATCGCAACCCGCGTGTGCACAGATGCAGGTTGCAAACGTGCATCCCGCACAGATCATGTTTGCAACCCAAGCATCCACCGTATTGATGTTTTTGTGTGTGTGTGTGTGTGTGTGTGTGTGTGTTAGACTGAAGTACTTTGAACTGTGTGAACCAAAACTTGTTTCCTTTTCATAGCATGAAGGCCCTGCTCCAAAAGAAGAAGTGGAAGGCTTTGCACGGAAACCGAAGCAGCGGCCCAGGCCAGAGCCTCTCTTCATACCACCGAAAGCTGGCACCTTCATTGCTCCACCTGTCTATTCCAATATCACACCCTACCAGAGCCATTTGCGCTCACCTGTCCGCTTGGCAGATCACCCTTCTGACAGGAACTTTGAGCTACCTCCTTACACTCCCCCGCCAATACTTAGCCCAGTGCGAGAGGGTTCCGGACTTTATTTCAACGCCATCCTTTCTGCTAGTGGTAACTCAGTTCCACCTCCTATGACTCCTAAAAGTGCACACAGGACACTGCTCAGATCCAGTAAGTTCCCATGTATTGTCCTTTTGAGGGTAGAATGGGAGGAGGATCACGGCTGGAGGAAATAAATTATGACTCGGCAATTGTAGATAGATGGCCCCTCACAAGTTGGGGTTTTTGTTTGTTTGTGGAAGATTGGACTGCATGCACCGTGATGACTTCTTAAGTTAGAAAATGGTATCGGGACAGTGTATCGTTGCTGCATTTGAAAGAATGCTAGATAACAAAAAGATTGCATGGTAAAGATTAAGACCCACCCTTCTTATAGCCATATGTAACTTTGTCAAACAAAAAAATTTAGTTGACCTTATAAATAAGCCCATGAAGTTTACTAGCCTGCTAATAAGCTACTTTTCCATGCTGACTGTGAAGTAGGGAGAAGCCCCTTTTTCTGTTGCCAGCACAGGTTACTTGCCTCCTAGCAGACTACCTTAGAAAAGTAAAGGGGTGTTGCTAAGTGGTCTGATGGGATAGAGCAATAGTCCTCCATGCCCTTCAGCCAGCTGAGTTTCTGTGCTTTCCTTCCACACAGCAAGTGTGGAAACCCAGGAGACCAGCCAAGGAGAAATGGAGTGATCCATCCCTCCTCTACTAGCTCACCCACTCACCTGTATGTGGTTCTGAGTTACTGATGGCTACCTCACGAGTTGTTAAATGCATGATGATATCAAATCATCCTTAAGTAGAAACAGGGCCATGAATTAATTGTGTCATCTTGACTTGCAGATAGCGCAGAAGTCACCCCTCCTGTCCTTTCAGTAATGGGAGAGTGTACTCCTGTCAGCATTGAACCGTAAGTACTCAGTTGGGTGGGGGGTGGGGGAGCACAGTGCATCCACTGAGGTCCAGTGCTATTTTTCAAAAAAAGAAGTTCTCTTAGAATGGCAATGGCGCCCACCTGAGAAGTGCCAGAACTGAGTTCCAGGGAGTTCTGGCTGAAACAGAGCCCTGCCTATAACCAGTCCTGGTCAACAGCTGGTAGCCTTTGATAGCCTCCATGAATTTATCCAGTGTTTTCTCCATTGAAACATAAAAAGCTCTTTCCGCATATTTCCTTTGACATTATTCTAATGACTCCCTTGCTGCTAATATATAGCATTCTGCAAAAGTGTGCAATCATATATATTGCATTCATCCTCCAAGCAGCTAGATCCCAGATGCAGTTGCATGCAGCACCGCATTTCAAGAAGGTAGCTGCTGACACACATCTCCATCCATACTGCAACATGAATTCAAATACTTGGCTTGGAAGGTGGGAGGACTTCAGTCTTGTTCTTACTACAGCCCTGTGGTTCCTCAGTCGTTCAGTTCTCACTCTGTTCTCTCTGGCAGCAGCTACTGGACTCAAGACAATTTAAGCCAAAAAAAGAACAACCCCCAAAACACTGTGTCTTTATAGAAGCAATTTTTTTCCACCATCTGGTCTCAGAAACTTGTAATGAGTTGACAATTTTATGTGTGTGTTTTAATGGGAACACACAACATTCCAATTACAGGAATATAGCGATTTGCTGTATTTGGAGCTTAAGCACTTTAACCAACCTCTGTGTGCAGAGGTTCTGTAGCTCTGAATAGCAGACGTTGGTATACTAATTAATAATAATAATAGTAGTAATAATAGTAATAATAATAATAATAATAATAATAATAATAATAATTTATTATTTATACCCTGTCCATCTGGCTGGGTTTCCCCAGCCACTGTGGGCGGCTTCCAACAAAATATTAAAATACAATAGTCCGTCAAACATTAAAAGCTTCCCTAAACAGGGAACTGATTAACGATGATGTTTGAGAGCTTCCAGACAGGATACAAACTCCTGCTACATGATTATTTTTTTCATAACGGCAATTGGTTCCTGGAGCTCACAGAGTATTACCTACATGTTATTGCAGCATAGTCCTAAACAAGACAGTGCAGAAATATGTCTCACTGAGTTTAATGGGGGCTTACTACCTGGTACATGTTCTTAGGACTGTAGCCCGATTCTGTGCAAATTCACTCAAAAAACAAACACCCATTCGGTTCCATGGGTTTTACTCTGTTTCATGTGCAGAGGACTGTTGCCTTTAGTTCTCTTTCCTTTGCCCTCTTGGAAGAGCTTGAAGCATAGGAGGAGACTGCCTATAAAAATGCTTTGCTCAGAAGTTCTCCTCCTCCAAGAGATTATCAGAGCTTAGTGCTCGTGCCCAAGGAACATGCAGACAGAGGGTTCAGAAACAAGGCTCTCCCTTTCGTTGTACTGACACGATCTCCCTTGGCCTATAGAATGTGCTGCATTCCAGCTGGTGGTAGTTTCAGTGAGAAGCACAGTTCTTAGACTGGCAGGACATCACATGTGCTAAACAGGCAGAGAGCTGACTGAGGGCTGTCAGTCAGCTCTCTGCCTGTTTAGCACATGTGATGTCCTGCCAGTCTAAGAACTGTGCTCCCAGTTGTTTCCAGGAAAAGGGTTCACACCTCTGCCGCCCAGTGCAGCTGGGATTCCCCCAGAAGTTAAGGGCAAAGCATGCTTATATTGCAGTGCAGTGCAGTGCAGATGTGGACCTGTAAGCTGCAAGTGCAGCTCCTAAACCTGCAAAGATATCTGTGAATGGAAGTTGCTTCTGTGAGCTCTCTTCCACATGCCTGCAGGTGGTGGGTGACTTTTTCAAGATGTGGCACCAAAACTATGGGGAGGTAGCACTTGAATTTGATCCTATGTCTCTGAGTCCAGGAGTCTTCCTTTGGATCATTTCAGGGCCTTCTTGTGCTTGATTAGAAGGGAAAAAATAGTTCCAAGGCTTAAATAAGCAACATGCAAGAGAACAATTTGTGTTTTAATTCTTCAGCAACAGCAGTTGAAATCTGAACCTTAGCCAGTCTCCAAGTTAACAGATTTATTCACCCCACTTTCAAAATAAAACAAACTGGCATCTCACAGCATTCCTTATAAAGCATTCTTTTCCAGCATAACGTGTGAGTAAATGTCGTTCAGCCATACTGGCAGGCTTCAGGCCTGCTGCGCACATATATATATATATCAATACCAGAACAATAAAGCCCGTTTCCCCCCGTTACCATGATATTACTGTTTGTTTAAAAGTTTCTGTCTGTTTATATAATTTGTATCCTGATGCTTGTTCAAGGAGCTTTGAGTGCCATCTTGCGCTCCCACCAATCTTGTGAAGTAGCTTATATTGACATTAGCTGAAGACTCCAAAGAAAGCTTTGCAGGTTAGCAGGATTTTGAATCTCAAGTTCCCACATTCCAGGCTTGGGGACAGCTAAACCCAGGGGTTGCCTTCAGATGGTGTGGAGTGCAGTTGCTTTTATCCTCAGCCAGCGTGGTCCGTAATCAGGGATGATGAGGGTTGCAGTCCAACATCTGGAGGTTGCCACATTGGCAACTTCTAGTGTGACCTGTGGCCTTCCAGATCTTGGACAAAAACTCCCACCATCCCTGACTATTGGTCATACTGGATAGAGGGGAGCTGGAGTTGAACAAACATCTGGATGGTCATCCATTAGCCATCCATGCTGTAGTGATTCTCCCACCCTTGCCATGAAAAGTCCGTTTGACTTTCAAAACGTTCAGAAACCAAGGCGCGGCTTCCAATTGGCTGCAGGAAGCTCCTGCAGCCAATTGGAAGCCGCACCGGACGTTCAGGTTCCAAAGAACGTTTGCAAACCTGAATACTCACTTCCGGGTTTGTGGCGTTCGGGAGCCAAAACGTTTGGCTCGCAAGTCGTTTGTCAACCAAGGTATGACTGTATTTGTAGATTTGGACTGGACCTTTGAGTCTTCCATGGCTATCATTTAGCAGGATGCATGCATGGAATGTGTGAAGTGTAGGCGAAGAAATTTGCCATATTTGGCTCTCACATGCTGTTACATGTAAGTAAAGGAACTTACAGTTGTGCTGCTTGTGGGCGGCTTCCCAATCTTGCTTTTCCGTTTTTAGCATCCATGCTCCTAGATATCCTATACAGTAGTGGGGGAGGGGCCCAAAAGACAAAGACAAAAAACTTGTATTTTGAAACTGAAACCTAGTGTTGGTTTAAACTGGAAGAAGCAGCAGCCATGGAATTGCGTACTGCCTGTTGCTCCAGTTGGAGTGCAGCTTGTTTTGCGGAGGCAAGCTTTTAACTTTAGCAAATTATCACATTAGAACTTGCAGGGTGAGCCGTTTTTAAATGTGTATTTATTTTGATAGACGGATCAATGTGGGCTCCCGGTTTCAAGCAGAAATCCCACCTCTTAGAGATCGGTCTCTGGCAGCCTCGGACAAGGCCAAGGCAGAACTGGTGTGGCAGCCATGGGAGGAGCTTGAAACGGATGCGTCTACTCAAGAGAATGGTAAGGAGCTTGGAAACTGAACTACTGTCTGTGATGGTTTAAGTCTTTAAAATTGCTGTGTGGTCAGCCACTAATTTCTGTTGACCATGGATCCACTGTAAAGGTCGAGGCTTGCCAAATATGAAGGGAAATCTAGGTAGGAAATTGTTGTGAAGGGATGTATAAGATGACCTTTTGCTTTTCTCTCTCCCCGACCTGCACCTACCGCTTGTCTTGTCTTGTGCTGTGACAGTGGAGAACCTGCTAACTGCTGCTTGCTCTAGTATATTTCCTGGAGGTGGCACCAACCAAGAGCTGGCATTTCACTGCTTACATGAAACGAAAGGAAATGTTCTGGTAAGTCTCCAGCAATCGTCATTGCGTCTAATTGGATTTGGCAGGAAGGCTGTTTGTATTGGTCTCAGCGAGGGAAGTACTAGCCAAGTACTTGCCAAACTTACGCACTCTGCACACTTTCACCTTCTACAAGGAGCGTCTATGTTAGAATCCTGCCTTTTGAAGAACGTGCCTTTTGGCAGTCTCCTTCCTTTCTTCACTCATGCCTCCCGGTTTCACTGCTAATGGTGCATCTTCCTCTTAGCCAAGTGGTAGAGCATCTGTTTTGCATGCGTAAGGGGGTGGGATCAACATCTGGCATCTCCGGGTCTATCTGAGAAGGCCTCCTGCTTGAGACCTTGGGAAACACTGCCAGTCAGAGCAGATGTTTCTGAGCTTGAGAGCAATGGCCGTACTCAGTATATAAAACATAGGAAGCTGCCTGAAACTGGTTGATCCAGCTCACTTCTGTCTACACCAGGCACCCCCAAACTTGGCTCTCCTGATGTTTTGGGACTACAACTCCCACCATCCCTGACCACTGGTCCTGTTAGCTAGGGATGATGGGAGTTGTAGTCCCAAAACATCTGGAGGGCCGAGTTTGGGGGTGCCTGGTCTACACTGTCTGGCAGCAGCTCTCTGGGGTTTCAGGCAGGAGCACTTCCCAGACTTACCCAAAGATGCAAAGTACAGTGGTTCCTCGGGTTACACATGCTTCAGGTTACATACGCTTCAAGTTACATACTCTGCTAACCCAGAAATAGTACCTCAGGTTAAGAACTAACTTTGCTTCAGGATGAGAACAGAAATCGTGCAGCGGCGGCGCAGCAGCAGCAGGAGGCCCCATTAGCTAAAGTGGTGCTTCAGGTTAAGAACAGTTTCAGGTTAAGTATGGACCTCCGGAACGAATTAAGTACTTAACCTGGGGTACCACTGTATAAGACAGCTTCATGTGAACTGCAAATGTCTGGTTCTGTTGGAAAACCTTTTTTAGCTGTTTGAGAAGAAGGGTCCAAAAATAAAAGTGCAGGTGCACAGCTAGAAGCACCAGATTAGTTTTGCCAGTGGGCCTGCACCACTGTGTCCTCACTGCCATCCTCACTCCCATTCCATCCCAGGAAATGTGTTTATGTGTGTTGGAAACTTCATGGGTAGGATAAAATAATTAATAATAATAATAATAATAATAATAGAATTTATTTTATTATTGTTATCATTAAAGTAAAATTTCACTTCAGTTGGAAGCTGTATCTAATAGGAAAGTTTCCCCTGTATAGCATTGGATCAGATTCCTATTTATTAATTGGCTCTGTTGAGTGTTACCAATGGAAAGGTGAATATAAATTTAAGAATTAAATAAGTACTTTAGCATCTCCTGCCACCTTGGGGAGACTTAATTTTAAAGTCCACCTATTGCTGCTTAATGAAACTGCTTCAGTAGTACCAGCACAAGTGCTTACAGGTTTCTTGGTAAGTCTCTTCAGAGTACAGATACAACTTGAATAGTATCTCTTCCCTACATTTTGCCTGAGCTCTAGTCATAGCAGCTGATTTCTTGGAGGGCTGAGAATGGTTTTGGACTCCAGTTATCTCCTTTCTTTGGAGTATTGTTTACTTGATTAAACAGGGGCGTTAATGGGCTCTCAGATGACTCATTCCCGGGGTGGGAATTCCTCTGTAATTGGACACGTGCTGACAGGTACCATTATCAGTTGAGGTAACACTGCTGTGTAGGCGAAGAAATGTAATTAATTATGCCTCAAATACCTTCGTGGGTAGGCATGAAGTGCTAAAACCATGCGGAAGAGGGAGCTTTTTAAAACAAGGCTAAATGTAATCCTTTGATTGTGATTGGATTATTTGAAATTCTGTTTTAAAGAGAGACAGGCTAACTATTCTGGCTGTCCTTTTTAGAATACGCTGCTTTTCAACCCAAATCAGTCTTCCCCTCCAGGGGTTTGGGACTACAATTCCCATCAGCCTCAACTGGCAAAGTCATGCTGACGGGGACTGATGGGAGTTGTAGTCCAAAACATCTGGAGGTCACCAGGTTGAGGAAAACAACTCCAAACAACAATGAAAAGGGATGTATGTGGCAAAACAGGCTTTGGCTCACAAAACATTATGTTACTGTGTACAGTGGTACCTCGGGTTAAGAACTTAATTCGTTCCGGAGGTCTGTTCTTAACCTGAAACTGTTCTTAACCTGAAGCACCACTTTAGCTAATGGGACCTCCCGCTGTCACTATGCCGCCGGAGCACGATTTCTATTCATATCCTGAAGCAAAGTTCTTAACCCGAGGTAATATTTCTGGGTTAGCGGAGTCTGTAACCTGAAGCGTATATAACCTGAAGCGTATGTAACCCGAGGTACCACTGTATTTGTTAGCCTTTTTAAGGTGCCCCCAATCCTTGTTATTGCTGAAAAGACTTAACAGCTCCCATGCCACCTACTTCAAAAGGTTAATTACAAGGATGAATAAGGAGACATGGGTCACGTTGAACCTCAGGTGGGCTCTAAATACATCACCGCAGTAAACAATAAGGGTTGTGACTTCTTGATGTAAATGCACTTGTTTGGGTTTTACTGTTATTGATAAGGCTTTTTGTGTGTGTGCTCCCCCACACCTCAGGCTGCGCTGACCAAATTGCTGCTGAGGAGGTCTTTGTGGCCTGCAAACCACACGTTGGCCGACTATCACTACACAGGTATGCTTGGGAGCAAGGCAGTGGGGACAGCTGCTTCTCTACCCTCCATTTTCCTACTCTGATAATTACTGTTAATGCATGGGGGAGGGGAATATAATTTGATTAATACTGGGAGAGCCTTAAATATCTATTTGGGAATTAGCAGCATTGGGCGGTGATATTACTGTCCTGCTTTTGCCTCAGTGCATAGTGAGATCGGTGCAAAGCTCACCTTCACATATCCCAAACTGCACATTAAACAAACCCGTATAACCATGGAGGCGTGGTATTTTAGGATTGTTTATTCGGAGTTGTTGCTTGCCATGGGATAATTTAGTTGGGATTACTTAGCTGGGGTAATTAGCAGGAACCACTGAATCCCTATTACAGGTTTGAGGAGAAAACGTTTTATTTCCTTAACGGCACCAAAATGGCATTTGAGAATAAAACTGGTTTTGCAGCTGGAATAACCAAATGCAATATTTATGGAAGAGTGAAATGGATAGAATAAAATTGTACATAGGCTTCCCAAACCCTGGGCTAACAGCTTACAATTAACTATACAATACTTATCTTTGCTATGGTGGATACACTTATCATTGCTGCGATAGTGGCGCTGAGGATCCAGTGGGCTGCACTGAAATTTCGATATATAAGGGGGATAGTAGAATATAAATGACACAAATATGACCCACTCAAGGGCAGACAAGACAGCAAGAGTTAGGACGGAAATGGAATGAATGAATCCCTTACAATTATCTCTTCTAAGTAATTGTTACCTGTGTCTGACATCAACCTTTGGAGAGGCAAATGGCTATTGATCAGGTTATCAGTTGGACAGTGCCAATTGCAAGGAAGGTTTTGTTCTCACCAAGGCTAGTCAAGGTCAAACAGAGGCTTATGTGTGCAATGCAATAGATCACGTGTGTAATTTGAAATGCCATAAATACAATGGTATTGTATTACAGTCTCATGAGAACATGTAATTGCCTTTCAGTGAGGGCAGCCAGTCTATATGTTAGGGTGTGTACACCGGCAAAGAGTCTGTACTCGTTGCACAGTCATTGGTAGAGCAAAGCTAAAGGAAGAAGCAGTTCAAGGACAGGAGCAGCATGCAAACTGTGTGCAAGTGTGTGTGAGAGAGAGAATGGTAAACATTTTGAACACCCACCCTGCTAGATATTTGGATAGCAGGGAGACACGGAGCAAAATTGAATTATGTTATTTGTCAAGTTATTTTTCTGCATTTTGCTGTGAAGATACAAATGGTGTAGAACATCCACAAGCACCATTCTGGATCATCAGTTGCTTCTTTGTACTTGTTGTTTTTCCCGTGGAACCAAAATGCTTTCATCTGGATCCTGGAGTATCTATGACAACGCGTGGCTGATTTCAATATAGGCTGCTTTTTAGAAAAGCTGCTAAAAATACCCTTTTGTATCTAATGTGGTGCATGTGAACTTGTGAAAATGATGACTAAAGACATGGAATAAAGGAAATGGACAACTAAAATCTTAAGAGTCCTAGGTACAATTTAAATGAATCATTGTATGGGTATTGTCTGCCTCATTAGTGTCAAAGTTATCTATCACTCATAGACAGAAATCAACTCCTACTGCAAGCTTTACTTCTCCGTTAGAAAATGGAAGTTATTTCTAAGGTCATCATCAATACGTTCATTTCTAAACCTTGGGCGACATCTAACTAAGCCATACTTAGACTAAATCCACTGAAATCCGTAGGCTTAAGTTCATTGATTTCAGTGCATTTACTCGTGACTAATATTGGATATCTCGCCTTTCATGAAAGGAGAAAGTGTTTTGGGGTTCACATTGACTCTTGCCCTGTAACACTCTGAAGGAGAAAGTAACACTAAACACTTCTCTAGTAATCAAAGTGTTTTGGACTATGGGTTTGATCCTAAGTTAGGTTATACTGGTAGGGACACCCTGTGAGAAGAGGTTTCATTCATGGGGATGCAGAAGGAGAGGGAGGTGATTTTCACCAGTCTCTACTTTCCCCCAGCAGTGCCTTTGCTCTTTGAAAATTTATGGCACACGACTGGGGGAACAGCATGGGAGGCAGTGCAGGAGGCTGCATGGGGGAGATTGGTGCAGAATTTCACCCCAACCCTTACTCCATTGGGACCCTCCCCTGGATCCCAGTTCCCTTAGTGAATGGAAGGAGCCCATCTGTTTCTTTAGGGTTAGATGGCATTCATGTCTATGAGTATATGGTTCAGCTTTGTCTGTTGCAGGAGTATGCTGTCATTTGAGACACACCAGTAGTGAGACTCACTAAAGTATTTTGGGTATGCAGTGGTATAATTTGTTTAAAGTAAACTAAAAAGGGGGGTTCTGTATAAATGCACAATAATTTTATGGTGAGCAGGCTAGTTAATAGAGGTAGACTACTTAATACTAAAGAGATGGCTAAAAAGAACACAAGATTAGGATCCCCCCCCGATATATAGCTTCAAATATGCTTGTCATAACATTTTCCTACAAAAAGTTTTTAGAAAAACAGGTGTTCACATAAGAGCAATAACATCAATACAATCTAGACAGGGTAGCAGAGATATACAAGAGATACACACCTTAACAATAAAATGTTTAAATGTCTGGAAATAGTCTTGAAAAGGTAATGAAGTTGTGTTCCACTCTTTCTTTTCAGGATCAGATAAGTGGAGCACACTAGAGAAAAAGCTCTTCAATAAGGGGATTGCCATCTACAAGAAAGACTTCTTCCTGGTTCAGAAACTTGTGAGTTGCTTGTTGCTTCCTGAGTGCATTGCAAAATAATCGATCTGCCGTTGCAGGACATATGCAGGTGTCACCAGATCATTAACCTTGGGGATTGCTTCATCCTCTAGCTGGGAATTTGTGTTCTGTAGTGTTTATTCAATGGAGTATCTCACTGCCACTTTGGAAGTGAGATTTTTCTGTATACAGATAATCTCTCCTCAGTAGAAGCCTTTATGCTCTCACATCCATAGTGCAGTGTGAGAAGTTTTTATTTTGCTCTGATCTCTGTAACAACAAAATATAGTCACAACATACTTCAAAACGTAGTTTTCTGGAGATGATACCTGTGGAGGGAAAAAACTACAAATGAAACAGAAGGAGCATCAGTTGTGAACACACAAAAAAACCAGTGTGAGACCTGCAAAACACATCTTAAAATATTAATAAGGGAAATTGAAAGAGGAAGGGAGCTGAAGGTGTAGTTTTGTCAGTATCTACATTGCCTGATATCATTCATCTAATTCTCAGGGTGTTTTACACCATTATGTGAAAGATGGACAGGACCAGTGATAGGAAGGTGGTTGTGGGAATTCATGTTGGGGAGACTTGAAGTTTTGAGTATATTTTTTTCCCTTGCGCATTTTTTTCTTCCAAGATTATGAAACGTTGGAAGAATTGTAGTCATAGAATTATAGAATTGTAGAGTTGGAAGGGACCCCTGGGGTCATCTAGTCCAACCCCCTGCAATGCAGGAATCTCAACTAGATCATACATGGCAGGTGGCCATCCAGCCTCTACTTAAAAACCTCCAAGGAAGGGGAGAGTCCTCCCAAGAGAGTCCATTTCACTGTCAAGAGCTCTTACTGTCAATAATCCTGATGCTTAGTTGGAATCTCTTTTCTTGTAACTTGAAGCCATTGGTTCGGGCCCTGGCCTCTGGAGCAGAAGAAAACAAGCCTGCTCCATCTTGCCTGTGGCAGCCCTTTAGATATTTGAAGATGGTTATCGTATTTTCTTTCAGTCTCCTCTTTTCCAAGCTAAACCTACCCAACTCCCTCAACTGTTCCTCATAAGGCTTGATCTCCAGATCATCTTGGTTGCCCTCCTCTTCACAGTGGTGAGAGCCAGTGTGGTGTAGTGGTTAAGAGTGGTGGACTCGTAATCTGGTGAACCGGGTTCGTGGAAGGGAAAGGAGAATGTTAGCCGCTTTGAGACTCCTTAGGGTAGTGATAAAGCGGGATATCAAATCCAAACACTTCTTCTTCTTCTTCACACATTCCAGCTTTAGATCCCCCCCCCACTTCATATTGTTAGCTTTCTGAGTCTTTGGAATGGGCTGGAATTAAAGTCTGTATCAATAGATAAAGGGTGGTAGTCAGCTAAGTTGAAGACCAACCATAATTTTTACTTTTATACCTACGTCCGAAATCTTCACGTCATCTGGGAGTAAGCCTTGTTTTATTTGGCAGGGCTTTCCTCTCAGTAGACATGGCTAGAATTGCACTGTAAGTCTCTGATTGATGTTGATCAAGCAAAGCACCAGACAGTTGACTGCAAGCCAGGATACACTGTTATTGCATGTGCCCAATAGAATTTATGAATCTCTTCCTTCACTTGCAGCAACCTATCCCCATTCCAGCTCCCATGTTGCAAGCAAGCTCTGTAAGCCAGGAAACAAAAGGAAAAGTCAAATCATGCCAGCCTTCAGAAAGGATAGGCATGAATGAGCTCTTAGCATTGTGGCCTGTGGCTTTGAAGCACATGGGTGTGGGGGTGTATGAGTGTGAGTGACAGACATGTTTATTGATATATTATTTTTTCCTCCCATTTCCTCCCTTGTCTCTTCCCCTCCTCCTCCCAATAAATTCTACAGATTAAAACAAAGACTGTGGCTCAGTGTGTGGAGTTCTATTATACATACAAAAAGCAAGTAAAAATAGGCCGGAATGGGGCGTTGATCTTTGGGGATGTTGATGGAGCCAGCGAAAAAGCGGCTAAAGATGAAGTGGAAGTAGATATCAAGGTAATGTTCGGAATGCCAGCTTCACCCCACAAAATTATGCTGCCTACAGCTGTAACATTTTGTGTAAAATTGCACGAGATGGCTATGCAGCCTGAGCACACAAGTAGTCCGTTGGGTTCTTTTGTTCATAATTTTTATTATTTTTGTTAAACTTTGCAAACAACAAATATAACCACAAAAATCATGTCAGTCACAAGCTTCTGCTTCGCAAAGCACAGTAGAGAAGCAAGGAAGGTATCCAACAATGTAATTTATGAGCACTCCTGTCTTGTACATTCGTTTTATCTTCAGGTAGGTGGCCGTGTTGGTCTGATGCAGTTGAAATAAATAAATTTTAAAATTGTCCAGTAGCACCTTAGAGACCAACTAAGTTTGTTGTGGTTGTAAGCTTTTGTGTTCATGCACACAAAATATCTGAAGAAGTGTGCATGTCTGAAGATGTGTGTCTGAATTAGTGTGCATGCGCACGAAAGCTTATACCCAAACAAACTTAGTTAGTCTCTAAGGTGCTACTGGACAATTTTTAACATTCATTTTATCACAATGATCCTTTGCCTCATGTATTACCCCACTTTCAAATGAGCATTGCACGTAAGAATACAATGTAGTACAAGTAAAATATACAGCATCAACAAATTTAATGTACTTTCATACAAATCAAGTGTAAGAAAGAGCCTTTTCCAGTTTCCCAACACATTTATTAAAACTTGAGGAGGTTCTGTTGGAATGGTGCTGACTGGATTCCATTGGACTTCTTAAGGTCCCCTTCCTGGATTCTGCCTTTGCATTGATTTTTCTTTTAAAAAACTGACTTGCTTCCCTTCTCCGCTTTTTTTTTTTTTTACTCTTATGAAGAGCTCCCATAGGCTTACGCGAACTCTTCCTCCCAGAACGTATAACGAAGACTATGAAAACACTGACGAAGAGGAAGAGGAAGTAGAGGACCGGTTGGTTATAAAAGAGGAAGAAGTAGACACATATGAGTTTCATGACAAGAACAGCAACACCGCATACCCCAAACCCACACAGACGCTACACACTGAAGACCAGGTAAGTGTGGAATGACTTGTGGCATGACATCTAGAGGGATCCTGCGTTACAACATGTTTTCCTATATTATTTGAAACTTTCTATTTTGTAATTTGTTTTTAAAAACCCCAAACTGTTAATACATTTAATTTATATATTTACATATTTAATCCCCTTGCCTTAGTCACTGGATTCATCCCACCGCCATATAGATTTGATTGGTAAAATCCTCATCTCTGGCCATTGTCCAGCATCCACTCCCATAGGATTCCTAGTTGTTCCATCTTGCATTAGTTTTTCCTTCCTCCGAAGGTCGGTAGTCTCCTCGTGGAAAAACAGCAAGAACCTGGTGCTCCAAGAGCCACAGAAGCCAGAGGCAGAACTTCAAGGAGGACAAAGGAGACGCCTATTAAATATCGGAAGACTTCTCCACCTGCCCAAAAGAGAAAAAGAAAACCAAAGCCCAAACAGGACACCGTCAACAAAGCCCAGAACCAAGAGGAGGAATTTCCATGTAAAAAATGTGGAAGGTAAGAGTGGGAAAACTCAGAAACGAAAACAAGGGTTCCATTGCATCTTTTGTACAGGAGGAAGTAAAAATAATAATGTAGAACTAAAGAAGTGGTAGCCTATTTTGCTGGGGTGCAGGCGGTGTTAATCAGTGTTTTAACAGCTCCGATAATTATGTTATTGTAGTTTTTCATTCAGTCTTGTTAACTTTTGAAATAAAATAACTTTTCTTTAAAAAACCAAAAGGTGCTTCCTGCAGTTGTAGAGATTCCTTAGTGTACATGTGCATCTTGCCAGAAAAATGCCATGGTCCATTTCAGAAGTTATGTACATTTTGCTGATATGAATGGTATGATTCCTGCAGAGATGTGATGCTTCAGGGAGTGTTTTAGAGGAGTCTTTCAGTCGACACTGAAGTCATCATATTTTCCTGTAACAACAGATACTAGTTCAGGATTGAACATGTAGGCTTCTACTGGAGGTAGACTAAGAAAGAGAATGTTTGTTGCCTGCTGGGTCCATTGTGCTAGAAAATGTTGTTCTCTGCCAGGTTTGCATAAACCCAGTGAACTGTGAGCCTTACCTAGTACTTAAAATGATGAAATGAAGAGAGCGAAATCACTATCCTTCTTTGGTGATCACTATCCATTGTATTTACAATTGTGTTGACTGGTAGTCAACACTGTTTTTCCAGTCACTTCCCCAGATGCAAAAGAGGTGAAGGCTCACTAGCATTCCAAGTTCTGTCTTCTTGCACTTGTTTCTGAAAGTGCCGTAGACATAATATTGAGAGTCAGCTGCATCTATTTTAAGGATAATACCCTCCAGATGTTGTTGGACTGCAGTTCTCATCATCCCTGGTTAGGGGCAGTGCTGGCTGGGACTCTGCAACAGCTGGAGGTTCCCCAACCCTGATGTGGATAGAAGATAGTCATGATACTTGGATTTTCAAATGGGTTAGCCAAATCTCTTGTTGAAGCTTGCTAAGAAAATGAGCATCAAGTAAGTAACTAGAAGTTCAGAAATGGAAGGATGCAAACCAACTGTGAAGAGAGAAATCGGTGATTTTAAGATCAAATTACAATTGCTGGAGATAGGGAACAAGGTACAGATGATTTCTACCTACATTGGAGTAATGGTGTTACTTTCACTTTTTTGAAACTTGTAAACTTCCAGGCACATTTGCATAGGAGTAAAGCATCTAGCTGAAGCCTATTCAGTGTGTTAATCTGCTAGCAAGAGATTTTCTTTTTTAAAAATAGCTGCTCATATCAAGTTAAGGACCAGTTGGATGTTTCAAAAAAACATTTGACCCATGGGGAAGACCTATACAAAGGCGCCTGACCCTTTCTGTGTCCCAGCTAGGTTCCCATTGCTGTTTTCGGCATGGAACTCATTTCTAGAAAGCAGGCAGCCACACAATCTAGACAATGTTTGGTGTAAAACCAGAGTGAAAATCGTAACAGTTCAACAGAACTCTTACTAAGTGCCATGCTTTATGAGAGGCAGCTGGCATGTCTCACCTTGCTTATAAGATTACATTTTGATTAGTCACCTTCATGACTTTTTATATTTCTGTAATGATGTTTCATACTGTACGCCACCTTGCTATTTGATATGGTGGCATAGAAAATGCTTTCATAGACAAATAAGATCATAGTCTGTTTTGTGGGCCTGTTAAACCTAGGCCAGTCATGGATGATGATGTACACTGGTCCCAGGTGACAGGAGGGTTAGGCTGACTAGACTGTTAAAGAGCTACTATAGGTGGCGTCAGTGTCTTAAACATGCCCCGTGGAATTATTCAAGATGCCTATGCCATTGCATAAATTGCTTTTGAAACTTCATTTGGTGTTGGAACAGGCTAGTCATGCAGCATTGTGGGCAGGAGGAAGTTGCTGTGCAATATATATATATTTTTAAATGCAAGTCCAAAGTTTCCTTGGGCATATGGAGCTAATTATGTGGTTGTTTGGATCCAGACCAGAGCTCACATGCATATGCCCCCCCCAACATACCTACCTCTTTCCTAGGAAGCCCTGGACAAGAGACAGGCCCTGTTCAGCAGACAGGATTAAACAAGGAGAGTGCAACATACATATATATTTATTTTGCTTGGTCTTGGAATGGAGTTCGGGCTTTGCAGAATGACAGGAGGCATGTCAGTCAAGCCAGGATAATCACAGAAGCAACTGGGTGTACTATTATTGGATATGATATACCTTGAGTGATTTCTCCCCTTATTGTATTTCGGTAACTGTGCATCTTATTCAGGGTTTGTTTTAGGTCTTAAGTTGTGCCTTTTCCCCTTTAAAGACGGCTTACTGTAACAAAGATACATCAGTAGTGACTATTAGCATAAAGCTAAGATTGGAAACAACCATGTTCGTTGATCAGCAGGTGCCAAGGACAAATGGGAAAGCTCTCTCCACCAGGCCCTGTTTTTTGTTATCCTTTTAGGGGCATCTGACTAGCCCCTGCTGCAGACACAATGCTGGACTAGACTCACCATTAATCTGTGTCTACAGCTGCCTGTACCTCAGATTAAGTTAGTATGTTGGCTAAGTACAAACACATAGCTAAAGGAAATCACAAGGGTTGAGTCCACAATCACTTCACAGAATCTGCGCTACAAGCACAATATGGTTTGCTTACAGATATTGCAGCACATAATCACAGAAGACTCAAGTTTTTATCTAGGTCTCCCAGTTCACTTATCCTTCCCAATGGCGAACACTGAGCATACATTAAGAAGAACACGGGAGCAGTTTTGTTTACTGCAGTGCAGTTTTCACTGGTGACCTAGCCTGGGCAAGTTAGCATCTTTTGGGGAGGATGTTGAATGTCTCCGATTCACGAGAGAAACCAAGGTGAGCTAGAGTAAGTAACGGCGCTATTATGTGTTTTCCTCTAGAATCTTCTACAAGGTGAAAAGCCGCAGCGCTCACATGAAAAGTCACGCTGAGCAGGAGAAAAAGGCGGCGGCTCAGAAGCAGCGAGAGAAGGAAGAGGCAGAGGCGGCGGCAGCAGAGGCGGCGGCTCGCAGCCGAGCTCAGCAGGTGGAAAGCAGCGACAGCGGGAGCAGCAGTGGCAGTAGTAGCAGCGGCAGCAGCAGCTCAGATGAAGACGGAGAGGTGTAGCAGAGGGTGACGGGAGGAGGCTGCTAGAGCTGGGCTGGCCCTTTGAACCTGGGAAGATCTTTTCTACTTGCTGCACCTGTGGAGCTCCACATCTGAACAGACACCCAGCCCTCTTGCTTCCACTTCCTTCCTCGCCTCACTAACACGGACTGGTGGATTTTGAAAAGAAAAGAAAACCATCACCTTGGAAGTTTCTACTTTTTAAAGAAAACCAAAATTTTATGAATCACTTTATTTATAAATTAACTGTTTCGGTACCTATTTGAACAAATGATCATGGCATGGAATTCAGCTTTCCTTCAGTTCAAATTACCCTTCCATGGGATCTCTGGGAGTCATGAGAGCAGTGCCGGGGTGAGGGTGGGGCATCAGGGTGAGAAATCTGCTGGGGCATCAGTTCTTGCTCCCATACTGTTTCGTCCTTTTCCAACCTCCAAGTTTTACCTGCAATTCCACACTCATTAACTTTTTTCGTCTACCTGGTTAGGGCTCCAGCCAATACATGTTTTACCTCCTCCATCCTTTGTTACAAGAGTTTATTTTCCAAAGGAAAAAGATGCCCAGAAAAATCTGGTAGGGAGCAGCCTCTGTGGGATGACCTTTGAGAGTAAAAGACTTGTCTTTTCAAGCACAGGAAGCCACATATGTTGCTAGCATTAATCCAGCCTCGCCCTTGGCTGTTGAATTTAGAAATGCCATGCAGGATTGACCATATATATTGCACACACTTCTGGTGACTGGAGGCAGGGGCTGTTGCTGACACCTAAACTATTGGAATGGTGAATAGCTTTGAGTGCAGAACACAGGCTTTTCTTACAGCTTCTGTCCCTGGGATTATGGATAAAAGGAGCTCAGGTTAATAGGATTGGGGATAGAGAATCTTAGAGAACCACTGACAATCTGAATAGATGAGATTGAGTTAGATGAACCAATGGTCTGATTTGGTGTAAGGCAGGTAAATATTCATACATTGCAGCTACTGGGGTATTTTTGCCAAAAAGTGGCAGAGAGGAAGCCTTTGGATTTCACCCTGAAGCTGCCTAATTAGATTGGGGATCATGTTGTTTATTTACCTGTTCAGTCCTTTTTCAATAACTCCACAAAAGAAAAGCTACTAAAAGAAAAAGAAAAAGATTAAGCATTGTATGTTTTCCTTCCTTCCTTCCTTCCTTCCTTCCTTCCTTCCTTCCTTCCTTCCTTCCTTCCTTCCTTCCTTCCTTCCAAAAAAGGCTTTGAAAATACCCTTATGAGAACACTTGACTGATATATTCATTCATTCCTAAGCATTTTGCAACCTACACTGCTGTGCTTATCATTTGCCAACCAAAGAAGAACCTTCATTCAGAACTTGCACAACTAGCACTCCATGGAGCCAATACATTAAAAAAAATAAATGCAAGATATCCAGCATATTGGGAGGGGAAAAACTAGACTTGCAGTGATAGCGTCCCAGGATCTCTCTCTTTGGAAGGAAACATTAGTACGGTGTTACCTCTAGTTGTGAACTTAATACGTTCCAGAGGTCCATTCTTAACCTGAAACTGTTCTTAACTAGAGGCGTACTTTTCTAATGGGGCCTCTTGCTGCTGTCGCTGCACTGCCGGCACATAATTTCCGTTCTCATCCTGGAGCAAAGTTCTCAACTTGAGGTAACTCTTCCAGGTTAGCGTAGTTTGTAACCTGAGGTGTTTGTAACTTGAGGTACCACTGTACTTCAATTGTGCAGTGTTTGTAGTTGTCATCTTACACTGTGTAGAGAGCTATCGCCACATATCAGCAGGTGAAAGTGTACTGTACTAGTTTTCAATCTTGCAGTGGAGGGAGAAGCAAAGCAGAAGGCATTTCTGTCTACAAAAAGATGCCCTGTCAAGAATTGGTATAGATATACGTAGAGCACTTTAACTGAAAGTGTTTAAGAACACTTAAACTGAAACGTTGCTGTCAGTAGTAGGGCTGGTTTATTTATTATAATGCTGAGGGACAGCTATGATGTGTGGCCACTGGGTAGCCCAAGGATTATGACTTTTTAGTGACTATATCTGCAAATTATATTCGGGAGGGTCTAGGACTCGGCACTAAAATTCCTGACTTCACAGATCTATAACCTCCTAGTTATGCAAATATGAATTAATTTATTTGCCAGTTTCAATTGTCAAACTTGGTGTTTTATTTGCTCCTAAAATAATGTTGATCTAAAATAAAGGGCTGTTAACTGTGGAGGAGGAGGAAGTAAATATTCATTAGCTGTTAGCAGATGCAAGCCTTTAAAACCGTGAGGAAAGTGAAAGCTAAGATGTTGAGAATTTTGTAAACTGCATTATTAACATTGTGCATCGGAAGTTTTGAGTGTGTCACAATGGGATTGTGTCTTTGCAGTTTTCTGGATCTCCTGAAAACTGCTGAAGTCACAACTCTCTAGAAGTGTACATAGAAGTGATGGAAAAGGTTGCTATAAACTTCAGCTTTAAATCCTTATTTCCCATTGCCAGTGGCAATCTGACTGACAAGTGATTATTGAAATACTTCATCCCTTTGAAGAAATTGGTTAATTTGATTAAAGCATAATAAGGTTCAATCTAACTCAGCTAGATTGCTGTTGACCTTCTGAGAGTTGAGTTGCATGACCAGAGGAATCGTATATATTGTAGTTTTTACTGGATTAAAAGTGTAGCCTCATGATTGCATATTTTAATGCTGTCATCCATATTTTTTAAAATATTGCACAGACAGAGCAAATACCCTTTACTTCCAACTTGGAAAGTGGTGCCCTTGGTAACGTAGCACATGGTTTTGCAAGCAGGAGCTCCCAGCTTTAACCCCTGGTATCTCCATTTAAGAGTTTACGATGGCAGACCTAAGATATGCATCTGCCTAAGGATTTTTGAGAACTGCTGCTATTTGAAGGATACAGTAGTGCGCTAGATGGACCAATAGGCTTGATTCTGTATAAGGAAACTTAAAATGTGTTTAGTGCTTCATAATGGAAAAACTCACATGCACATAAAAAATTACTGTCTGAACATTTTTCAACTAGTATAATGCAAATTCCACTAGATTTCTTATAGGAGTCCTTCCAGCACATCATAAAAGCAGTCTTCAATGAGATGGGCCAAGTTTTGTGTTTTTTCTTTTTACTGTTTCTTTCTTTCTTTCTTTCTTTCTTTCTTTCTTTCTTTCTTTCTTTCTTTCTTTCTTTCCTTCCTTCCTTCCTTCCTTCCTTCCTTCCTTCCTTCCTTCCTTCCTTCTTTCTTTCTTTCTTTTTGCAGTTTCAGAAATTTGTCAATGCAATCAGACTATTTTCTTCACTCCTTTGTTTTGATTTGAACCTTTGGCATTCAGATTATAAAAAACTGCACAATCATTTGTGATACATCATAGTAAAGAAGTATATTTCCCCCTTTTAAACCTGGCTCATTCTGGGGTGTGTAGCTTTTAATTGCACCTTCTAGAAATGTCTTGTCTCAACTCTTCTCTTCTTTTCTTTCTGCACTTAAACTAAGACTTATTCCTGCCCCGAGGCGCAAAAAGCTTTGTTAAGATATTCACTAGAAAACTGGACAGAAATCTGCCCCCTGGCCATGCATTAATGCTCTGAAAAAGAGATCTAGATAAGAAACTGATATTTTTAATTTTTTTAAAAAAGGTCTGCCTTAAATGTGGGAACGAAATTAAAGCAATGTTTTATGCTGAGAGAGAATATATTTTATAGAAGTGAACAAAGTAGCCACTGGGCATTTTCTTGAAAGAAAAAGGTGGTGTGTGTGAATCGAAGTAGCAAATCTCTCTTGTTTGGGGTGGGGAATGTACATGTGATTGATCTGCTTCCTTCCCAAATACAATTTGCACAATCTAGCACAGAGCAGTTTGGACTTCCTTGTGTCCTATCTTGTAGCTATGAAAGAAGAGGCTCCACAGATATGACTTCAAAATCTTATTTATAGTATATGAATAAGAAAGATCATGAGTCAGTCTGAAAAAAAGTTAATTATCCCCATCTGTTAAACTTTGCAAGAGATAAATTTTTAATGGTCTATTTTTTTATTGTAGCAAAATGGAAAACACGTTTATATGGGAGTAGATTCTGCGTCATGTCTGTTTCAAAGGCATGGGACATAATCCAGTAGATTAGCCATGACTAAATCCAATTGAAATAAACGGGAATTCATAGCAAGCTCTGATTTTTATTTCCCATTCCATTGTTTTTGGATGGCCTTAGGCAAGGGGTAGGCAACCTAAGGCCCGGGGGCCGGATGCGGCCCAATCGCTTTCTAAATCTGGCCCACGGACAGTCTGGGAATCAGTATGTTTTTACATGAGTAGAATGTGTGCTTTTATTTAAAATGCATCTGTGGGGCATAGGAATTCGTTCATTCCCCCCACCCCACCCCCAAAAAATATAGTCCAGCCCATCACATGGTCTGAGGGACAGTGGACTGGCCCACGGCTAAAGTAGGTTGCTGACCCCTGCCTTAGGCTATGGATGCAATTCAACAAATTAATATTGACTGTGCTCCTTTAAGCAAAAGCAGAACTGAATTGTCTTTATCCCCTGTTCTTACCTTCCTTTTGACGTACATGGAGGGGCAGAGCACAATTATGCCGACTGATGCTGAACTCTGCATTTTTTCGCCTTGATCCTGTGTGAGCATCTTAAAATGAAAACAGTGGATGTACAAATGTATGTTTGCAAGAGAAGTATGTGCAGAGGCATCTTTAGTGTGATCAGAGATCCACACATGCAAATTGTGGAAGGAGTTAGCAAATGCTAGCCCCTCCTTTATGAAACAGGTAAGAACAAAGTTCTTGTGTTCTAGAACACTGGATTTCAAGTATTGGGTCACAGTCTAGCCTAAGGTGGGTCTAAACAGCACCACTTCCATAAATCAAAATACACACTAAAAATTAAGTAGTTGATCCCCAAATATGGCTCCCCCAAAATTAACTAGTGTGTCCCAAATCCCAAAAGGTTGCTAATTGCTGTCTGAAAATGAATGCTGGGTTTAGCGTGCTTGGTTCTAAAATGCTCAACGCCATCTTTAAATCATTGCAACTGTTACTCACCTTGGATACCTACTTCCATTATCTTGATTTTTCCCATATTACAGTGCACCTATAATTGACATTATGGCCAGTGGTCTTCATTTGGAGTTTGAGCTTATTTTAGTAATTAGCAATAGCTCTGTTTTATGTCTTAGCCTGGTCAATGGAAGTATTTTATAGTCAGGTCCTAATAAATGAGAAAACCCTTACAAGTTCACAAAATGTAGTAGGCCACAATTTTTGACCAGTCCACTTACCCAGCCAGCTTTGTTAATAATTTGTGGCTCCTTTTGATGACCTGAAGGGGTATGGGAAATCTTCCTGTTTCCAAATCCTTCCCTGGCTGGTTACCTTGCAGCTGTTTCCCTTCACCACAGACAATCAAGTGCATGGCTATCTACAAACCTGGATGTATGGCTCTTGATGATAACCACTCCTGCTATTGAGCTGCCAATGGTATGTGGAGAATCTGGCAGAATCCCCACTTGGTGCCTTTCTGTTGAGTAATAGTCAACATCCTGTGAGAGAGGATGTTTACGAAGACACTCTCTTGAGGATTAGCTGAAGCTCTACAGTATGATGCAGTTTCACATTCAGCACAGCACTTTAAAAAGTTATTTTCAAGGCGGTTAGTGAATTTGGGAAACTGGCTCGGTGCTGCAGCAGACATTAATTTCTGATTGCTGTGCATCCTTTTTTAATTGAAAAGGAACTGGACAGGCAAATAGTTTCCTGGCTGAACTGCATTCCTATAATACCACTTTAATCAAAATATGCATGTCTACTCAGTAGCCAGCCTTACTGAAGAGCAGATAAGTGTGCATAAGGCTGCAGGTCTAAGCCCAGTTACTAGAGAGTAAGACCCACTAGGTTTTGTGGCATTCTTAGAAAACATGCTGCATATCCCAATTAACATAAGATGGTTGAAGCTTCAAATTAATGCCCTCTCAGTCGCTGGGAAAACACCAGCTTGCCAGTCCATGCCCATGTTTTGTGGTAGCATAGCCAAGCAAATCACTGGTGTAGAGAACCATAATTTCAGTTGCATTTAAGACAGCGAAGAGGTGGTGGGGTGTTTATTTGTATTCACTTGGCTTTGCTTCCATTTTTCCACCTGCTAGCAAGGGATCTTAAAAGTGTATCTCAAAGGGTGTATTTCTAAGGCTTTTTTCTGTTTGTCAGTCAATACTTGTGTCCCAAGACTTGCCCATGCACTTACTTCCTCTACTGCAAGTTCACACAAATGGTCTTCGAGTGAGCACTTTCATAGGAGTTAATTCAGTATTTTTGGAGGATAGGGAAACAGCACAAGCGCTTCTGCTTCCTTGGCTATGTCTCTTCCCCCCGCACCCCCCCCCCAAGAACCCCAGATCTTAAACCCATCCACTGGGTTCAGCTGTTCCTTTAATCCCTTCTATATGCCGCTATGCTGCAGCTGAAATCCCCCCAGAACAGTGACTGTGCAACTTCATTCATTTCAGAGGGGCTACTCAGAATTCCTGCCCCTAGCTGCGTTGAAATGAGTGAAGGTTGCGCGACTGGCTGTAGTGCATGATAGGCTATGGCTCTAATCTCCAGCTGCTTACATTTTCTTTCTCTTCTGCCCCGACCCACCCCCTTTCTGGAATATGGGATTTATATCAACAGCTGAACCTATAAAGATGCCCAGCTGCTTATCATGAGAAAGAGGTGAATATATATTTTTGTAAAATATAATTGTGGCTTTTGCTTTTAATACCACCTCTTTTTTTGCATCTTCCAAGTTTTATGGTTGTTCTGAAGCTCAGATTTGGTACAAATTGGCTTTCCTGAGTCTATGTTTCAATTCGTAATGCTAGAGTTTTTGTGGTGTACAGAAATAGTCTGTCTTTGTGTAATTATTGTATAAATGCTTTTTATCAAAAAATATAGAGCTTTTATTTTAACAAACATGCAGGAACTGCCTTTTGTGTATTTACTGCACCTTTTAAAAGACTGTTACATATTAAAATATTGTACATACAAAAATATTATATACCTCTTATGTACAGATGTGATAGACAATTTATTTTTGTGCTTTTGTTTTTTTACAAAACATTAATACACTAAGAAGTCTTGCTGATGTGATTTAATGTACTCATGTAACTTATTTACTTCTGAATGTTCCATTGTATCTTTTCAAACCTTTTATTAAATAAGGTTTAAAAGCAACTTTTGTAACCCAAGTTTTTTTAATTATTATTAAATGATCTGAGAGAGGGTGGTAAGCTCTCTCTCTCCATCTACTAAGGTGCTTTTGGTTTGTTTTAACATAATTAAATATGATCCGTGTGCGCCAAGGAGTAGGTGTTGTTTTCCTGCTGGCAGTTTTGATTTTTGTGTATGATTATTGGCTCAGTCTGTCCTCATGTCAATAATAATAATAATAATAATAATAATAATAATAATAATAATGTCAGGGACTCAGGAGCAGGAGCTCTGGGGAGAGAGGAAATGGAGAGCGAAGGGGAAGAATCCGAGGGCAGCGTAGGGGAGTATGACAGTGGCCCGAGAGATTCCATGAGCTTCTCCAGCGAATCAGAAGATTCCCAGAAGGGGGCGCCTATGGTCAGGGCAAGGGGGGTCCCAGGGGGGACGCACCAGAAACGAGGAGACAGAGGGGAACCCCAAAGCAGCAGTGGGGGATTGGGACCAGTCTCCCCACCAGAGCGTAGTGGGGGGGAAGAGTCACATGTGTCAGGGCCAGCGTCTCCTCCAGCGGGGAGAGAGAGTGAGTCAGGGCTGACCACGCCTCCAACGGAGGGGAGGTCAGTTGCAGCTAGCCCCCCCAGAGGGGGAAGCAGTGACAGCAGCAGCAGTGAAACGGTCAGGAGGAAAGTTACCGGCTGGGCGCGCGCGCCAAGTTCAAATGTACAGGCGCGGGGAACAGCAGGAGACCCGGATGGGGAACCAGCTCCTAAAGCCCGCCGGAGGGAGGGGGAAGGCTCAGGGGACTCAGCGTCAGAAGAGGCTAGAAAGGGCGAGATCCCAACGGCCAGGCGCAACCAGAGGCGGAAGGAACTGAGGAAGAGGTGGAGTAAGGCTAGAATCTTAAATTGGTGTCGGGGGAGGAGACTCAGACGGAGCATCAGCGGTCTAACAGTTGAGACGTAGAGCTGCGCGCTGCGGCTCTGGAAGTGAAACTGAACTTCAATAAAGACTTTTGTACTTAACAAAGAAGCAGCGTTGGTCCTTTGTGAGCTGGGACCTTGGGCAGCCCTGACAAATAATAATTTTCATTTCTTACATTCTGCCCTTCTCATGAGAACTCAGGGCAGCTGTCAGTAAGAGTACAGCATTAAACAAAAGTAGAACCAAAGTGCTAAATAGAACACACTTTCTGGAATAGGGCTGAAGCTGTTGGCTGTAGTAACAGCATGGGGGCAATCTGACCTCTACAGGGAGAGTGCCGGAGCGGAGATGTCCTGTCTCTTGTAGTTAAGCCCCTGGGCCATAATGATCAAGGGAAGTACAAACACAATCCCTGTAGATCAATCCGCTGCTACTGGGAAAGGCGATCTTTCTCCATGTGTGGATCCTAACTTGTTTAGGGCTTTTCTGTGATAGTAAGTAACAAGACCGTCAGTTGTGCCCAGTTACTCACTGTTAGCCAGTGCAGTTCCTTTGAGGATTGGTGGTGTTTGATCCCCTCCCTGCTTATATGTTGAATGCTGTGCATGACAAAAGGGTCTAGGGCAAGGTTGAAAACTCCACATAAGCTACCTTTATGGCAGTTTGCAGCGATCATGCTGGCTCTTTTACACCTGTACACCTGTCAGATGACAGTCAGCTTTGCTAGCATTAATCAAGTTTCCTGTGCAATGGATAATGCATCGTCAAATATTGCCTCACTACATGCTTTGAGCAAACGTGCAGCCTGTGGGTTATGTTCAGGTGCTTTTTCTTTATTCTGCTCTATAGGTGAATCTTATATCAGGTTTCACAGACACTGTCTTCAAGGTTTCTCCCCAATATTTATTCTGAGTAATTTCTTGCAGGGCACTGAAGTCATACTGTTTTTTGTTTTTAATAAATTTTTATTAACTTTCTTTTCTATCATTGCAAACATTTCATATCAATAACATATATATTACACTTCTTCACCCCTTCCCTCCCGGGCTTCCCTCAGCTTCCATTTCTGGTTTGTTACCCCCTTATTACACACTGCTGTTTCTTACAATCCACTATATCATTTCTTCATTTTAAAATGTTCTCTATCAATAAAGATGTGAGTGTTTATTTCAATCCTGCCATCAAGTCGATGTTCTTTCTTTGTTTCTGCAAATTATTATTATTATTATTATTATTATTATTATTATTATTATTATTATTTATACCCTGCCCATCTGGCTGGGTTTCCCACTCTGGGCAGCTTCCAACCGAATATTAAAAATACAGCGTCAGACATTAAAAACGTCCCTAAACAGGGCTGCCTTCAGTTGTCTTTTAAAAGTAAAATAGTTGTTTACTGCCTTGACATCTGCTGGGAAGGTGTTCCACAGGGCGGGCGCCACTACCGAGAAGGCCCTCTGCCTAGTTCCCTGTAACCTCACTTCTCGCAGTGAGGGAACCGCCAGAAGGCCCTCAGTGCTGGACCTTGGTGTCCGGGCTGAACGATGGGGGTGGAGATGCTCCTTCAGGTATACAGGTCCGAGACCGTTTAGGGCTTTAAAGGTCAGCACCAACACTTTGAATTGTGCTCAGAAACGTACTGGGAGCCAATGAAGATCTTTCAGGACCGGTGTTATATGGTCTCGGTGGCCACTCCCAGTCACCAGTCTAGCTGCCGCATTCTGGATTAATTGCAGTTTCCAACTACCTTCAAAGGTAGCCCCACATAGAGCGCATTGCAGTAGTCCAAGCGGGAGATAACTAGACCATCAAAGTCATTGTTGTCCTTTTCTCGTAGTCTATCTGTGAGAAGGAGTGCCAGAAATAGCATTTGCACATGCATGTGTGCACGCACACTCCAGCCCACTGCAGCGTCTGCGGGACCGTGAACCAGCCCAAGCCACACAAACTTTGCCGACCCCTGATGTGGAAGATAGTTTTTATAATCATTTCTACAAGAGGAGATGAAGCTAAAATGTATGTTTTCCCTTTTCAGTTTTCAATAACTCAGTTTTAGGGATATTCTGGAATGCACCTCTCTTTATACTGGTTATTACTGAACAGTTTCACTAGTACAAATGAGAGTCAAGATCGTCCTTTGTATAAAACATTTATTTCTATTTTAAACAAGTTTCACAAACAGTTAAAACCAGATCTAAATAACTTGACAAAAAAGTTTGATAATATGATCATGCTATATAATTATACTGTATAAAAACCAATTCTCATCATGGTAGGTGCTTAAAAATTGCTCTCCATAGAGTTTACTTTAGAAGCAGAGTCTTCTAATGGAGCCATAATGGTCAACAAGTGAGAGCTGCCAGCTTCAAATGCCCTTTGACATGTTTGCATAAATGATTGTACACAGTAGCTAGACAGACTGGGAAGCAAATGAACCCCTTTCCAGTTGATGCCAATATGTTTTATATTTGTATAAACCCCCATTAAATAAGATTAATGTAAGCCACCCCCATTTCCAATGAAGTCGGGGATTCAACATAGCTTATAGGTTTTCACATGGGTGCTCCTTTCATCCATGTTCAATAACAGGCTAAATAATCACAGGAAAAGCAAGATAGTTCAAGCAATGAAGGAAGGAAGCACTTTTAATTCTTTGCTGTACCACACAGCCCTTTTCTCTGAGCAACCACATACCTGCTAACCATTTGCTTTGCTTTTCACCAAAATCCAGTGCATAAATTTAAAGTGCAATTTTTTTTCAGAAACACCCATTTTTATTTTGGCAATTTGACTTTTGATTTGTTCCACAATAGTAAAGTAATCAATTCACCAAGACAAGAAATGGCAGCTATTTCTCACCAACATGTGACCTCTTTCAACCAGTAAAGATTCTTATATTAAATTAATTCCTTTGGAATAATTTGACAGCAATGTCAAATCAACCTGATGCTTGGACTTATGTAGAAAGGATCTTAAGACTACTTTCCTAAATGTGCCTATTAGATGATAATACCACCACCATCCTCTGCCGGACGATGTAGCTTTAATGGGTCTATGACCTTCATGAGATTGCAGACCACTATTGACACTCATTGTAAGGGCTGCTCCAGTCATTCGACAAGATAGGAGTCCCGTCCTGCATTTCCACACCATGTTGGCCATGTTGTTTGTAAAGTTTAAGTAGTAGATGAGTGCATGCAATTGGGAAATGAGGCTCCAGGCCACATTCTCTGGGTGCTTGCATGCATATGTCTCCCATTCAAGTGCTGTAGAAAAAAAGGCACAAGTGACACAATGTGGAAACATGAGGGTCTATCTGTCTTGTTCTGCAATGTGGAACAGCCCTAAGGAATCCAGGAAGCATGGGAAAGCTTTTTCTGCAAAACTGCTGATATTAAATGGCATGGCTACAAAAGTATTTCTCTGCCAGTTCTATGCTTATGCCTAACAGCTTTCCTTATGAAGGATATTAAACGCTTGGCAAATTTCAGAAAAGTACAGCACCCAAGTAACTTAAGAGTGACCTTTCATTGACCTTCTAGCCTTTAAATGAAAACCAGAAAACCCAAAATTCCTCCTGTTAAAATTCTCTAACCCCTCCTCCTGAAGGAAGCTGAACTGTTCGACATTGATTAAATTTAAATCACATTTGCACACAAGAAATTTCAACATCAAGATGAAGGACAGGCAACTACTGTTTGCTGGGAACCTTGGGAACAGATTTCCATAGGGACAGATACTACTGATAACTGCTTACATTAAAAGAGCTGCTGCAATCTACACCACATGCTGTATTTTCAAACAGTTTCATGCACTACTTCCCACACAGCCACTCACAAAAAGTTTGGACCTCTTTAGAAACCTTGCTTGACCTGAAGAAAAACCTCTTATCTGCCCCTCATCTTGCATTGTCCGTCTTTTCTGGCTTATTGCATACTGAACTTGTGCCATCATCAAATGTCTTGCTAACTCCTGACCATTTTTAAGTAGCAGCTAATTGTGACACCATCTTTTGGGTTCTCCAATATCCCACCTTTTCCAACACATTGCACCAAATTGATGGTGATGTTTATACATGCATGAGCACAGCAGTGCAAATTCAGGACGAAGAATAATGTGCATAGAAATGCATTACAATTTTCTGCTTGAACAAAACTAAAATCAGGTAAAACGGGAGCTCCAGTCTGGATGTCCTAGCATCATTATTACTTAATTTTTCAGAATTATTAATGTTGTTTCACAAATATCAATATAATCCATGATTTTTAACCTGAGTTACAAAACTGATCAATGGGAGTGAAAAAATGTTTTCTGCTCATTGTTTCAACCATGACCAAATGCGTAAAAAAGGCATGTTTTTCTTAAAAGTTATATAAAAATAATGTAAACAGTTTTGGATTTCTATTTTTCCTCTCTTAAACCCCCTTGGCTTTTTCTTCTAAATCCTTTATGTAAAAGTACACTGCAACAGTATTAAATTAACAGACCAGATGCAGACAGCTGGGCACTATGGACATCTTTTCTATAAACAACTGTAGCTTGAGCTTGAGCAATAATAATATGTGGACTGAGAACTAATTCATCCAGCTAATCTCTAGTGAGAAACAACACCAGCTGCTAGTAGGAGTTTAAGAATGTGTTACTTTGGGAAAGCTTAGCACCAAGACTTAAGAAACTCATTTTGCTAATTAAAGAGCAGATCTATTTTTTGGTCATCTGTTCCGCTCCTAGACCAAAAACTTACATCACACCACAAGATGTGCATAAAGGTTTATCCAAAAGACTATTCCTTTGTAACTATTCGTTTCTAATAACATTTGCAGAGGAACTTAAAGCAAAACACTGGCTTCAGAACAATCATATCTAAGGACAGCACCGCTATTAACCCTATTGGCTTTAGCAAGAGCATATGATCTAAATACTACCCATTATCCAAAATGTATTGCGTCTCATTCCTGAGTATATTTATGCACATTTAACAGTGCATATAAGCAACAACTGTGAAACTTCAGGATGGCAGAAAATGTAGAATTCTGTAGCCAAGAGGATTGCTTACTAAAATATTTTATTTTAGAAAAAGGGTATTTTGGCTGCTAAGATTACCATGTTCCCTGCATAGCTAATACCACACCAGACAAAGTTTAAGCATCCTGCAGTTTCCTAGCCTTGAAAATAGATCCATAAAGTTACTAGTCCACAAATCTTACTAACTACCCTGTTCACGTGGTCATCTAGGGCACACTGGTGATTTCTAAGGTGGGTGGGGGAGAGAACAGCCTCCTTTCCAATATACAAAAACTAGCCTGCCTGATCACCTGAAGGAAATTCTTACTTTGCCACAGGCTACCTGACAAGTGGCTTCTAACAGGCCTGCAGGATTTATTGCCAGCCCTGAATCCTGAGAGTGCACCCCATGACATTGTGCAGAAATAGCATCTCCCACTCCAGTTCTGCAACACCCATTAGCCCATCACCTTCTTCTGCCTCCTTACCAGCAGAACCTGTTTGTGGGCTTCTCACAGGCATCTGGTTGGCCATTGTGAGTACAGATTGTTGGTCTACTACTCATGAGTTTAATCCAGCAGGGCTCTCCTTACGTTAGAACCAATCCTGGATTGCTACAGCGGCAAAGAGAGCAAGTAGGCAAATGAGCTATTCAAGCACAAGGGCGGAGAATGCTATCCCCACACAGTGCTTCACTGCTCTACACTGTTAAAGAAACATGCGCTAGACTGGGAGCTATCAACTTCACCCATCCATTCACAGAAGACTAACTGGTTTGTCCACCACTGGCCTGGGTTACTAAGCTGATGTACAGTCAAAAGTTGAGAACGAGGTCCCTAGTGGGAAAAACAATGCCAATTAAGTCTGATTGGTGAATATGCATATTTTAAAAAATAACTTATTTGCTTACAAAGATTTATAGAAATAATTAGCATGAAATATAAATATACACTATGGAAATAAAAATGCTATGCTTCTTAGAAAAGAAAAATGTGTTTCTGGGGGAAAGGTTTTATTTATTGGCATAGTATATTGCAACTTTATTTTTATTTATTTTTAATCCCACAAATTATTCTTCCAAATATCCTTATAGGGAACTAACTAATGTAACAATAGTAAAAAAAAATAATGATTCCATCACAACACTAATCAAATTCTAGATTGGTGAGGCTAACTATTCTAGTATTATTATTTTAACTGAGAGCTGCATCCACTCTTCGCCAACACTTCAGGAGCCACAGGTCAGCTTTAGGTGTGGCCAAACATTTGTCATACACACAAATAATACATAGTGTACACCTCCCCCCATGCAAATCAATTGAGGAGGAGTGGTTATTGTTCCCTCTCCACCCATCAAATTATCAATCTGATGATAAGAGAGGAAATTACTTTAATCCTCACCAGGGCACTAGGTTCCATTGACACTGTATAGGGGGTGCGCACGTGCATTTGCCATCAACATTGCAGGGGGTGGGGAGGAGACAAATTTTGGTTTGGGGTGGAACAGCCCCCCCAACTGAGTGTTAGCCCCCTCTGTTCTACATTAAGAATCTAAATGGGATTACTTTTACAAGCCCAAAACTGGAGGAGCATTCTCTCACTTAAAAAGATGGTTAAAATCAGACATCTTGTCTAATAAATCAGAGGACACTATAATAATTGGTTAATGCCTAATAAAAAACAGACAGATTTGGAACAGTTGGTAGAGTACCATATGATTAACCAGGTGCTATACAACTGCCATGTTCTACAGTTTGTTATGATCCAAAGGCTAAAGTGGCTGTTAAAATATATAACTGTTCTAGCTAATCCAACAAACAAGTTAGTTCTGCGGCAAATTTGCAGCCCATAGTAATGTATGGAATTTACCATTCATACAAATCTAACATGGGGCCGTATCTCTTTTCTATACACAGACTTTTTCTATACACAGACCTGCACTTATGAATGTATAAATGTGGCTTCTCCTTAACATCAGCTGGTGATTTATGGACTACAAATATTACCAGACCTTTTACTTGTTTACTTCTTTTTAGAATAACCTGCATGTACGGCTTTGCTTGAAATTATTGGTTAATTTCAAAGAACACCCTTTGAGGTTGAACCACATTCGGGCATTTGATATATTTTCTTATATACATGCATCATACATCTTATCAGGTTCATCAGTGTTATTTATTGTATACTGATATGACACCTTAGCATATATATTTAGTTTATTAAATTATTATTTTTTAAATCCTTTCTCTCTTAACTTCTTTGTTCATCTAGTTTGGTTAATGGTTAAGACTAGATTAGATTGGTTAATAGTTATGACTAGACTAGATTATTTTTTATTTTGCATATCCAAATTATAGATATTATTGGGCTGGGGATTAGAGTATGTGGAAAATGATGATGTAATATGGAACACATTTTATGCTCCTATATCACATGTTAACAATGAAATTGATTGTCAGAGTCAAAATCATTTAGTAAGAAGAACTGGAGCAAGGGAAGAATTGGCTGCATCATGCCATTACAGGTTAATCTCTGCATTCAGGTTAACTACTGTACTGCCTACAACAAACTTCAATACCCAGTTGCTCTCCTTTAAATCTTTTAGGACTGACTTTAGAAGTCCAATGGTATAAACAAAATATCTATTGGTGAGGGAAGAAAGGAGTTTAGGGCTTTCTTGTTTCATGTAAAAATAGAGCGCATTTGAGCACACAGACTACATACAGCCTCATTTCCTTTCCCTTCTTTCCTTCCTACAATTTCTTCAGCTGTCATTCACCACTGATTGAACCCTGAAACTGAAGCTTATTTTCAAATAAGCTGCAAGATTTGGGCCTCTTTAAACAGCTGCTGCCCCTCCTTACATTACTAAAATTCCAGACTGATGAATGATTCTGCCATTCAGTAACACACCAGCAGCCCAAGTCTTTAAACAAAGGATGCAAAATTCAACCCATGAATCAAATCAAACTGATGGTCAGGAAATTAGTGGTTCATCTACAACCACATATATTGCCTTCACTCTTCCAACTAATAGGGTACATAAAAACAGTAAGTGGCTTCCAGAAACATTGACAATTAAGGTACCAACACAGCTCAATATGTTAAGTACTGGGTTCCTAGCAGCAACAAATTTTGTTTTTTTATCTACACCATGAGTTTCATTTTGTAAGAGGCAAAACCAACATTGTCACCAGTGTCCATATGACTATAATTAGCATAGCAAATAGGAAGAAAAAGATGAGACACTGTGACAAACATGTACAGCATACCAAGTTTCAGGTGCTTGCTTTTTAAAAAAGCAGATGGTATAAATAGTCTAATAAAAAATGCTGCTTCTCCCCCCACCCCCAATTTTAAAATGAATAAAAACTCTGCTGAACAAACACATTAAACAAATGTGCCCATTACTAGGAAGACTGAATTGTGGTCCACCCCCCCCCCAAAAAAAATGTACTTGCAAGAATTACATTTAAATTAAACAAACGCTCATAGTAAAAATAAATCAAAAAAAGACAAATGCTTCACATAATTGGCATCCCCAGTTTTGGTAAACAAGTCTTTGGGTGAGAAAGGAGAACACAGAGATAAGCCAATTAAAAATGTTGCCCAAGATTTTCTTCAAAGACATATTTATACAAAAGTTTCACATACTGTATAGAGCTGGAGCTACAGCAATAATTTAATAGGGAACAAGAAAAAAGTCACGCTGGGTTTTCCCCTTCTTCCCCTTCTTCTTGCTTAATAACTGGAATACCTAAAAATGAGAGTGGAGAACCGTTAAACGTGTTTTTAACTAAAACTTGAGAGAAAAACAGTACAAACAGGAAAACTAACTAAAACTGCTGCCCAGGCCGGACTTAATAACATGCCAGCAATTAAGCACTTAGGAAAATGGACTGATCAATGCACCTGTGGAATATCATAGTATTCTAGGAGCACAGATATTAAAGGACTGAAGTGAAAGAATACAAGTGAGAAACAGTTTCCAATGAGAAAGCTTCAATTCCACCATCACCATCTAATGGAAGAAAAATACAGTGCTTCTAGCATGCTTAATAACTGCCTCCTTTCCCCCGAACAAATTGTTCCAGAAGCCCAGAAAAGCATTTTCCAAGGGATTTTCTATTGTCTGAGCAATACACTATAGTCCACCTACAATTTGTTGCCTGAACCCAATATTTGTATCTGATTGGAAAATGGAAATATATGAACAATATAATTTTTCAAGGTGATGTATTAACTGCCAATCTCTAGGGAATACTGGATAATTTGGACTACATAGCAAAATAGATATTTTAAAGCACTAACTGACAGAAAAAATATATATGGATCTGTTTTCTTAAAAAATTAAGATACCATTACATTAACCACCCAAGATACAGAAATTCTGGACAGAAAAGAATTCAAATCTTTACCAAAATATATTTAATGGGGAAATGATGAGTTAATACTTTGCTTGTTTAACTGATGAAGCTATTCTTGCTGAAGAGCAAGCAGGATTTAGACAAGGCAGACCATTGCTTTGTACTAGCCCATTTTATAGATAAGTATGTTAAGAAACCAAGTCGTGTGCTATATGCAGCTTTCATTGATTCAAAAGCTGCATTTGATTCAATCTCTCGAGTAAGATAAGTTGAACTCTTCAAGTATAGATAAAAGATTATTGTTCTTGATTAAATGTCTATATAAAAACACTGTGCTGAAATTGCGTTGCCCTACAAATGGGTAGCTCACAGGATGCATACCAGCCACAAAGGGAGTTAAGCAGGGTTGTATCCTAGCTCCCACACTGTTTAATTTCTATATAAATGATACTGTCCAGAGGTTAACATCCCCAGAGTATCATGCCCCTAAACTGGTCACAAAAGCCATCTCTATATTATTATATGCAGATGATGCGATACTTCTATCTCAAATAAAAGTGGACCTAAAAAGATTGAGAATGAGAGCATTCTCAGGATACTGCCAAAGAGAACATCTGGCTGTGAATTACAAGAAAACTAAAGTCATGGTGTTTTCAAGAAACTATAGGCCCGTAGATGGTGTATGGATAATCAGTTGATTGAACAAGTTAAAAGTCTTTAAATACCTTGGCCTTATTTTTCAGTCAACAGGGTCATGGGGAGCACATCAGAAATATACAAAGGAAAAAGCTTCTCAAAGTGCCAAAATTCTGACACGCTTTTTCCATACAAAAGGTGGCAATCACATACCATCAGCACTTGAAGTGTTTACAGCTAAACCCTTAGCACAGTTATTATATGGGGCTCAGATTTGGACAGGTGAACACCTTGGATCTACAGAAGCTGTTCAATCTAAGCTCCTAAGGCAATTCTTTTTCTGTTCCATTCTGTGTTCCAAATGCTTGACTGCGCTTGGATGCTAATCTCCCCTCTGTTGAATTACAGACTTGGTGTAGGACATTTAATTATTGGCTTTGGCTAAATTTAAACCCCACCGGTCTACTACCCTTAGTATCGCAAGATTGTCATGTTTTTAACACTGAGCTTCAGTAAAGCAAATAATAATGATATCGAGCGACAGAATAATTTGGCCCCGATAAGGAAATTTTGTCCATGGTATGATTATTTTCCACCTAGTCATTTTGACACAATGGCACCCTATTTGCAAACCTATCTTCAGTTCACTTTATTTTATTTTATTTTATTTTATTCCTATGGCTAGTGGCCGATGCAACTAAAGATTCTTCTTCTACTTTGCTTTTCTCATCTGCTAAATGCCACCCTGCTCCTACCCAGCTCTCACCATCAAGTTTCTTGAGTTTGGGCACTCGTTTCGTTGCTTCCTCAACCCAGGCACTCTGCGAATCAGCGGAATATTTCTCTTCCAGTGGATTACCTACAAACACCAGATCCTCCAGTAATGGCAACTCTGCCAGCCTCTGAAACTCTGCTGCAACCACAGAAGGAAACAAAGTTGTGTTATGAAGAACACAGAAACCTCAGAGTGGTATGAGGACTCCTCTCGAGACCAGAAGATTGCAGATGTGGGACCCAGACTGCCAGGTCCCACATAAACCTGCCTGCATGCTAAGGCCATCCTTGAAGGCTCTTCTTCAGGTGCCCAGTCCTTCATAGGTCAGATGGGTGGCTACCAGAGAAAGGGCCTTTCCCATTGTGATTACCTGCCTTGGTGGAAATTCACCTGCCACCCAGTTGTATGTCTTTTCAGCACCAGGCAAAGTTTGTTCCCCAACACGTCTTTTAAAATCTTAGCTGAATTTGAACTTATTTTATTGTGATTTTATGCCTTTACTGTTCTGCTGTTTTCATCAATGCATGATTTCATTCCCCACCCCCTAATATAATTTAATATGATTTGTTAACTAACTTGGGAATAGAATTGCTGAAGGGCAGGCTATATACACTGTCGAAAATAACTACACATAGACAGACATACTTACAGCTTTAGGAATCAACTCATTTACCAACCTAAGTTACCTGCTATGAACTCATTATAAATTACCAATATATTTATTGAGAAAAAACTCTGGCTTACCCCAGTCTTTTACCAGATTATTTGACATGTAGAGAATCTTCAGCTTCTTCATCACATGGAGCCCTTTCAATTTCTCAATCAGGTTGTATGAGATCCACAGCTCCTCTAAGGTATCCCCAACTGCCTCCTGAAAGATGATATTGCTTCAGAAAAGAATGCTCTGCATTTTCCTATTATGTATGTATGTATGTATGTATGAATGAGCACATCAAAGAAATAAAAGTTTTCCTCTGGAGTCCCTACTTCCCCACTAGCAGGCTGCAAGTTGAGACACGCCAACGAGAGGACAACATCGTAATTCAGAGAGAAACCAAGACCTTCAGCCTTGGCATCAAGACAGAGGATAATTGTATTCCAAACATCTGGACATGAAAGAAGACACAGAACTGTTTGCAGATACCTGCACATTAGATGACTAGTTTCTTAGCCAGCTCATTAAGTATAAAAGTAAGTCTTGCAGAGAACGGGCAACATCCAACAAGAGGATAAATTGAATTTACATCTCCAGATTCCTACTGCGATATGTAACCACTGGGCTAGATCATTCAACTGTTGTTCCTCATCACTGAAAACTGGTCATGATCTGGGAAATGGAATGGGTAGAGTGTTGGCAGAAGGGTGTGCCAAAGGTGCTTTATCTGCACAGTTACTAGGGGAGTTTTCCTTATTGGTGGGGAATTTGCACAGCTGCTACAAGTATTGATGATGTTCCTGCATCTACTATACAGTGGTACCTCGCAAGACGAAATTAATTCGTTCTGCGAGTTTTTTCGTCTTGCGAATTTTTCGTCTTGCGAAGCACAGATTCCCTGGGTATTAATGGTTTTAAGAAAAAGGAAACAAACTTGCAAGACGTTTTCATCTTGCGAAGCAAGCCCATAGGGAAATTCGTCTTGCAAAGCAACTCAAAAAACGAAAAACTCTTTCGTCTTGCAAGTTTTTCGTCTTACGAGGCATTCGTCTTGCGAGGTACCACTGTATTTTTGAACAGTGTTAGCATTATATCCTTGCACAGTAACATATGGCGAGCTACTCTGCAGTAGTATAAGCAGCAGTCGTCTTAAGAGGGTTACTTACCAGTCCATTCAGATTCTTTACGTTGTTTCTTCCCAGTGACAATATCCGTAAGTTTTCTGCAATGGAAACAAAGCAGGTATTTTTCTACAAGCCAAGGAGCTATATTTTATTGATCCAGCTGTGTCAAAGGGAAAAGTGTGTAGTCAAAGAATGGAAACAGATAGCCACTCACTGAATGGACACAGTTTGAAACAATCCTGCATGGTTGCTCTAACCCAGGACTGAGGAATCTGTGGCCATCCAAAGGTATTTTGGATTATAACTCTCATTATCCCTAACCACTGCCCATGATAGATGGGGCTAATGGGTACTGGATTGGAACAGAATTTGCAGTGACACAAGTTCCTTAATCCTGCTCTAATCATATAGAGAGTCAGTCATCTATAGTCTGGTAATTCAGGGAGCTGAGTTTCACCGCACCCACCCCCTACTTCTGCACAGTAACATAAGAAAACAATAATCAGTTATTCATATGGATGGAGCTTATAGACATCTCACCCATGTGTTTAGAATCACTATGTGAGATGTTTTCCAAAGCAACCATAGTAGCCAGACATCTTTCCCAGCAAAAAGCATAATGAATGAGGTGTCTGAATATATTGGAAACAACTGCTTAATAGTGTCTCCCTTCCTCAATGCTCCTGGCAATATTACTGTCTTAATCTGCGCTCGGTGATCAGATACAAATGGATGCAACAGAGTTGATGAATTTTGCTCATAGAACTAAAAAAGCAGCGGCTTAAAAGTACAACATGAACCTAGAATATACCTGTCCATGTGTTTGAGATATCCACACACATTCCTCAGTGGGACCTATACCAAGGAAGTGGTTCCCTTCTCTGGTGTGTATATGCATACACATGCATGCGTGTTAAGGGGGTCGGAAGTCACTCACAACCCAAATCATGGCATGCAGATTTTCATCATCAAATCAGCAGTCAAACATAATTATTCAATGCTTCCTAACACTCTACTGCTTATATCAATTTTCAAGTGAAATCCTGATTTTCAAATTATCTGTTTTCTCCTGCAGTAAATGAGAAAAATTAATGCCAAATGCATTATTATTTTAAGATGCTATCAATTGTTTAAAATCAGTCAGTAAATGTAAACTTAGTGTCTGCTCAATCTCCCTGATCCTTCAATATATACTATACACAGGATATCCCGATACAGATGTAACCTTCCAGGAAGGTGGGTGGCGAACTCAAAGCTGAGTCCTGCTCCCAATTCCAGTGCTCATAAAAATTTGCAGCAGGAGGAGGATCTGAACAGACTCACAAAGTACGAAATAAATGAAGGTACATATAATGAAGCAGCTTCAGAAAACACGTCTTACTTACTTAACCCATTCAAGTTGGCAATTTTTTCAATGCAGTTTGTAGATAAGGACAGCTTTCTAAAATGGGGGACAAATCCAGAAATTGTACATGAAGAACACTAAAATTACCAAAGTAGTGTTTTTTTTACAAATAACAATTGCTCAGAATACTACATTTTGGCTTCCCAGAAGGAAGAACACCCCCCACCCTCATTCTTTGTTCAAGGGGTTCTCCCACAAAGCCTATTTCTGGGGGCACTGGGGGAAGGGAAGGGGAACATTGACCATTGTGCAAGCAGAAGTCCTCGATTAGGGCTTCCGCTGATGTGGAATCTTGGCCTATGTTTTTATATGTGTTTTTTTACTGTCTATGTTACAGATGGAGAACTCATGGTCCTCCAGATATTGAAATTTGGGTTCAACTTCTGGTTAACCACAGTTTCTAGTGTCATGCAACTAAAGTGACCATCAAATATTGTCAGTACTGTATCTTGTTAGAGAAGAATGTGGAAGTTGCTACAGATGTTAAATGCTGCATAATATTTTGTGCTGCACAACAATATTTATTTTTGTTACTATTTGTTAAAATAATATGGGTTAAATAAAGAACTATGGTTCATTTTTTTTTAAGAATAATTTTTTATTAACCGACCAATCACATCAAATCAAACCAAATTACATAAATTCCAAATTACACAGCCGAATTTTAAATTTTTGTTGGGGGTACCCATATTTCAAGTTCCGAAGGGATCCAATCAACTTCTTGCTTCTTACTGCTGTTTTAATGTCCACAAATCTAACCTTATGATGTTCACAGTACTATCCAGTCCTTTCTTATTATTTTTCCACATCTCTTGTTGTTATTTTCATATATTTTTCCTTTCTCTTTGTGACCTCTGATAGTCTCCGCAAGCTGGTTAGAACAGTTTGTAATCCTGCGTGGATATTATTTTTTTTATCCAGTAGCCATATCCAGACGTTTTCCATATAACATCACTTCCATACATCAGAACAGTCTTAGCGTCATTAATCTTCACCAATCTGCCTCCTTTCTCAAAACCTCTGAGGAGATTCACTAGGAATGCAGTCTGAAAACAAATCCGTTCTTCCTCCCGGCTATAAATCCTTTGGCAAGATGGCGACTCCGAATTAATTGCTGCGCCATTCCCAAAAGCTCTTATTGCTTCTCGGTCTCCATAAAGCATACTTTTGGTTAAAGTTTATCTCCACACAGACCTTAATCATCCTGCTTGGGTCAGTTCAACCGACGGTTCTAATGAGGAGGGGTTCTTGTAAATCACATAGAAGGAAAGTAAAAAAAGGTTCCCCCCCCATTCAGCCCCGTTGTCAACATACCCCGCCTTTGGTGTATCTTCATCGTAAAATATTCCTGTTTCTCCAGCCCGTCGTCTTCTTTCGCAGAGGTCACTTAAATTAGCAGACTTCACTCCCCTTCTTCACTTGAAATATGTGCATTTGCTTCTTTTGTAATTAATTATTCCAAATTGCTGCAACTAGTGCGCGATCAGAGACAGCGTCCAGGAGAGCCGAGGTCCACACAGGGGCATTCTGCCTAGGGCCCTCACCCCCTTCTTTCGAATTAGGGGGTGATTTATGGGCACAGCAGGCAAGGGCAGTGTTCCCCATTTCCTTGGGGCAACAAGGGAGGCTGCCTACTCCCATAACAGCCTCTTAATTACCCCGTGTGGGTCAGAGAGATGGTATTGTCAGCCATCTTCCAATGCGCCCCCTAGTGGCTCCCCAAGAACTATGGTTAATTTAAAACAAACCAACATCAAATCCTGATTTCTGAAGCTGAGTTATTTAAAAACTAACAATTGTTAATGTTAATCAAAGTTTAGGTGCCATAATGTTTAGGCAAACACAGTAGTTAGAATGACACAAGCTGTGGTTAACCAAAAGCAAAAGTAAAATTTCCAAACTCCTCTTCCCAGGCACATAGGAGGAAGCACCTGGGAAGAGAGGGGATAATAGTTTTGTGTGACATCCAAACATAACAATTAACAAGTCAAGAAATACGAGAATTGCTTTAAAAAAATGAACACTCAAGTAAAACAAAAAAGCAGAAGCAAAGAAGACAGAAATAACTTAAAGTGGCTCCCACCAATATACAGAACGTACTCGCAGCTAACTAGAGTGGAAAGAGATGCATCCATTTTCTCTATAGGGGGAATCTGGGCATAAAGCTTCACTTCTTTGGCCTCCGATGGCTTCTGACCATTTTTTTCTTCCTAATTAAAAAGAGAAACAGATAGAGGAAGACATCTTATTCAGTATATAACTATGAATGTTCAATTTAGTCTATTGTGGCTATTCAGCTGCATAATAACTTGCACTAAAGCTATAGTTAATGTTGACTGAGAATTGTTCGTGCAACCTTGAATATGTGGTAAAATGCTTTTTTCTCAGTCTGGAATGCTCTTTCTTTACACAATCTATGACAAATTGATTGCACTGAGTTGGGGAAATCACTGGTTCAAAATATGGCTGTGTGTATTGTCACTACTAATTCATTACTGTTTAAGGTACTGCACTCAAGAGCAATCAGGGCCTTGGTTGAACCCCAACAAAACCAGATTGTCATGAGCAAATTACACTTGGATAGGAATGAAAAGCTTCCTGGCCTTGTATTCAGTGATTGTATGAACTCCTCTGACTAAATTGTGAATTTACAAAGGAGTATCACAAAAAGTTTTAACAGAAGGGGCAACATTTTCTTAATATAAAACTGTAATCATTTCTTCTCAAAATGATACCGGAGCTCCTATATTCCACCTAGTCTACTTTTTTGCCTATCCATTCAGAGAAGACATTATTCTAATCATTTTGTCTTTGACTCAAACATTTAAATATGCACTTCACTTAATGTAAGAACATGATCATACCCATGGTAGTTCAGGCAAGTGGTACATACAACCAAGTGCCCCATGTCTGATTTGTGTCATGTTCCGTTACAACAGTAATTTGAAGACAACAAACAAACTACTCCATTTCCTGACAGCCCTTTCTACTCACCAGCCATTTAATATCAGGAAAAACTAGATGTTTACATTGTTAACTGGTATCCTGCATAATGGTGAATGAGTGTATATCAAGCATCTTCCAAATAATACTGATTGTTACTATTCTGTCTGTACTGAATAAATGCTAAATTGTACTAACAAGCAAATACTTTCAAAATGTGAAAAAACTAGTAGTTAATTTAAAAGGGAAAATAAGTAAGAGAAATAATTGATAAAATTAATTTAAATTACAAATTTAGAACATTTTCTTTATGAAGTGTGGTTGCACATGTCCTGTTTGTTTACTTGAAAAAGGGAATGACTTCCTGGTAATTAGACTGAAAGGCTAATTGTATGAGAAGGGCAGGACAGCTGGCAGAAGATCCATCAAATACCTAAGTAGGGGACTGAAGTAAACATATCTTCCCTAATTACATCAGCCTTTACACCCCGCACCAACCACAAGCTTATAATCCCTGCTTTTAAAGCTTTCTACCTCTCTGCCCTTGATTAAGTCTCATCTCATCCCTTTGTCTCCCTTCTCTTCTCCCCCACTATTCTTCACCAGCTCATGTAGCTCCTTGCAGACTATCATTTTCAGCAAAGGGACAAATCAAACAACTATACAGAATGACAATAAACCTTAGGTGTTCTGGAGCATGCTGTAGTAATGCTGTGTAATAATGTAACCTTTTGATTAAAATAATATTTAAAAATAAATTGAGGGTTAATTTTATAAACATTTCTACTATGCTCTACTAACTTATCAAAAGTTAAGAGTTTAATACTGAGATCCCAATAATAACTAGGTAGGCTGAGACCATCCTTTAAAAATAAAGCTGGTAAGGCCTATCAAGCACTTTCATTCTATCCTGCCTTTGACCTTCTTCAGTGCTTTTTATCATGTTGTGTCTTATCCTTGGATATACATGCCCCTATTAATCAAACAGCTTTCATTTTCTCCTCCTTCAGCAAAACCTTTCCCAAACCTACCTATCACTCTTAGTTTTTCCTCTGTTGGGTCATTCCATGTCATGTGATCCAATGACTTTTACCGTACCATTTTATATTGCTTTCAGTTTCCTAAAAATAGTATTAAAGAAGATCCCTGATCTCAGATTTTATTTTATCTCATCCTGTTTTTCTGTTTGAGGGCTTGAAATTTCAAAAAATAGACAATTTTGGCTACATGAAACCTTAAAAGTTCAGCCCAGAATTAAGATACAGTATTTCACAACTAAAAATACAAATCTCTTCAGAACTTCATGGGTTTTAATATGACATGGCACATTATGAACTTACTTTAAAAATTAAAGTTAAGCTACAAAGTTTAAAAAATTTAAACGTGATTTTAAAAAATCAATGATATAAATTCCCCATAAGTTGTATTTATGATTTCATATTTCTAAGAACTTCCTGCAAAATTTTATCTTGGGATCTCAACGTGATTACATTTTAAAAAAATATTTTGTACATACATGGGTTACTGGGTTCTATTTAGGATAAATGGGTCTTCTTGGAGTAAAATGTAACAGAATAAACAAGACTTCAAACCATAATATCAGTTACTTCGGGCATTTCTTTTAAAAGTTATTCAATTAAAAGGTATCTGAAGCAGAGGTTGGATATCTATCATGAACACATTAGTTGAGATTCCTGCACTGCAGAAGGTTGGACTAGATGACCCTTGGGGTCCCTTCCAACCCTACAATTCTATGAAATCTTCATTTCTATCCTGCTTCTGCATCTTGTCCATCTAATGTAGATACTAAACTCTCAAACACTGACTATGTAAAGTTTGTGCACACATCAGTGTCTGCACATTGCTGAAGTTATATAAATATTAACTAGAGTTAGTAGTAGCAGTATATATAGCAGCTCAAATTAAAAAAAAGAACCTCAGTGAGCTAAAAATATACAACTTTTTGTACAGAGGTATTCCAATCATGCATTCCTTGCAAAATGCTATTTCTACATCATTGCAAGAAAAATGACAAAAACTTATTCTTAACAAAGGAAATCCACACAACTACATAAGCACAACAAATCTACTTACCCATCTGGCTAGAGCTTCCTTAATAGTTGTTGCTTTTGCCTAACAAAAAAAGGTATGGAAATACATTTTAATTAATTTAGGAAGTCAACTAGTTAATTTTGTTTTGCTTTGATCAGTTATATTTAAATACATAGACATACTGTACTATATTATAAAGACATCCTTGTCAAGGCATGAGGGAAATTCAATGAATGATTTAATATGTAATCAAAGTAAGTGAATGTGTTAAGACAACACAAATTTTCATCTTATTTGGGAATATTGGCTATTCCTCATTATATCAAAGCAAAAAGGAAGAACCAGGTTTAAAGGACACAGTAGCAGTAATTGCAGCTGGCAATTCCATTTGCTTATTATTGGATTTGAAGTAATAGGTTAAACTTTCGTAACTTAGATATAAACTGGAAGGAAAGTACTACTTTAAATTTGTCAACAACTTTGGTACACGAAGGAAAGTATCAGTACAACTGTACAGCGTGTACCATAGCAAATGAAATGGTATTTCCCATTTAAACACATTTCACATCAGTACTGTATTATAGTATTAGTTAATGCATTTCACTAGTCTATAAAGTCTGCAAATTTTGTTCAGCATTAGCTGAATCTTAAGATTATAAAAAGGGTGGGGTAGAAAATTGAATTCTAAAATATTTAATCCCCCCCTTTGAAGATTAAAAAAATTATGGTTTTAAAATGACTTTAAAAGTACTGTACAATTATTTCTGTACCAGCATTAACATAAAGCTATCTGGATGGTGTTATAATCTTCAGTCACATATATTCTTAGATATTTTTATACCAAACAAAGGAAAATTTCATTAGCAACATAACACCAAATATTAGTTCAGTAATTTTTTAAAAAAACCTTCTGTCCCAGTTGTCAGCAAATTCAAATGCTACCAACTGACAGGATCAGCACAGCTATGTGTGTCACGTCTTCTCTATAAAACATGAGCATTGTTTTTCTTACATTGAAGCTTTAAGCAGGGCAGTGCTGCATGAAAGGGGCTTATGGGGCTTTTAAAGGCTCTGCTTTGCTTTGGATGCAGTTTTAGGTATTTTGCTTTTATTTTTAAACCCAAGATAGATTCAGGCTCTTAGTTGCCTGAAAGAGTACCCAACCAAAAGAGATACTTTACAGCTTTACAGAGATAGGCAGAGCACAGACGTAACAGATCTAATTTGTTTCTTTCTTATATCCTAAAATCTACCAACCAGATCCAGGTGCAAAAGACACACAGTGAGAATCAAGGGTGCCTCTGAATCTGGGAATTTGTTATCAGTATCAACACTAAACTGAGGTCACAGTCTTTCCACACCTAGTTACTTTCCTTCATTTCAACATTTAGATGGGGTAAGTCATTTGGTTGTTGCTATTGTTGTGATACTTGGGAATTAGAAACAAAAAAAGCCCCTTGCTGCAAATTACTCAGAGATACTCCAGTAGATCCTGATCTACCTTTTGTCCACAACTACTTTACAGTAAAATGAAAAACTCCACAGCCCAAAGCAGAAAATTTAAATATAAACAATAAATGCATTATGACATGGAATTTATCATACTGAAAATTCTTTTAAAAATTCACGTGAATGTCAACTTTTAGTTCATTAATGCAGATTCAATTTGTGCCAATCTCAAAAGTATTTATTTACCATTCTACTGAAGGCGACTTCCGATACTCAGACAACTCCTTGATGAAGAACAATTTATGTTGATCTCTCTTCAAATGAGCAGCCTTCCTATAAAAAACACCCCCCCCAAAGTGTTAGGATGAGCTTCAATCACCATAGGGATAATCTCCAAATGAAAGACAAATGAAAAAGGTTCTATGTTGACTTATGGTTCTTTTATTAACAATAGCTACCATTTATATAGATTTTTTAGAGTGATTACAGCGATTCAAACACATTATCTCTCATCTACTCCTAAGTAAAACTCGCCTTAATCTGTGCTGTGTGACGCAACAGTTATCCCTTGCACTCACTAAAAAGAAACTTTTGACCCTTGCAGTATTTCTTTCTATACTCACTATATACTTTATCTATTTTTTCTGTCGAGACCACCACTTCATGCATCAGGTGAACCAAGTGAGCGCTGGCTCATGAAACCTTATTGCACGCTGCAGATGAGGGGCTGGAACTGGTTTGCCTGACATACAATGTGAGCAAGCTCTAGGGGGGTGAAAACACTGAAGGAAATGACCATTTCTCCGTGACACACACACCCCGGCCTCCCTGTTTCAATTTGCACGAAGGCTGGAAGAACCATTCCCTCCCCTGAACTTTTCAAGGTACATCCTCGAGCATCCCCTGCTCCACTGACCCGCCTCACACCACGCACAGGTCCCTCGGGCACCCCCAAAAGGCTCCTCTCTCCAGCACCCGAGCCAGCCTTTCCCCTCTTTCCCCTCAGGCCGGGCACGTTCCTCCTCCCTCTCTCCCCTGCCTCGACAGCCACCGTCCCTTCTCCTCCTCCCAAAAACCGCGGCCAGCAGCTCTCTCCTCGCCATACACAAACAGAGACGGGGGGGGGGTAGAGCCTGTTCCCGTTGTCCTCCAGCCCGTCCCCCGCGGGGGTCTTCCCTGCGCAAAACCATGGCGCCTTCTTTGCCTCAGCCCAACTACCGCGCGTCCAGTCGCCTCCCCCCCCCCAATCCCCGCCGGCCTCCTTTCCTACTCCGGTTGCAGTCCTCGAGCCGACTTACCATTATTATGATTCTGGTTGCTACCGTCTGCCGCTCCGGTTGCTATGGCACGCCAAGCCCGTGCGCATGCTCACCTGCAGGGAGGGAGGGAGAAGAGGGCCGGGGCGGACGCCTCTGGGAAGAAGGGTGAAGTCAACAGTTGGGATCATAGAGACTCACCTGAAAAAAATAGAACGGCTTCGATTCCGGAACTCTTCACCATGGCCATAGAAACGGGGAGGTAGAAAGGTCTCTGCGAGACAGATCCGACGCCCCCTGGTTTCCGGTGTTGTTTGCTGTGTGCCCACGCCTGTCTGTACAAGGGATGTTGGATGCTGCGTTTGGAGGGGTCGGTTTGAAGTAGTGTAATGCAACTTTTCTGAAAACCGAGGGCGTATCTCAAGTGGTGTGTTCCTTTCCCTGACAGCCAAAAGAGTCGGCAACAGAAAGTGACCACAGGCAGGCAAAGGGGGCTCCCGTTGCAGCATTTTTAAAAGTACCCTTCAACAGCCATGGGTCGCTTGCACAAAAGAGTGGCAATATATATATATTTGATGTTTCCAACTAATCTTCAGTGTTGTCTTGAATAGTCGTCACCTTCTGTGTCATGGCCCCATCGCTTCCATTATTTCATATTGGCTAGATCATCATCACCATCCATTCATATTAACTGTTATTGTTAACATAACCAGTCAACCCTGATTAATGCTCAAGAGAGCTGTGCTTCAGATGGCCAGCAATGGAAACGTCTTTACAGCATTCAGAATGGATTATGTTAAAGCCAGTGCTTTTTCTCTCTAGGGTTACTCAAGGGTACTGTACGCAGTACTGGCACCCTTTTGTCTATAAGAAAAGCACTGGTTTAAGTTGTCATTATTCTCCAGTTGTTTTTTAAATAAACCCTGTCCAGTGTTTACTATATTTTGGAAAGTCCTGCAGATATTACTAGATATTATAGTACCACATAAATGTAAGGTTGTATTGTTAAGTCATTTGTAAAATCTTATTCTGGCAGAAGATACAGGTTTCAAACTTTCAGTGAGTTCAGAACTTCTCTTGCATGCGAAGACAGGCTCCAGTGGATTGAGCAGATGAGACCAATAGTGAGTCCACTGGTCAAGGCAGTTACTGCACATTGGGAAATGAGGGGCAGATGGGGCTTGTTAAACTGGGAAGGTAGCCCATCTAGGAGAAGGAAAACTCTTCAGGCGCTGTGATTCTTCAGAGGTTTGATGTCACCCCTGAAGTACACACCACTGACTTCTGAGACAGACGGATGCCAACAACAGAGGCTATACGCTCTTTTATATATATTATATAATATATTGCGTAAATTAAACAACAGTGGGTTGCGTCTATTGTTAGTTCTACTCAGGGTAAGCCAATGGATATGCAGGGGCGGAGGAAGGGGGTGCGGTGGGTGTGGGTCACCCCAGGTGTCATTACTGAGGGGGGTGACAAAAATATGAGTTTGTTCAAAAACATTGGGCTCACGAAACTTTTTAGTTCAGTCAAGAAACATATGGAATGCGTCTGGCACTGGGCGCCACACCACGGGGGCTGGCACTTACCACAGGGCCTGCGGTGTGCCTGAGCCATGCATCTCTCCTGGGCATGATGTGGTGGCTTCGGCGCCTACAGGCTCCACGCTGCTTGAAACAGGAGTGTGGGGCTTGTGTCTGCCCACCACCTCTTCCTCAGCCACCCTATAGCTGAGGGGGAGGCATCGGAGAGGCTTCACGCAGCTCGCCTGCCCCCAGCTCCAGGACGCATGCTCGCACCGGGCACCCGAGCAGCTAGCTATGCCGTTGTGGATATGCCCAACTTAGTGAGTTTACTTACTGAACTTAATTGAATACAACCCTATATGTGGGTAAATATACAAGCGATTCCCCATTTATGCAGGGGTTATGCTGCAAATGGTAATTTTACAAATCCAACATTTAAATACATAATACATAATACTTTATAAAAGAAAAATACCCAGACGGTGTATTTTTAAACTCAATGAACTACAGACAACAGACTAAGATCAAGACAAATTATTTATGTGTACATGTCAGACGAATGGCTGCCTGATCTCTCTCTGTTATTACTATTACTATTGTTATAATTACCATAATTTGCATTTATGAGACAGTGTCTCAAGTGACTTGCTTATGTTTTTAAAGTTGTAAAACAATTTTTGCATGACTTAGCATACATTTTAATGTTTCTTTTCTTTTATTCACACAATACTTCCATTCCATACATTTAAAATATCAAAGAAAATAATTAAATCTGTGACATCACAAGGAGTAACATTAATCATAACCAAGTGCACAACAGAACTCTAGACATGAATCTGATAATTATAATTATAATATTATATTAGTATTATAAGGAAATTGTTGATCTATTCCTACTCAAAAAAGGAATCAAAGGAAGGAAAACTGACTTCACATTTCCAAATTTGAGTAACAGTCTTACAATAAAACAGACATACATATTTTTTCCAAAATTTCACTTCCCAAAATATAAATACATTGTAAAACCATAGGTCTTTATTGGTTTTAAACAATCTCTTAGTATGATCAACAATTTTCTCACATTTTGCTAAAACTTTATTTTGTCTCCGTCCTTTTTTTAAAAAAAAGAAAGTCAGTTTAGCCATAATTGCTAAAGCCCATGATTTTCTGACTCATCATTTGATTTTTGTTATGGTTGGCAATCTCCAATACTTTGTGTAAAGAATTCTGCCTGTTGTAATAATATAGGAAACTAATTAGCTGTAATTCCTGCACAGCAGAACTTTCAACTAGATGACCGTTGGATCCTTTCCAACTCTACGATTCTGTGATTCTATGATTCTAATTATTTGTCTTCTGACTTCACTGATAGTTTAATACAATGTAAAAAAACAACACAGAATGGAGTGGGACAAAATTAAAAATACATGAGAAAAATAAAAACATTATTGACTAAAGGGGTTCATGAAGCAGTAACATGAATGGACAAATCCATTAGGTAGAAAAAAGTGGTGTTTAAGACAAGGAGTGTACAGTCCCACAGCAATCCTCATTTGCATTACTTTATGCTAGTCTCATTTTGCTTCATATCAGGGAGAGAGTAATACCACACCACATCCAAGAAAATTATGGCCAAGTATGGTTTTCGTTTTAAACTTAGAAGGTCAGGCTATGTGTGACTCTAGTCTTTTTCTGTCCATGTTTTAAAGACCTCTTGGCTTTGTCTTCAAGTAGTAACATTGGCTGTGTTTGCTAAAGGTAGACTTATTCCAGAAATTTCAAGATAGCAGAAAGTAGTCATATTCTGGATATTTCAAAATGGCAGATTTTTTTTTTGCTGGTTTTGAAGAACAAGTTTATTTGTTTACCTTTAAATTCATTATGGTTTGCAGCCTTTGATCTTTTAAGAGCTGGCCAGGGTTTACAGCTTCATATTTACACCCTCAACCAACTCATATACCTGCATGTTTTTATCGTTAGAGTTCTTCATCCCAAACACATTTTATCATATACACTTTTGGCTGTTCCGCTCTGAATCAGTCCAATCTTACCTTGTCATCAGTTTACATAATAATTTAATCCAGCTAGGTCCATACAACATGTTTCATGTCTTTCCTTCCTCCTCAGGCCCTTTGGCACATTTACCCACAACTTCGGTTGCCGGTGTGCAGCTATTTGAGTGATCATCTCAAGTGGAACTGCAGAAACTCCAAAATCTTCCCCCAAGAATGTTCTTGGGCATGGGCATGAGCTCTCTTCTCTCCGCCACCCAAAATAGGCACCCCTAAAACACGGTCTAAGGCTACCAGACAAACTGGGGTAAATATTGGATTAATTTGATGGCCTGCTCCAGAGTAACTCAAGAGTGTAAAGTTATCCTTCCCGTGTTGGCACAGGCACCCAGTGGCTATCTCAGCATATAAAGAACTCTTCCAAATCCGGTCTTCTTCCCCGACTACAAAAAGGAAGTGCCCTTCTGCTTTTTCTATGGGGATGCGACTACGTGAATTAGCTGGGTCCATTGGGTCATCCAACGCTTCGTAAATGTCGAAAACACCATTCTCTGAAATACTGACTCTGCTCATATTAAAGCAAAGCCCAGGCAAAGTAAGTGTGCCATAATGGAGGGCAGTGGCTGTGATGGAGCTGCAACCAGAAATGCAGACGGCAGCCACTACTTCTGGCAAGAAAGTCATCATTGAAGATGCCAATTCTGCTCCTTTGCCAGTCCCAATAACACCAATTCCTGGCCCTTTAACCTTCAGGAATGAAACAGCACGAGTGGGAATTGTAGAGGGGAAGAGAAGGAAGAACACATGTTAGAAGTCTGTGTTGGGGAGCATCCCTGATATATAGAGAAACCTGCCAAATTATTAACTTATTCTGAGAAAACAACACACATCAAACCTAAAAGCTGATACCAAAATATCAATTCAAATAGTCTAACCCATTAAAAAAATGTTATTTTATTAGCATGGAAAACTAGGTTTACAATATATTCACAATAAAACTATTTCTTAATTTCTTAAAATAAGAGCATAATCTATTCCGTCTCATACACATAGTTTTTTAAATCCCTTCTCCAAAGCATATCCCAATAGAACCAGTCTTCTTCCAGAAAGGCAGATGATTTGATCTGACCTGATCCCATGATTTCTTCAGCTAGCAAGTACAAGATCTAAAAACAAACACTGGTATTTCCTCAAGGGATGAAGTGCCGTTTTTTCTCAAAACTGTCGTCCATACAGACTCTTTCAACTGCAGGAGAGCAAGGAACTGTATGTATAGGTAAACAATCCTTACCATACTCACCTTTGGATGGCGCAGTAGAAACCTAGCTGCCTCTTCAAAGTATTCAAGGTGGAAATCCTCCATGGTTTTGGGAAGATCCTCAAAATTAAAATATGGCAGGGAAAGAGCAGCAAAGCCATGAGTAGCCAGAAGGCTGGATCGGTATTCAATTAACCCACCTTCATCACCAAACATATCTATCACTCCTGGAAAGGGGCCATTTCCTAATGAAAGCAGAGAGAAATGTTGTTAGGGCACAGAACATTGAAAGAAATGTTCATAAAATGCTAACCAGAATAACACTATTAAAACTACATTATTATCAAAATACAACAAAACACTGATACCACATTTTCAGCAAAGAAGAAGAGAAAATGCTTTGAATGACTTGCAGTGCAATTCTAGACATGTATTCTAGACATGGGTTAAACCACAGAGCCTAGGACTTGCCGATCAGAAGGTCGGCGGTTCGAATCCCCACAATAGGGTGAGACCACTTTGCTCTGTCCCAGCTCCTGCCAACCTAGCAGTTCGAAGGCATGTCAAAGTGCAAGTAGATAAATAGGTATCGCTCCTGCGGGAAGGTAAACGGTGTTTCTGTGCGCTGCTCTGGTTCGCCAGAAGCAGCTTAGTCATGCTGGCCACATGACCCGGAAGCTGTACGCCGGCTCCCTCAGCCAATAAAGCGAGATGAGCACCACAACCCCAGAGTCGGCCACGACTGGACCTAATGGTCAGGGATCCCTTTACCTTTACCTTATACTCAGAACTAAGCCCCATTAAATTTGGTGGGACAGTGTGATGCAAGTTTTCCACTCTTTGACCTCTGTGTTAAAATAACCATATCTCTTTAATAACAATATTATATTTTCATCGTGAAAATATAATACTCCTATAATACATCCTCCCCTTCATGGATCACTGCCTTGCCGTGGCGAAGGGGCTTGAATAACTCAGAGAAGCTATCAGCTATGGCGTGCAGGGCCACCCAAGATGGACAGGTCATAGTGGAGAGTTTTGACCAAACGTGATCCACCTGGAGCAGGAACCGGCAAGCCACTCCAGTATCCCTGCCAAGAAAACTCCATGGACAAAGACAACAGGCATATAAAAGTTATGACGCTGGAAGATGAGTCGCTCAGGTCGGAAGGCATCCAACATGCTACTGAGGAAGAGCGGAGGACAAGTACAAGTAGATTCAGAGCTGATGAAGCGGCTGGGCCAAAGCTGAAAGGACGCTCAGTTGCGGATATGCCTGGAAGCAAAAGGAAAGTCCAATGCTGTAAAGAAAAATATTGCATCGGAACCTGGAATGTAAGAACCATGAACCTTGGTAAGCTGGATGTGGTCAAAAATGAGATGGCAAGAATAAATATTGACATCCTGGGCATCAGTGAAGTAAAATGGATGGGAATGGGCGAATTCAGTTCGGATGACCATCACATCTACTACTGTGGGCAAGAATCCCATAAAAGAAATGGAGTGGCCCTCATAGTCAACAAAAGAGTGGCAAAAGCTGTACTGGGATGTAATCTCAAAAATGATAGAATGATCTCGATACGAATCCAAGGCAGACCTTTTAACATCACAGTAATCCAAGTTTATGCACCAACCACTGGTGCTGAAGAAACTGAAATTGACCAATTCTATGAAGACTTACAACACCTTATAGAAATGACACAAAGAAGGATGTTCTTCTCATTATAGGGGATTGGAATGCTAAAGTAGGGAGTCAAGAGATAAAAGGAACAACTGGCAAGTTTGGCCTTGGAGTTCAAAACGAAGCAGGGCAAAGGCTAATAGAGTTCTGCCAAGAGAACAAGCTGGTCATCACAAACACTCTTTTCCAACAACACAAGAGACGACTCTACACATGGACATCACCAGATGGGCAGCATCGAAATCAGATTGATTATATTCTCTGCAGCCAAAGATGGAGAAGCTCTATACAGTCAGCAAAAACAAGACCTGGAGCTGACTGTGGCTCAGATCATCAGCTTCTTATAGCAAAATTCAAGCTTAAACTGAAGAAAGTAGGAAAAACCACTGGGCCGGTAAGATACAATCTAAGTCAAATCCCTTATGAATACACAGTGGAAGTGAGGAACAGGTTTAAGGATTTAGATTTGGTGGACAGAGTGCCTGAAGAACTATGGATGGAGGCTCGTAACATTATACAAGAGGCAGCAACTAAAACCATCTCAGTGAAAAGGAAATGCAAGAAAGCAAAGTGGCTGTCCAATGAGGCCTTACAAATAGCGGGGGAGAGAAGGCAAGCAAAATGTGAGGGAGATAGTGAAAGATACAGGAAATTGAATGCAGATTTCCAAAAAATAGCAAGGAGACAAGAAGGCCTTCTTAAACGAGCAATGCAAAGAAATAGAGGAAAACAATAGAATGGGAAGAATCAGAGATCTTTTCAAGAAAATTGGAGATATGAAAGGAACATTTCGTACAAAGATTTCCATAATAAAAGACAAAAGTGGAAAGGACCTAACAGAAGCAGAAGACATCAAGAAGAGGTGGCAAGAATACACAGAGGAACCATACCAGAAAGAAATGGATGTCTCGTATACGCCAGGTAGTGTGGTTGCTGACCTTGAGCCAGACATCCTGGAGAGTGAAGTCAAATGGGCCTTAGAAAGCATTGCTAATAACAAGGCCAGTGGAAGTGATGATATACCAGCTGAACTACTTAAAATTTTAAAAGATGATGCTGTTAAGGTGCTACACTCAATATGCCAGCAAATTTGGAAAACTCAGCAGTGGCCAGAGGATTGGAGAAGATCTGTCTACATCCCAATCCCAAAGAAGGGAAGTGCCAAAGAATGCTCCAACTACCGCACAATTGCACTCATTTCACACGCTAGCAAGGTTATGCTTAAAATTCTACAAGGCAGGCTTAAGCAGTATGTGGACCGAGAACTCCCAGAAGTGCAAGCTGGATTTAGAAGAGGCAGAGGAACCAGAGACCAAATTGCAAACATGCGCTGGATTATGGAGAAAGCTAGAGAGTTCCAGAAAGACATCTACTTCTGCTTCATTGACTATGCAAAAGCCTTTGACTGTGCCGACCACAGCAAACTATGGCAAGTTCTTAAAGAAATGGGAGTGCCTGATCACCTCATCTGTCTCCTGAGAAATCTGTATGTGGGACAAGAAGCTACAGTTAGAACTGGATATGGAACAACTGATTGGTTCAAAATTGGGAAAGGAGTACGGCAAGGCTGTATATTGTCCCCCTGCTTATTTAACTTATATGCAGAATTCATCATGCGAAAGGCTGGGCTGGACGAACCCCAAGCCGGAATTAAGATTGCTGGAAGAAATATTAACAACCTCAGATATGCAGATGACACAACCTTGATGGCAGAAAGTGAGGAGGAATTAAAGAACCTTTTAATGAGGGTGAAAGAGGAGAGCGCAAAATATGGTCTGAAGCTCAACATCAAAAAAACGAAGATCATGGCCACTGGTCCCATCACCTCCTGGCAAATAGAAGGGTAAGAAATGGAGGCAGTGAGAGATTTTACTTTCTTGGGCTCCATGATCACTGCAGATGGTGACAGCAGTCACGAAATTAAAAGACGCCTGCTCCTTGGGAGAAAGGCAATGGCAAACCTAGACAGCATCTTAAAAAGCAGAGACATCACCTTACCAACAAAGGTCCGTATAGTTAAAGCCATGGTTTTCCCAGTAGTGATGTATGGAAGTGAGAGCTGGACCATCAAGAAGGCTGATCGCCGAATAATTGATGCTTTTGAATTATGGTGCTGGAGGAGACTCTTGAGAGTCTCACGGACTGCAAGAAGATCAAATATATCCATTCTTAAGGAAATCAGCCCTGAGTGTTCACTGGAAGGACAGATCGTGAAGCTGAGGCTCCAATACTTTGGCCACATCATTAGAAGAGAAGACTCCCTGGAAGAGACCCTGATGTTGGGAAAGATGGAGGGCACAAGGAGAAGGGGAAGACAGAGGACGAGATGGTTGGACAGTGTTCTCGAAGCTACAAACATGAGTCTGACCAAACTGCGGGAGGAAGTGGAAGACAGGAGTGCCTGGCGTGCTCTGGTCCATGGGGTCACGAAGAGTCGGACACGACTAAACGACTAAACAACAACAATATTTTCATCCTATGATAGTATTATTTTATGTCGTATTTCTTTCCTTATTCAGTGGCCTCCTGTCTGTATTTAAAAACTACAAATACCAACCACTAGGTTAGTAGATAGTTAAGAATCTGTATTCTGTATTACAGTACTCATTTTAACAAAATTGTGACATTATACTGTAGTCATACCAGTATTGTTCAGGCCTGTATATATTGGACTCTTCTCTTTTTTATGTTTAATTTTCTATTTTCAATAATTTAACAATTTAACATCCAAATTACTTACTTATTCATCCCTTCTAGACTTCCCCTCACCCCAGCCCTGATTTCCAATTTCTCCCCTTTATTACCTTACACATCTTTAGTTTTCCATTCAGTTACAAGTCCATTGATAACCCTAATTCACATAGTGAGCCCCAAAGATTTCTAACAAAGGATATTACACAGTTTTGGTACGAATGCTAAGTACCTCACACAGAGAATGATGCATTTTCCTCTAAATTGTCAGGACAGCTCTGTTGCTCCTCTGAAAGGCAGTGCTGTGGTCCTCAAGCTGTAGAAAGGATATTAAGGCCGTCGTCCTATTGACACTTACCTGAGTAAATTCTATTGAACACACTGAAGCTTACATGCATAGGATCAGGTTGTTAGGGGAAATCTCAGGCATACGATAGAATTTAAGAACTCCTTTTGTACACCAGTGGTACATTAAAGCATCACATCTGGGCTTGATCATTCAGCTCTGGCAGTTACTTATACCACTGTGTTCAAGGTTCAATCTTCAGCATTTTCAGGGATCTTAGGCAGCTGTGCTGGGAAAGACATCTGCTTGAGACTTTGGAGAACAGCCATTTCCATGGTGTCCTCCAGATGTTATGGACTACAATTCCCATCAGCTCCAACCACCATGGTTATGTTAGCTGGAGCAGCTAGGAGTTGTAGTCCAAAACATTTGGAAGGCCACAGCTGGTGAATGCTGACACAGCTACTAGATGGGCCAATTATATGATGTGGTATAAGGCAGTCTTGTAGGTTCACATAATGTACTGTGTTAAATATAACTTGTTTAATTATTTTATATTTTATAAAATCCCCAGTAATTGAAGGGATAAATAAACAAAATGAATATAAGTTTTAAGCCCACTGAGTTGTGTCCAACTAACCTCAACTCAGAGTAGACATATTGAGATTAATGGAACCAAGTTATTCATTAATTTCAATGGGTCTACTCTATGAAGAAAACTTAGTTGGACATAACCCATTGTTGATACTAAATAAATGCAAGTAGTAAGTATTCCCCACCAAGCCAGGTTTTTTAAATTATTGAACTAACATGCAGCAGTGAGGTGCCAAGTCAACCTGGTATCTTGGACATCACTGAGGCAGATGAATTAAAGTCAAGCTCCTTCATCTCACTCAATCACTCCTACAGGTACATGCAATGTAAACAATTATTAAATTATGTTAGTGTTATTATTATTATTATTATTATTATTATTATTATTATTAAATGTAAAATTCAGGAGGCGTGGCTAGCTGGAAAGCTAAACCGCGAAGTAATTCTGTGTCTCCATCACCCCAGGGCAAAATCTAAGCAGAGTGGATCCTACTAATATCTAAACACAAACTTTTGTACAGCCCCAGCGAGGTAATGATCCGGGGACTACAGGGACCAAAAAGCAAATCTGTGAGGTTAGATCTCCAGGGAGAAATAGCAGGAACCCTGTCTGAGGCTTCAGAGGAGGCATCAGACACTGGTATGACCAAAGGCAATATGAGGGCACCAAAAGGCGGGAAAGTATCTGCCACAGTGGGAGAGGACAGAGACTCAGATGAGTACATTAATAAAAGAAGGTAGACACCAATCTTGGACAGGGGAGCAGCCCTAGTTCTTTCTGAGCAGAAATTAGAGATGCTATCTAAACAACTGTCAGATATTTCTAAAACAGCAAACGATGCGCACAATCTTGCTGTAACCAATCAGTCTGAGATGCAACTCTTACAAACAACGACTGAAGATTTATCTATGAAACTGGAGGAACAATCAGACAAGGAGGGAAGGAAAAAATTCTTCTCCATTATATCCACAGTTAAAAGCCAACCTTTCTCCAAATCCTGCCTTAGCCCTACTATCTTTAGACATAGACTTGGGCTTCACCCTGCAACACGGAGAATTAGTAGCCTTCTTACTGACTGCAGCATAATTAGTGATAGCTCAACAATGGATAAACCAGTCTGAAAGACCCCTGAATATATGGGGAGAAATATCTGGGATACAGCAATATTTGAGCATCTCACTGGACGCAGGAGAGCAAGTAAAGGCATAACAAAAAGAGGCAGCTTCCAAGAAATGTGGACCCCTTTCTATGTTAATGACCAAAATCAATAACTTGTTATACCAACCGCTCTATTGTCTCAGTGGAGAAGTTACATTAAGTAATATATTTGAACACTGAATGTGTAACCTTATGTGTAAAGTCAATGGATAGAACAAATACCATTAGAGGTAATGCTGAGCAAGTGTTAAAAGGTTATTGTTTTTGCATTTGTTTAAAAACCAATGTATAGAATCATGTGTCTTGTAATTAAATCTTCCCATATGGCAAACATGTACAGTATTCATATTTGTGGACTGGTGGCTCTGGCTGAATTCAGTGCAGATACACTATGATTACTGCCAAAGTTTAAATCTGGCTCGTTAAATATTTGTTTCTGAAATTACTTGCTGGCAAATGAGTGATGGCTACTCTTTGGGGAAAGTGTGCTAGTTGCAACCCTTATTGTTTTGGAATATTATCATTTGAATATTATCATCTCTACTGAAGGCCTGTCCTATTTGTGCCCTGCCAAGCTGAACACAGCCCACCAGCCTTGCATAGCTGCCCACTAAGGATCTGAGCATTACCCTGTTTTGCTGCCTGTCTGGGACTGCAAAAGCAAGGTGACTGTCAACTTTGGCGTTAACTAGGTTCCCTCAGGACAAATAAGCAGCCTGAGCCCCGTCCCACTGCCAAGTCTACCCAACTCACCTGGGGGAAGGAACAAGCTCCCTCTCACCGCACCGTCCTTCACCCTAATCCTTCTCACTTCGGGAAGAATGAACCGCCTTTCCACGTTCGTTTTGGCAAGCACCTGTCCAGGGATAGCACCGGGCTGGCTGTAACCCTGGTGCACTGACATCTCCAGTTTCATGGGACCCTTCACTTTTCTGGGCTCCAGCCTTTGGTAGGGGTTCTCCATTGCAGCAGGCGAGAGACTCCAAAACAGCCCCATGGGCTCCAAGCCCGTGTAGTCTCCTCCCTTGGAGGGGTCTTTGGACAGATCTACCTGCCCTTGCTCATCCGCCTGGTAATGGGCACACGAATCAAAGAGGATGCCCTCCTCGTTCACCGCCAGCGCCCTTAGGGTAACTTCCTGCAGGGGCGGGAGTCCCCAAACCGCAACCTTCGCGGGCTGATCTGCCAAGCCTGCAGCGGGGTCAACCGAGACTGTCGCTACCCCTCTTCTGCCGCAGCTTTTGAGGGAGGTCCTCCCGAAGGGGCGGCTCACACCCCCCAAGTGCTCCAGGCAGACGTCCCAAGCTCTGGCTGTGACCCGTCGCCACATGATGGGCTGCTGCTAATTAGATCCGTTTCCTATTGCAGACTGCGCGCTGCTCGAACGGAGAGCGGAGCAGAGAGAAGGAGACACAATCTGCAACTTCTGCTCTGCCTGGAAGTCCACGTGGGAGCACAAAAGGCAGCATCAATCGATCCCGGACCGCACGCTTCATAACGAGCAGGTGTAAGTCGCTGGCGCGTCCGGCGCTACCAAAGCACAGTCAGTTGACTCGCGAGCAGCTGAACGCGCGAGATAAGGCCTCCGACCCATAGGAGTCAACTGCTGGGGGCCGAGGGGTCTTCAGTCCTCCCCAATAAAATATTTTAGTGGTCTGCCCTCCCCCAAGTTGATGGGTATTGCCATTCAAACATCATGTGATTGATTATGCAAGGCAGTGCTTACTTGCCCCCCCAAAAAATATTTTTTCAAGTCGGCACCCCTGCTCCTACCACTTCCAATCACTAACAGGAAATGAGTTTCAAAGTAGCAGGGAACCTGACAGAAAAGCAGCACCTCTCCTTCACTAAGATTCGTGTGATAAACATGGTAATCTGAGGTACAGCAGCCACAGGCTGGGTTTTCCTGGACTCAGGTTAGCCTAGTAAATACAGCATGTGGCACCACGTGAAACTCCAACTTTGTAATATTTCCTGCTGCAAACTTTAAACTTATATCCTAACAGAGGCTCAAGGGTAGAATTAATTATAGACTTGCTGGAGATTTATGTTTTCTTCTAATTCGTGGAGAACATAATAATATAAAAATAGACCTGCTGGATCTTTAAGAAAGAGGCCATAGAGATACACAGTGACCCGTCTATTCCAGTGTCCTATTCTTACAGTGGCCAACCAGATCCCTGTGGGAAGTCGGTAAGCAGGATGTGAGCTCTCTCTCCTGCTGCAGTTTCCAGCAACTGGCATCCAGAAGCATGAATGCTGCCTCTGACTGAATGTAGGACTTAACCATTGGGGTTTGTTGCCTTATCCTCCATGAAGCTGTCTAATCCTCTTCAAAGCCTTCACAAGTTGGCAGCCATCACTGCCTCTTGTGGGAGCAAAGTCCATACTTTCACTATGTGCTGTGTGAAGTGCTTTATTCTGTTTGTCCTAAATCTTCCAAGGTTCAGTTTTATTGGATAGCCCCAAGTTCTAGTGAGAGGAGAAAAACTTTACTCTACCCACTTTCACCTCTTACTCACTTTTTTCTCTAAACTAGAAAGATCCAAATGTTGTAACCTAATGGAGTTTCTCCATCCCTTTGATCATTTTGGCTGCCCTTTCCCAACTCTACCATTTGCTTTATGAGGTGAGGTGACCAGAAGTCTACACAATATTCCAAATGTGGTTGCACCAGAGATTTGTATAATACACACCATTTGTAGTTTATTTTTGTAGCTGGGGATTCTTAGATGTCCCTTATACAAAAGCTTTCTCATGTTGCTTGTAAAGCACTCTGTCAACATAATGAGTCCCCTGTCTGCAGAATTGTTATATCAAACAGATTTATTGTTATATATAAGAACAGGGGGGGAAACAATCGGCCACACACCCGTTATCTGATAAAACATCTCTTCCGAGCAACATTCTCACAGCTTGCTGTGTTCTTCATCTTGTTTTCCATCGAGGTGTTTGCGGAAGGAGGTTTGAATCTGACCCCATGCATCCACCTGTGCTGCGGCATGAGCCCTGGGCTCCCCTCCCCAGATCGCTGGTCTGCCCACCAAGAGATGCATTGAAGCTGCGCACATAGGAAAATACGGAGGCTCAATATAATGTCCTGCTCCAGGATAGCAAATTATCTCAGGTTTTTCTTTTCCATGAGCCTGTAGCCGCTTGGAGGCTTCCACAGCAAAAAACTCGCTCTTAAAGTTGTGGTCATCTTGGCCTACGATGAAGAGGAAACGCCCTTCAGCCTTCTCCAGTGGAATAAAACTTTGGCGATCGGGGCCCTCAAGTGGGTTGTTCAAGATATCCAAAATGTCAGCAACACCAGACTTATCAAATTTGATCCGCTCTGCATTGAAACCAAGAGGTGGAATGGTGATGTCCTTGTAGTGCAGTGGCACAGCTATATTGGCCACAGAGCTATTAATAGTGACTGTAACAGTGACACCCTTTAAGAAAGAGGCCATAGAGATACACAGGTCACCACCTTTTGAGTGTCCCAGCAGTCCAACTCCTGGACCTTTAACCTAAAGAGAAAGAAAGAAAGAAAGAAAGAAAGAAAGAAAGAAAGAAAGAGGTGAAACGAAAACAAGATACATACAGTATGTGCCCCTCCCCCCCCACATGACTAAGCTGTGGGCAAAAACTCATGCTGCTCACCCTTAGTTTGGCAAAAGAAAAAAAGCTGAGCTGAGGACCATTTCACATTTCTGAACAATTTATCACAGTGACTGCCCAAGGCTTGCCTGCTTTGGTTAATGTTTGCAGTCAAAAATGGAGAAATCTGTTGCTGTGGACTTTAACCTTTCAGTATTTTTTTATTCCAGGAGCTTGGCACAAATAATGAATTTAAAATATTAGTGCAATACAAGTAAGCATGTGATGATCAGAGTTCAGCTCAGAGAATACTCTCAAATCAGCAATTCAACAGCTCTCAGAATAAGAATACTATGGAATATATACTTCTGCATATACAGTGGTACCTCGGGATGTGAACGGGATCCGTTCTGGAGCCTTAGAAATGCTTCAAATGTATGGTGTGGTTGTACACACAAGACTTTCCAGTTTCAAATGTAGCACCCTCAGAAGCTTGCTATTTTTGTGAAGGCTGTCCACATATGGCCCTACCTTTGGATGTTTCAGCATATAGTTCAGAGCTTCTTCAAAATACTCCAGATGAAATTCCTTCATATCTCTGGGAAGATCTTCATAAGCATAATAGGCCAATGCTAATGTTACAAAGCCATAATTGGCCAACAGACAGGCTCGGTATTCTGGAAGTCCTCCTCCAGTTCCTGAAATATCAATGATTCCAGGAAAGGGACCATCACCTATAAAAGTCAGAACAAAGTTGCATTATCTTTTTTAGACTTCTTTAGAATTCACCTTATTGAAAAGAAAGCCTAGCATGGAATCACATAATTTTAGTTTTGGAAGGAACCTTGGAGATAATTTAACTCTGACCACTTGGGTTGAAAAGACCCTTGTTGATGACCCACTTTAATGGCTGGATCCTTCATAATACACTTTTCAAACCTGTTCATATTAGCAGATCAAAAGCAGAGAATGAGAGAGTTTGGAGTCTGAGGTGCCAGTGAGGAGTTGTTGTTGTTGTTGAAACAAACCCACGTTTCCAGTGAGCAAGGCTTGCTACGAAATACAAAGGAATAGGCAAGGTACAGGGCTAGCTCAGCACCATCATTAGACACAGTAGGGCAAATAACACTGGGCAACAATGTTTTACTTTTTGAATGTTGTCTAGATTTCTACAACTGATTTAGGGTATTTTTGCACTGCTGAATCAGGAAATGGCATCCGTTTCTCTCCATCAGGTCAGGTTTTTGTGCTATGTTGATTTGAAAAAAATCAGATCTTGTGACAAAATCAATTACATTTTTGTGGCATTATCAACTGGTTTTTGTCAACACATATCATCCTAAATATGTTTATTAAGAGAAAAAAATGTTTTTCCAGCAACATATATTGATTACCTGATAGAAACATCGATTACTGTAAACTGAATGGTGGACATTGATAAAGGTAAGTACACGTAAATTGCATGTTGCTTCACCATTTTTCAAACTTCAGGGCTTGAACTTCGTTTCTTGGAACTCCTGGGATGCTCAGCGGCAGGGAGGTCTCTCTTCAGAGTCCAACAGTAGTCAGCCATCATGACTGCGTCCCAGCAACCCTGATACCTGGTCTCCATCTCTTTCATGTCCTGATGGAATCTCTCCCCCTTCTCGTCACTCATTGAACCCAGGTTCTCAGGAAACCGGTCCATATGTGAAAATAGGTAGTGCATCTTGACGCTCATGTTGCAGCCCAGGTTTCTGAAAGCAGTCAGCATGTTGTTGACAAGTTCTGCGTAGTTTCTGGCCTTATTGTTGCCAAAAAAGTTCTTCACTACCAGAACAAATGCCTTCCACGCTTCCAGTTCCACTTCGTTCATTGAGTTTCCGAACTCTGGATCTCTGATGAGCTGATGGATCTGAGGACCATCAAAGATGCCAGCTTTCAACTTCTCCATGGTCAATCCTGGAAAAGCCTGGCACAAGTAAGTGAAGCAGTCACCATCCTTGTCCAGAGCCTTGGTGAATTGCTTGATGTGCAGTGGTGGGAAGAGTATTCTGTCTCTGTCCACCAGAGGGTCGTTGATGACGTTCCTTTTTTTTGCAAGGCACCAATTCCTCCCGCACAGGCCAGTCCTTCTTCATGTAATGCTGAGCACGGTCCCTACTATCCCACATGCACAGAAAACATGGGTACTTGGTGAAGCCAGACTGTTGTCCCAACAAAAAGTTCACCATCTTCAGGTCAACACAAATAAACCACTTATGCTGATCATAACCAATTTTCTCCAGCACATACTTCACCCCTTCATAGTTCTCCTTCAGTGTACTCGAGTGAGCCAGGGGTTTTGATCCCCCAACTTTATGCTTTGCCGCACCAATTTATGGAAGATTTCGAGGTTTTATGGCTTCAAACTGATCCCTTTTCGACATAATCACCCAGAACTATCGAACCTGAATACTTCTTGTCATTAAAATAATCATTTCCAATCAAAACAATTATTCGACATGGCATTTTACCCCCACCAACTTCTTCTAAAATGCTCCACACAAGCGTACATGTGAATAAAAATGTAAAAAAACGACATGTGGCCATAACTCAAAAACGTGACCTGACTGAGCAAAACCAATGTGATTTTTGGATTCAGCGCATCAGATTCGTCCTAAATCAGCTGAAAAAACGCAGACAACAAATATGTTGTTGACCAGTGTAATCAATTCTCTCTCTTTACACCTTGCAGCGTCGCCCCCGCCGGGACAACTTCCGCCTCACTGTATTTGTGAAGTCTTTTAAGGTGCCACCAGACTTCTTTTATTGCCAACACACTTCTGCAGCTCTTCCTCCTCTTCCTTAATTGTGGGTTTTTTTGTTTGCTTGCTGGGTGCCATATCTTTCTCCCTTTCTGAGCAGGAAGAAGAGGAACCAGTTTACTACAGGATGGAGAAATCCAAGCCAGGGATGTGTGTGCCCTTCCAGAAGTCGTTCACCACAACCACTCCCATGATCTCTCTGAAACTAAGCTCCTCTGCCTGGGACTAACGAGTTCTTTGAAATGCAACAACACGTGGAGGAGCCGCAGCTGGCGTTGGCTCACAAAAAGTGTGCGGGTGTCAACAACACGAAGCGCAGAAGCGTCTAGAAGGCCTTAAGAAAGCCAAGCGCGGGGCCAGAGTCCGCCACTCACCCGGGGGCAGGAAGAGGGTGGCGCGGACCCGCCCGTCCCGCACGGGGATCCTCTGGACGCCGGCGCGCAGAAACCCCCTCTCGTGGGCGCCCTTGGCGAGGACGCCTCCCGCGAGGCCCTCTCCGTGTCCCTCGAGCACCTCCAGCTCCAGGCTGAAGGGGCGTTGCACGTCGCGCTTCACCAGCCGCCTGAAGGGCTTGCGCGGCTTCAGCGCCCACAGCAGCCCCATGGGCTCCAGGCCGGAGAAGCTGCCGCCCTCCAGCGCCGGCGAGCGGCTCAGGTCCAGCTGCCCGCTGCCGTCCGCCCGGTAGAGCGCGAGCGACTCGAAGAGCTCCCCGGTCTCGTCCTGCAGCGACGCCCGGAGCGTGACCTCTTGCTGGGGCCGCAGCCCCGACACCGAGATGCCCAGCGGCTCGTCGAAGAGGCTCCGGCCGGCGGGGGAGAAGTCGATGCGGGCGTCCATGAGGGAAGCGCTAGTGGAGGCGGCGCTCTGAGCGGCTCGGCTTGGGCAGCTGCCGGGGCGGCGAAAGGCGCAGCAGGGCCTGGGACGCAGGCGGAGTCCCCAGAGCAGGCGCACAAATGAGGCCATGGCAGCGGAACGAGCTGTCAGCCTCAAGCAAATCAAACTACGTCTCGTGGTTTCAAATTACACAACAATTGTTTGGAAAGGAACTTCGTTTGGGGCAGAGGGAGGAGGCTGCCCTTCGCACAAGACCTTTCCCCCTTCTGCCAAATGGTCACCGTGCAGTCCGAATCCATCGAGTCCTCTATCCCCTTCATTTAATTCAGTGGGGTTCATGGGCGTAGCCAGGATTTATATTGCGGGTGAGTCAATGTCAGGGGGCCAGAACCGAGTTAGTTAAGTATTTCTATTTATTTACTTGATGGGGGGTGGGGGTGGCAGCTTGCACCCCGTGCCTCCCTTGGCTACGCCCATGGTGGGGTTTACCAGATTTAGATCCTGATCCTGAACCTGAACGGATATCTTAAAATTAAGAAAAAGTTGTTTATCCCTGAGGTGCAGGTGTAAGACTTATCTCTCTCTCTGTCTCTCGTTTGCTTTCCTATTGATTGCCATATTTGTTATATGTTGAAAATTAACAAAATACAGGTTTCGGAGGAAAAGCAAAATGGCCCCTCGCTCCCCACAACCAGAGTGCTGCAGCAACTCGTGATAAAAATAAAAAATAAAGAGTAGGGAGCTCCAAATGTTAACATTCATGTTACAGGAAATTCATGTTGTAAACAGCCAGGCAGACATATTGCCAGGACAAATGCCAATGAGCAAAAGTTTGCCTTCTGTATTTATTTCATGTAATGTATAATAAATGTCAGTTTGATGCACCCAACCTGAAGCATTCTGGAGATCTTCGACTAACTTGAATGCTGAAAACTTGTGCACTCTAAGGTAGTTCAATAAATGTTACTTCACTAGCTTTGTTTCTCTCCATGTTTAAAAAAACCAACAACAACTTGTGAAACAGCAGGTTTAATACCAAACAGCCAAAGGGGACTTAGCTTGGCAGCTCTATTTAAAATCAACAAATCAAAATTGACAGAATGTGAGTACATCATTTGTAGCCTGGCAACAACTGTACACAAGTAGAAGGGAGGTCTGAAGAGACAAGAATCTGATTTCTAATGTGCATGTATTTGCGCTGTGCTCCTGCTCCTACAAGAGCAGATCTGTGAAAGCCATTCTGAAAGGTTAGTACAAACTTTTCAGTCTTCATAAAGAACAAGAAAGAGAAATACCCTGGAGTCCAAAGAAGCAGGGATATGAAATTGGCTGAAGTTGGGAGTGGTTCACATAAAAACAAAGATTCTTGTACAATATTGCAGTGTATATTTTCCAACTCTTAAACTTAACAAAAGATTGCAGAGAACAAAGAAGGTGACTGCCCACAGTGGCTTGTAGTAATTTAATGTAGAGACCTAAGTTCCTAATGATTGTAATCACAACATTTAAAAAAATGATTGTTGAAAACATTTCCTTACAGTAGCAGGAATTAACGTAGCATATTGTATAAATATTACTGTATTTTCTCAAGTTTAACACTCACCTTTTCTGGCCAAATTACATTGTGAAAATTAAGGGTGTGCATTAGATTCGATGGCACATTTACACTGGCCAGCAAATACATTTTTTGGTTTCAAGGTTTTGAAAATTGAGATGTGCATTAGATTCGATGGCACATTAGACTCAAGTAAATGTGGTATGTTCTGAAACATGTATGTTACTTTAAGAGAAGACAGCAAAAACATTTTGGGGCACCTTAAAGATTTACAGACTGGCTGTATGATTAAGAAGTAAGCCCCATTAAGGCTAGTGGGGTTTCTTCTCAGGTATAGATTGCAGCCTCATTGTGGCATAAGTGTTATGAGAGGAAGTGAGCACTAAAAGAGGAAAGAACAGGGTTATAAACTAGGATAATTGCATAATTTTAATCGATAAAATTAATACTTAATGTAGTTTAAAATTCCTAATAACTCATCATGAGCAAGTTTTCTTTGAACCATAGATCCTTAAATTATTCCAGCTCATGTATTCCAGGCAGAAACAAGTCCTGCAGGGTGCAAAGCTGACAGCAATAACATTTGCAAGTAAGAAATGTTAATAGCACTTCAGATTGGATTAGGGTACTGAAGGAAAAGCAATATTTGTGGACAAGAACTGACAATGTCAAGTGCACAATAATAGGATAGAAATCTTACCTCTTGATGCAGAAAGGGATAACTATTGTCAGCACAGGTCATGTTGTACAAGTGTAATAGTCACTGGGAAGAAAGAAAAATATTTTTTGTTTGTGTGCCAGGGCAAGTTATGCTTAGTTTAATATCAGAGATTCACAGCGGCATCCTAATGACATTTACTTGGACTAGGACTTTTTTTTAAAGCTAATGCTGCTGTAGCTCCAGCAGCTTCAGCAGAGCAATGGTTTAAACACAGACAGGGTGATTTGTAGGTTGTACTGTAGAGTAATAGGCTTTTGAAGCAGTATTCCTAGGATCCCAAGTGCCGACATGACATGAGTTTTAACCCATTCTTGGTGACAAAGAGGTGACGCTAGACTGGTGAAGCAATATGATAACATAGTGAATGATAATTTCCCACTACTCTCTTTCTGCTTATAAAGAGCCAGAAGTAGAGAACAGCAGATGGGCTTCATTTTGTCCGCCTTGAACAAGCCTTTTCAGATGAGATCTTTCCCAGTTTGCATCTGTATTAGAATTGTGTTAAAATAGGGTTTTTTTATTGTTGTTTGATGCCCTGGGTTTCTTTGGTAGGAAAGGTAAGATATAAAATAAATCATGCATGATAGCATCTTCTCCTCCTTCCACATCACATTACATCCACCATCAAAGGTAAATAGGTCATCATGGAGATTCAACGATACCAACATTCTGCAGTGATAGCCTGTTTGGGGAAGAATTGTGGTGTTGGGTGTTTGCTTGAATCAGGCTTCCTCAACCTCGACCCTCCAGATGTTTTGAGACTACAGTTCCCATCATCCCTGAACACTGGTCCTGCTAGCTAGGGATAATGGGAGTTGTAGGCCAAAAACATCTGGAGGGCCGAGGTTGAGGAAGCCTGGCTTGAATCTTAAAAGAATGGTCTTTTACAATCTGATAGGGTTATTTATTTTCTCTCTGTGGTTTAGAAAAAGCTTGAGTGTCCCCTCAGAAAACAGCGGGATGTCTGTTTCTTTACACAGCCGTTAAGTCTAACTTCTAAAGATTTATGAAAAGTTAGCCACTAGTGAGGAGCCTCACCAGTCTTGAAAGGATGGAAATACCAACTTTTTTCAAGAGCAAAAATCCCTTCCCCCTTGAGTCTAGTCTGAAGGCCAGAGTTGACAGACACAGCTTGCCATCTCACAAGGCAATGCTGTCTGCAATGAGGGCAAAAATGCCTTTCATGTACCAGAGAGATGTTTGTCATGCTGAAGAGCACTATGCAGAATACCGGAAACAATGCCTCCAGAATGCAGCCAAGAACCTATATTTTTCTAAAGAAGCTGTTTACCACAGAGGGGCAATGCTTCAGTCCTTTAAGGACTATGACCCCAGGGGATTGTATGATTTTTCCAGTGTCATTCAGAGAAAAGAAAGTGAAAATGTTGTTGTTAAGAAGCAAAGGCGACCAAGTAGGCTCAAACCTTTGAAGAAATTACAGTCCCTGGAAATGAAGCCAGACACGCCTCCTCCCAAGGAAACCACCGCTGATGTTCCTGTCTGCATGGAAGAGCTTATCTGGAAAGCCAAGGTAGAAAGCACACTTTCAGAGCCAAGTCTCCTGGTACCTATTCCACCTCCTCCCCCTCCTCCTTCTTGTGAACCTCCTTACACACAGGCGTTCCTGACAGAACCTCATGAGATGTTAGCAGACTTGACAATCAAGAGGTCAAAAGCAAGACCCCAGGGCACCACAGTCCATGAGCCAGATCATGGGGACCTGAGGTGGGAAGGAACAATGCTGATGAAGTTAAACAAGGCTACAGCTCAATTCATTGTGAATAATCAGCCCACCTGGGGAGGCTGGGTTCAGGGTAAGCCACCGGGTTTCAAGAAGCAAAAATATAACTGGGAAAGCATCAGGTACGTGCTTCCTGATGAAAGTGATGTGGAATTACTGGATCAGATCCAGGCTGAGGATACAGTAGTGAAAGGTCAGATTCAAATTCAAATAGATGAAGAGAAGAAACCGGAGACACCTCTCTCTGCTTATTATTACAGGTAAGGCAAATAAATACCTGTTTTACTGGAGCATCAAGGTGTGTTACATTTAGATGCTAATCTCATTATTTGGAAACATGCCTCATGGGATTGTGATCTTAGGTTTAGCCCTATACATTTTTGCAATAAAAGCTGCTCTTTCCCCTCACTTTCCAAACCTCATTTGAAGGATGATGGGACAAAATATGGGTTTCTGTGACACCCCGGTGAGGGCCATTCTATGGGTAATTAGCTAAGTAAAAATACACAATGTATGATAAAAACAGTTACAAAACAGCTTAAAAATTAACAGATGAGTTTTTAAAAACGCAAAATGGACACATATGGCAGAAAGCTACTCATCCAGCTGGGAAAGCTGGTCAAAACAAAAATGCCTTCAATTGCTACTAGATATTGCAAATATTTGTTGCCCTGCTCTGAGTTACTATGGAGTAGCTTTCTGAGATCTTTGGAGCTTGAAGGAGACTTCCTTATCCTGTATCAGTTTTTTCAAAGAGAACACAGAATCAGTTATTTGAGCACAGTCTGTTTTGTTCAAAACCACCATGGTGCTCTCAGAAACCTACTTAGCATCCACCAAGGCCTCATAATGTTTTTATGCATTTTTAAATTGATGGTTGCCTTCTTGGTTGGGGAAGGTGCCTGTTTTTGGGGAGTGGGTGTTGCTTGCTTGTTTTACTGTGTTTTTTGTGGGAGGGTATTTCAGTTGAAGGGAGTGTGTTGCTTGTATTGGGTGGAGGCACTGAACATTACTAGTTTTTCTTCTGTGAAATTGGTGTTTTGTGGTACCACAACACTTTCTCAGAATTCCAAAAAGGCTGGGGAACCCCTGCATTAAAAGGATGACCTGGAATAGAAAAGAAATAAATAAATGGCCAGGATAACACTAGAAAACTATTGTCTATATTCGTACCCCACCTTTTCCCCCTGACAGGGGCTCAAGGTAGCTTGCAGATAAAATAAGACCAGCCAAAAACATAGAAACAATTAAACATTAATAGAATTAAAACTATCAATAAACACAGCACAGTGTAAGCCCTTTCATTAAAACAACCAGTTCCCCAAAGCCTGTTGGATTAAGAATGTGTTCACCTGCTGGCCTCAGGTACTCCTTTTAATAAACAAAGGTAGAGTAAAGTAGGTCACAATTCAGTAAACTCTGTCCTATTTGCAAAAGATCTTACGGGAATTATACTCTCAAGGAAGAAGAGTGTCAGATAAAAGGGGCAGTAATTTCTAAATGAAGCATATGCTACATTTCCTATGCTGTAACCCTCCCTGGGGAAAAAACAAGAAATGTAGTATTATCAACAATGCTGCTGGTGTAAGCTGAGGTTGCTGAGATCATGTATGTAAAATGCTTTAAGCAACTTGGCAACAGCAGTTATTTTTGTATATATTGGGTCTATACAACTTATGGCTCCCCAAGCCAAATGTGCCTGTATTGAGTGGTGTTTCTGCAGACCCTGGCAGACAGCAAAGGCATGTGATTCACTGAGGCTGGGGCTTCAGGGATGCCAACCAAGCAACCAAACAGAAAAATAATTGTTTGGTTTTTAGAGCAAGTGCCAAAAAAGCAAGAGGCTAGGTTGTTTCTCCACCATCACTCCAGATCCCCCCCCCCTTTTTTAAGATGGATTCTTTGCAGCTTTTACATATACTTGGCACTGGGCACGTTGGGGGGGGGCAGAACTCTGTTCAGGTCGCACTGAATTTGGTCTCCAAACTTGCCTGAGACCAGTGCTTTTTTTCTTAAAAAAAATGTTTAGGGGTACTCTAATTTTCCTACTCATATTGAAATACTGCCCCTCAGTGAGGCCAAACTTAGATTCACAAAATGTTGAGCATTATGCTTACCCCTGCGTCCCCCCAGAAAAAAAGCACAGCTTGAGACTGCTAGCCTTTATGGCAGCGTGGTCCCCCTCTGGGCTTTGCCCAAGGGCCCTTCCCAGGTACCCAAATTCTTTACTTCAAGAATTGACAACCCTACCTGGTAGGCTTCCATATGTGTGTGATGACCTGCGTTCTTGTTCTGAGTGAATTGCAAATTGTACAGTGCTCTCAGCTGGAAGTATGATTCTCATTTCGCAGGGGGCCATCTTTCCACATGAGAGGGCGTGGTGTGGAAGATTCAGTTGATATAAACAAAACTGCGGATGAAATATCAAAGAAGGATCTCAGACATCTGGCACGTACTAAACTTCGAGAACGGCTGAGCGCCCGGGTTGGAAAGTACTCATACACTACCCAGAATGTGTTTGAACAAGAGCTCTATTTTGGTAGGTAGAACTATAATTCCTTTTGCTCAGCATTGTATAGATACGAATGATCCAAGCATTATTTGGATCCAAGATTACTTGCACAAAGATGAACTGCATTGGATCAACTGTGGGATTCATACAATCGCATACAATCATACAATCTGGTGATGCTTGGTAGCCTGTGCATATCCTGTAATTTTTCTGCCATCCCATCCTAAGTTGCTCCCTGTCACATTTTAAAATATTATATGTACCTGAGTCCAGGAAAATTAGGAGAGAACTATTTGTATGCACTTGTTTTGTGCGTTATTTCAGTTTTATTTTATTTTTATTCTCATCTACCTTTAAATATCTCGGCAACCTTGGGAAGGCTGAATTATAATGACCAGACTATGGCCTCCCTGTAAGCTTTGTGAACTCCCCAGGACTCCCCCAAGTCTATTCTAGAGGTACAATGTGATGCACTCCAAATGTTGTGGACTACTTTTCCCATGAGGTCCAGCCAGCATAGCCAGTGGTCAAGGATGATGGGAGTTGCAGTCCTCAACATCTGGAGGGCATGACATTGACTATTCTTGCTGTAACCCCTACACCACACTGCCTTTCATATGCCACCTTAAAGTTCTGGGCAACAGGAACTGGATCATCCCTATCTAGTTGTGGTTTCTTTTGTCTTCTGTGTGTATTTAGGGTCAGCCAAAATTGTCCATCAAAAGACCAAGAAGGATCTTATTGTTATGGATAATCATTATGAATATTATAAACAGCTCCAGCAATGCTACCCAAGACCTCCAGAGGTCTGGAGCTTCATGCCACCAAAAAGGACAGGTAAGAGGCGATTACGTACTTGTTCCATCCCACAGGTCCAAGTACAGACTGGGACAAAGAATTGACTGATGCACCGAAGGATCCAGCTGTAGGGATTCCAAAGAAAGAGGCACAGAATACCAGAGTGATCACTTCTAGGGCTTTAGGATAAGAGACATGTCAAAAGACTTACATACAGCAATGCAGGATTCCTTGCCGTGGTTCTCCACTCTGTCTTAGGGTGACTAGGAAGGAAAGCAGCATGGGAAGGGGGGGGGGAGGCAGACAGACGGACGGAGGGAAGAGGAGGGGATGTGGAGCAGAGCAGGTGGACCCTGATGGCCACAGAGGAAGTCACCAACGGTGTGTGAAAGGCAATGAAAAGCAAATCTTTTGAGTTTCTGGTCTATGGTCTCTCCTGACTTTGGAGGTGTTGATACAGCTCCTTGCCAAGAACACAAGGGAGCCAAGGTACACCTCCACCTATTCAATGTATTCTGAGATGGATCACTGCTCCTGCTGTCTAGACAGGGAGGGCCATGTTAATCTTTATACTGCATTCTTCTACCTTTCAGTGGGAAGCTCCCCTCCCCTCAGTTATCCCCTCCACCTCCATTGTTCTGCCCGGACACTGAGGTCCAGCGCCGAGGGCCTTCTGGCGGTTCCCTCGCTGCGAGAAGCCAAGTTACAGGGAACCAGGCAGAGGGCCTTCTCGGTAGTGGCACCCGCCCTGTGGAACGCCCTCCCATCAGATGTCAAAGAGAAAAATAACTACCAAACTTTTAGAAGACATCTAAAGGCAGCCCTGTTTAGGGAAGCTTTTAATGTTTAATAGGTTATTGTATTTTAGTGTTTTGTTGGAAACCGCCCAGAGTGGCTGGGGGGACCTAGCCAGATGGGCGGGGTATAAATAAATAATAATAATAATAATTATATTATAATATTATTATTATGGCAGTGGTGGGCCTTGGGGTCTCAAATTTCAGCACGTTCTGTGTGATGGCAAAATTCAGCACTCCCCACCCCTCACCTTCTGTAGCCTCCTGTGGTGCCCCTTAGGCTCCTTGCCCAGTACAACCAAACTGGTCACACTCCCCTAAATTCTGGTTGTGGTCCTGTCTCCTCTGCAGGGACAGGACTTTTGGGGAGCTCTAGTTCCTTACAAAGCCAATTGTTGTTCCTTCTGCTTTACTTTCCCTAGACTAAACAGGATTGAAAGAGAGCCTGGCTGTTTTTTTTAAAAAAAACCTTAATTGATTTCACAAAGCGAATGAATTTTCCTAATAATAAAAAACCTTAATTGATTGGTCTGGTTTGACTTACCTGAATTAATTTATTGTTGGGCCATCAGCCACACCACTGCCATCTTTCTCAATTATTTTATAAGCTAGTGCTGCAAATCTCCACATGTGAGCTGGTAGTATTTTCAAGGTTGAAATAGTCTCGGTGTTTAACCCTGTTCCAGTTTTTCTTTCTGTGTCCGTTCCTGTTATTGTTGGCAAGGGTTGGTATGGATTGCTACTAACCAATTTCCACTGAAACGCTGCTGGTTCAGTTCATAGGGTGCAGAAGGGAGCCATCCACTGGGCAGCGCTTCCCTCTGTCATTGAACACTTCACCAAAGTGAGCGAAGCCGAATCCCTTGAACCAGCTAAGAGAGAGAGAAGATATTTGTACGGAGAGACTGATCTAGATGTGTCTGAAGAAATCTGTATCCGTAAGACTATGCTGGAACAGTGGAAGGCTGCTTGGAAATACGGTGAGTATTTTATTGTCCATAGGCCATTAAAATAATGACTGTTTTCCTACTGATTATCATTACTATGGCCAATAGTGGTTAGATGACATAACTAACTTGTTTCATTAGATCAGCTGATAAAAGCTTGCAAACTCACATATTTGCAATGGATATTCACACCTATGGGTTTTATTGTGACATTTTTCTTCCCTTTTTTTGTAAATATTTTTTACTAATTTTCAAGTAATAATATTCTAATTGGTAACAAATCAGATCAAATCTTGCTACTTCATAAAACAAACATTAAAGCCAGTTATACATTCCAAATTAAAAAATTTCAAGGGGACTTCCCATGTTCTGGATGTCTGGAGAAAATCTCTTTCAGTTATTCCTGCATTCATCTCTTTTGTTTTCCCCTAGTTTAATAAGTCCTATCTTAACCCATTGTTTTATCTTCACAGTCCTGGTGCATGACTCTCTATCATGTCCAACAAATCTATATTTCTATTAACATGCAGGAGGCAGTTTATTCTGTGTTGTTTTCCTTCAATTGATTTTCAGCATAGTCCTCTCAGTGGCCCTATCTTTCATTTCAGTATTTTATCTTTCAGGCTCTGGGCTCTCTCCCAACTCTCTCAGTACATGCCAACTCTCCTTCTTTTGATCGGATTTATGGTGCAGCAATCTTTGAGTTTTTAATGAGTTAGTATTCCAAATATGAGTTTCCCATGGTGTTCCAAATTAGTGTTCCAAGTTAGTGTTCCAAATGTGAATCTTCCATCAAAAAGCAATGCCATGGGGTATATTTCAATAATTGTTTGGTGATTGTTTAGTTTAGCTCCTCTAAGATCCAAGTTTGCTCCCCCGGGCCTTAGGGAAGCCAGCCAAAATCAAAGATTCACCCTCACTTTCACATTATACCATATATTAAAAAGAAAACTCCATGCAAGCAAATACAGGTATTTTATGTGACATATTCCCCCAATTATGATCTGTTGAATGTCCTCAGCTCCCCCTGGGGGAGGCCATTTCTTTTTCTCCTGCGCCACAGCCGCCGTGTGACATTTTTCTTCTCAATGCTCAGGTCCACGATGGCATTCAGCAACTATAGAAGGATTAATCAGAGACTTGGCAGATGTGCACATTCAGAATCGGGTCAATGCTATACTCACCTGCGCAACTGCTGTGCTTGAGCGGCCCCACGAAGTCCACGATGCAAGTGATGAGTCAGGTATAAGCAGCTTCTATTGGAAACTGTTGTAACTTTTGTTGTGGTTTTTCTGGTATAGCAGGCTGGTAAGGTGGCACAACTGTTTAGGACTGGAATACAGACTATCATGGATCCAAGTACCTCTGGTTTATAGACAAAACAGCTAGGGTGTCATCCTACCCAAATTAGGGGGATTCTTAATTTAACACAGTGAGACTTACTTTCCAGTAACGATGTATATGATTGCACTATTAGGATTGTACAGTTGAAACCAAGTAATCACCCTGCTCCAAATATTTGGACCATATTGTCTGAATGACTAGGTGCCAACGTTGTAGGGTGAAAAGCACTGTCTTTTACTTTGGGTTCTTGGCCAAATCATATAATTTGTTTTTCCCCATGTTCCTCAGCAGTTATGCCTTCTTCTATCAGAATGGGAAGGCCTTTTTTTGGAATGAATACTTGAGAACCTTTCTGAAATCATCAGAGGACAGGGTCTTGAGAGTGCCATGCAGTGGTACCTCGGGTTAAGAACTTAATTTGTCCTGGAGGTCCGTTCTTAACCTGAAACTGTTCTTAACCTGAAGCACCACTTTAGCTAATGGGGTCTCCTGCTGCCACCACGCCACCGCACGATTTCTGTTCTCATCCTGCAGCAAAGTTCTTAACCCGAGGTACTATTTCTGTTTGTTTGCTTTGTTTTTTTAACAATAATTTTTATTGATTTTCATTAAACATTCATTATACAAATAAATCTCACATATATCTTTGGCTCTGCCGAGCTTCAGACTTCCCTCCACCCCTTCGGTAAGTATTGTACATTTTCTTACATCGCGTATTCTGTTTGTTTATCTGGTTGACCATATGCTGTTAGAGTTAGTCTAACCCTGCCAGTGTCTTTAAGGTTTTACAATTATCTCTTATATACACCAAATATTTACTCCAACTTTCATAAAATTTCTGTTCGTCCTGGTCTCGTATTTTCCCTGATAATCTGGCCAATTCTGCGTAATTCATTATTTTAACCTGCCATTCAATAATAGTAGGTATTACATCTGTTTTCCAATTTTGGGCCAACATATTGCACTGTTTTGAATGTCACCATTCCTTTTTCCTCTTCCCCCACTCCACTTGTGCGAACTTTGGAAGCTAAGGATTAGTCAAAGAATGAATGAACAATGTGAAAGACAGAAGGTCCAAAGGGCAAAAGTTCCAGCTATTTCTGGTTAACTGTATCAGCATGATTTTATGATCCATCTCTACTAGGAAGAGTATCAGACAAAGTATACCAATCTAGCCATTTAGATTCCTGGATTTTTAGTACAGTGCTACCTCTGGTTACATACGCTTCAGGTTACAGAACTATGTTGGCCGAGGTACTATTTCTGGGTTAGCGGAGTCTGTAACCTGAAGTGTCTGTAACCCGAGGTACCATTGTACTGTTTTCATAGTGAGCATATTTATAAAATGAGTGCTTAATGACTATCAATAAAAGAAACATCTTATTTTTAAAAGCTGGCATAGTTTCTGCATAGGAAGGCAAAAATGTTTATATGCGAATGTTCTGCTCTTTCTTTCAGTAATAGGGATAGAAACTGGTGGCAAGAATTTAGAAGTTGAAGATATACCAAAGAAAATACAGCCTTTGCTTAGAAATACATTGTTTGATAAGGATGCTCATGTGAGAACGGCTGCTGCGGTGGGCTTCTACGCCATGGGGGAGTGGAATCCAGTGGCACGGTCCATCATGAAGGATGCTCTGATAAATGGTTAGCAAAATAACTTCCCTCTTCCTTCCATATAGGAACTGTTTTGTGGATATCAAGCATCTCCAAAGCCATGAAAACATTTTCTCTGACAAAGAATATTCAAAAATAAGCCAGACTAGGGCCCGAATCCACCTATAGTTAGACTGTAAATCTACATACATGTGCCTGGGGACTCAATGGGGCTTACTTCTGAGTAAACACGTATAAGATTGCACTGTCAGTCACAGCTAAAGCTGCAATCCAAAGCCCTGATCTGCCAGGCTGGAAGGGGTTTGGTTGAGGCAGAAGTGTCCCTCTGTACAGCCCAGACTGGCTCTGCTGGCCTTTGATGACCTCCACCACTGTGGAGTGTCTCAGTACACCTTCTTCTTCTTTGGCGATCACTCGTAGCCGAATAAGATTGTCTTCCATATACACGGTTTTAAAAGTGAGTCCGTAAGTGACTGTGGAGGCCAATTCTGGACCCACACGTCCTTCCACAGTGGGGACACAGGTTTCCGGGTGGGAGTTGATCATGGTGAAGGTTTGTCAAATGTGCCTTCTTCTTAGCGCATTTCTACCTTTCATCCTGAGTTCAAGCGTCTTCAAAACCCATGACACCTTTGGTAAAGGCTGTTCTTCAATTAGAGCGCTCACAGGCCAGTGTTTCCCAGTTGTTGGTGTTTATACTACATTTTTTTTAAAGATTTGCTTTGAGAGAGTCTTTGAACCTCTTTTGTTGACCACCAGCATTATGCTTACCATTTATAAGTTTGGAATAGAGTAGTTGCTTTGGAAGAGGATAATCAGGCTCAGTACACCAGCCCCACAGTGGTTCCTGGCAGAATGCCGCCTTCTCCTAAAAAGTGTAACTTTTTCAACAATCCTGCTGTGCTTACCAATCACTTTCTTAGGCTGCAAACACTCTAATAATTAAAAGTGGTGTGTGTATTAAACTAAAAGTTTTATGTGTTCTTGCATCTGATCTGGGATGGCTAACCTGTGACCCTTCAGATCTTATTGGACTCTAAATCCCACTGGCTCTAGTCAGCATGACCAGCCCCTAGGGATGATGGGAACTGTAGTTCAGCGAGATCTGGAAAGTTCCAGGCTTCCCGACTGCATTAGACCAAGCTGGAATGAGAGTCTTTTTTATAGAGCGTCATATTATATACTAGTAATTCTTTTGCTATTAGGTAATAGTACAGACAGTTGGACTGCAGCTCAAGCCCTGGCAATGGAAGGCAATATAAGTTTCCATGTAGTGAAAAGGATCCTGACTCAAATTTTTGAGCAGAAGGATGATGCCACAGAAGACCAGGCTTGTCTTTTATTATCTCGACTCAGCCGACAAACAGTAAGTACCAAGGCTCAGGTGAAAGAACAAGCTGTAAACACACAACCATTGTGGCCTGCTGATATTTATTTTACTCAGGCTTGCCCCCCACTGTTGAATACAGATACTGGACACTCTTTGTAGCACAAGGCATGCATGTTGCAGAAAAGACAGGCATGAGACTTATTCTACTTTGGTGGACTTGGGCCCAAGGGGCAGGTTCAGCTTCCTTGCACAGAATCCCACAGGGAACATTCACATCAAAAATTATTTTGCTTTCTGTCTGTGAATAAGTGACCAGGCCAGTTGCTGTACTCAACAGATTTTTCCATGGGGATTAATGATAATCTTCTGAACAGTGGCATTATTTCTCCCTGGATTCCAGGTAGATTAGTCAGATGACTCTGGTTATTTGCAGTATTCCTGTCCAGATTATCACAATGCCACGGACAATGGCTTCACATTGTGTTTTCTTTTTAAAGGGTGTGTGTGTGTGTGGTTAAAATCTGAATGGGAAATTCCTAATTTAACATTAATATAAATGTATATTTAAAAAAATGGTTCCAGCAGGACATCTGTTTGTTATATACTCACAAACAGGGATAGCTCACCCCTTTTCCCTGAGTGGTGAAGTTACAGCAGCAGTCTCTTTTCTTGTAATGAAAGAAAGCACAGGAACTGATGGTGTATTTGTAATTATCTGGATATTAAGATCAACCTCCGAGGCCTTGCTCTGAGTTCCCCACATCATCTGAAGAAAGGTAGATGTTGATCAGAGATGGTGGTTTTCAGTTGTGGCCTCCTTCTTCAGAGAGGTTTGCTGGTGCCATATTTGTTTTATACTCAGTGCCAGGTGAAAACATGTTTATTTGCCCAGGCCTTAAGGATGTATGTGTTTTACAATGCTGAAATTGTTGTCTGCTTTGTTGATACAGCTTAGTATTTGTTACTATGGTTTAGTATTTGTTTCATAACAAGCCGCACTAAGAGTTTCAGCTGTAGAGTCAATCAGGTCAATTAGTACCAGTTCCTCAAAGCAAACAGCATGCTTTGAAGTTATCATATAATAATAATAATAATAATAATAATAATAATAATAATAATAATAATTTATTTATTTATTTATATCCCGCCCATCTGGCTGAGTTTCCCCAGCCACTCTGGGCGGCTCCCAATCAAGTGTTAAAAACAGTACACATTGTTATCTCGCAGTCAGCTCCAAAAATGGTCATTGGTGGTCCTAACTCCTCTCCCTCTTCTGTACTTCAGTGCTTTCTGGCTTTCCACTGACTGGCTTAATCTTCCAGGGCTTGGTTCATTGCTTACTGGCATCCGAATTGAACAGCTACCAATGGAAGCATCGGGTTTTGGCCTGTAAAACATTTTCACGTATTCCTGGGAGCGTCAGTCAAGTAAGTTATGCCTCATGAACCTAACATACTATAACATCCATAAAATATTGGTAGAGCCATTTTTCATGAAATATTGGTAGAGCCATTTCCAGTTCAAGAAGGACACTGACAAACTGGAACGTGTCCAGAGGAGGGCAACCAAAATGGTCAAAGGCCTGGAAACGATGCCTTATGAGGAATGGCTAAGGGAGCTGGGCATGTTTAGCCTGGAGAAGAGGAGGTTAAGGGGTGATATGATAGCCATGTTCAAATATATAAAAGGATGTCACATAGAGGAGGGAGAAAGGTTGTTTTCTGCTGCTCCAGAGAAGCAGACACGGAGCAATGGATCCAAACTACAAGAAAGAAGATTCCACCTAAACATTAGGAAGAACTTCCTGACAGTAAGAGCTGTTCGACAGTGGAATTTGCTGCCAAGGAGTGTGGTGGAGTCTCCTTCTTTGGAGGTCTTTAAGCAGAGGCTTGACAACCATATGTCAGGAGTGCTCTGATGGTGTTTTCTGCTTGGCAGGGGGTTGGACTCGATGGCCCTTGTGGTCTCTTCCGACTCTATGATTCTATGATTCTATGACCGAAGCACTAGCAGATTCAAATATTCCTTCTGACGTGATTCAAGCTTACTAGAGATTCCATTGTTTGGCAGTTCAGAGTGAGGGAAAAACATGTTTCACTGATCTCTTCATTTGTGACATGCACCAACATACACATAGTAATTAAGGTGGGGGGGGGGAATTGTTGCAGTGGTGATGCCACCGTTAAGCATAAAAAAAATCTGATTCATTTAAAATTGCTCCTAAATGGCACTGGTGGTGAAACAATGTGTAAAGACTGAGATGTGAATATATAGACAGAAAATTATTTGGATTGAATCCTAAACTAAATCAGCTGAAGGAAGCTCATGGAAGGAAAGTTTCCTCTTGCCTCCTCGCTACCCAGCCCTGTGTGTTCCCTGAAAAGCCTCAGTAGAGACTCAGGAGGCCCTCCGAAACAGCAGAGGCTTGGGCTCAGGTGTATCCTGGGGATAAAAGGAGAAGGGAGGGAATCACAAAACTTTCCTTCTGTGGATTTTATTAAGTTATTTTATGATCTAAGTCTGATTTTGGAAGATCCGCTTGTCCACCAGCAGCCCACTGCATCCCAACCCACATTGCTTAGGAGGCCACTGGCCCTCCAGAGTAGGCTTTTTGGAGGGTTCCGGTGTCTTCAGAGAGACAGAGGGAATGGGAGGCTTTCCTTTCATGAGCTTCTTAAATTAACTTACCTTGGAACCCAAGCCTGCATTATGTAGGACCACAGCTCTGTATATGAGCACTGGGGTTGGGATGCACAGGTTAAGGTTTCTACTGTGAGCAGAAATCCTAGGCTTGCCAAAAAATATCCATTCCTTCCCATAGGGCTACCCAGCAATGAAGGGGGCCAGCTTCCTTGATTCCTAGACTTTTCTAGGTGTCCAGGCTTTCTTTTTTTTTTTTTTTTCAATATACTTTTTATTAGTTTACAGCAAAAATCATATATTTCTAGCCAAATTTTCACAAATTATACTTTTGAGACTTCCTTCGATTTTTCTGGTAATCATCCATATATACTCCTAACTATAACGCATTTCCTTTTTTGCATTGTCTTTTAACTTTCACCTTTACCAATATATATTTTCCCAAACAATACATCTTAACCTTTACAGTGCTTCTTGAAACCCCACTAGCGTTGTTTGTGAATCACATAGATTTTTCAGATAATCTACAAAATTCCCCCAGTGTTCGATGAACTTTCGATTTTTATAGTATCTTATTTTTCCAGTCAGTTTATCTAGCTCCGCATAGTCTATTAGTTTCGTTCTCCACTCTTGAATTGTCGGCGTTTCTTCCTGTTTCCACTTCTGGGCTAGTAAGATTCTTGCTGCCGTAACTGCATACTGGAATAGCTTACAGTCTTTCCTTCTTATCTCTTTTCCTGTGATACCTAAAAGAAAAGCTTCTGGTTTCTTGACAAAAGTATATTTTAACATTTTTTTTAGTTCGTTATATATCCCTTCCCAGAAGTTCTTAACTTTCTTGCATTCCCACCACATGTGATAAAATGTTCCCTCCCTTTCTTTGCATTTCCAACACTTATTGTCCATTTTATACATTTTAGCTAACTTGACAGGTGTGATATACCACCTATAGAACATTTTCATCACATTTTCCTTCAATCCCATGCATGCAGTGAATTTTAAATTTTCTTTCCATAATTTCTCCCAATCATCAAATTGGATATTATATCCGAAATCTCTAGCCCAGTGTATCATTACTGATTTAACTTCTTCGTCCTTCGTGCACCATTCCAGCAATATCTTGTACATTTTTGACAAAATCTTATTATCACTGTTAATTATATCCATATGAAACCTAGAGTCTTTTTCTATAAACCCCTTTTCCTTTGCATCTTTCTTAAACATTTCATTTACCTGGAAGTAGTGTAACCAATCATATACATAGTCCTTAACTTGTTCATATGGTTTTAGTTTCCATTTTCCTCCTTCCTTCATTACCAAATCTCCGTATGTAGCCCAATTGCCTCTCATGTTCACTTTCTTTATACTCATAGCCTCCAACGGAGATAACCAATGTGGAACCCTTGGTTCTAAGAGGCTTTTGTACCTGTCCCATACTTCTATTAACGAATTTCTGAAGACGTGGTTTCCAAAGCCTTTGTGAACCTTTTTCTTATCCCTCCATAAATAAGCGTGCCACCCGAACCTGTTGTCGAAACCTTCAAGATCTAATAATTCCTTATTTTCAAGCTTAATCCAATCTTTTAGCCAGCAAATACATGCTGCCTCATAATATAGTTTCAAATCTGGCAGGGCGAAGCCTCCTCTCTCTTTCGCATCTGTAAGTAATTTATATTTTATTCTTGGCTTCTTGCCCTGCCAGATAAACCTTGATATCACTTTTTGCCAATCATTGAAGGTTCCACTCCCCTTAATTATGGGGATTGTCTGAAACAAGAATAACAACCTTGGGAGCACGTTCATCTTAATTGTAGAGATCCTGCCCCAAAAGGACAACTTCATTCTATTCCACACCTCCAGGTCTTTTTTTATACCTTTCCATATTTGAACATAGTTATTCTGGTACAGGTCAATATTTTTAGTTGTTAACCATATTCCCAAGTATTTTATTTTCTTCACTACTTCTATCTCCGTTTGTTGTTGCAATATTTCTATCTTATCCTGCTCCATATTTTTAGCCATTATTTTAGTTTTTTTCTTATTCAATCTAAACCCGGCCACCATCCCAAATTGTTCAATCTCCTCCAGTACCTCTCCAACGCTTTCTAATGGTTCCTCCATCGTTATAACCAGATCGTCGGCAAAAGCTTTCACTTTATATTCATTCTGACCTACTGTTACCCCTTTTATTCGACTATTTTGTCTTATTGCATTTAAAAAGACCTCCAGAACCGTTATAAATAACAGTGGCGAGAGCGGACATCCCTGTCTTGTTCCTTTAGATATTTTTATATCTTCGGAAACCACATTATTAACTATCAATTTAGCTCGCTGCTCTGTATATATTGCCTTGATACCATTAAAGAACTCTTCTCCTACCTCCATATATTCAAGATTTTTCAACATGAATTCCCATATTATATTATCGAAGGCCTTTTCAGCGTCCACAAACATTAATATCGCTTGCTTCTCGTTTCTGGCATGCAGATATTCCAAAGTGTTAATTATATTTCTTACGTTGTCTTTCAGTTGTCTGCCTGGCAGGAACCCTGCTTGGTCTTTGTGGATAATACTCATTAATATCTTTTTGATTCTCTTTGCTAAAATACCCGCAAATATTTTATAATCTGTGTTCAGCAAAGAAATAGGCCTATAATTTTTTACTTGTGTTAAGTCTGAATCTTGTTTGGGAATTAATGTTATAAATGCTTCTTTCCATGTTTCTGGAATCTCTCTTGTTTTTAAAATATTATTCATTACTTCTTTCAATGGGGTCATCAAAACTTCGCTCATTTCCTTATAGTATCCTGATGTAAATCCATCTGGTCCCGGGGCCTTTCCTCTCTTCAATTCCTTTACGACCTCTTTAATCTCATCAGCTTCAATTGGGGTATTCAGCTTGTCTTTTTGTTCTGTCGGGATCTTCTGCACCTTTTTATTTCTTAGAAATCTTTCAAATTTTTTCACATTATTTCTTTCTTTGTCCTTATATAATTGTCTATAAAAGTCCAAGAATCCTTTCCTAATTTCTTTTGGGGAAACTTTCTCTTCTCCATTCACCATAATTTTGTTGATTGTATTCTGTTCTTTTCTCTTTTTAATTTGCCATGCAAGCAATTTGCCTGATTTGTTCGCATATTCAAAGTTTCTCTGTCGCAATCTTTTGATGTTCCATTCTATTTCCTTATTTATAATAATTGAAAATTGCGTCTGTAAAATCTTAATTTCTTGTTTAATCTTTAAACTGTTTGGTTTTTTAATTAATTTTTGCTCCTTTTCCATAATCTGATTCAAGATTTCTTTTTTCCCTTTTTCCCTAAGTTTGTTCTTCAATGAATTCTGCTGAATGAAGAAACCTCGCATCACTGCTTTGCTTGCATCCCAAACAATGCTAATCTTTGTACCTTTATTAAGATTATCCGTAAAATATTCAGTTAGTTTCTTTCGTGCCTTATCCATGATCTTTTCATCGTCTAATAAATAGTCGTTAATTCTCCATCTAAAAGATCTTTCCTCAAATCCTTTTAATTCCAATTCTATTGGGTTATGGTCTGAAATTACTTTAGGTTGAATTTCAATCTTTTGAATTCTTGGGGTCAATTCGTTTGAAACCCAAATTTGATCGATTCTTGACATTGACTGATTCGGTTCTGAATGGTATGTGAATTGTTTTTCCAGCGGGTGTCTGAGCCTCCAAATATCAATCAAATTACAATTCTTAGTCATTGAGAAGAAAGTCTTTGGAAGTTTCCCTTCTTTGTTTCTTCCTTCTCTTAATCTATCCATCTGTAGAGAAACCACGCCATTCATGTCACCCATTATTATGATCTTCTGATCCATATAATCAAATAGTTTTTCTTCCAAAATTTTATAAAAATCAGTCTTATTTCCATTAGGTGCATAGATCCCGACAATTATTAAATTTTCGCCTTGCCACTTGATCTGGACTGCTATAATTCTCCCATCTTCGTCTTTGAAGAGTTGTTTAGCTTCAATTTTGTTTTTGATGTATAGAACCACACCTCTTTTTTCCTCTTTATCTGATGATATAAATTCATTCCCTAGTCTCTTATTTATCAAAATTTTCCTGTGTCTTCTTGCCACGTGCGTTTCCTGCAAACATATAATGTCCAAATTTTTCTTCTTAAGAAATTGTTCAATTTTATTTCGTTTTCTTTTATCGTTCATCCCATTAATATTCCAATTCCATAATTTTAACGCCATCTTGCAGTCGAATTAAATAGTTTTATTTGTTTACTTATAATCTATCTTCCTTTTCTGCTTCCTCTTCCTCTTCCTCACCTCCTTCTTCGTCTTCTTCTTCTTCCTCGGATCTTTTCCCTTGCTCCTCTTCCTCATCCACTGATTCTAACTCATCTCTAAGTCCTGATCCTCTTCCTACTCCTGCACCCTTCACATCTTCTTCTTCAACTTGTAGTTCCTTGTACCTTCTCGTAAATTTCCCAATCTCTTCTGGGCTTGTCAACCTGCGTTTTTTAGTTTTGTAAAAGAATGAAACTCCTTCCGGAAATTCCCATCTAAAATCGATCTTATTTTTCTTAAGTATCTGTACCAGTGGCTTATATGGATCTCTTCGTTTCAACAGCCTAATCGGTATGTCTTTAAAAATAATTATGTAATTTCCATCGATGTACAGTCTTTTCTCTCTGTTCCTCTGTAGTATCAAATTTCTCATCTCCCGATCTTTAAATGTAATTAAACAATCACCTGGGAATTTCCTTGCCTTTGTTGTTCTTACTCTCATTCTGAATGCATTTTGTACTGTTTTTGCCACATCTTCCATTGATAGTTCCAGCCACTTCGCAATTTCTACTATCAGCTTCTCTTTAATATTTTCATTCTGTATTTCCGGTACCGATCTCAGCCTCAGGTTAACCTCCCTCTGTCTCAATTCATTCATGGCAATTGTATCTTTAATTTCCTCCTGAGATTTGTTAATTTCTGTTATTTCCACTTTCAGCCTTTCTTCCTCCCGTTTCACCTCCTTCATCTCCAATTTAGTTTTTTTCAGGCCTTCTTCCACAGATTGTGTTCTTTTAAACACCTCTTTTATTTGCCCCTTCAGTTCATTCACTGTCTCATCAATTTTTTTGTCCATTTTCCCAATTTTGTTATCCACTTGTTCCATTTTCTTATTCACTTGTTCCAGTTTAGTATCCAAATTCTTTTCACTCTGTTTAATTTCTGCGAACATTTTCAATATTTCTGCTCTAAAGTCAGATTCTTGTTTAGATGCTCTCCTATCAGTTGGCGTTCCCCCCTCCATCCCTTTCTTTTGTTGGTGTGTCATTTTAGTTCAATATCTTTAAATATAGTCCCCTTTTCACCAAATCCCCACAACAAAGTCAAATTTCAAAACTTAGATTCAAATATATAATAAATGCATTAAATATTTAAGAGAAAAACATGACTTATAAGCCAAAGTTAGTCCAACATCTCAGTCACAGATGAAAACCAATCTTCATGCCCCCAATCGGGCTAATCCTTGATTCGGCTTTCCTTTTAATTTTGCAATTATAATCCAAATGTAGTCCAATTTATAATCCAAGTGATGTATTGTCCCTCTTACAAATCCAAGTTGTATAGTATTTATAGAAAGAAAGGGTTGTGGGTCTTGTCGCCAAACTGGTTTAGAGACCAAATTTATAATCCAAAAGGAGATGTTCTTCACAGCCCAAATATAGCCATCTCCTCTTCCATTGATTGTTGGAGTCATAAAAATAAACAAAGTTCTCTGCTGGCAAGTCGGCTTCTTTCACTCTACCACATCCCAAGAGGAATTTTCCGTCCAGAGAGTACAAAGGAGCTGGGAACTATCAAAGTCACATAAACTAGGGATTTCTATACAGAAACAGTTCGGAAAATTTTCCACTGGCCGAGAAAGATCTCAAAAAAAACAAGTTGTAGTTACCAATTTCTGCCACTAGGGGCCAAAGTTCAATTAGAGAATATGGTTTATAAGTCCCATTTAGATTTAAGTTTTTGTTCAATTTAATAGAAGAGACGCAAACAAAAGGAAAATCCAAATATATTAAATCTCAGACGTTGGGGTTGTGGCCCTTTCAAATTGCCCTCTGTCCATAGTATCAAATGCTGTTTATCTTCAGAAAAAAAACAGGAAAAAAGGAAAAAAGAAAAAAAAAGAAAATTCCAGAGACCGAAGGCTTCTCTTTTAACTCCTCCGTTCCATCGACAATCTCGAAATGAACCCAAATACTTTCTGTTCTCCCTTTTAACATATAACTTAGGTTTCTTTAGGCTGGCAAGATACTTCAACTTTGTTTCAAAGAGTTTCGAAAAGTTTTAAAAGTTATGGGAGAAACGGAAACAGTAGCCGCTAGAGGCAACTTACTTTCGCTTTCCTGCTCTGCTGTATCGCTGCGTCAAAGCTGATCCCAGACAAAAAGCCGAACTCGGAAAAAAAAATTCTTGATAATCTGGAGCTTCCTTTAGGTCCAAATCTTTTAATTTTAGTCCAAATAGGTCCAAATTCCTTTAGTTTTGAGAGCGGAGCGCTGTTCCTTGCAAGCACGGGGCTTCGCTATTCGAGTGCAGCAATGGCTTCCCGATAGCCCGCTATCCCGTTCCGCCGTACTCTTCACCCTTTTTGGGGGCTACCTGACGGCCAGACGGGCGGCTCTAGGGCACTGCCGGGAACCTGGGGCCTCGGACACCCTCCAGAGGCTTTTTTGGGGGGTTACTGCGCCCTGTAACACCCCCTTTTCACCCGAAATAGCTGGGATCTTTCTCTCCGAAAAATCCCTCGCTTGCGACCAGATCGCGCTCCACCGGAAGTCCTCAGGTGTCCAGGCTTTCTACATGGCTCCCCGCAGAGATGCTGACATAAGAAACAGTTGTACTCTTTTAAAATGATGCCTTGTGAAGCAAGGTTGTGTTGCAGCAGTTCTGCTCCTACAGGGCTGCTTTCAGAGAGCAGCATTGGGAAACTATGGACCGGCCTCCTGCCAGTTGTGTTATGGGGAGATTTGGGGCTCTGTTTCTGTTACATCTGAATCAGGAGAGGGTGTGGCTGTTTCAAACCAGTGCCTGGACACTCTTATACTACTGTTTTGCTGGTTTTATGTTGCATTCTCTTTCAATGACACTGCTTGTTGTCTTTATGTTGTACACTGCTTAGCTTTTTAAAAAATATTAAGCGGTATATAAATGCTTTTTAATGATCATCTTCATCTTTGTCTTCTTCAGCGTCAATTTATCTGTTGCCTAAAGTTACTCTTAGTTCTTCTATGTAGGACCTAAAAAACAAAATTGTCCAGCTCATGTGGACAGATTGGAAGTTTGATGTACGCCAGGCAGCTGCCAAGGCTTTGGGGCATTTGGAGCTTGGGAAAGAAGTCCATGATCAACTCAGGTGAGAGCCGTGCAACGTGGTAAGACATCTCAATCACTAGCAAAACATTTCCTATGCAAGATTCTGAAATGCGGATAGACAGTGCATTGGAAACAGAGGACCTCAATAATGTCTGATGGCATTTGAAATGAGACACATAGAGATCCATATGCATGTTAGAAACATCATCTTCACTGATGGGCAGAGCAATCCTATACAGTCACATTTGTGCCCAGTGCCACAGATATCCTGGCAAGAGTTTTCAGCCGACGTACTGGAGGTAGTTCCTTCAGGGTAAGTATCATTCTGCTGACATAGCTCCATCTCTGCCAGCAGAGCATCATATATACTGCTTCCTAAGGCCACTTAGCTGGCCTAAGTCATTTACAGGATTTGCACCCTTAAGTAATGACAAAATAGGATAAAGTTAATAACCATTGTTGTTATGCTTTTAAATGCACAAAACTAAAGCTTGATTGATCCTCTGCTCCATAATGTGAACTGGTCTGATTGTCTGAAGGCAATGCACAGGGGCAACATCAGAGGCAAAATCCAGAATCAGTCCAAGGTCAAGACACTGGGGCCTGGACTCAAATCAGGCAACTGGTGCAATTACACTGGTGCGTTTAATTTGGAACCTAGAGCGCAGCTGCAAGCCATCAAGGCTGCCTAAAGAGTTCATCTGTTAATGAGGAGCTTCTTACTCACAAGTAGCCATTTTCTCTTGAGGAGGGCAGCAGTCTGACTGAGCCTGCACCTGTGGGCACCTACATTCCCCCAGACTCAGCGGCTGATCAGCCTCTGCCTCTGATTCTGTGCAGGGGCCTCCTGTGTCCTGAGGAGGAGGTTAGAGGGCTGTGGCCAATGAAAGGTTTGGCTCTGTCTGACTGTTAATTGACACAACCTGCTGCTCCATTTGCCTTGGGGAGCTCCAGGTCCTCCTCCGAAGAGGATTTCTCGAGCGTGGAAGTGACAGTGGTGCCCTCCAGGTGTTGGTGGGATACAACTCCCATCATCCCTAACCGTTGGCCATGCTGTCTGGTCCTGATGGGCCCAACAACATTTGGACAGCACCACAGTGATTACCCTTACAGTTCTTTATGCTAAACTAGGCATAGGCAAACTCGGCCCTTCAAATGTTTTGGGACTACAATTCCCATCATCCCTGACCACTGGTCCTGTTAGCTAGGGATCATGGGAGTTGTAGGCCAAAAACATCTGAAGGGCCGAGTTTGCCTATGCATGTGCTAAACACATCTAGCTCATGAACACGGGGGTTTATGCTGTTGCTGATTCTATTAACACTTGTTATAATTAATGGCCCTTCACGTCAAATGAAGTCTTTACGCCCAGGACTTAATAACTGAGTTCAACCATTGTTCATTAAGAACACACTTGTGCCCTCAGGGAGAAGCTAAAAAGAGGAGATGTCCGGATGAGGGTGGAAGCTCTTTCATTGATTGGGTGGCTGAAATTCATGACGGCCAGGCTGCTCCCCGGCTTTCTAAAGTGTTTCACTGATGACTTTGTAGCAGTTCGAAAAGAAGCCTGCTGGGCAGCTGGAGAACTTCAGATTAAAGAAGAGATGGTGAGTGTTCAAAATGTAGGGCCAGTGCACCCACGAGGCAAGGTGAGGTGACTGCCTCAGGTGGCGGGATCTGCAGGGACAGCAGATTCAGCCTCCAAACAATGCATCGCCTTCTGATGCTGCTGCAGTGGCAGAGACAGCTGGGGTGCTGTTCCTTGGAGGCCAGATCTGCTGCCTCCTTGGCAGCACCACCTCCATGCCTCCTTTGCATCAGCCTCTGCTATAATACTAGAACCTGGGTCCCTCCAAAGAATCTGAATTCATGGGAGATTCAGGACAGACAAAATCCTTCTTCACGCAACACATAGTTAAACTACGAAATCACCCCCATAAGATGGTGGCCGACAACTTGGATGCTTTTCCAAGAGAATTAGGGAAATTCATAGAAAATAAGGTTATCAGTGGCTGCTAGCAATGATACATGTGCCAGAGGCAGTGTGCCTCTGTATACCAGTTGCAGGGAACTGCAAGCGGGGAGAGTGCTGTTGTATTCAGGTAATGCTTGCAAGATTCTCATAGGCATCAGGTTGACCACTGTGAGTACAGGAAGCTGGACTAGATGGGGCTTTGGTTTGATACAACTGAACTGTTCTTATTCCTTTTGATGTAGACTTCATTACATGCAATTTGAGCTGGATCAGGGACGCGGGTGGCGCTGTGGGTTAAACCACAGAGCCTAGGACTTGCCAATATCAGAAGGTTGGCGGTTCAAATCCCCGTGACGGGGTGAGCTCCAAGAGCATCTGGAGGGCCACAGGCTCCGTATCCCAGCTCAATCCCATTTCATCCCAGGGAAACATTTCTGCTATATCTCCAAAGTATTTTTTTTGGTAGAGCCAAATAATATTATAGGCACAGTTTGCCAAGACCTTCTAAGCACCATTGAAAGTTAAAGGAATGTGCCGCTCAGTGGAAAGCCTATCGGTAAGCAGAGGACTTTTGACTTAGCTCTGCAAAAAGAGATAACAGTGTTTCTGGACTTCTCCTGGTTTTAAAGTAACTGTCTAAGTGGACTGAAACTGTTGTTTTTAAGTGAATTGGGGGACTCATAAGGATTATATTTGTTTTTAAAAGTTGCAAGCTCCGGCTGTTATTGTGTCCCCCTAGAGGAGGATTGACATTGTTACAATAACAACTGGGTTATAGGAAAATTCCTTTTCAAAACAAACTTTCAACCGTGGGATCGACCTTGGATTCTCATGAGAGTGTTATGGCAGATGGGAGAGGAAAGTTAGAGCTGGCGCAGGAAAAAACTACTAGGTCTGGCAGACACTATCGGACAGACACTGCGCAGCAGCGAAGGGCTTCAACATCTGGGGCATCTGGAACATCAGGGGCTGCTCCTCCACAGGTCAAACCAAAAGTTATGTCGTCCGAAGACGTTTTGGCACATGCACTTGGAAAAATTAATGAATCCTTGGAAAATTTAGCTAAGCAGGTAGCTGAGACAAATAAACAAGTAGCTGAAGCATCAGTTAAAATTGATCTGAATACTACAAGCATTAATAATTTGGACAGAAGGTGAATACCAATACACAGTCTATTGAAAAATTATTACAGGAATCTGCTTCGACCAGAAAGATAGCTGAAGAAGCAAAAGATATTGCAACTGCTACTCAAGAGAAGATACCACCAGTATATAAGCAATTGGAGGACCACGGTTTGACATTGTCCATGATTGAACTGAAAGAGAAACAAATAAATTTAAGAATCAGGGCTGTACCAGAACGTGAGAAAGATAATCTGGCTGACTTTCTTACACAGGAATTTACAGATTTTTGGCAACAGGACTTGGGGAAGGAAGAATTTAAGATAGTGAGTGCATTTAGACTTGGAAGAGGACAAAGGAGGAACAAGGTGAGGGACTGCTTGATTACTCTTCGAACAAAAGAGGAGAGAGACAAAATTTTGAACCTGCACTATCAAAGGACTTTGGAAACTGACGACTCAAGTGTGGAGATATTTAAGGATATTCCAAAACATCTTTTGGACTTAAGGCTTAACTACGGAGATCTAGTTGCCCTGTTGAGAAGAAATAGAATTCTCTTTAGGTGGGAATTTCCCCAAGGCCTATCCTTTAAATATAAAGAAAGAAAGATAAAAATAAGATCAGTTAACGACAAAGACAGGTTTCTGAAAGACCACGAAGAAGATCTACAGAAAGAAGCGGAATCCGGAGAAGAGCCAAGAGCACTGGAAAAAGGAATACTAGATATAGCAAACCTATCTTTTGGATTGCACGGTCCAGAGAAAGAGACATCATTGACAGAACAAGAACAGACACTTGGTGCAGTCGGAGGCAAAGCGAAGTAACCCCGTCATGGCTCTGCAACTTTTAAGTTGGAATTGCAACGGTCTTAACTCTCCTCGGAAGAGAAAAAGTGTTTTTCATTTACTAAAAAAGGAACAATTGGACTTGATTTGTCTACAAGAAACTCATGTAACAAGGTTACATAGGAAACTACTTATCAATAAGAGATTGGGACAGGAGTTTATCTCATCTGACAAAGTTAAAAAAAGAGGAGTTGTGATATATGCAAAGGAGAGACTATTACCGAAATTAATTTTCAAAAATGAACAAGGAAGATTCCTGGCAATTGAAATTCAAGTTCAAGGAGAGAAATTTCTGATTGTAGGAATTTATGCACCGAATGAGGGGAAATCTGAATTTTTTAAAAAGTTGCATGAGACCTTATTGGACTATTTGGATTATAATCTGATTCTGATGGGGGACATGAATGGAGTAATATCTACAAACATGGACAAGGCACAAAGACAGGTAGTTACCAAGGACGGTAGACTACCAAAAACTTTTTTTGAGATGACAGACAATATGGACTTAGTGGACATTTGGAGAACAAAGAACCCCTTGGGAAGAGAGGGAACCTTCTTTTATGAAGCCAAGATGACATGGACTAGAATTGACCAAATATGGGTAACTAGAGGAATGGCACCAAAGATAAAGAAAGTGGAAATCTGCCCAAAAACTTGCTCCGACCATAACGCTGTAAGGATGGAGATGAAGCAAATATCAACTGGCTCCTTCAGATGGAGGATGAATGACACCTTATTTAGAGATGAAGAAGTGTATAAAAAGGCCCAAAAAACTTTGAGAGATTATTTTGAAATAAATCTGAATACTAATGTAGAAAAAAGAGTAATCTGGGACGCAAGCAAAGCTGTTATGAGAGGGTTTTTGATACAACAGAATGCAATAAAGAAGAGAAGTCAAAATGAGAAGAAAGATAAAATTTTGGAGAAAATAAAAGAAAGTGAGAAGAAATTGAGAGCAAAACCAAAGTCGCAGGAGATTTTGAGAGAAATAAAATTATATCAAGTACAATATATGGAAATGATGAATCAGGAAATAGAATGGAAAATTAAAAAAATGAGACAAAAAACATTTGAATCAGCTAATAAATGTGGGAAATTGTTGGCTTGGCAAATGAAAAAAAGACAAAAATTAAATACTATTACAAATTTAGAAGTGGAAGGAAAGAACATACATAACCCAATTGAGATTAGAAATTGTTTCCAGAGGTATTTTAAACAATTATACTCACAAGGGCCACAGAAAGAAATGGACATAGATCGATTTTTGAAGACAAATGGATTACAAAAAATCTCCCAAGAAAGTAAATTAATGTTGAACTATAAAATATCTGAACAGGAAGTAGAAGGTGCCATTCAAAATATGCAATTGGGCAAATCTCCAGGACCGGATGGGCTGACTTCTAGATATTATAGATCTTTGAAAGAGTGGTTATTACAACCTTTGAAGGAAGTCTGCAATGAAATTCTGGAAGGGAAGAGGGCACCAGAGTCGTGGAAAGAGGCGTATATTACACTTATACCGAAAATAGAGACTGAAAAGACTCAGCTTAAGAACTACCGCCCTATATCGTTACTTAATGTGGATTACAAAATTTTTGCTGACATTTTGGCCAAGAAATTGAAAAAAGTATTGATGGAAGAGATTCATAAAGATCAAGCGGGCTTTCTCCCGGGAAGACATTTGTCTGATAATTTGAGGAACATAATTGATATCCTGGAAAAACTAGAAGTGAATATAAACACTAAAGCAGTTCTGATATTTGTGGACGTGGATAAAGCTTTTGACAACATCTCTTGGAGTTTTATGAAAAAGAACCTACAGGGGATGGGGATAGGCCAAGGTTTTGAAAATGGTATAGGTGCAATATACTCTGAACAAAAGGCTAAATTAATTGTAAATAATGTGGTGACGGAAGAATTTAAGATAGAAAAAGGGACACGACAGGGGTGCCCAATCTCCCCATTGCTTTTTATATCGGTCCTGGAGGTTTTGCTGAATATGATTAGAAGGGACCGGTTGGTTAAAGGTATACAGGTCGGAGCCAAACAGTACAAATTGAGAGCATTTGCAGATGACTTAGTATTGACGTTACAGGAGCCAGAATCTAGTACCAAAAGGGTTTTAGAACTAATTCAAGAATTTGGTCAAGTGGCAGGATTCAAACTGAACAAGTTAAAAACTAAGGTTTTAGAGAAAAATTTAACACCGATTGAAAGAGAGAGGTTTCAGAATGAGACAGGTCTGACTGTGGTTAAGAAAGTGAAATACTTGGGGATTAACATGACAGCAAAAAATGGGAACTTATTTAAAGATAATTATGAAAAATGTTGGACGGAAGTGAAAAAAGACTTAGAAATTTGGTAAAATTTGAAGCTTTCCTTGTTGGGCCGAATTGCAGCTATAAAGATGAATGTATTGCCTAGAATGCTGTTTTTGTTTCAAACACTGCAAATTGTGGACAAGATGGACTGTTTCAAGAAGTGGCAGAAAGATATCTCTAGATTTGTCTGGCAGGGCAAGAAGCCCAGAATAAAATTCAAGATATTAACTGATGCAAAGGAAGGGGGTGGATTTGCCCTGCCAGACTTTAAACTTTACTATGAATCAGCAGCATTCTGCTGGTTGAAAGACTGGCTGCTTCTTGAGAACACAGATATTTTGGATTTTGAAGGTTTTAACAATGTCTTTGGGTGGCATGCATATTTGTGATACGACAAGGTTAAAGCACATAAAGCATTTAAAAACCATATTGTCAGGAAAGCATTGTTCAATGTTTGGATAAGATATAAGGATTTATTGGAAAATAAAACCCCAAGTGGCTGTCACCAATGGAAGCAAAAGCCCAGAAAAAGCTCAATATGGAGGCCAAATGGCCGAAATATTGGGAAATTTTGGAACAAGAGGGAGATAGACTAAAACTGCAGAGTTTTGAGAAACTAAAAAACAAAGTGCGAGATTGGCTTCATTATTATCAGATAATAGAGGCATATAATTTGGACAAGAAAATTGGCTTCCAGGTGGAAAAATCAAAATTAGAAACAGAACTGTTAGAACCCAAAACTAAGATTTTGTCAAAGATGTATAACTTGCTGTTGAAATGGAACACTCAGGATGAAACGGTGAAATCTGCTATGATTAAATGGGCACAAGATGTTGGACATAACATTATGTTTGCTGACTGGGAACAGTTGTGGACCACAGGTATGAAATTTACGGCATGTAATGCCTTAAGAGAGAATATTATGAAGATGATATACAGGTGGTACATGACCCCAGTCAAGCTTGCAAAAATCTATCATTTGCCCGATAATAAATGTTGGAAATGTAAAGAAACTGAAGGTACATTCTTTCACCTTTGGTGGACGTGCCCAAGAATTAAGGCTTTCTGGGGAATGATCTATAATGAAATGAAAAAGGTATTTAAATATACCTTCCTGAAGAAACCAGAGGCCTTCCTTCTGGGCATTGTCGGCCAATTGGTGCCAAAGAAGGACAGAACTTTTTTTATGTACGCTACAACAGCAGCAAGAATACTCATTGCAAAGTATTGGAAGACACAAGATCTACCCACTTTGGAAGAATGGCAGACGAAGGTGATGGACTATATGGGATTGGCAGAAATGACTGGCAGAATCCGAGACCAGGGAGAAGAGTCGGTGGAAGAAGATTGGAAGAAATTCAAAGACTATCTACAGAAATATTGTAAAATTAATGAATGTTAGAATGATGTTGGATAGAAATTAAGTGGTTTCCAGCTGTAATGCTTTAAGAGAATATGAAAAAAGGGTTATAAATAGGTAAAAACTTAATGGTAAGAATTTGCTGAACCAACAATTTGAAGTGGAATACAAAAAAGGGAGGTATGAGGAGGTCTGGGAAACAAGCTAAAGGAAAATAAGCAATGGAAAATCTGTGTGTTTTTAACTATTTTTATTTTGTATTTTTGTTATTTTTATTTTTTTATTTTTATTGTAATACTTTAAAAATCTTAATAAATATCTTATTTTTAAAAAAAAGAAAGTTAAAGGAATGTGATGAATAATAATAATGATTATAATTTGTATATCGCCCATCCAACTGGGTTGCCGTGGCCTCCAGCAGATAAAAAAAACACAATAAAACATTAAATATTAAAAACTTCCCTATAAATATTCCCTATAAAATATTAAAAACTTCACCTTCCGATGGGGTGAATGAAAGCAGAAATGTGCTATTGTGTTTCTCTCCTTCATTATTATGAGGCTTGGACCGGAAAATAAAATACTGCACATAATGGAAACGTGGCTTTTTCAAGACAATGGAATTGAATGAGCTACCTGTCTGCCCTGCAAAAATGTTACAATACACAAGTGATGGGCGATGTTTGGCTTGGTGGGTTCCTCATCGTGCCTATCTGCTGCCTTTATATTACCGTCTGGAATTCCCTATTGGGGCAGTCTTGTAATTTATTTGGTGTGAACCATCCCGTTTAAAACAAAATGCAAACTACGTTCTTGCAACTAATACCTTTCTTCTTGTTGCTGTTCTTAGGTGCTCAGGTGCCTTTTTAAGATAATGCAAACTGACCCTCTCTGGAAAATCAAGACTCTAGCTATCAAAGGTATTGTAAAGGCTAGGATCCTATCATTGCCTTCTCATGTGCAGAACCAACCTGTAAAAAGTATGGGGGATGTTCAAGTTCCACTAAAAATGCTGATCTTCATTTGTGGATGTTTTAATCATCAGGACTGAAGCAGCCCCAAGACTAGTGATAATCCTACGCTGGCATTTACATAGCATATTTAAAGCATTTAGCACTTTATATTGTCTCATATTGTTTCCAGAGAAGTAGCTGTCTCTGCTGCAACAAGAACAAGAAAGAGTTCTGTGGCCTTTTATGGACTATCACATTATTATGGTATCAGCTTCCACAGACTAAAATCCAGTTTGTCACCAGTTATCTTTGTAACAGCCCTGTAGGATAAGTGTATTGTATTGATCTTTATTACGGCCATTGGCCCATCACACGACAGTTTCCCATACCAACATAATGTACTTAAACCTCCAAATTTAAAACCGCCAAAAACTTACAAACAGCAGACAAGAACCAAAGCAAAATAAAAAACAAAGGACCAACATCATACATTACAATAAATTTGTAACATAAATATCGCCCTCTGCTTATAAATTAGTAAAAGACATCCATGGTGATATCATCTAAATACAACCTAAAACATAGATCATAGTTTAAAGGGATTATCCGAGCTGCACAGGAGTCCGTTTCTCTTCTTTAGGGATAGGACGCTGATCAAGAATCTGGCGACCATGAGTGATCTTAGGGGGTCATCATCATTTAATAGATATCTCCGTTTGGCTTCATTCGTATCATCGGCAATTCCCTTTAGATATTGAGCGAGAAACTTGCTCCTGGCCGATGAGTGAAGAGCACAGTCAAGAATTATGTGATGCAACGATTCCGGTGCCCCACAATTACAATCACATAAGAGCGATATCTGTCCATTGGAGAATCTATTTCTCAGCACGTTCGATGGGAAGGTGTTGAATCTTGCCTTTACAAAGGCATATCTATGAGCCGAAGAAGTCAAGGAATTCAAATAGTTTGGGAGCCTTAAGAGGGGTAATAAACCAAGGTTTAGAGGTGAGCAGGTACCATTGCCCAAGATCATTTTCTGCTGCAAGTCCATCTCCTCTAGTTTACAGGTTACTGTTCTTTTAGCTGGAACTATATCCTGCTCTAGTAATTTGGATGGGGAGATTCCCATTGTAGGATAAGTGAATATTTTAATCTCTCATGCTACAGATATATGTCTGATGCTGAGAGCAAAGCCTCTTGCCGAAGCCTCTTGAGAGAACTCTAAGTGATTTCAACCAGAGACTTCTTGGTACACTCTCTTGGGGCCAAGCTGGATATGCTATTAATTGCAACCTTGCATTGAATATGTACACTTTAAAAACTGCAAATTAAAGCTGGAAGGGAAGGGATATGATGATCAGAATCACAACAAGTCATGGTTGGCGAGTGAAACCATTTCCTCCCCTGTTGTGATCCTGAGGGAAATCCCTCCTCTGAAGCTAATATTTGCACTGGGAGGAAATGCCTCCTGCTAGTATCAATTGGGGATTTCCTCTCAACGCAAATAGTGCAGCAACAGGGAACCTTGGACCCAGCAGCCAAATGTGGCTTGCCAAGCATCTCTGTCTAATCCTTGGGACTCTCCCCAGAGCATAACCTCTCCCAACCACATTGTCTCTTCCTGGGCCAGTCCCTGCACTGGCCTTCCTTCCCACTCCCCTTGAATGTTTTCACTTGGCTATAAAGTGTTCTTGACCTCTGATAGTGACTCTTGATTGAGAAGAGTGTCTGTAGAAAATAGTGTACTATATAAAGGTGCCATTTACATTCATTTATCTACCCACTTTTGCCTCTGTCCTGCCCAACACTGGTACGTGCCCCCTGGAAGATTGCTATTAAAAAAGGCTTCCCACCTCTGAAATAACACATTCAGGCAAAGGATTTTCCTCAGAACCGCAGCAAAGGAGGAAAGGTTTAATTATCAGCCCCAGAGGCAGCTGCTGTTTGCGTGCCAAAATAACTAGCCATATTTAACATCCTATCTGATACTGCAACAGCTAGCATACTTATTTAGTGAGCAGATACAATGAACTTTTTACATGCCTCAAAAGTGTTTTCCTGCTGCTGAAATTTCACATTAAAAGAGTCAGCGTTAGAGATCCTGCTTTCTAATTTAACACTTTGCCAAAAACGGTATGTCCAGGAGCACAATCCTGGACTGTCATTGAGTTAATAAGTCAACAGTGGCTTGATTTCCAAAAAAAGATGAGTAAGATCAGCAATAATACCTGCATCTACCAAAGATGATTTGGGTATAATCTGTTTTGTGCTGCAAGGAAGGTTGAAGCACAAAAGAGATTCCCACCATAAGGCAATTCCTTCCTTCCACTTCAGGGAGAAAGGGTAACATTTTGTTTCAGAGTGTAGGATGTAGAACTTTAGGTGATGGGGGCGCTTGGATCATTGCCTCATCTTCTTGGCATAAATGTTGAAATGAACACTCTTTTCTTTTCTGTCAGCTCTGGGTCAGATAGGAGAGGCAAGTCCTTACCTGAAAGAACTTCTCCTCTGGGCCCTTCATTATGAAGAAGATCCTGGGGTGCGAAGGGAAGCCTGTCGTAGTCTCATCACCCTCAAGATGAAGGATGAAACAGTTCGGGCTACTTTGCTGGAGAGAATGATTATGGAGCCAAATGAGATGGTCAAAGAGTAAGTCCCTTGTTTCCTAAATGGAGAAAAACTTATGCATTTAGAAAACCACTTCCTTCTCCTGGGTTCTTCTTGGCAGATGTGTAATACCTTTACAGTGGTACCTCAGGTTACATACGCTTCAGGCTACATACGCTTCAGGTTACATACTCCCCTAACCCAGAAATAGTGCTTCAGGTTAAGAACTTTGCTTCAGGATGAGAACAGAAATCATGCTCCGGCGGCGCAGCAGCAGCAGGAGGCCCCATTTGTTAAAGTGGTGCTTCAGGTTAAGAACAGTTTCAGGTTAAGTACGGACCTCCGGAACGAATTAAGTACTTAACCCGAGGTACCACTGTACTTCTTCAGGATAATATTCCTGTGGAACACATTTACAGCTTCTGGGAATGAACTTTGTGCTTGGGGGAGGGGGAAAAGAAAGCTGAAGTCTTGAAACTAAGTTCTGTTTCTCACTGTGCGCTCCCACCACCACCCATTTGGTGAGCGTAAGGCCAGCGGGTTATGTGAATAGATCTCCTCCACTTAAGAGTGGCCCCTGAGTGAGTCAGGATTTCCCCCTTACATGGAAGAACTACACTTATAAGTTGGTCCCCTTCTCTCACACACCAAACATGTAGCTAGGGGGTCAGGGCCTGTATGATCTGGCAACCCCATCGTGAGTTAGTGTTTAGCCTTTGCTTGTAAATCTGTTTCTTTCCTTACAGGTATTCCAATGAGCACCTCTCAGATTAACACTAGAGTGGCTTCAGAATTAGCAGTCCAGAATAAGCTCTAGCTGTTCTTAAGTAACACAAACAGAATAAGCTTTGAGGGCATATTTGCAGGGTATGATACAAGGCCTTGCAGATTTTTACCTTGTTCATAAACACCCCATGACTATCTAACTTTGTATCCCCCAACCCACTTGTGCACATTTTGAGGGCATGTGGAAGGCTTCAGGGAGGAGTCTGATGTGAAGTTCTGCTGCAGAAGTCTGTTTCACTTGTGCACAGACAGCACTGGATACAACTCATATTCTAGACCATTCAAAAGTATGCAAACAGAGTTTTAAGAAACAGTAAAGCCTACTTTCAAGATTAACTTGAGAACTGGAGTTGTGGCTTCCAAGTGCCTTAGATGGGACTGAAACTTTGACTGTAAATATAAACATTACTTCTGAGAAGTACTATGCTTAAACCTGATCCATTCCTCACCCCACTCCCCTCTTCTACGTAGTCATGTGCTCCTTCCAAGACTCAACCAGCACCTGTTTTTTTAGTAGTTTATCATTTTTACCACCTACCCTAATAACCTTCTCCCATGAACTGCTGCACAGGCCAAGCAGATCACAGGGTGGTACAGAAGAATGCAGTGTAATGTTACAATTGGTGGCCTTTGCCAGCATGTCTGGACCAAGTGCCACTCCAGGTCTGTGGTACCAATACCCATCTCTTCCCCAACCTGCCTCATACTCATGGCAAAGACAGATTTTAGTGTCTCTTACACCCACTTCCCCTTGTATTGCATCACAAGGATTTCAGAGGGTGAGGCAGACATATGGAGACAAGTAGAAGCATGAACCAGCTTCATATAAACCCAAAGCACCCGTAGGGGAGGCCTTCTCTAGCTATACACTGGTACCTCGGTCTACGAACGGTCCTGTTAACGAACACTTCGGACAACGATCTCCGCAAAACCAGAAGTAGGAGTTCTGGTTAGCGGACTTTGCCCTGGAAGCCGAACGGAAGCCGAACACCGGCAGCAGGAGGCCTCATTAGGGAAAGTGCGCACCTCAGTTTAAGAATGCTTTTGTCTAAGAATGGACCTCTGGAACAGATTGTTTGCAACCCGAGCACTGTGCACTGCTGCAGGGGCAGAAGGATCTACTTACACTGTTGCAGATATCTCACAGAATAAGGTGCTAGCTGTATGCACATAGGAAATATAGACTGAGAGAAGTTATTGTATTGTATTTATTATGTTTTATTATGATGTTTTTGTATCGGATCAGATTATTGTAAGGTCTGTGTTCTTTGGTGTATCTTTTGTTGCTGTAAACTGCCTTGTGAATAGTAATATTCTATAGTAATATAGAAAGTGAAATGAAAAAATGAAAATAGAAGATGGCTAGTGTACTGATTTGACAGAACTCCTTCCTCTGGCAGGCTTTCATCTGAGATCTCTGAAGCATGTAAATAACACACCGTCCATTGTTTCCAATTTAGAGAAGTGAGCCGTGCTGTGAAGATTTTCAATTTTGAACAGGAAGAGGAACATGAAACGATTCAGATGATCAAGAATAAGGTGGGAGAAAACTGCAATTAGCAGAAAGACCTAGATTCTTTTTTTGTAGGAGTAACAAATTCAGAAATATATTATGAATACTCCCCCTGTCCAAGGATGTTAAATTATAGCTGATTGGGGGGGGACCTGCTCCCCTCCCCCTAAAATCAGACTTTTTGCAATAAGCAATGGAGGAAGTCTAAACCTGAGAGATAGCACTTGTGAGATACCACTTGCTTTGACACATCCTCTTATCTCCCTAAACACAGATCAAAATGAACATTAATTAAAACAGCCACTATCATCTAATCTTGCTGCAGACCGATCAGGACAAATGCTCAATAAATAGGTCATCTGGAAGTGCCCTTACTTTCACATAAAATCTTCATGTTCATTCTGGAGGTGGCATGGTTCTGTGAAAACTGGACCACATGGCTTCTTGCACTTAGATCTAGCAGCTTATAGAGCAATTAGCTGTAATGCCCCTTTTTGTCCCTCTACCCTTCTAGGAGGGCTAGTGTGTTAGTTTCAGCTCTAGTCTTACATCCTGGAGGTTAAGGAAACTAGGAATCTTACTGAAGAGTTAAGCTCTGGCTTGTTAGGGCACACAGTCTTAATGCAACTGTCTAGGCTCTCTGAAGCCCAGTCATACCATTACTAATTCTTCACATCACAACTGGCTCCTACCAGCCCCTGAAAAAGAAGTGGAGGCAATGTATGTCAATATATAAACCAGAAGGAATTGTGGAAAGCAGACACAGACATCAGTTATGAAAGTGAAAAACATTTAGCAGTCCTACTCTCCAAATACAGATCTGCCCCACTCTGTCCCTATTTAGGTAAGAGCATCTTGTTTCGATCTGGTCAACTAAAATTAAGTTCTGCTGAATGGAGCACCTAGTGACAAGTGATCTACCCTTCTTCAAGGGCTGGTGCATTAGTTTCACCTTTAGTCTTACATCCCCAAGACTACAGAATTTTAACCTTTGGGCTACTGATTGTTGTATTTTTGGTTTTAGTATATTGGATTTGGTTTGTTTTCATTGTGCACCACCTGGACAAGTTTTTACATGACAAGTGGCACGTAATTTTAACAAAAATAACTATTTCTGACGCAGGTTGCCACATTAAGCCAAAAAGACTTGGTAATTGAGAAAGTGCTCAAAATTAAGGAGATAACAAAGAACACGTGGCAGGAAGCCCACCGCATCTATCGAGAGAAGGGAGACGTCTTTGCGTACAGTTCAATAAGGGACATCTTCCTTGATGTTGTTCAAGATATTTTCACTGGTAAATCAGGGTGGTGGGGAAAGCAGTTTGGTAGAATGCTCATTTGCTTTTGCGTATTTATTTATTTATTTGTTTTTTCAGAAAGGGTGCTCGGCACAAACTTTAAAGTAAGGGTGGGGAACTGGATCTGGCTGGCAGGCTGATTCCAGTACTGGTTCACCATCCAGAGACCACTCTTGGGAGGGGCAGTCCACACAGTTGTCAAGTCATGTGACATATGATGTAGGGCAATTCCACATCAAAGGAAGAATCAGGAGCATTCTCATTTTAGTCGAAGGCATGGATACAAGGATTCCTGACAAAGGTGAGGCTTGTATTCTGCAATGCATTTAAATTCAGGTCTGGATGCAAACCTCATTTTTGGGAAGAGTTTACTAAATTGTACATTTTTTTTGTTCCTGCAACTTGCTCTAGGGCTTTATGATGAAGGATGGGTAATAACATTTCACAGAAAGTAAAGTGTAGCTGTAGGAGTAGGTCCTATAGATACGAAGTTGTCCACATAAGTGTATGAGGAATTGAAATTTGTCCATTTTGCTAAGGCTGCTTTGATCAGCTTTTTAAAAAACCCAGTGTTGATGTACTCATTGTGTTAAAATACTGCTTTCAATTGACAGCTTTGCGTCTATGTGTCATGTTGAAATGCTTATCTACACCAAAACAAAAAAGCATTCACTATCCCTGGTACGTTTTGTTTTGCTTTACAGAAATAAGTGTTCCATATTCAAACAGCTTAGGATCCTGCACCTGTAAAATATGTAGGATTAGCTTCAATGAATTTATAGAAATGTTGTGTAATTAAACTGTCACCTAGTCATATTTCTGTGTGCACACAGATCTATGGCTACCAGTTGTATTAGATACAGTCACTGTATATTTTAATTTCTAATCAAACACACAATTTAAACATCCCTGTTAGAAATATTGTATTTATTATATTTAAATATTGGATGATCTTATTTTGCCAGAGGAAAAGAAACTTATTTACACTTCTGCAAACTTCATTGAAATGAAGGTCTTCATCACCCTTAATTTGATCTACGAATAAAAAAGAGCTGGCTTACAAATTAACAGCGTTGTTCTGGGTAGCCAATTTGATGGCATCCAAATGTCACTAGAGTACACCCATCATTCCTGGGCATTAGTTATGCCAGGTGGGGCAGAAGGGAGATGGTGCTTAGCAACATCTGGAAGGTGTCATGTTGGCTGAGTCTGGACCAGATGTACTATATACACAATTCTGCATTTTAATAGGCAGATAGCATCAATCTGTTTGTAGTTAAACTAACAGGTATTTTCTTTTCCTATTCAGAAAGCTTTCAATGTCCAAGCAGGAAGTTCTCAGAGGTTTGGATTGCTATCTTAAATATCCTAGTAAGTACAATAGAAGAGTATTCTTCCAACTCATTTATTTTGATCATATTTAACATGTTATACAGGCAACAGAGGGTTCTTAGTAATCAACAATCCCTTCTCAAATAAGACTGTGGCGAAGACAATTTTTTCATCCAGCGTAGCACAAGGAAGGTCTTCCACACTGACATACTTTGGGTAGGAAGAAAGCAAAAATTCAATAGCATCTGTATGCTCAGGCTCTATTTCACAGTATTTGAGCTCCTCCTTGTGGTACACCCTTGAATTTTCTGCAGTATAATACAGCAATGTGGCATCTCCTTCATTGCACAATCTGACAATTCCATACTGAAGCAGCCGTACCTGTGTCTTTTTCTTCAACTGGACATCAAGATTTTGGACATTTCCATTTCCCCACCGTGCTGGATGTCCATACACACTCAATGCCTTTTCGCTCTCAGTCAGCACTGGCGGGAGGCAGTCATGAAGAAAAGCCTTGGCTTTTTGATCCACAGCAGCATCAACTGGTGCAAAATCTATTAGTTTGGTTATTAGTGTTCTGATCTTTTGCATAAAGGCATCTCGGCGAGGATCAACAACATCCGAATTCAGGACTCCCATGTATTCCAGGTAGTCTGTGGGTAGCCCACGGCGATAGTCCACATCCTCTTCAATGGCCATCTGCAGTGCTGCAGGAAGGAGCTTTTCTAACAGGTCTCCCCAGGAGTGTCGCTGGTATGAGGATACTGTTATATGGAGTGAATGTGCATCTGGGAGACAGTCGCCTTGGTGGATAAACCCGCGGGGGAAATAGAGCAGGTCTCCAGCTTCTAATACAGTCTCCAGAATGGGTTCTCCAATCTCCTCCTGGCTAAAGTTGCCACTCGAAAACTGAGGCAACACCTCCGCCTCTTTCCTCGGGCTGTAAACCCGCCAGTGCTTCTTTCCTTCCAGCTGGATCACAAAGGCTTCAATGTCGTCATAGTGAGGAGCAAAGCCCTGCGTACCAGCAGGGGTCAAGTAAGTGTTTGCTCCCACCATGCTGTTGAACTGCTCCTGCAAGATGGAGAGGAACTGCCAGAGGGTGAAAGAAAAAGCCTGGGGGTTTAGCATCCTGAGGGAACAGCCATTCCTGTAGAAATCCCACACCACAGCCGGCAGCGCCCTGCCCTCCGGATTGTGCGTCTCCCTCTTCCCATCTTCGTAGCTGGTCACGTCCAAGTTGACGCCGAACCGAACATCGCTGTCACGCAAGATGGCATCAAACTCTGCTGTAGAGAAGAGGCCCTGGTAATAACCTGGATTGTGCCTCTGGAGCAAGAGGGGTTTCTTCTCCCAGTACCGGTCAAAGAAGTGACGAGGCGAAGTGGGAGCGATGAGCCACTCGAAGAGTTTGGCGGCTCGCTGCCGGCTATGCTGAACTTGCCCCAGCTCTTGGAGAAGGTGCTGGAGTGGGCAGCCCATAAAAGGACGCTGGGGGGAAGGCGCCTTCTTCTTATGGGGTGCTGGAGCAGGGCTTTCTCCGCTTGCCAGGCCGCGCTCACGCTTGGAGGACGCCGCCGCCGCCGCATCCCTGGAGTTCGCATTCATTCTCCGTCTCTTCGCAAATTTCACGGCCGCATTCGGCACGGGGCAAGCATCCCTGGGCGGATCCCCGTTGGCGGCCCCTAGTGCCTCCGCGCAGTCCTCGGCGGCCACCGCCCTCTTAGAGGGCCGCTTCTTGGCCTTGCGGCGCCTCAGCGAGACGGACAGCCCGTGCCTCGGGCGCGGCGGCAGCTCCCGGTCCCCGAGTTGCACGGCGGAGCGGTAGGCCGAGAGCGCGGACACACGTGGCGGGCGAAGCAGCTCCATGCCGGGGCCCGGGATGGGGAAGCGCCGGCCAACACGTGCCGACGGCTTCCGGCTTAGGAGCGAGGCTTTTCGACCTCTCCTTCCGGTGCCGCTTCTTACCTAGCTCCGCCCTCGGATTCCCGCGCTGCCAACGAGCGACGGGTCAGAGAGAGTCGGTGAGAGAGAGTGCCGCTCTAGCCCTAGTGGGCTTTTCCGGTCTAAAACGGAAGTTAGGCCCTTGTTCTCTAACAAGTATCTAGGATATCATAGAGATACGAAGGGATAGAACGATCCCATTTTACGTTCTAAGGTAAATCATGTTATTGTTATTCTTATATTTATCCTCTGCCTTTGACTCTTACAGGGACTCAGGACAACTTGCCCATAAAATAAGAACACCTAAAAGCATAGGGGGAAAACAATCGTTAAAAACAAATGAACATTAATAGAATTAAAAATCTAAAAGCTCTATTAAAAACATAACATACAATCGCAATAAAGCAGCAGGACACCACTGGATCCAATGATGTATCATCACACACGCACACCAGATTTGAAATTTAGGCTGTGCGCGACTCTTAACTTTTTGCAAAGATACCACGGTAGAGCAGGTTGCTACTCCTGCATCGTAAATCAGATTACGATTTGGACCCCTGACAGTTAAGGCCAGCCGCAGACGACTCTCGGGTTGCGGCGCTCATCTCGCTTTATAGGCCGAGGCTTGGGAGTAATTATTTTGAATTCAAGCTACCTTACTTCCGGGCAAACACCCATAGGCTGGAGCTCACCTCAGCATGCCTTACTCTTGAGTAACTATGTTTAGCGCATTAGGTCGGAATTCTAAAGCCATATTTATTTACTTGGAGGTAAATCCTATTAGTCAAAAGAGGTTCAGTTTGGGCTTCAAGCCACATAATTGTGTCAAGATGCTGCTTTGCCATATTAACTAATCATATCCAGTACAGCCAGATTTAACATAGATAATGGCAATGACATAAAAGTAACTACAGCTGCCCAACAAATAATAAATACTAATGCTATTTAAAATGTATCCAGTGAAATATCTACAGCAAAATTATTTAATTATATGATAATAGCAGAATAAACAGTCACTCTTATATGAAAGAGTAATTCCCATAGGTGTTTTTGAGGTTTCCCTAGATTGCAGACACAGACCTCAGAAGGACAGGCACTTACCAACAAATAATTTAAGCCACTATAAATACATTTTAGCTATGTGCACTTATTTAGAAGTAAATCCTGTGTTTGTAAGCATGCACAGGATTGCTGCCTAAATCAACTTGTGCAGTTTGAGCTATTCAAATGCAAGTAGCTCAGTTTGTGACTTTTACTGGAATCCTAAACATGTTTACTAAAGTACAGTAAGTCCTTTAGGGGCAAGTAGGACATGCCAAGTATCATGTTGCGCAGCCTTTTGCATTTAGAGGGTTAGGAGAAATCAATTGAAAGTTTGTTTTTCATGTAATGTGAATTGCATTGCCAATTTGTGCATATTACTGATACTGATTTTAAAAACAGCAATATTAGATGTTATTATATATGTATACATTACATAATATGTGTGAAAATTGACAGCAAATATTAAAAATGAACAAGTTATGCCTTTCTCTGGTTTAATTATTATTTGCAAAGAAAGAGATAAGATGAATCTGTATATGGCTTTGCAAAGTCAAATCTTATTTTGCTACTTGTATTTCAGCCTTGGTTGGGAATCCCTCCAACCCCATGGACACAAAGAGCCTTCTTAGAAGCACTGAAAATACGCAATGCTGAGAAGGCAGAATGTGCCAAGAAACCAAAAGCACCCACAGAGAAGCGGAAAAAATCCAGGGTCAAGAAAACAAAAACAAAAAAACCTGCTCAGAGTCCATTTACTAGTCAGCCACTCAGCTGACTCTTCTACTGTGGGAAACAAGGTACAAAAGTCATGTACAGAAAATAGCTTTTCAGATACTTGGAAGCAGAATAATCATAATACAGTTGTTAATTGGTGTATGTGTTCCACCATGGTCTCTAGTCAAACCAGCTCTGCAGGATTTTGAATCATTGAGCTTACTTCTGCATCTAGTTTCAGCTCTCTCAGGGTGTATTTCCAGCATTGCTGGTATTGCCACACATCTATTACATTACTGGTAATACTTCTGCATTAGATGGGTACCTATTATGGGATAGTGGCCATGCAAAGCAATGACCACTCTTAGCTTCACTAAGGAGCTGGGTTTTTTTTTTTTAAAAAAACCAACCTAAAGTTTTATAGTGTATTTATTGCATGAACTACAGCACATGTCCACATGTGCTCATGTAGCCCTTTAGAAATAAAAATAAATGGGCAAAGCTACCACACCCTATGTGTAATGCCCACATTTTTCCTTTTTAAAAGGAGAGAAGGGCAGAAGTTGCTAGCAACTTGGGTTCAGTTTTACCACTATGTTCACTGAGTGTTTACCAGGCTTCCTGTTTCCTGCATACTAGTGGGAGTTTCCCCTCAGTTTAATTCTATTTGCATAATTACTAAGTTTTTCATGCTGGATGAGAGGTACAGCCATACCTCATGTTATGTTTGCTTCCTGTTACGTTCTTTCAGGTTACGTCCCGCGGCAACCTGGAAGTACCAGAAAGGATTACTTCCTGGTTTTGCTGCTCGCGCATGCACAGAAGTGCTAAATTGCGCTTCGCGCATGCGCACAAGCGCCAAATCACACCGCGCACCTGCGCAGATACGGTGCTTCAGCTTGTGCTCTTTTCATGTTGCGAACGGGCCTCTGGAATGGATCCTGTTCACAACCAGAGGTACCACTGTACTTAAGCCTGTAATTCTAAGCACACTTTTACAAAGAGAATTATTGGAAATTGCAGTCAAACATAACTAGTGAGCATAGAGCTAGTGGCAAGTATAGGGTTATTTACTGCATGAAGGGATTTAGGAAAATAGAGCTGTGTCCCTAGACTCAGCTAGTTCACTTCACCTCTCCTCTGGAGAGCGAGGAAGTGAGGCTTTCTACCCAATATTTTGCCTGTGTCCTCCTTGCAACTGCATGGAGCAATGCATGTACCAGACCTTTGAATCTGTAAGTAAAGCATTTAAAACTTACTTAGCAGTGTGGTCTGTTCTTTGCAAAAGAGGCAGAAAGAGTGGGAGCATTGTAAATGAGATAAGAGGGATCAAACAACCTATATTCCTAATGCTACACTGCTGCTTGACTTTTGTGCTTTAAACTCTCTTGGGGCTTTCTGTGTGCTTTTTGAATCTAGGCACCCAGCTGATTCTTTTGTTGTTCACCCGCACATGTGGATCCACAGGGATTCATATATTTAATTCCCCAGCAAGAATAAGGCCCATTGATTTCAATGAAGCTCACATCTGAGTACAAATGCTTAGGGATGTGCTGTAAGTCACTTCCAGTGCTTCATTGAAATGCAGTCCATCTACATTTAAAGCCCCACGGCAATTATTAGTCTTAAGGTGCATTTTCAGTTTCACGTTTCAGAAATGACATGGACTAAATTGACCCATATTGCAACCCACCATGAAAATAGAAGGAAGACATAATAGGTTCAATCATATACAATACTGATGTTTCTTTTATGAGGTGAATGATCCAATATGAACAAGAGCCAGTGAATGTGCAGGGAGATAAATAATATGCTGCACTTTCTGTTAGCAGTGAGGGAAGAACTACATTCAAATGGGGTCAGAAGAATTTATTTGAGTCAGTCTAGATTTCAGGTCTGTTTCATATGTACTTTCATTAGAAAAGAGTACAAATACTTACTTCTGCCTGCTCTGAATTGTCTAGCTCAGAGTAAACCCATTGAAAGTAAATATCGTCGTACCTTGGATCCTGAACGCCTTGCAAGTTGAACGTTTTGGCTCCCAAATGCTGCAAACCCGGAAGCGAGTGTTCCAGTTTGCAAATGTTCTTTGGAACCTGAACATCTGATGCAGGTTCCAATTGGCTGCAGGAGCTTCCTGCAGCCAATTGGAAGCCGCGACTTGGTTTCCGAACGTTTTGGAAGTTGAACAGACTTCCAGAATGGACTCCGTTCGACTTTCGAGGTACAACTGTAACTTATTTCAGTGGGTCTAATCTGAACATGACCAACATTGGTTATCACCCTTAGTATCAGTTTTAGATTAAAATACATACACATAAATATGAATAACATATTTCTGTACAATATTCCTGTTTGTATTGTTGGAATCAGGGCTTCATGGATTTATTTTTTGTATAGTGATGTAACCTGAACCATTCTTTACTTAAGACCATGAAATTGTTGTCATTGTTGATTCAAATATCAACTATGCCAGCTTTAGAACTAAATACATAGTTTTAAAAAACTATTTTGGCCTGAAAAACAGGATATTAGGGTAATAGAAAAACCAGGGTAATAGAAACTTTATTGTCCACCTTGGACACTTTATTGGATGATCACACATGCAGTCAGAGTGATATTTTCTGCATAGCATCTCATTTCAAAAACAAAGGTGACCTTGGAGGAGCTTACTGGTCAATCCTATGCAGAGTAGGTATGGCGTTTGGTTAAAATAAGTTTAGGCATGCTGAACAATGTAAAATCAGGGTGGACAGCATTCATCACTGCCCCTAAAAAAGGAATTGTTATTAAAATTTCTATACTGCCCTTCAGCCGAGGGTCACACGGTGGGTTACAATATAAAAACACAAAAATGCATAACATAGTAACAAATGAAACAATACCCCCCACATTATTGCTTATTAAATTACAAGGGATCATATTATTGTAAACCATGCTGGGAGTCTCTTCCAGCTTAAAAATGGTAAAAATATTTTAACTAACTAAATCCCTTTCTACCTTTCCTGCAGAAATTCTTAACTGTCACTTCAGTTCTTCCTGTCTTTTCATGTGACCCATTTTCACATTAGTCATGGGTATTAAGAAAATGATTTCTAGAGTATGGTCCTGTTGTCAAGCTAGATTTATTGTTTTACATCACACTGTGTGCTTTTATGGCTCTTGATAGATACTATCAAGTGGTAGAAATCCCATAAATAAAATAAAAACGGTGGATTCATATTATCAGTTTTCCTGCAGTGAAGTGATTTTTCCCTGTTTCTTTTTTTCTTGCAAAGAGACTTTATAGTGCATAGAACTACCTAAGATGAAAAACAAACAAACTGTAGTATGAAACCAGTTTTGGCATCACCGGGTACAGCTGAATAAGCTCAGCTAAACAACACTATTAAGCCTAAGAAAACGAAGCATCAGGAATATACTATTAGCATCGTATAGGAGACTTGGCAGTTTTAGAGAGTGTGTCTGCAGTGTTCAGTGGCGTTTATTCACTGCCAACAATAAGGTCTGGCACAAGTGTTTTGCCTTAAGTCTCTAGAAACCTTGCTATCGCTCCGTTCATATATCCTAAGCATCACACTGTTTATTTTGTCTCCAGATGCAGAGGGACATTACTGTACATCTCTGTCATTCTCAAATACTTCGGGACCTTCATCTGATTAACTAGCAGAAGTGCACTCTTGAAGAAAGTTAATGGATCAGAGGGATGGCTAGACAAAGTTACAACAAATGTATATTTGTTAATGGACTTCTATGCTTTTTTAAGTTGTAGTAATTTATTGGCTTTGATTTTTTACACCTGTGCAACAGTAAATTAATTAAATTAAACTAAACTAAAAGTTAATTTTAAAATTTTTAGAAGTTAATTAATTCAATTAAATTAAAAGTTAAAATGAAAGCAAATATTTTTGTGTACCATGGTTCCCTGCCTTCACCCTTCCATTACTCCCCTTCTTGAATGAATAATCTGCACAAGTGTGAGTGTTACTGAATGGGATTATCAGAACAACATCAGATGAATGCAGCGGTTAGGTAATAATATTGTTGCATGCCACCCCAGTCTCCAAGCAGTTCAAGATTCCAGGGGTTCCAGGTGCTTGCCCAGGATTCGGTTTCCTTGAAATGAGAGGCTGTGGTGTCTTTATGCTATATGGTTTATTTACACATACATACAACCTGAGCCTTGCCAACAAAGGTCTGTATAGTTAAAGCTATGGTTTTCCCAGTAGTGATGTATGAAAGTGAGAGCTGGACCATAAAGAAGGCTGATCGCCGAAGAATTGATGCTTTTGAATTATGGTGCTGGAGGAGACTCTTGAGAGTCCCATGGACTGCAAGAAGATCAAACCTATCCATTCTGAAGGAAATCAGCCCTGAGTGCTCACTGGAAGGACAGATCATGAAGCCGAGGCTCCAATACTTTGGCCACCTCATGAGAAGAGAAGACTCCCTGGAAGAGACCCTGATGTTGGGAAAAATGGAGGGCACAAGGAGAAGGGGACGACAGAGGATGAGATGGTTGGACAGTGTTCTTGAAGCTACCAGCATGAGTTTGACCAAACTGCGAGAGGCAGTGGAAGACAGGAGTGCCTGGCGTGCTGTGGTCCATGGGGTCACGAAGAGTCGGACACGACTAAACGACTAAACAACAACACAACCTGAGCCTATGATTGAGGGGCTCACAGCATTAACAACCCAGAAAGTCTTGCTTCTCCCAAAGTCACAACATTGGATTCAAGCAGAAATCAGGCATAGCTCCCACTCTTAGGCTTCTTCCTACTGTCTGCTTCTAGCCCAGCTCTTGCACACAACCAATCTGCCTTTGTCCTTCTCACTATCAGTCAGGTGATGGAGGGAGCCCAACCATTTGCTCTCTGAAACAGAGCAGCTTCCTTTCTTATACTAATACTTAGGGCATATTAACTCACCAAGAAACTTGCATGGCTCCTTCAATGGAATCCCCAAATTCACAGCGATATATTAAACATTGCTCAGCACTTAATATAGAAAAGCAACATAACATATATAAGTAGCATGCTTTGCATAGAGTTATGCAACCAGAACCTGCAACAGCATGCGGGAATTGTTCAATAGGAATCTTGAGCATCCAGGAAATTTTACTACTATATAGTGCTGGGACAATATAAAAGTAATGCAAGACGGTTAACCTTCAGGAAGGTAGAAGCAGAATTGTTATTATTTATTAAAATTATTAGTCACTTTTTTGCCACAGCAACTCAAAGCAACTTACAATGTTTTAGGCAATAAACAAACACATTAAAACAAAACAAAAATGGTGGGAAATTTTCTGACAGCACATCATTCACCAGGAAGCTCCCCTTGGTTAATCTGCTCCACAGAACTACTTAAGATAGGGTATTTGGATTTGAGTCAATACAAGTCGCTCAGACCAGACTCTCGTGGGGTTAGGAGTGCCTAAGCCCCTTGACTTTAATTGGCTTGGGGGCATCTAATTTTGCATAGGATCAGGCTGTATATTGGCTTAAATCTATGTACTTTGTGCTTAGCTGATTTGTGCTTTATCTTGTACACAGGGCATCTGCTACCATATCACTTTCCTGGAAGCATTGTTGCTGTCAAAACACATGCTGGAGTTATCTAAACAGAAACATTAATTCCATGTAGGGACACCACAGTCATTATGCCAGTTGTTATGCCAAGTGAGCTGAAAGCAGAAAAAGATGCTAAGCGTAGGGGCATATGTGAACAAGTTGTTTCATTGCTCATCACAATTGTGACAGACACCACTGTAGAAATGGCTTGTTCCAGTAGGTGGTAGTATGGTACAGAAAAACATTTTACTTGAGATGGTCTAACTTTTCCAACATGCAATAATGGGGAGCTGGATATTTTACCTGCACCATTTCACTGTTTGATAAATGTAAGCACACTATCCCTAAACCAGCACAAATGTGTGTGTGTGTGTGTGTGTGTGTGTGTGAGAGAGAGAGAGAGAGAGAGAGAGAGAGAGAGAGAGAGAGAGAGAAAAGATAAGTCTTACATGTGCACCTCAGGGATAAACAACTAAGAGCTTAACGGAAAGCTATTTCAAAATATTTGAGAAATGAGACTTTTTTGAAAAATGTGTCTTTTCCAAATACACATATTTTTGCACATGTGAATGCATGCATCAATACATGTGCATCGTGTATATCTAATTCTTCTGTATTTGTTTTTTTCCAGGGGCTAGTTATTCATTTTTTATTTTTTTTTTATAAATTTTTTATTAGATTTTAAACACATAATAAAAGACAATACAAGACAATACATAGACAAACAAACATATAAACACGTATACTTTCTTAACATTTTTTCCTTAACCTTCTTTCGGCGACTTCCCCATACCTCCCCTTTCTGCATCCCTGTTATCAATCTTTTCAGCATCCCCTAATTTCCATATAAGACTTTCTTTAGATCTTGTTTCTCATATCCAATTGCTAGTCGCTGCAATTCTGTTTTGCATTACCCAAAACATTTTAGCATTCATTAATTTTACAGCAGTTCTTAAGATAGATTTTAAACTTCTTCCAATCTTCTTCCACCGTCTCTTTCCCTTGGTCACGGATTCTGCCGGTCATCTCAGCCAGTCCCATATAGTCTATTACCTTAGTCTGCCATTCTTCCAGTGTGGGTAGTTCTTGTGTCTTCCAATACTTTGCTAATAATACTCTTGCTGCTGTTGTAGCGTACATAAAAAACGTCCTATCTTTCCTTGACACCAATTGGCCTACCATACCCAGGAGGAAGGCTTCTGGTTTCTTCACGAACGTGCATTTAAGCACCTTTTTCATTTCATTATAAATCATTTCCCAGAAAACCTTGATCCTTGGGCACGTCCACCAAAGGTGGTAGAAAGTACCTTCAGTTTCCTTACATTTCCAACATTTATTATCGGGCATGTGATAAATTTTTGCAAGCTTGACTGGGGTCATGTACCACCTATAGATCATTTTCATGATGTTCTCTCTTAAGGCATTACATGCCGTAAACTTTATACCGGTAGTCCATAACTGTTCCCAGTCAGCAAGCATAATGTCATGGCCAATGTCTTGTGCCCATTTAATCATAGCTGATTTAACCATCTCATCCTGTGTATTCCATTTCAACAGCAAGTTATACATTCTTGACAAATTCTTAGTATTGGGTTCCAAAAGCTCTGTTTCTAATTTTGACCTCTCCACCTGGAAGCCAATTTTCCTGTCCTGTTTGAAAACTTCATTTATCTGGTGGTAATGTAGCCAGTCTCTTACTTTAGACTTCAACTTCTCATAACTCTGCAATTTCACTTTCCCCTCCTCATGTTCTATAATTTCCCAATACTTTGGCCATTTGGATTCCATATTAAGTTTTTTCACTTCCTTAGCTTCCATTGGTGACAACCACCTGGGGGTTTTGTTTTCCAGCAAATCTTTGTATCGAGTCCAAACCTTATACAATGCTTTCCTAACAATATGGTTCATAAAACCTTGATGGATTTTTACCTTGTCATACCATATGTATGCATGCCAGCCAAATCTGTTGTTAAACCCTTCCAAATCCAAAATGTCTGTGTTTTCAAGAAGCAGCCAACTTTTCAGCCAGCAAAACGCCGCTGATTCATAGTACAGCTTTAAGTCCGGCAGGGCAAACCCCCCTCTTTCTTTTGCATCAGTTAATATCTTAAACTTTATTCTGGGCTTTTTGCCCTGCCAGACAAATCTAGATATGTCTTTTTGCCACTTCTTGAAACAATCCATTTTGTCTAAAATCTGCAATGTTTGAAACAAAAACAACATTCTAGGCAGGACATTCATCTTAATAACAGCAATACGGCCTAACAAGGAAAGTCTCAAATTTGACCATACTTCTAGGTCTTTCTTAATTTCTGTCCAGCATTTCTCATAGTTATCTTTAAATAGATTCACATTCTTAGATGTCAAATTAATCCCCAGGTATTTCACCTTCTTTGCTATCATTAAACCAGTTTCACTCTGGAACTTTTCCCTTTCAACAGCTGTTAGATTTTTATCCAGTACTTCCGTTTTCTGTTTGTTCAACTTAAAACCTGCTACTTGACCAAATACTTGTATTAGTTCTAAAACTCTTTTCGTACTAGTGTCTGGCTCTTGTAAAGTTAAAACTAAGTCATCTGCAAATGCTCTCAGTTTGTACTGTTTAGCTCCGACCTGAATCCCTTTAACCAGCTGATCCTCTCTAATCATATTTAATAGAACCTCCAGGACAGATATGAAAAGTAGTGGGGATATTGGGCATCCCTGTCGTGTCCCTTTTTCAATAGCAAATTCTTCTCAGGGGCTAGTTATTCAGCTGGGTGCAGCACTTGGGGCTGTTCCTGAGGTGCCCACACTCTTTTATAATCAGAAAGCCCTTCCTAGCAGTGAAGGATTGAGGTCTCTCTAGTAGCCACAGAGGCTTCTGTTCCTTCATTCTAGAACTCCATCTGTCTATCAACCACTCAATGTCATGTAAGAGATGCACCTTTGCCCCTCTATAAATCCCATCCAGAAGTTGCGATAATTGAGCTCCACATATCTCCGCTGCAGGGGTGAGGATTTTGTTGTGCACAGGCTCTCTGATATCCAAGCTTAGCATTTCTCTTTCTGGGGAAATTAGGTTCAGCTTGCTGTTATCAGGAGGGGAAACAAGAGCTTCCTATCTATTCGGGATATTGTGTTGCCAGAAGCAGTTTGTGAATCAGCCTTCCTTTAAAGCAGATGCCTACCCCCAGTGAGTCTCTTGCAAGGGGGAACTCTCTCAGGCCTACAGCCTTCCTCTTCCTTTCCAGTGTATCTACTTGCCATTATAAAAGGTAGAGAAATGACACTTTCTCTTATTCTACACAACATTCAGCAGGGAAGGGAAATCATTCATTGGGGACTTTTGCAGCTTGGGAGCTCTCTGGCCCTGGGTCTTGTACTTATTATTATATTATGGTCTGGAAGCACATGAGGCAATCACCCCAAAGCAAGGAGATCAGCCAGGACTTCTATGGCAGAAGCTTTGCCTCTGTCCAAACATACAGCATGTTTTAAAGCAGGGAGGCTTTTCCACTTTGGCTACAAAAAAGGGTTATCCAGCATAAACAGCGTTTAAGACAGCTGGGATCCTTGCAAAGTGTAGGTGAGTATCAAGACCCTCTGACTGACAAGAGGGAATATCTGAGTAAACCAAGTACATAGGGTGGGATAGGGGAGAGAGGAACAGGCAGAAATAATAATAATAATAATAATAATAATAATAATAATAATAATAATAATAATTGTCAGAGCTGCCCAAGGTCCCAGCTCACAAAGGACCAACGCTGCTTCGTTGTTAAGTACAAAAGTCTTTATTGAAGTTCAGTTTCACTTCCAGAGCCGCAGCGCGCAGCTCTACGTCTCACTGTCAGACCGCTGATGATCCCTCTGAATCTCCTCCCCCTGTACACCAGTTTAAGACCCTCGCCTTGCTCCACCTTTTCCGCTGCTCTTTCCTCCTCTGGGTCCGCCTGCCCGCCGGGGTCTCGCCCTTTCTAGCCTCTTCTGACGCTGATTCCCCTGAGCCTTCTCCCTCCCTCCGGCGGGCTTTAGGAGCTGGTTCCCCATCAGGGTCTCCTGCTGTCCCCCGCGCTTGCACATTTGAACTTGGCGCGCACGCCCAGCCAGCAGCTTTCCTCCTGACCGTTTCACTGCTGCTGTCACTGCTTCCCCCTTCGGGGGGGGGCTAGCTGCAACTGACCTCCCCTCCATTCCCCCACTCTCCGATGGAGGCGTGGTCAGCCCTGACTCACCTCCTCTGCTGGCTGGAGGGGACGCTGGCCCTGACACATGTGACTCTTCCCCACCACTACGATCTGGTGGGGAAACTGGTCCTGATCCCCCACTGCTGCTTTGGGGTTCCCCTCTGGCTCCTTGTTTCTGGTGCGTCCCCTCTGGGACCCCCCTTGCTCTGACCATCGGCGCCCCCTTCTGGGAATCTTCTGATTCGCTGGAGAAGCTCATGGAATCTCTCGGGCCACTGTCATACTCCCCTACGCTTCCCTCGGATTCTTCCCCTTCGCTCTCCAATTCCTCTCTCCCCAGTGCTCCTGCTCCTGATTCCCTGACAATAACAACAACAACAACAACAACAACAATTTTTACCCTGCCCACCTGGCTGGGTTTCCCCAGCCACTCTGGGCAGCTCCCAACAGAATATTAAAAACATGATAAAACATCAAACATTAAAGACTTCACTAAACAGGGCTGCCTTCAGATGTCTTTTAAAAGTAAGATACCGGTAGTTGCTTATTTCCTTGACATCTGATGGGAGCGCGTTCCACAGGGCAGGCGCTCCTACCAAGAAGGCCCTCTGCCTAGTTCCCTGTAACCTCACATCTCGCAGTGAGGGAACTGCCAGAAGGCCCTCAGAGCTGAACAATGGGGATGGAGAAGCTCCTTCAGATATACTGGGCCGAGGCTGTTTAGGGCTTTAAAGGTCAGCCTAGGGGACATCACATAGGTGGGCTGGGATAGTGATGCAGAAGACCAGACTGCTCTCCTTAGTCCAGCACAGAGAGACACACAGTGGAGAAATCCAGAGGTCAATGTAGGGCTCCTGACTAGAGTTAGGAGGCCAAATCATACCTTCTGTACCCAACTAAAAAATGAGTTGCTCCCCTGTAACTCGAGCAAAGCTCAATGTCTTATAGTTTCAGTATATGGCAGTGGGGGGCTGCAGCCCTCTAGATGTTGCTAGTCTATCATTAGCCCTAACCACAGGCCATGTTGGCTGGGGCTTATGGAGTCCAATCACATCTGGAAGTCTACAGGTTCTTCACCCATGTCATAGCGGTTCATGTAGTGAAATGCATGGAGACTATGCAAGTGCTGATAATTTTTCTACTGTACAGAACTGAGTCCTAGAGCAGAGAACAGATTAATCTACATCACATTCTTTGAAGTCTGGGACAAAAGTAAGAACTTAAGAGGAGCCTGTTGGATCAGGCCAATGGCCTATCTAATCCAGCATCACAGTGGCCAACCAGATGCCTGTGGAAGTAATATGTCCTATTGGGTCCATAAGAGGAGATTCTCTGCTTAGGAAAGCTACAAACCGCCTTGGCAGAAGGATGTTAGATTGCAGTGTAAAATAAATAGGAAAAAAATATTCAGAGTGTCAGTTATGATTCATCTAGAAGCTCTCCTTGGCCCTTTAAAAAGTCTATAAAACTCATAAATAAAATAAGACGCCGAACAGAGTAATATAGCTTCAATTGTTTTAATAATCAATCAATTGAAACAGTACATAATTGTTGCAGTTGTTCCTTTTTTCTGGCACTGGTTGCACATGCCTATTTTAGAAATTGCCTAGTGAGAGCAAAGAGTAACTCTGCTCAGATCTTTACAAGTATGTAAGCCAGCAGTGTTTTTTTCTGGGGGTACGCAGGGGTACGCACCCCCCCAAAATTTTGCGAATTTTTGTACTTTTGTCCATTTACTGTATTTATTTTTCCCGATTTGAACTATAAAATGGTGATTTTCCTGAGTTAAAATGAGAATACCCCTAAACATTTTGTTTAGAAAAAAAAGCACTAGTGAGCAGCATTGCCGAAAGCCACACACATTGTATACAAAAGGGGATTTAAAAGTACATTGAGAAAGTTATTCTTAAAAAGTTGCAAGTTCTTTCTGAAAATGGTAAGAAGTTATGCTTCAAAACTGGTTAAAAGTTTTCTCCAGCACAGGACAGTTCCCACCCCAAAAGCTGAGGCTGAGCAAGTTTGAGGCACTTGGATGGACCTTGTTCTCCAAAGAAGCAAACGAAGTCAGCGCTATCAATAGTAGTTAGCCATCTCCAATAGAAACTGGCACATCTTTCAATAGCTGTCAAACGAAATTAGGTACTGCAAATCTGTTTTTACATTTTGAAAAAGAGTAGACTTCCTTAGCAAGGCAGAATGCAAACGGCAAGCAGAAACTACCATAGGAGCTGGTGGATGAAATTCCTTACTGAATGATTTTATACCACCTTCTTTTGCTAAAACAAAAACAAAACAAAAACCAAAGCAGCTTACAACCCAAACTAAAAAAATTCAAATTAAAGCAGTAAAAATAAAATTACAACAGTAAAACAGCACAATATAATTAAACTGTGAAGAAAAATGCAGGTTAAAGCTGCAAAAAAAAAAAAAAAAAAAAAGCAATCATACAATGGAATAAAAGTACCCAGCACAACCTTCGATTCTTGGACATTATTGTTATCATTATCATCATACATGTGAGTGTGTATATATACACCAGTAAATGGGTTAGAGATCTGGATGTGTGAAAACAGTACCTAAAAAAAACCCCATGTTTGCTTAAGAGCTGCCACAATCCAATCCTGATTTGTCACTTCTTTTTAACTTTCCCCCACTTTATTAGCAACTCTGAGTCCTGCCTTGTCACTTTTGCTGTGCTGCCAACAGCAACATCCTATTATGGGAGAAGAACATTTCCAGGCTTGTTCTTGCAGACTTCCCAAAAAAGAAGGCCTTGACAAAGCCTCTCCGTTTGGCCCGGTGGCATTCAGTATATCACTAGTGTAAATACACTGGGCAGGATTGTGAAATCTGTTCTCCATTGTGGTGGCTGTAATATCCACCGCTAGATAGCAAGACTGAGAGCTTGTTCAAAATACTGTTTCTCAAGAGCTCGCTGCTCCCCTGCTCCCCCCTTCCTCCATCAGTATGAATGCACTCACTCAATCAATGAAGCATCTCTTATCTGAGATCTTGGCTTCCCTCCAACTGCAGCTTGCCGGCTTTCTCTCTCTCCAGGATTTTCCCATTCTCTGTTGGTTTGTGATCCTTAATCCCGGTTTTCGTGCACACAGGGTTCCACTGAGAAAATGAGCTTTATCTAAATTTGGCCAGTCTAATTGAAATAGATTAATAACATCAGTATGTTAAAAAAACAACAACCCCAAAAACCAAAAGCCACTGTGAAATAGACTCAGTGGAAACTGAGAAATAGGCTGAAAAAAGACTCACTGTGCTGTTCAGATACAGAAAAAAATTGGGCACATAGAGTGATCCCCAGCTAAGCTGCTGCACCTTGCTCGCAGGGGACTCCTGTAGGCTCCCCACTCCCCTGTATTAATTGTTAGATTTATTAAGGCTCATTTGATGCTCACAAAACACGGCATGCAAGGATCGCTCACTTGGTGATATTGAAAAGATGCTATCTGTAGTGTCTCAATAGCCAGTGACTACACAACAAAGCTTCAGGCTCCAAGACTCCAAGCGTCTTACTTTTCAAGGGAGAGGGAGGGGGAGAGAGGGAAGCATGTGCAAGAGGGGAAATTCAGATAATAAAACGAACAAGGAGAGAAACTGGATGAAGTCACTGCACTATAGAATTACCATGAGGAAGCACAACAGAGGCAATATGCACAAATCGACTTAATTCACTCGGATCCTGCCTGCACTGTGAACAAGGGCCTTGGCAGCTGAATGTGTGTCAGGAACTTCCCTACGGAAAAATAAGACCTGTGCAGCCAGGGTGTGATCTTCATTCGCACGACAACATGTGCAGTTTCCCTATGTGCTCACATCTTGCTGCTTTTAAAGCCCCATTTCATGACATTTAGGTTTAGTGATACTCAACAGGCTGACCTGACCCTGAAAGGGCATCCAAATTATGGCAGATTTTATCCTCAAAAATGTCTTGCAAACATTTCACAGTGCACTCACTGATATCCACAGATGGGCCAGACTGCAAGAGACCCCAGACCACCGAGAAAATCTCTCTCGGATGACACTGTGAGGATCCAAGGGTGGAGGAGAATTCCTTCTGCACTGCCATACCGCCTCTGAGTAAACCTGACAATAGCACTTATGTGTGTTGAATTCATGACACACATTTGTGGATAAACCTAACGAGAGGCCAGGACTGAACCACTGAGTCATAATCTCTGCCACTGTTATAGAGTTTTTGTTTCTGCTGTCAGTCCTTGGCTTTCCCATAAGGTAGAAATCGTCTAAGTAAATATTTCTTAGCACTCTTTGGCTGTCACACAAATTGGAAGTCAGAGTTGATGTTAATTTCCTTTGTATTCCAACAGGAACACTGGTTCTATTATTTCCTCCTATTTGTCCCCAATAAAAGCAAATTAGTCTAGGAAACTGTGACACCTGAAAAGAGAATTATAAATTACTGTGTGAATAGATTTAAATAGCCGAGGAACACATTTCAAAAATGTGAGAATAACCGCAATCTATACTGCTTGACTAACTTCATTCTATGTAGCAATTAGCTGGCATAGCAATCACAAATGAATTTGTAATGATAACTCCAACTTATAGCCACAGCTACTGTGAAAGTCTGAGGTCATTTCATGACGCAAGATGACGTCTGTTCTGTTGGAATGAAGGTTCAAAGCTCAGTGCCTTATCTGAAGTTCTTTGTCAGCAATACTGAGATCGGAAACGCCCTTCAATAAATTGGATAAAACTGAACCAAATCCTTAACAAAAGAATATCGTGTTGGAGCTATCCTTTAATTTGTAATTGAAAAATTATTCTAAGAGTACTCCAGTTGTCTTAATATAATGATCACAGTCCACTACAGAGTTAATTATGCTTATGGCAACTGATTTTTAAAGGGGCTTTTGGACTGTGGTCATGTGTGTACAGTCTAAAGGCAAAAGAACGTGGAGCTGCAAGTAAAAGATAAAACTAATTATGCTTTTCCTTCTCTTCCCATTTTTAACACTTCAAAACAATATTTCTGTTTAATACATTATCATTAAAAATAATACATTCTATTCTCACGTCTGTTATATGAAAGCAATTTTATACAAGCCTTATACACACTTGGTAGTCTGATTCACACATAACACTAAGCAATAGTTTGTTTAACAATGCATGAATTAACTACAGATTATCCCATGGGGCAAGCAAGCCATGACTTGTTTCATGGGCATCCACACATTTTTCGGGGGGGGGGGGGGAATAAATGCTCCAAATAAGCAAACATACATACATAACTAGCATCAGAGAGCAGGGGCCAACATTTCTGGTAGATCAAATCCTTTAACATACCTTTCAAACAGTCCTGGGCTAGACAGACAGAAAAGTTTCTCTGTTTTAAACTATACCAAGCAATGTGTTTTAATATCAACTTGTAATTCTGAACAATAACAAAGCTAGCTCCAATAATTCATATCTTATTCCTATGCCTGTGGGGCATTTTCCCCTTGGCCCACTTGCTCCTCTTCAGAGTTTTCAAGGAGATTAATAGCAGTGGGAGAATCCCACTATAATTCAGAAATAGAGTTTTATAGAAGGGGTGGAGGTGGTTGTGGATGAAAGCACTGACCTGTCTTGCATATATTGCTGTGCTACACAGTTCCTAGGATGACACACTTGTTGGAGGAGACGTGCACATATTTCCAGGGGCGTAGGAAAGGGGGCAGACCGCCCCGGGTGACCTCACTGAGGGGGGTGACATTCAGCACCATGCAACCGCAGCTCCCAAGCCTACCCCGAGCCGTCGGGGTAAGGGGGGGGAGCTGCGCCACTTTGCCGTTGGCATTCTCCCCTTCCCTCTTTGTTTTGACAGCTTGGGGGAGGCTTGGGAGTCACGGGCAGGTGGTATGCCAAATGTCTGCCATGGGCTGCTCACTCCGCCCCCGTGAGCAGCTTGCTCTGCCCCCGGCTGCAGGGTGTGCATACTGCTCCAGCCACCTGAGTGGCTATCCCGTGCCTGGGAGGGTACCCTCTGCACCACATGTGATAACTGCACATCATGATGCATGCCATAGCTTTGTGGAAGTGCGCTAGAATGCCAACTTTTTAAAGGAATACCTCTGAACCGCTAGTACTGAAAGACCACATCTTAAACAACTACTTAATGCACATATTCACCCCAGGTTACCAAGGTCAGCCAAGAGAGAGTGAGACTTCCAGGCACTGCATTAATTGTTCTCTAGGTAACTGAACAAAACTATTACCCTAAAGTTGCAAACTGAAGCAACAGGCTTTGTTTTTATTGGTCAGGCTTTACTGTTGATTGAGCCATTTCTTACCCCTCTAGGATTTCACAGTGTTACGCGCAGAAGTGTGAACTTTTGAAACCTTAGCAGCTTTAAATGTATAAACCACGGCAGTCTTAAGTCTGTCCCTCTGAGAAGCTATCCCATTACATAAACAATTTTAAGAAAGGCACTTTTGACTGTCATTGTGTCCTTTTCCATGGTATGTTCCTGCTTTCCTATTTATCCCTTTAGAGATGGAAGCTGGGCAGAGTGGACAGTGGCCTCTTTAAATTTTCGTCACCTCATAGTCCAGCAGCCGCAAAGCAAACCTGTCTGCCTGGCTAGGGAGGGCTTCTCCTGGAGGAGGGGGGCAAGGAAAAGAGCCTGTTGCCAGGCAGCGTTTGGAGTGAGGTCTTCTTCAGGAAAAGTTCAAAAGCAAACAGCTTAGCCTGGAAACAGTTTTGTTTCCCAGCTGCTTTTGCCTCACGCCATGTGGCCTGGCGAGTGACTTCAGCAGGGTGGTGAAACCAGGTTCAAGAATGGGGACCCGGGTTCACGTGGGTTTCAGGATACAGAGGCAAGGGAAAACCGAGTGTAGTCGGACACACACACTGGACTTTAAGAAGGCCAATTTTTAAAACCTGAAGGAGCTACTGGGTGTGATCCCGTGGTCAGAAATACTCAATGAGAAGGGAGTCCAATAAGGATGGGAGTTTCTAAAAGGAGAAATACTGAAGGCCCAAAGGCAGACCAAACCAACAAGAAAGAAATGTGGGAGGGAGTTGAGAAAACCAGTGTGGCTGCATAAGGAGATCACAGATGAGCTGAGAGTAAAGAAGGGCATGTACAGTGGTACCTCAGGTTACAGACGCTTCAGGTTACAGACTCTGCTAACCCAGAAATAGTACCTTGGGTTAAGAACTTTGCGTCAGGATGAGAACAGAAATCGTGCTCTGGCGGCGTTGCGGCAGCAGGAGGCCCCATTAGCTAAAGTGGTGCTTCAGGTTAAGAACAGTTTCAGGTTAAGAATGGACCTCCGGAACGAATTAGGTTCTTAACCAGAGGTAGCACTGTATAAGAAATGGAAGAAAGGGGAAATCACAAAGGAGGAGTATACATGAGTAGCCAACAGTTGCAGGGGGAAATCAGGCTGGCTAAAGCTCAAAATGAGCTCAGGCTTGCAAGAGAGGTTAAAAATCATAAAAAAGGTTTCTTCGGCTATGTCCGAAGGAAGAGGAAGAACAAGCAAGCTAACAAAATGAATTTCACTCTATTCTGCCTTGGTCAGACCACACTTGGAATCAGTGGCGTAGCGTGGGTTGTCAGCACCCGGGGCAAGGCAAGTAATTTGCGCCCCCTAACCCGTGGATTTGCGCCCCCTAACCCATGGATTTGCGCCCCCTAACCCATGGATTTGCCCTAACCCCAGATGTTGCGCCCGGTGCGGCCGGCCCCCCCTGCACCCCCCACGCTACGCCACTGCTTGGAATACTGTGTCCAATTCTGGGCTCCACAATTTAAGAAGGATGTTGACAAGCTGGAATGTGTGCAGAAGAGGGCAACCAAGATGATCAAGGGTCTGGAGACAGACTTATGAGGAGCTCTTGAAGGAGCTGGGTATGTTTAGCCTGGAAAAGAGGAGACTGAGAGAAGATACGATAGCCATCTTCAAATATATTAAGGGCTGTCATATGGAGGAGGGAACATGCTTGTTTTCTCCTGCTCTGGAAGGTAGGACTTGAACCAGTGTCTTCAAGCTGCAGGAAAGGAGATTCCGATTAAACATTCGAAAAAACTTTCTGACAGTAGCTGTTCAGCAGTGGAACAGACTCCCACGAGAGGTGGTGGACTTGCCTACCTTGGAGGCTTTTAAACAGAGGTTGGATGGCCATCTGACATGGATGCTTTAGCTTAGATTCCTGCACTGCAGGGGGTTGGACTAGATGACCGTTGAGGTTCCTTCCAATTCTAAGATTCTATGGTTCTAATGTCAACTATAGTTAAAACAAACCAAAGTTTGTAAGCAAACAATAAACCATGGTGTCTGATCATGGTTTGTAGGAAGATAACAGGCTACAGTTGTGCCACTAGGTAGTGCTCAGATAATTAAATAAACAATACTTCAATAAACAGTGGTTTAAGATTACATACACTAAGAATAAACTCTAAAGAACTCACTGGGGCTTACTTCTGAATAAAAATGATTAGCACTCTGGTTCATATCCTCTTTGTCCACCATAACAGCTGCTCATCTTTTATTTCACTTTCCTTTCAATCTTTTTTTTTTTACTATTTATTTAAGTACTAACTGTATGTCCTTGGATACTGGAACATAATTCTTTTGTACATTACTGAGACTTTGTTGCAGAATACTTGTTGGTGTCTGTAGAAAGCAAGTGCCTACATGACATTCAGACACCCCTTGTGTCTGCAAATGGTTCTGGATGGAATGCTTGACGCTTAAATAGCCCTAAGTCAAACTCTGTATTGTGGAAACATTTTGAACACTTGCAATTCATGCCTGACCTGGGGCTAGTAATGTGTATCAAGAATTCCAACAACGGGTTTTCAGTGAGTGACTTGCATAAGCAATTTTAGTGGTTTTAAATCCAATCAGACTATCTTATGGTTTTCCATTCACAAATAGCTGCTGTAGTTAGCCATAAGCTTTCTGCAAAATATTAATGAAAAGGAAGGCAAGAAGTTGTTTAACCAAAGAGAAGCAATTCAGGAGGGGATATACAGAGGAAGTCTTCATCTTCCCATGAACGTAATATAAAAATTGGTCTATGCAGGCCAGAGTTCTGTTTCCAGCAGATTCCACCCAGATGCATGGAGGAAAAACCCATAGCTGGGTATGTGACAGATAGTCACCCCCTCTTACCTATATGAAAAAATCCTCTCTTTCCCACTTCCTTCTTGCTATTTAAACTTATCCTGTCCACAAAGAACCTCCCAAAATCCATCCTTCTTGAAATATACTCAGAGTCAAGAGTGGATTTCATGCTCTTTATTCAGCTCATAGTGCTGAGGAGGAATGGAAGTCCCCTCAAAGTATCTGCTTTATATACATTATTTACACAATGGGCTGCACGTGATTCGCTAATTCTGGAATTCTCCTGTAGGCCAGTCAGGTTGTGGATTCACTTCTATCTGGAGCTGGATTGGGTGGCTCCTGCAGACCAATCATACTGCTGCATTGTCCTAGGACCAATCAGACTGCTGCATTCTGAATCCTATTGTTCTAGGACCAATCAGACTGCTGCATTTTGGATCCTATTGTTCTAGGATCAATCAGACTGCTGCATTTTGGATCCTATTCAACTCAGTACATAACACTTCTATAACACAACAGGTATGCAATATTGTGCTTTAGGCAGCAATCTAAAGTAGGGCTGAAAATAAGTCACACTGGAATTAATGAGACTTATTTCAAAGAAACCTGTGTGTTTCACCTAAGGAGGATAGAGACAGACCTGGTCTTGTGCTTTCAGAGATAGGGAATCAGCCATTGTTATGCTTCTTGTTCCCAGCAGACTTTGGTGCAACCTGATACCCGTACAGGACCTCAAGAGCATAATCCAAATGTCTGCTACCTCCTCCCTCTTAAGTTTTAAGATTGTGCCGAGATGTAGACTCCATGGCTTCAACAGCAGTCGTTTTCTCTCCTAACTGCCACCCTGTCGCCCAGTCCATTGCTTTGTTTCAAGAGTTCTGAAGAACTCAAAAGCTTGCACAGCATTTTCTGTAATTTTGGTTGGCTTAATAAAAGTCTCACTCCAATACAGATTGGAGCATTTTTCTTATGGGCCAACATGCCTCCCTTTACTTTCTATTAAATATGAGTAAATGTACTCATAAATCACTAACGTTTATTGATTAACAAGTTAACACTATTTTATTTAAAAGTTGAAGGCAACCTCGTTCTCTTTTGTGCCAGATGCCCTTGCGCTACCAAACTGCCAAATTTCAGATTCCAGTTATTGAGGGAAAGTGTTATTTCATACAGTTAAATCTGATTTTTCCCTTTTGTGAATTTCAAAATACAAATGTGTATTGTTTTAATGGCCTGATACACAAACTGTACTTTGACAAAAATTCAATAATATAAGAATTATAATTTTCAGTGGCACAGACGTTCCAAATTTGGAGAAAAAACAAAGAGGAACCATTAACTGGATCAGTTAGATAGAGGAATATAGGGGAATGGGTAAAAGTACTGCAGGTTAAAATATCTTAAAAGATGTCATGGAACAAAGGTTGGGGATTCCCACCCTTTTCTCTGTGACTTCTTTATGTTCTCAGCTATAATTATGAAAACAATTCATCCCAATTATCACGACTAAAATGTCAACTTCAGCTAGTTGTCAGAAAGGCTTTTAAAAAAATAGAATGCTGTTCTCCTCAAAGCAGAAGAGATGATGATTATTTGTCAAATTTCTATGCTGCCCTTCATCCGAAGATCACAGGGTGGTTTACAATATAAAAACACAAAAAACCACAGCATAGTAACAATACCACCCCCCCTTGCAGTTTAAAAGGCCATAACTTTTTAATTAGCCAAACGCTTGGGAGAAGAGGAATGTTTTTGCCTGGTGCCTAAAGATATGCAACAAAGGTGTCAGGCGAGTGTCCCTGAGGACAGCAGTCCACAAGTGGGGAGCCACTGCAGAAAAGGCCTGTTCTCATGTTGCAGTCCTCCAAACCTCTCACAGAGGAGGCGCATGAAGAAGGGCCTTAGATCTCAGCGTCTGGATTGGTTCGTATGGGGAATGGCAGCACTTAAGATATTGTGGTTCTGACAAGTGTAAGGCTTTATAGGACAAAACCAGCACTTTGATTTGGTCATGGAAACAAACTGGCAGCCAGTGCAGTTGAGCCAGTCTTCCACTTGTCTTTAAGCCGTCTCCTAGCTTGCTTCCCTGCCCTAAGCTCTGGAGTGTACCAGGAAGCTAAATGGGCTCCACAAAGCAGGAGAGGGTGCTCAGGAATGATTACATCAATGGCCCAAGCCATTCAGATGTTCCAGAGGTTGGCCAGGGCTTCAACAGGACTGCCAGTCATATCAGTCTGAAAATCCCCCAGAGCTGTTTGGAAACCAGTTGGATCCATCAACCTCCGAGGGTACACTACCCTAATAGTTCCCTGGCCTCTGCACAGAAGAAAAGGCACTGAAAGCCTAAATTTCAACAGGAAATGATCTGACCATGACTAGGAACTGATGTCAATATTTCCCAATTTCAGATGACCCTCTTCCTGCCCAGTTGGGAAAACAAGGTCCAGAGTGTGGCCTGCCACATATGTTGGGCTGATGACATGTTGGGACAGCCCCAAGGTTGTCATGACAGTCATGAAGTCCCAAACCACACCAGAATCAGTCACCTCAACATGGATTTCCCCCGAAAGCAACACTCTGGGAGTCCTCAACCATGCCTCCGAGACCAACTCTGCCAGCTCAGGCAAGGAGACTGCTTGGCAGCAAGGCAGTAAATTAGCAGAATCTCTAATCTGTCCCGATTGCTCCATGTCAGGAACACACACTCTAGATTCCCACAACTGGACAGAGAGCCCAGAGAGAGAGATGGAATCTCTCTAGACTACAGCAATTCTTCCTCTCCATCCCTCAGCTCTGCCCTGATGCTGCCCTGAGGACCCAGGTGGGCACAGCTGGGTGAGACCAACTCCATCCTGCTCACCCACCCAGGTCTCAGTAATGGGTGAAGCGGCTTCCTCATCCATAATCAGATCATGCCTAGCCCTACCATGTACCACTGTAATTGTCCCCCCCCCCAACTCTCCCCTGCTCCTGCCCTCCCAGGCACATCCTCCCTCCATCAAGAAAAATAACAAAAATCCACACAAATTGAAATCAGTTAAAACAATTAAAAGCAGTTAAAACATTGGCCCTGTCTCCTAGATCTGAGAAAATATGGGAACCCAATATGGGATCTGGCAAATTTTAAATACACAGTATAGTGCTTCTTAGGATTACCCTGGGAATATCAGCAACTCTTAGAGGAGAGCGACAAACCTGTAAACTGAATGACACCAACCAGCAATGTTTCCGTCAGTGAAGGGTTAATTCCAGGTCAGGTGTGCCCTGCCCCGCTCTTTTGAACTGTGTCCCTCCCTACTGTGCAACCAAACCAAGCAGGGCTAGGCACTTTGCATCGGGTACTTTATCAGGAAGGCGGAGCCTGAATGATCGCATCTCTTCTGACCTATCGCAGCTGCCGCTTCTTGCGGTTTGGACCGACAAAAAAAAAAACAACCAAGGAAAGAAGTGGGGGCGTCAATGCTTCGGTGTGAATCAAATACTGCGAAACGACAAGGCGGAGCGAAGGCTTGACGGGCTCAAATCCCCACCAATACCTACCAGCGACTGGGGCCGTAGCAGCCAATGCGCCCGCGAGGCTTGAAGTAGGGAAGGAGAGAGGGTAGCGAAGGAGGTGGGAGTTGTTGTCAGGGTGTAGGAGGCAGCTCTGCTTGGCGGCTGAGGAGGAGCTGAAGGGAGGCGGCCGCGGGTAGCAGGTGAGAGCGAGCGACGGAGCGAGCGAGCGGCGGCCGGGCCCGGTAGGCGCTTGGCTGAGGGAAGGGGCTTCCGCGGACGACGAGGCGCGGTTCCTCCCTCCCTGCCCGGCGGGGAGAGCGGCGGGGCGACCTGTGGCGGAAGGCCCGAGCTCCCGGGTGCGGGGCTGGTCGGCTCCGAAGCCGTGTGGGTGAGCCTCGAAAGGGGAAGGGAGGAAGGGAAGGAGGAAGGAAGGAGGTGCGGGGCTGCTGCGCTCAAGAGGAGGCGGCGGGGAATCCGGGGATGGGGAGAAGCGGGCTCGCGGAGTACGTGTGAATGAGTGCAGCGGCGTGCAAGGGAAGGTGCGAGTGCGGGGTCGGCTCGAAGGGGAGGTCGGGCGAGGTGCCGGAGGGAGGTGGGGCGCTCGAGGTGCCCGGGAAAGGAAGGGGCCGGCTGGGCGTCTCTCGGCTTCATACACACATATATACAGGGTATATCTCTCTCTATATAATGGTCGGCTGGGCTGGAGCTGAACCTGGGCGAGGATCTGCGGCGAGTGGCCCAGGAATGCGGGCGGATGAGGAGCCCTGCGGAAGGGAGGAAGGAAGGAGGAGAGAGGGAGAGGCGGATAGTGCAGGAAGCGGCGAGGAGGGAGGGAGAGGCAGAAGCGCCGCTCTCGCATCCCCGGGAGCGGAGGGACCTCGGCGGGCGAAGCTGCCCTGCCGCCCCTTCCCGGCTTCCGGGGTGCCTGCCTGCCTGCCTGGGACTGGCCTCCCTTCCAGGCCCCGCTTGGTTTGGGGAGCCAGGGATTCGTGAAGGAATGTGGCCAACTGGCTTCCTCTCCTCGGAGTATATCTGCCCTATATTTCATTCTGTCTCCGGGACTACTTGTTTGTAAATGAAGCCTTTTTGCAGATTCCTGGCTTTGCAACCCCTGGAAAAGGGGGCGGCGGCGGGAAAGAGCTGATAAGCTAATTGAGCGAAGCGCCGTCCCACCTATTCTTACTTGGCTTTGTGCGAAGCAGAATTGATGTGTGATAGGATTAAAATCAACGAGGTTGAACTTTGAAAGATTGGGTTTGGCACTCGCAATATGATTACTTTGGTCTTTAAAGGAGAGCTTCATTTCCTTTTTATGGCTTTCTGTCAGGATGTTGGGCGCAAAGCTAGTTTATATCTTTTTTAAGAAGAGGATTAATATTAATACAAAGTGCAACAATTACTGAATCATAAAATACTAGGTTTGTGTGTCATGTTTCCAAATAACAAAATACTCGAGTTTTTTTATCCTTTCTATGAGTATTTATTGTGAAATGATCTGTCCATTTGGCTTGTAATGTCTTGCAGCAGCTCTCATCTAGAACTCCTTCATCCATAAGATTTATGTAACCTGCTCATTAATTTTTCATACAGCTCTAAAAGTTTCTGGTAGAATTTATTCTGTTTAATGTGTAGGTTGTTGTGTCTTCCAAGATGCTTATAAAAGCACTTATAAGGATTTGTTATTTGGTTGTAATCAGCTAATTTTATTATTTATACCCCGCCCATCTGGCTGGGTTTCCCCAGCCACTCTTAAACATTTTGTGGTCCTCAAATTGTGTGTGTGGCATCTTTAGCAAAGATGATGTTTAGGAATACAGTTGAACCATAATGGCATTTGTATCTGGTTATTCTCTGCTGCAAAAGTGTGTATGTTACGCATATTTCACTTCTCCAATCCTTGGGCTTGTTCTGTAGTTAAAATCATGATAGGTCTCTTAAGGCCAACTGCTATTTAATGTTTGACATAGTAAAAGAGTGCTGATCTGTACAGTTTTTCTGCTGGATTGTTGCAATGTTTTTCCATTCTTTCCTTCTTGGCCATTCTTTATGGAAACACTAAATCAGTGACATCACTCATGTGAGCAAAATAAAACCATAAATTGTCTGTTCCTCCTCAGTTCAATCCTTGTCCTTTATCATATTAACTTATTTAATCTACAGATAAATAGACGGTGGGGTGGGGAAAGTTGCTGTTACACAAGTTCTGTACAAAGAGTGGCAAAGCCAAGATGCATAGTGAAAACTTTCTGTCACTGATGCCTCCTTGGCTCAGACATTTGCACTCTTTTAATAGAAGATACATAGAGACAAGGAGAATAATTTCCACAGTGATGTGATGCATCTTCCAAAGTTTTATTTGCCTAATCAGATTTAAGTTCTTAATTCAGTAGTGTGTATAATATATATTACCCTGTGTTGCCTGTAGCATCATTTGTGCAAACACTCTAGGTACCTTATTGCAACAATGTAATACCGGTTTAATTAAATTCAAGCTGTAGCCTAGCAAGGGTTTTGTTTTTGTTTTTTTTGCATTGTTTTTAAAGACTTACTGTGTTCAACCTTGCAAATAAGCTCACAAAAGTTACTAGCCCACATAAATATTATCTAGGCCAGGGGTCGGCAACCTTTTTCAGTCATGGGCCGGTCCACTGTCCCTCAGACCATGTGGTGGGCCGGACTATATTGTGTGTGTGGGGGGGGGAATGAACGAATTCCTGTGCCCCACAAATCACCCAGAGATGCATTTTAAATAAAAGCACACATTCTACTCATGAAAAAACACCAGGCAGGCCCTACAAATAACCCAGATATGCATTTTAAATAAAAGGACACATTCTACTTATAAATAATAATAATAATAATAATAATTTTTTATTTATACCCCGCCCTCCCCAGCCAAGGCCGGGCTCAGAGCGGCTTACAAGCAATAATAAAACAAGATTAATGATTACAACTTAAAAACAAAAATAAAATACAACATTAAAATAATGGAACATCAAAATATTAAAATGTAGCCTCATCGCAGGAGGAGAAGGAAAAGAAAAAAGAAAGAGAGCGAGGGAGGGAGGGAGGGAGGGAATCAGATTGGCTCCAAGCCAAAGGCCAGGCGGAACAACTCTATCTTACAGGCCCTGCGGAAAGAAATCAGATCCTGCAGGGCCCTGGTCTCATGAGGCAGAGCGTTCCACCAGGCCGGAGCCAGAGTTGAAAAGGCCCTGGCTCTGGTTGAGGCCAATCTAACGTCCTTAGGGCCTGGGACCACTAGGGTGTTGTTATTTATGGACCTTGAGGCTCTCCGTGGGGCATACCAGGAGAGGCGGTCCCGTAGGTACGAGGGTCCTAGGCCGTGAAGGGCTTTAAAGGTCAAAAGCAGCACCTTAAATCTGACCCTGTACTCCACTGGGAGCCAGTGCAGCTTGAAAAGCACTGGGTGAATATGCTCCCATGGCAGAGACCCCGTGAGGAGCCTCGCTGCAGCATTCTGTACCCGCTGGAGTTTCTGGGACAGCTTCAAGGGCAGCCCCGCGTAGAGCGAATAACAGTAGTCAAGCCTGGAGATGACCGTCGCATGGATCACTGTGGCCAGGTCGGGGCGGGAAAGGTAAGGGACCAACTGCTTGATGCGGCGAAGGTGGAAAAATGTCGCCTTGGCTGTTGCTGTAACTTGCACCTCCATGGAAAGGGAGGCGTCAAGGATTACACCCAAACTCTTAACGGAAGGCAATGGCACTAATTGGGCCCCCGCAAAAGAAGGGAGTTGGTCCCTCATCCCCATGCCATCCCGACCTAGCCATAGGACCTCTGTCTTCGAAGGATTTAGTTTCAATCGGCTCCCACGAAACCATCCAGCCACAGCTTCCAAGCATCTGGTCAGTGTGTTCGGGGCCAAGTCGGTGTGGCCATCCACCAGCAGATAGAGCTGAGTGTCATCAGCATATTGGTGACAGCCCAGCCCAAAGCTCCGGATAATCTGGGCAAGGGGGCGCATAAAGATGTTAAAAAGCGTCGGGGAGAGAATTGCGCCCTGCGGCACTCCACACACCAAGGAGTGGTGCGACGACATTTCCCTCCCTAGTGCCACCCTCTGTCCCCGACCAGAGATAAAAGAGCACAGCCAGTTACGGGCTATGCCCTGTATCCCCACGTCTGCGAGGCGGTGGTCCAGAAGATCATGATCGACCATGTCAAAGGCTGCTGACAAATCTAAAAGGATCAGCAGTCCTGACCCGCCTCGATCCAGTTGTCTACGGAGATCATCTGTTAGGGCAACCAGAGCCGTCTCCGTCCCAAAACCAGGACGGAAACCGGACTGAAATGGATCTAATGCATAATGGATCTTATGTAAAAACACGCTGATTCCCTGACCGTCCACGGGCTGGATTGAGAAGGCAATTGGGCCGCATCCAGCCCCTGGGCCTTAGGTTGCCTACCCCTGATCTAGCCTGTCAACTTGCCCACACACAGTTTTAAGAAAAAAAGAGCCACGCTTTTTGGTTCTCTTCATCATGGAGTGAGCAAGAGGCTGTATCAAGCCTCAGTTGGTCCATGAGGGGATGGATGATGGAAGTGGAATATTTTGTAATCTCTAAATTTAGGAGATTTTTATGTTGTGGAAGTATTGGTGGGAAGATATGACTTATTGATATTATCTTGCACTCTGTTTATAGTAGCACAATTGGGGACTGGTACATCAAACAATCCATTTGAAGTGCTCTGTCTAAAGTCTTGCTGGCAGAAGATACAATACTAAGTAACTTTACTACTCTGTTTTAGGAGAATGAATCTTATCAGATAACATCTTTTAATCCTGAGCCATTTTTGAAGATTTTATAGGCTCTAGAGTACTCTGGAATAGGGTATTGTCAATACCCAGATCAATAAAACAGATATCAGCAATACAAACGTTTATTGGCTAATATATTTTATTGGAGAAATAAAATATTGGACAAAATATTACATTGGGAGAACAATTTCATGACTCTAAATGAAAATATACTGCAAGTTTATTCTGTTGATGACCTCTTTTGTTCCACACACTTGCAATGCCTAAAAAGGGGGCCTTATATAGGAACAAGTGCTGTAACTAATGTGCTATGGTAGTGAAAGTAGATGGCACGCTGTGCCAGAATTCCCTTATTGTCTGCTGTCTAAACATAGTGATGAATATAGGTAAACTGTCTTTCTGGACTTCAAATATTCTGTACTCTGTAGCTCTCTTCTGGCATTAACTGGCTTGAAGAAACAACATACCAGTGAATACCAGTTTCTGGAAACTGCAAGACAGCAGAATGCTTTTGTTCTTGGGTCCTGTTTGCAGACTTCTCACTGGCATCTGGTTGGCACTGTGAGAACAGAACATTGGACTAAATGGGCCTTTGTCCCAATCCAGAAGTCTCTTATGTTCTTTACCATAAAGGTTCATCTTTAGTTGCCTCTTCCCTCCCCTGACCATGCAGCTCTTCCAGTCTCTCTTATGATGAGGATAAAGTACTGTAGTGAAGCTTTTTTTATCTGTGGAAGTACCCTGTGCAAGGGATAATAATGAACTTCCAAGCTTCTCAATCTGTGGAGGGGCTCCACAGAATCAAAGGTTTATCTTCATTATGAAAGAGACTAAGAGATTTGTGTTTACTTGCGGGTGGAGTGAAACATGTGGTCTCAGTATACACCTATATTGCCTCTTCAAGTTAGTAACGGTGAAGGGTGGTGGTTATTTTTATATCTTTCTTTGCCCACTGTAATCACAGACTCCTGTTTCAAGCATGGCAGGACCATGCAACCATCATACCAAATTGTTGGCATTGGTGAGGAGATCTACAGGGAGCACCCTATCTGCACATTATCTTGTGTCTGGGATACTGATACAGATCTGGTGTTTCCCTGCCTAGTCAAACCCTGCCTTTCTGTAGTTGCTACTATTAAACAATTGGGAATCTGAAATCTTTGCTGATCTACTGCAGAATAACCAAAGATCTGGCTGTTGATCCCAATCTACCTTCTGTCCACCCTGATTGAGGCAGGTTCTGAGTGTTGTCAACCTTCTTGAAAGGTACACTTACCAATATAGTGTTACTTCTAACTGTCCTGTCTGAGTGCAGCTGAGTACATGTTGAAGTTTCAGCAAATAGGTTTCAACATTTTAAATACTGTCTTCTGAAATTATATTTTGCTTCTCATGCAAGAATAATATAATTACAATTTTTTGTGATATATGTTGACTTATAAAAGCTGGAAATGTTATTTTCTGTAGTTCTCTATTATAGCAAATTACAGTTATTGATGAAGGATAGTAAGTCATTACACAGTACATATATGTTTTATAACTTTAACCTCTTATTTAGAATTTTAAAGCCATCTAGTTTGCCAACTATAAAATTCCTGAGAAACCTTGGCTGGCTTATGTCTCTTTTTTTCTTGGAAAGAGCTGAGACAGTTCTGTGGAAAATCACTAAATCAACATTTTCCCCCTTATGCAAACCTGGTATGCTTCTGAGTTGTACTGACTTTTTGTAATACTGCGTCTGCAAACTGCAACATTCCCAGAAGGAATAGTTCTGGGTATTTTGTTCTGCTAGTTTTGAAAAGCTTAGAACTATTGCCTTTACAGAGTTCTCTGGTGGGAAACTTTATTGATGGACATCTGTATGGACAGCCTGATTCTGTGCATATTTGCTCAGAAGTATATTCCACTGAGTAATACATCTTATTTGACCATAACACACTAATATATTCATACAAATGGGACTTTACTACCAGGTAAGTGTGTATAGAAATGCAGCCTTGCTTTGTGTAGTGTAGAAGATCTTAAGTTTCACCCAAGAAAATAATGTGTCAGGTGCATTTAACTTTGATTTATATTTTGCCTAAAGCTGCATTCTTGGTTTCTGCCACTGAAGAAGCAAGAAGCTAGTGGTAGACTAGGTAAAGTCAATTGATAGTGGCAGTGCAAAGTTTTCAGAAACTTTACCAGTACCTTTAATTAATTGGGATTTGATTTAGCATTTGTCTTAAAAGCAAAAAAGTAAATACTGTTTTTTTTAACTATTCCGCACTTTTCAGTACACAAAAGTAGTTTACCTGAAATATTTTATATAGACCAAATAAAAAATGCACACTTAATGTGGTTTAAATGTTCATAGAAATTCACATCTGTGCTTTAAAATGTATTGTACTTTTCTCAAAAACAAAACAATTCAGTAGCATATACTTAACATTGTTCAAATGATAAGAAAATAATTTGGGCACTGTCAGCTGTTAATATGGTAGGAATACATCTTGTTTGACCATAAGCCATAACAAAACTAACATAGTCATACAAAATAAAATTCATGAACAGTGTCTGCATAAGATATAGCTTTAGCAAGTCTAGAAAGCTGTTCATAATAGATACAGGTATGCTTTCTAGGGATAGTCACCTGAAAAAAAGTTAATGGCAAAGTTTGAAGCTGCTCAATTTGACAAAATCGATTGCTGCAAATCTTCTAAACAATGTATTTTTGGAGAAATATGTGATAGATTTCCCCCCACAAAATATTTCACTCTGTACGTCTGCTGTAAAGAAGCAGAGGACTCAAATTTAGCACATTGATGCCTGACAGTGCAGGATCTAGTATACATGGCATCTACTGTATTTAGGAGGGTGATCTTGGCCACAGTAGAATGCTTTCTGGACTGCTTTGCGCATCACATTAAACCATAGTTAAAAACAAACTGTGGTGTAATGTTAATGTGTTAGGTGCACGCTGCTGAAATGTCCTCGTTCTGCTCTCACTGCCACTGCACTTCTGGGAAACAAACCAGAGAGGCCTTAAGTGATAACCAAGGATTGTTATTCATTTCCTGTGCATGGTTCGTTTGGAGAGAAACAAGCCATGAGCCTTGATTAAAAAGTCACAACAAGGTGGACTCCAGCTTGTTTCCCAGTAGCAGAATGAGAATATTTAAGTTGTGTGATCACACTACTTTCTCATTAAACCATAGCTAATTTTAATTATGTTTTAATTTGATGCATGAACTATAGCAGTGTGTGCCTAGGAACCCTTAGGAAAGGGTTGCAAGAAATGGTGATAGTTTTAAAAAATATTTGTTGCAATTTCAAGACATCAAATATGAAACACTATTCACACAGAAAGAACCTGGGTGTGAACCATAAGACAACTAGGTATCTAGAAAGTATTAGTAATGGATACTGTAAATCTATAGATTTACTACTGGTCTAACACGCGGGTGGCTCTGTGGGTTAAACCACAGAGCCTTGGACTTGTCGATCAGAAGGTCAGTGGTTCGAATCCCCGCGATGGGGTGAGCTCCCGTTGCTCGGTCCCTGCTCCTGCCAACCTAGCAGTTCGAAAGCAGATCAAAGTGCAAGTAGATAAATAGGTACCGCTCCAGCGGGAAGGTAAACGGCGTTTCCGTGCGCTGCTCTGGTTCGCCAGAAGCGGCTTTGTCATGCTGGCCACATGACCCGGAAGCTGTACACCGGCTCCCTCGGCCAATAAAGCGAGATGAGCGCCGCAACCCCAGAGTTGGTCACGACTGGACCTAATAGTCAGGGGTCCCTTTACCTTTTAACACCACAGTTGACAATTAAGAAGTTATGTTGAAGAAAACAATGCCTCATTAAGTGGCTTTCTCAGTTATGACTTTTGAAGATTTGATGTTTAAAAAGAAAACAAAAGATATCCCAAATATATGTCTCATTATGTACTTTGATTTTACACAAGGGTAATAGTTTTGAGAAGAAAAGGATCACATTGCGGCTAGAGGAATTTTTGAGCAGGAATGGTATAAAATTGGCTACCAGGGGCCAGCAAGACCTACATTTGTAAACATAAGAGAATACTATTACAAATTGCTTTTCCAGTGGTATCTGACACCTCACAGTTTGAGTAATATATATATCTGGCATGAAGATAAAGGTTTGGATGCATGAATCCTCAAATGCAGATATAGGTGGCAACCATTTTGCACTATTGACACATGATTGCCAATGCTTGGGTCCCTTTGGACCCGGAAGAAGGCGGAACAGGGTGGTGGTGGAATGCAATGGGCTTATGTATGTTCCACTGATGCACACGGGGGTCAGGAACGGAACCCCTGCGCAAAATGGTCACTGCCTGTATGGTACTCTTGTCCTTTAATAACAAAATATGGGGGATAAGTTACAATATTAATCAAACTAGTTTATGCATTATGTTATAGTTTTGGATCCTTTGACAAATCTGTTGGGCTGCTTAGATGACCAGATTAAACCTAAAAGATTGATATGGAACCTAATAGGTGATGCCATTATGTTAATAGTCCAAAAACAGAAGAACAAACTGAACAAGCTATTGCCTACAATTAAAATAATGGCTAGTTGAACTTTGGAAAGTGATGAAAATGCATAAACCTACAGAATGATGGAAGACACAGGAAGGAAACTTTTTCGAAGTACCATATTTACTCAAGTCTAATGTGCCATCAAATCTAATGCGCACCTCAATTTTCAGAACCTTGAAACTAAAAAAAGCATTTGCTGGCAAATGTAAATGTGCTATTGAATCTAATGTGCACCTTAATTTTCATAATGTTATTTGGCAAAAAAAGTGAGCATTAGTTTCGAGTAAATATGGTAAATGGCTTTCAGTGATTGAATATATGAAAGATACGGATATGAGATATGGATATTATATATTTTTTCTATATGGTAATAGCATATGGTCAGAACTGTATTTATTGTTTATGGACACAGCAAAATTTTGTATTAAAATTGTGATGTTTAAATCTGTGGTACAGATACATTCTGAATACAGTCTTATCCACATCTCGGATGGGGTACCCTAGTGTTATCACACTTTCTAGTGTTCTTATTTATGTGTGCACTTGAACTTGCAAGTTATGCATGTATCCTTGGAAACAGGGTTTTTGGCAATCTTTAATCTGAGTATGGCTGCATGCCATAGGGGTTATTACATTATGTTAATGCCCATTCACACTTGCTTGGGGGCACCAGTAAAATTGCAAGATAAATGTGGATAAAATGGTGTTCATGCAAAATGGCAGACACTTAAATAGTTTTGCAACTTGAAGTGCTAATTGCAATGGTATGGAATGATAAAATGGTTACAAAATAATACAGGCTATCCAACAAAATGATAAATCATTCAGTAATGCTCACAGATCACCCAGATCCACACTGCTTGTGCCAATAGTTTAAAATTGCTATTTAGGAAATAGAAATGGATGGAGGGTAGAGAGCTGTCACAAATGGCATATGGGAGGGTACTAGAGAACTGTCAGGGCTGCAGTGTGAGTCTAGGTGTGCCAAGGGGGTGCTCAAAGGCTAATGCCTAGGCTTTGGACAATGTAAGAATAGCAAGACAGTGATATTTAGGAAATGAGGCAAAAGAAAGAAGGAGTAAAACACAACTAGTTAACCTGTCCTGAGAAAGAGAGAGAATAGTTTCTCTTGAGTTTCACTGTGACCTGTTTGTGTGATGTCACAGCTGTAGACCGAGGCTTTAGCAGGAATTAAGTGTGAAGCCTTTTGGTGGGTGTGGTGGGTTCACTCCAAAACAGGTAGTTTGCAAGTTTACTGTCTTTCCTAAGGGACCCAGGTCCAAGCATTGATGGGTTGGTCAAAGATAGCTCAAGGATGACATTAGAAGGCTTGCCTAAGTCCCCTCACCATCCTAAGGTGGTTCCAAAAAAAGAGAAAAAGTACTTCCCTTAAGGGTGATCACAAAGCACCTCCTAAAAGAACACCAAAATAATCTGAAATAAAATTTAAAAGTATAGTAGTAAGGAAAAGGGGAAGGGAGGCAAGGGTAAAGGATCTAGCTAAGTTGGAAAGGTCTGCTGCTATAATACAGTGGTACCTCGGGTTAAGAACTTAATTCGTTCTGGAGGTCCGTTCTTAATCTGAAACTGTTCTTAACCCGAAGCACCACTTTAGCTAATGGGGCCTCCTGCTGCTGCCGCGCCGCCGGAGCACAGTTTCTGTTCTCATCCTGAAGTAAAGTTCTTAACCTGAAGCACTATTTCTGGGTTAGCGAAGTCTGTAACCTGAAGCATATGTAACCTGAAGCGTATGTAACCCGAGGTACCACTGTAATAGAATTGAGTTGGCTTGGAGAAGAAAGAAGAGTGGAGCATAGAATAATCTTGTGAGAGAAAACTGAACAGTGTCAGGGTTTGAGGGATACCTAGTTACAGGAAAAAGAATTCTGATGGGTGTTGGCCATTGTCACAAATGATGATTGTGGGGAACAAAAAACGATGAATTTCTGGAGAGAGATGCTTTCTTGGGGAAAAAGGCTTTTATTCTCACCAGGGTTAATTAATGGTCAAATAGAGGGATATACTTGCATTAGATAGGACAGAGATTCTGAAGACCAATTAAGTTTCTGTAGTTTCACCAACGTCTTTTAGCTTTAAGGAGGTCATTTAGCTTAAGCCAGTCTTGCTTCCTGAATTTTTCTGCAGTGGCACTGCAGTCATTGCACAGAGCAAAGCCAAAGTTCAGGTGCACGTGAAGAGTTCCAACTGAGCTAAGTTTCTAGGTAATACTAGCTCTGGAAAAGGTATGGAAAAAGTCTACTGAAATTACCAAAGGTCATATCATGTTCCTAGTAAGGAAATAGAAATTGTGGTTGCTCAGTTGAGGGAAAAAGCGAAGTGGTTTCATGCGAACAATTATGTTATCAGTTATCTTCTCTCAATGCTAGCTTGCGCTTTGGGCTATTCAACAAAACTGTTTGGCAATATGTGGAAATATTGGGGGGGTGATATATAAGAATTTGATTTGATATTTTTAAGCAAAGTGGTTGATGTGAGTTATGTTTTATGTTTGATATGAAAAATGATAATACAAAATTAAAAAAATAAATAATAAAACTGATTGGCAAGTTTTCAAGGCAAACAAGAAATCCCTTTTCATGAAGTGCATAATTAACTTAGGGAATTGACAAGTACAGTGGTACCTTGGGTTTTCAGACGTCTCCGTTGACGAACATTTTGGTTTTCAAACACCGTAAACCCAGGAGTAAATGCTTTGGTTTTTGAACACTCCTTAGAAGTTGAACATACCATGCAGCTTTCCGTATTGAGGCTTCTGTATTGAGTTTTCAGTTTTCAAACGTTTCAGAACTTGAATGGTCTTCCGGAACGGATTACATTTGAAAACCAAGGTACCACTGTATAACCATGTGGTGATGACTTCTTGTAAGAAGGATGAAGCAAATACACATTATATAGATACTTTAACAGTTCTTGGCCTTGATAGCTAGGAATAGAACCTCCATGTTCAGAGGCAACATACTACTAAGTACCAGAGCCTGGGGGCAAATCTTGAATGGGCATCAACATAATTTCTTGCAAATGAGCTTCTTGGAATCACTGTTAGCCAGATGTTGAAAACTGAAGAACTGACTATCATTTAGCAAGGCAGTTGACTGTTTTTAGTAAGATTGATCAATTCTTAAATACTTTTTAAAATGTCATGGGTATTGATACAAGGTCTTGAATATCTAATTAATGAATAATGAAAACTAAATTTTGCCAAACACTTCAGGGTGGGTCAGTGTCATGTTATAGTAGAGCACTTGTTGACCTGCAGTGCCTGGACTGTAGATTAGCTATAAATTGCAGCTCTTTGGAGTGTCGCAACTGACAGTGGATGGGAATTGGTGTAAGTATAACGTGCACAGTTACCTTCCTCAAAGCATTAGCTAGATGAAATAACTTGCTATACTTAAAAAGCAAAAGTACTGACTGAGAAGAGTGTTTACATTTTAGTCTGTCTTCCTGTGTTGTGTGCAAATTAAGTTCCTGTTGTAAATAAAATAAAGGAGGGAGGACACTGTATCTGTAGGATCATAATTCACTTCCTGAGCCACTGTATTGGGAAAAAATAAGAGTTACAGTAGTTATATAGGTGGGCACATTTTGCAAGAACATAAAAAGACTTGAAGATTATGGAATCTATACAAAATCTATATTGTTTTGGCCCCAGAATGAAGCCTAGTTCATGCAGACAGAACTTCCTAATTTGGGGACAGATAATGAGGTATGTACGGTACATTGGAAGTGATGCAAGTGAATAATGCAAGGAAGCAAGTTAACCTGCAATGTTCCTGACATGGTTAGCCATGGTATAGCAGTTGTTCAACACGCTTGCTAGATTAGGAAATCTGAAACTTTGACTTGGATAAAATGAATTGTGGTGCTATGAGCTGATGACTGCTTCAAGTACCATTTTAAAACACAAGTAGGGTAATGCAATTTGAGTTCTAGAGAGAACTGTACTGAGCAGTAGAATTTGATGCCCTGTCTCTCTGCTGTCATATTGGAGTGCTACAGTAGTCTTGATGCAGTAGCAGTGTAGAGGCGAAATGTGTTTTGGAACAATAGCTTGTGAAAAGAATGTACTAGTTAATGAATATAGTGCTGGTCCACAGAAAGTAAACTGAGATCATGAACTGTATTAAATATTTCATGATATGGGAACAGAAGGGCAATTTAACCAAACAAAATTTTAAAATATAAGAATGTGTAGATTACAGGGAGTTTAATGATGAGACCTATTGATTGCTTTAATCTTTTCTCAAACCACAATTAGAAGTTAGTTTACTAATCAGGATCGTAAAGCATCATAGAATCATAGACTTGTCAAGTTTGAAGGGACCACAAGGGTCATCTAGTCTAACCACAAATCTTCTGCCCAACGTGGGGCTCAAACCTACAGCTTTGCGATTAAGAGTTTCATGTTCTGCTGATTGAGCTAGCCTGGCTCATTCACAGCCACGACGCTGTTGTATAGCAAGCTCGTAGTTGAACATCTAAATTGTGCCTGTGTATACAAAATCTTTTGATCACGCCGCTTAGAAATCCAGTAATTGACATAACATTTGGCATCCTGATAATTTCTGTGTAACTGTTCACGTTTATAAGATTTTCCTGCCTTTTAACTGCATTTGGTTGCTGCATCCGCCACACAAGCACATGGTTTTGGGGCAAGAGATAAGCACATGTTGCTGCAGATGAGGTGAATAGAAGATAGCCCGTGTGGGGGAGAGCTCTTGCAGAAAGGTAGGTAGAGCTGTTTACTTTATCTTTTGTCAGGGAAGTTTTTGATTTTCAAACTGTTCAGTCCCACAACGCCTGTACTTCTTTTCTTGGTAGTTCTATACATGCTTTTTTTTTTTTTTTTTGCTTGCATTACAGGGTTTTTAAAAAAGAAGTAGGAAACTGCAGTTTCGTCAATGTAGGGCATTATACTTGTTAAATTCTGTTATATATATATGTGTGTTTGTATAAGAGAGAGAGAGAGACGGGGAGAAGTTTTCTTTATCGTAAACCCCCCTGTGATCCTCAGATGAAGGGTGGTATAGATATTCAACAAATAAATGTGCTGTAAAAGCACTACAGAATACAGTGGTACCTCTGGTTACGTACTTAATTCGTTCTGGAGGTCCGTTCTTAACCTGAAACTGTTCTTAACCTGAAGCACCGCTTTAGCTAATGGGGCCTCCTGCTGCTGCTGTGCCGCCGGAGCACGATTTCTGTTCTCATCCTGAAGCAAAGTTCTTAACCCGAGGTACTATTTCTGGGTTAGCGGAGTCTGTAACCTGAAGCGTCTGTAACCTGAAGCGTATGTAACCCGAGGTACCACTGTACTAAAAATCCAGGAATTGAAATGGCTAGATTGGTATACTTTGTCTGATACTCTTCTTGGTAAAGATGGATCATAAAATCATGCTGATAGCAGTTAACCAGAAATAGCTGGAACTTTTGCCCTTTGGACCTTCTGTCTTTCACATTGTTCGTTCATTCTTTGACTAATCCTTAGCTTCCAAAGTTCGCACAAGTGGAGTGGGTGGAGTGGGGGAAGAGGAAAGGGGAATGGTGACATTCAAAACAGTGCAATAGTAAATTACTGCAGTTGCATGCTACTGATTGCCAGTGAATATACTGTGTGTTGAAGAGGGAAATGTGGTACAGATTAAATGAATACTGTGATTTTGGCTATCACAGATTCATTCCTTGGTTGAATTCGAAGTAAAATTGCTATCCTTTGAAATGCCTTGTGAAAAGGACAATTTCTTGACCTGGTTTAAGAACAGTTTCCTGATTTATTTGAATACTATGCTGTACACCAGTCTTTCCCAACCTGGTGCTCTCCAGATGTTCTGGACTACAATTCCCATTATCCCTGAACAGTGACCATGCTGTCTGGAGTTGATGGTTGCTGAGAGTCCCAACAGCACCTGGAAGGCTGCTGTATACTTTCTCTCCTTGCAGCAGTGCAGGCACACATCCAAAGTCTAAACAAGAGGCATATGCAGCAATATCCTGAAGTCTGTAGCAACTAGGAGCAAATTTGGGAACTTCAGGGGTCTGAAGGCACAAAGTTACAGCCCTCAGTCTCCTACAGATCAGCCTGGCCTTTGCTTACTATAACATAAGTTGAGATGTGTTTCTAGATAATTTTAGAGATAATAAAAGTCTGTTGGTGAAGGGTACCTCCCCTTTAAGTTCACTGTGGCACTAAATTTAAAAGACCCCATTCCTTTTTAAACCAGTAGTTGCTGTGCAAAGAATATGAACAATGATGGCTTGAAAACGTTGCCCATGTTGAACCTGCTTATATCTATTTCATTGTTTACTTTAGAGGAGGTGATATGTTTAAGAGCAAACAATTCTGATACAAGGAAAGGCTGCAGCATTTGAAACTTCATAATTTAGAGAAAATGTGAGTAACGGGGGATATGATAGAGCAGACTTCCTCAACCTCGGCCTTCTATATGTTCTGAGACTACAGTTCCCATCATCCCTGACCACTGGTCCTGCTAGCTAGGGATCATGGGAGTTGTAGGCCCAAAACATCTGCAGGGCCGAGGTTGAGGAAGCCTGTGATAGAGGGATATAAAATTGTGGATGGTGTGGAGAAAGTGAATAGGGAGAAGTTTTTTCTTCTCTCATAATACTAGAATTTCAGGGCATCCAATGAAGCTGAATGTTGAAAGATTCAGGACAGGCAATAGAAAATACTTCACATAATGCATAGTTAAACGATGGAATTTTCTCCCACAAAAAGGCAGTGATAGCGATGAACTTGGATGGTTTTAAAAGAGGATTAAACAAATTCTTGGAGGATAAACCTATCAATGGCTACTAGCCACAATAGCTATCTCAGTATGGCTCTGAATAGTAGTTGCTGGGAATCACAGATGGGGAGACACTGTTCAGCTTGTGTCCTATTTGAGAGCTTCCCATAGGCATCTGGTTAGTCACTGAGAACATATCAGGTTGGCCTGATCCGGAAGAACTCTTATTACGTTCTTACTCTTGAACAGTGTGTGCTTGCTCAGAATTTTTTGTCTATTTATACATGGACTGTATTAAGTGAATATACATTTTTTCCAAACTTAGACTGTCATTTTGGCAAAAGTGTGACTTGCATTTGGATTCAGCAGTTGTAGAGGCTAAATCGTAGACAATGATGCTGAAAAAACTTGCATTCTTACCAAATGGAAATGTGCAGTTCACAAAACCAATAAACTTTCAGGGCTTTCTTCTCTCTCATTTGAAGTAAATCCCATGTGTCTAATATAAATCCACAATGTGTTTGTCTGTTCCAAGCTAGGTTATGATTCCATAATGTTCAACTCTGCAAGGCAATCTGATGAAAAAACTGAACCATAACTATCAAAAGCTTCTATTGTGCATAGGAGCTTATCGCATGTCTATGCAAAAGCATTTAAACCTCCTCTCAGTCTATGTCATGTGCATCTCTTCTGTGTTTTACTGCTAAACTGCAATGGCTGCCTGAGCAACCTCCTTTCAAAGGTGTGTTTATGCCAAGTAGGAAAACCAGCTTCTTTAGTTCCAGTATTTGCACTTGATTCTAGTTGTTGCAGGAATATATTCAATACTTTCACTGCAGTGCATTTCTTCAGTAAAGCCATGTCTACCACCAGGAGACTTCCTGGCAGGTGGGGGGCAGCTGGGTACAAGATAAGCTCTGTACGGGTCTGTCTTTCTGGTACTTACAGTTTGCTTGCTTAGTTTTCTGGGATGCAACATTTACCTGCCTTAAATAATGCTTTCAGTTGCATCGTGAGCAATGTTCATTTCACAACTACTATACTGCAACTTGCAGTGATGACTCGCAAGTCTCCAAAACCACACAGGAACAGCATTTGCCCATAGCCACCAAACTGCAAGAAAACTTCCGACCAAATCAGCTGTGTTCACTGAAGAACTTTATGCAATCAGGTCTTAAATTGCACATTTCCTGGACTTGAGGTGGTGGTGGGAATTGTTGTTTTAGCGGAGGGTTGGTGAACCTTTTTCAACATCAGGACTGAATTCTTTTGTGGGGAATTTTCTGACAGCCACCACGGCAGTGGTGGTTATGGCGAGAAGCAAAAGTCAGCCAATCAGTGGATGTGCTCTTAACCTTTGTACAGTAGACTACATTCTAGCCACACTAGCAGGTGTTTTCCACCAACCCACACAAACATTGCTCACTTTAGACAAGCCGGAGGCATTATTACAGTTCAAAGACACATCCCTGACAGGAGAAAAACACTTGAGGACAGAGTGGAGCCAGAGGTGTTTGGAAGGTGGCCTGAGCAGGGGCATGGCTTACAGAGAGGCCTAGATAGCCACATTTGGCCCCTAGACCCGAGGTTCTCTAACCCTAGTTTACACCTTGGATTAATTTGGGTTCAGGTCATAGCTATTGCTTTGGTGTTCATGTACACCTTCAGGATGGTTGAAAAACAGTGTCCCTAGGAACATACTTGGTGCCTTTTTATTATTTTTTACTTTGAGTAATTGTAGCAAATCTCAACACATCAATATATACAGGCTTGGAACTTAACTTTCAAGCAGTTTGTAGACCTAAAACAATTTACTTGTAAACTGAGCTCTGCTGCAGTGTACATTTCCCTAATGGGTATTGGTGTCTAGTGGGCAGGATTTTCTTGTCATCCTCCTAGATCAGCTTTTCAAACATAACCAGAGCAACAAAGACCAAAAAGACCATTAGATCTTAACAGCCCCCAGTCAGTTCTCCTGAGCTTGATAAAAAGTATTTGAAGCTTAAATTGTTTTGTGCTTGTCAGACAATTGATCCAATTACTTAAAAAGCATTTCCCCAGAACTTTAACTGAGGCGCCGGCAGGCTGTGCAGTGATTAGCATATAATATAACTAGAAAAATAAATAGCTGTCTTTGAAACTTTTAAGCATTCTGTTTGTCATGTAAGTTTTTACGGCTAAACAACGTGCTAAGCATACTTGCACTCATTCTTAGAGGTTTTTGGTATGGATAGGGAAGATCAGGTGCCTGTAAGCTTTGCCTTGTTTTATGGAAATTGGCCAATGTAGGCAAGCAATAGAAGAAACTAATAAGGATGTGCATAGACCACAAAATTTGGTTTAAACTCCAATATGACACCTTCGCTATTGGGAAATGAAAAAACAGTGATACTTCTTCACTCTTCTGCAAAAACTTGCAGGCATAGTAAGTCCTATATACTAGATAAAATCTGCAAAATTACAAGCCACTTAGTCTGGGTGGGATCTTTTTCGCTGGTCACCTTTAAAGGTTAACTTTTATTTATGGGTAGAATTGGAAAGAATTTGGTGGCAAAGGTCACTCCTTCTAAGGGGATGAATCCTGCCAAACTTCAGAAGTGATAGCTTCGGTGGTTTTCCTGCAAGACTGCCATTACAGTTTAGGAGTGTCTAAAAATGGAATCACTTACTCTCCTCTAGTACTTTGCGGGTAATAGGTCTGAAAACTGCCGACATGAAAGAGATGTCCCTGGTTAAGAAATCTGCCAAATTGCAGACAAATATGTCATGAGGCTTTTCCACTAGGCATCTTTTTAAAGTTGATTTTTCAATGGGAAGAACTAAAAGAGATTTGCTTAAACCATGGTTTAAGGAGCCATTTGGTGCCTAGCTTATATATCTGAGTTTTTAACACTGATTACAAATCTGGCAAAGACTGTTACACATAAATGTCTGTTTAATGCATAATGTTAAAAAGTAACAGTTGGCTTTAACCATGGTTTGTTTGCCTCATTTTCGTGTCACTTCTGTGAATACCCTTCAAATGAAAATGCTGGGACACACACACACACACACACACACACACAGCTCAACAACTTGGGTCAGTACAATGGGTAGATCATTGCCATTTTTTTTTAGTGGGAATAGATCGCAGTCTCTTGGAAGTTGGACATCCCTGCTCTAAAGTAATTAAGTTTGTTACTTATATAAAGTATACAGCATAATTTTGAATACTTAACTATTGCTTGCTGGGGAAATCTGGTTTGGTGAATTGGAATGGCTTGCAGTGTGTGGTGTAGTTTAATTGCTGGACTAGAGATGTTTGTGAAGGATGAGACAACTTTGTTTCTGGAAATGCAGAAGATCAGGACAGCAGTTCTCCTGAATGTAAAAAAATATGCTAGTATCATGCTTTCTTGACAAAAGAACAAGTCAGTAATACAGTAGTGTTTCAGTGTCAAGACTGATGTGAATAAAAATGAGATCCCTTTCCATATTTCATATACTATATCTGGTCACCAATGTGCTTGAACCCCAGAAGATGATACCCAGAGAAAAGTCTCTGATGAGCCCAGTGACTAGGCAAATTGGTATGGGTGAAGGTGGTCACAGTTGAACCAACCATTACTTGAAAATGTCTTCTGTTTGAGGGGAATTATCCTAATTACAAAATCTCACACTTTTAAGACATTAATCCTATTTTGTTTTGCACTTTTTAGCCTGTAGCTTAGCATGAGCGAATGAGTCATTCTCCATTTGAAATTTAATTGCTTCTTGAGATATTTTTACAAATGAGTTAAAATAGCCATGTTGACATGTGAGCAGGATTATTCTTGAAGTCAGGCAAGCTCATATTTTTGTATTACCTTCTAAATTAGCTGGTAAATGCCAATACTGAAAATAACTGATACGGTTTTTGGAGAGCCCCATTGAATCTGATTTTCAGCTGGAGTTATAGCTGTGTAACTCAGAGCAAGCACGCTCCTGATAACATTGACCTGTGTCATTAATTATTGTATGTTTCATGATGGAGAGGTGTCTTGATAGAATAGGCAGTGAAATAATGGAGACGAAAGAGGGGGGTACGTCTGCTGCAGAAGACACAAGCTGTCTATTAAAGCATAGTGGAACCTCTGTGACAAAACACCCAGTGAAGCAGAAAACTGACCCACTTAACTGTTGGCATAGAACTTTGAATTTGTTAAGTGCTGGCATGATTCTATGATACTTGAGGTTTGGAAAAAAGTCTAAATAGTTTTAAGTTCTAAGTGAACTTTGAAAACTGTGTGCTTGCGACAGAACACTTGAAAAGTAGTTTATACAGTCTGACATGCGAAAATTTGAGGTTAGGTATTTAAATTTAAAAAATTAAGATTCCATCTATTTGGATGTAACTGGGCTAATTTTGTCCTCTACCTCGTTTTATAATTTATACATCAGATTGTGTGCATGCATGACTACCACAGCCCTATGCCTATCCTTTGGAATCCTTTGAAAGTGGGAGCAGATTCAAAGTGGGTGAAGACATTACTTTACTACTTGCTACCTTGAGTGGAAGGGAGGGGGAAGGAGGAGGAGCCACTGTCACACACACATACATCCTTATATTGGGGGGGGGGCTGCTATAACACCTAGTTCCTTAAAAGCAACCAAGACTGATTTTCTGGAAGCAGATTAGAGTCTTTATCAAATCTCAGCTGTCTGATTGAGAAAAGGAAATGCTCTAAGCAAGACAAGGATACACAAGAGAGAGTTACCTAAAGGAAACTAGCCTTGGCTATATTCTCTGACCAGCAGGCAGCATTGGAGTTCTGGTGTGGAGTGGCGTGGAACCTGCTTCATGGCAGGCTTGAATCTATGGAGTGGCCCCAATTTCCTAGAAGTCTAGGAGGAGAAAAGGGAGCTGAGTATGAGACTTGCTGAATTTCTCAGTCATTATTACAGAGGTGATTATAGCTGACAGCCTCATTTTCACTGCAAGCTACTTGTGGTAAGCCTGTATTTTCCCCTTTCCAATTTGTGAAGCAATTTTTACATGTAATTGTTAGTTGTGCTCAGGGTTCTGTGGTAGTTAATGAGTGATCAGAAGAGTTAAATGCCATCTTGGGGAAGTCTCTCAGTGGTCAGGAAATGACAACATAGAATTCATTTGTTTTAAAATCTTAAATATTTATCTAGAGTAGGGCTTTCAGAATTTCTTGGCAAGGTCTCATTCCAGATATTCAGGCTTTGTGCGAGCTTCTTTTCATCTCCAAAACCCAATAGCTTCCATTCTACCTTGAACTTTAGTAAGGAAAATCTGTTCTGGAGTTTCTGCATGCAGAGGCATTGCATCAATACAAAGAAACATCTCAATACTGTACAAAAATAGCATGCAAGTAAGTAGCCTTTGATGGCATAAAGTGTAACAGAATTGTATATACTCACTTTGTAATGCAACTTTTAGCAACATTTTATTGGTGTAAATCACTTGGACCCTATATATAAGTACCTACAGATCATATTTATGCACCAAACAAAAGCAAATTTGTTTTCCCAGGCTTTTAAGAATTGCAAAGTAAGCTCCCCCCCAACTTGTATAGTAAAATCAAACTGCTCTATTTAAATTGTCTGCTGCAGCATTACTTTACTTGATCACGTTATAATATTTTTGTTTTGTACTACTCCGCCCAGGGAATATAAAATTACATTGAAGATGCAGGATGTAAAATTATGTAAATATGACTTCCTACACCACTAATTTTCTTGGTGTAATTTATTGCAGAGGTAGCCAACATAGCACCCATTTACCGCAGCATAGTTAATGGTCTGAGATGATGAGAGCTTTAGTCCAACATTTAGAGGGGAGCACCTCTTGTCTGATCCTGGTGTATTTGGTAATGTTAGGCATAAAGACAACATAAGGTTTATGAATGAATCATCCAAACCCAAGATACACTGTGTTGAGCAGAGTTTGAAATAGGCAGATCTCTGGCTCAGGTGGTGCTCAGCTGTTTGAAGCCCTGATTATGGCTGATCCAGAGAGATGCCAACATAAACCCTCCATCCTGACTCAACTGGGGCTCAACTGGCTGAGCCAAAGTTGGCTGAGTCCAAGGTTGAGGTGTAAGCCCCCCCCCACTGTAAAGGAATCTTCTGGGCTGGGGGTAGGGCAGGGGGAGGCTTACCTCACTCCAAATGCTCAGTCACATGACTTAGCAATCCAGCAGAAGCGGGTGGTGTATGTCAAACTGTATTTTAAAAGCTTGTTTCCCCTCTGCCAGGCTTGGGCTGAGTAATCTAGCAGAATGGAGTTTGGAATTAGGGTAAATTACACTGGCATAATGCTGCTTCCTTGTAGTTTGGAATGCTGTTAGTTTTAGAATAAAACATTTTAACTTGGGCACAATATCTGGGAAAGTGTAATAGCAAGTTGGCAGTAGCTATGATTGCTAAGAGGACTTGTATAACAAAAGTTATCGGTAATGAAACATACCAAATTGATAGTTCTTGCTGGATTTAATAGTCTCATCAAGTGATAGGTGAATTTGTCCCAGTCAGGCTCAAAAGTGGGTTCGAAAATGGAACAGTCTTAGAAAATAGCTTGTTTTTCAATCTCTCATTTCAGATTATCACCCCACCTCCACCCCGTGATATCACCGGAAAATGATCAGGTCCAGTCACTCTTCCACAAGAGTCCAAATGTTGGGGTGTTGCAAAATGTAGTTACTGACATGGGTCAGTAGTGTGGGAAAAGTCTACTTTTCTCCATTCCTTGCAGCTCTCTAGCAGCATGCCAGACATTTGGGGAGAGAGCTGGGAGAGTAGTCTTGCTTCACTGCTGGAGCAACAAAAATGTAAGAGGGAGCTTAGAACCAGTGTAGGGTGGTTGAGTTGGAGGCAGGGACAAAGGGAATACTTAGGTTCCTCTCCAGCTTAGATTTTAGACCAGAATGATTGCTTTGTACTGAGGCTAGCAATTAAGCTTTTCTTGGGCTTATATCCCAAACACTGTTTGGATAAGTCTGATAAATCAAAAGTCTCACTCTAAAGTGCAGTTGCATGGGCTAACCATTTGTCAGTTAACCCTGTTGGAAGAGAATACTGCAGTGAGTTAATTTGGTGGAAATAGTAAAGCAGCCCATTTTAAATCAAGATTTACCGTAAGTCCTGCATTCCATGTGTCCTCTTACAATCTACTTTCTCATTATACCATTATACACTTTTATTGTTGAGTAGCATGTTTTACTACATTTCTGTATGAACCTGTACAAAGACATTATAACGTGTTTCATTTTGCTGACTCCAAGCTAATACTAGTTTAACTTCTGAGGGCATGCTTGTTTCATAACCATTCTTTTCTGAAATGTTTGTCCTACGAGCAGAGACTTTATGACCTTTCTGATCTCTTCATTAAAAAAGGGATATAGTGTCAATACTGTGTTGTCAGGGGCAGTTCCTGAATACTTTTATAATGCCTTATCTGTTATTGAGCAGTATGTGGCTGCTAATATTCAGTAGAAGTATATATTAACTACTTGTTTCACCACCACCATGCATAGTTTTGACAGACATTGCAGTACAAATAATTTTTAAAGTGGGTGGCTTCCCAGTATCCCAGGAGATACATGGGAGGGAGATATTCCTAATATATACTGAGACAGATAATTTAGAGCTTTAAAGGTCAAAGCAACATCTTGAATGGCATCTGGAAGCCAGCAACATTGCAGTTGCTGCAGGTACTGTTATGTGACCCTGCTATCCTGTATCAGGCAGGAGGCAAGTTATTGCATTTTGTCCAAGCGTAAATTTTCCAAATGCTTTAAGGCAATCAGATGCATGTTGTGTAAAGATTCCTTCTGTCTAGATATAGCAGACTGAATGCAGATAGTAAAAGACTTGTGTTGGCTATATCTCTCACTCATTTAACTAATATCAGAGGCAGAGCCAAAATCTCTCCTGGACTGCAAGCATAATTGACAAATGACAGCAGATTAATCAAATACACCTCACTGTCCCCTGCAATATAAGGGTCTGGTGACTTCTGTTTCAGTGTATCTGAAGAAGTGTGCATGCACACGAAAGCTTATACCAGGAACAAACTTGGTTGGTCTCTAAGATGCTACTGGACAATTTTTTATATATATGCCCCCTGCAATCTGAGGACTAAAATGAATTTTATCTGTATTCAGCTTTAGCCAAAGTACAGCTATCAGACCTGAAATAAGAACTAAAACTGACACTCATAGATTTGATAAAAATGGAATTGTCTGATTGACAGGGTGATGATGATAACCCCATAACAGACCTATGAATCATGTCATTTAGCAATTTCATAGAGATGTTCAAAGGGGCAAGGTAGATTTTTGGAGCACTCCTCTTATCAGCTTCTAGGAAGCTGATTCATTTGCCCATCCCCACACCAAAAATGACCTGCAAAACAAATAACAACCCAAGATGGAGCCAGTTATACCTGCTAAAACCTGCAGATTAATCAGTAGAACTGACTATTCCTAGTATCCAAGGTTGCTGGGGAGAGGTTTAATACAGTCAAGTTTTTCCTCCTGTTAATATTTTAGATGTACTGTATATCGGTCAGGTTACCTGAGTGTAATCCAGTGCAGCACATGTGTGGTCAGTTGTGCCTGTAAAATTGGGAAGCAGATCAGGGTTTGCTTGACAGATGTGAAGTTCTGTGCCATCTCCAAGGAAGGGAGTCTTGGGATGTGTATCAAAACTCCTCCAAAATGATCATTCTCACTGACTTAAATGCCATGCCTAAGACCCCCTGTGTCACTATAGTCAAATGCCAGGCACGAGACCATTTGTCAGAACAGTCCAGAAGTTTGATAGGAATTGAGTGGTAAAAGGAAAAGGACCCCTGGACAGTTCAGTCAAACCTGACCATGGGATGTCACGCTAACCTTGTTTCAGGCCGAGGGAGCCGGGGTTTGTCCACAGACAGCTTTCTGCATTATGTGGTGGAGTGGCTGATGGCATAAAGATTCAAAGTTGACTGTATTCTGTAGTGACTGCCTATACATAAAGAATATCAACTGCCTTTGAAACACCACCTTGGTGCTGTACCAAGTACATAGCCAGAACCAATGGTCAATATATATGAGGTAGGCAGCCTCCTACCATATGAGGTTATGAAGTCCTGCTGCTTTGTTCATTACTGATCTTGCATGAACAAGCTAAAAAAGTATTAGTTCCATCCTTTTGGCTGAAGGGATGATTGAAGTGTTTCTTAGTACATATGTCTGAGATCAGTGCTTTTTTCTGAGGTACTCAAGGGTACACAGTACTGGCACACACAAACCCAACCAACGTTAACAGTGTGGCATTTACTGTAGCAACTTCATGGTGAGTAACGGCATCTCCCCCCCCCCTTTTCTTTTTTTTTAAAGCACAGTTTGAGATGCTTTTTACTCCTAATACTCATGCGCCATTCACTTTTCCAATTGTGACCCTTTTGATTTATTTCTCATGCATGTTGTTGGCTATTTCCTGGTTCTGTTGAACTCCCTGAAGTGATTTCTGTACTTGAGCAGTAATCCTCACCCTTAAGGCTTTAAGTCCCCTTGCTGCAAGAGAGATCTAAGAATAGAATGTTGGGCTCCACTTTTTAGGCTGTTTTACAGTAATGTGTTTTTATCCAATCATATCTAAGGTTCCTGCTAGCTGAGAAACCAAGAGTTCACTTGTTCTGGAACTGAACTTCATGGCAGAGATACTAGCTGAGCATTTTCTAGGATCCTGACTTCTGCATTCAAAGCTCTTAAATAACTTTTAAAATCCCTGCAAGGAAGCTGGAGGGGCCAGCCAGATGGAGATGTCAGGCACCAACCTGGCACCCAGATATCTCTGCCTGGTCAGAATTGGACACATGCCAGTCGCAAAGTGCGCTTGGCACCTGATTAATTTCGAACACTGATTTGAGGCAAGTAGCAATTGTTCCAAGAATCTTAAGTTGTCAAGTCCTCTGTCCAAGCTACACTCCATAGGTGGATTGGTTGCTAACAATTACCAGTCCACAAAAGAACTTTGTACTTACTTGCCAAGCTGCCTGCAGCAGATAAAAACATGCATTCAAAGGACAGGTAAAACTTTACACCAACCACACACACTGCTCCAGATCCGTTTTTCCTGGATAAATATGATTGGCCTTTGTACCTTGAATATATAAAGATAAAACTTCTGCGAGGACTGAACACTTGTTCTAATGGAATGATTTGATTTTACCACTTCTGTTTTTAAAACTGATGAATCTCTCACGTACAACTTTTTTTCTCTTGCTTTTACTTATAAAAATTCCGCTGTGACAAGCAGTATTCTAAAGTTCCAGTTCCAGTTTTATTCACTTGGGAAAGTTTTAAACTCATGTGGTGGTAGTGAAATGCATTTTAAGATCTTTTTTGTGGCAGAGGCTTTCATAGTAAAGTCATGGTTTAAGGGTCAGCATACACTTTAGAACACCCAGATACAATTTTTGAGTTTGTATCTGATTTTAAAGGTTAATGGAAACACATGGCAGACTAAAGAAATCAAAGCCACAATTCATGCTAAAAATAGTTAGCTAAGCTGAAATAGACCTTAAACCTGCAGTTTTGTATATGTTGCACCCATTTCATTTGGAACAGATGCTCTTGCTATATGCCTGGACAGACTGTGTACTGTGAATAATGCTCTTTTGCGCAGGGCTGTTTTTCACGCCATCTGAACATGGACTTGTGGCGTGTTTCCTGCCTAACAAATCACAAGCGATAGTCAACGTTTCTTCTTGGCTTGCTGCTTGTGGCTTGACAGTGGGCTATAGGGAGCAGAATGCACAGCTCCATACCGTATGAGAACCTGCATATTCATTAGGTGAGCCGAGCATTCTTCTTGTGCTTGAGGACATTGGGCTTTTTGCTCTCCAGAAGCAAGTTCATGATGGCAGATTTATGTAATACTATTTTTCATTTCATAATGAAATGAAACGAACTCTAAGGATAAATACTTCTGCCCAGCTGCCTTCCATTTACCTTCTGTGGCTGATAGGAGGGGTTTGTGAGGGCAGAGTTTGAGTGGAACGGGTAGGAGAAGCTTGAAGTGTGTAGGGCTGATGGAAGAAGGTGCAATGGGAGTGGCTTGGTAGAGGGAGCAGGACTTGTACTATTCTGACTCCCTGGAGGCACCAGTTACCCCTGTCCAAACCCTTCTGTTGACTTTGGCTGTGCAATAAGCCTGCAACTTACACACATTTAACTTCTGCACATTTAGCTTTACGCACTCAGAAATTGTAAAAAAAATTAAAGGGGGCAGTCGTCTGGGGAACAAAGTCTTTGGCAATCCCGTCACCTGTTGAACCTATTGTGCAAGGGTAGGCAAACTAAGGCCTGGGGGCCAGATTTCGCCCAATCGCCTTCTAAATCTGGCCCATGGACGGTCCTGGAATCAGCGTGTTTTTACATGAGTGGAATGTGTCCTTTTATTTAAAATGCATCTCTGGGATATTTGTGGGGCCTGCCTGGTGTTTTTACATGAGTAGAATATGTGCTTTTATTTAAAATGCATCTCTGGGTTATTTGTGGGGCATAGGAATTCGTTTTTTGTTTTTGTTTTCAAAACATAGTCCGGCCCCCCACAAGGTCTGAGGGACAGTGGACCAGACCCCTGCTGAAAAAGTTTGCTGTTGTGTTTTGGCTATACATAATTTTGGCTTTAGGACGCTCCCCAGAACGTAACCCTTGCACAAGTTGTGGGCACGATCCTGTTAAAATGTTTCTGAGCAAAAGTTGCATGGTATGTTGATAACCTAAAGCAGAGGGAATGTCTAGTAACTAGTGGTAAAAGCAATTGAGTTCTTACATGTATTGTTCCTGTTAAGTTCTTAACAGCGTGCAGCTGTTTGGCTTTGGCAAGCAGTAGAACTCAGGGTGTGGTTCTAAAATACACAGTCTTTAAATTATTGGCACTACTACAGCTTTTTCTTCTTTAGAATTCAAAACTGAGCATGCCTTTATGTTTAAGTCTCTAAAACTTCAAAAATGTGTGCCATCAAGCTGCAGCAATCAGTATTGACTCTTGGATCATCTCAACCTGTAATGATAAGGAAGAATAGGGTTGTATTGTTACTACTACAGTTTTTTAAAAGAACTTTTATGCTATTATGTTTCTTACAGAAGATGCATAAAATGCTAAATAAAAGCGTGTGCTTTCTGTAAAACCTGGCAGACTGAAGAGTAACAGATTTTTATCATATATAGCTCGGGCCAAAAATTAATAGCTTTTTTAAAAAGCTACTTGATGTAGAGATGTGAAAGTTTTGCTACAACTTGTGGCTGGAAAGGGGATCAAGTTAGGCTTGTATATAAGCCTGAAAATAACGAAGACAAAAAGCAATTAAAAGTTTTGTTTTCCTTTGTAAAATCTGGAGCTTGTAGCAAACCATCTGTTGCCCTGGAATAACCCCTTAATTCATTTAAACCATTTTTGTGTGCACATTCAATAAGTGTCTCTGAGGCTGAAATAACTATAAAGGGGTTGGGGTGGAGAGGCTGGTGAAATAATGGAATTGGACTCCTCTCTGTGTGCCTGCTCTGAAGTTGTGAAGGATATAGTACAGCTGTAAGTTTCCCTAGACTACTTTTCTCTAGGTTTAGTTGTCCATTCTTTCCTCCTGCCTACTGAGAGTCACTGAGTACAAGTTAAATGTTTTACCTTTTTTGTAACTATTAAATTATATGTTGGGCTAGCCTGCCATTTTACTACTTACCTAATTATTTGGACAACGAATGGCAATCAGTTTTGAAAGTAGTTTGGCAGCACTAGTATTACTTGAGAGGAAGACCAATGTTCTGCTAGTGAAGGGGATGTGGTGTGCATTTTTAGAAGTGCAGATAAAGGAAAAGTTGTCGAATACTTAAGAGTAGTTATGATTAAAAGTAAATCAAAGTTGGTTGAAATCCATCATCTTTGGTTTCTGTTGCAGTACATAATGTTTTCTTGTTCTGGAGTTCAGGGAATAGTTGCAACATAATTTGAAGAAGCTGCTCTGGAGTTACATGAGACGTGTCTTAAATTGTTGCATTTTGCTGGATGGACTATGCAGATATGCATTTTTTTTTTAAAGTGAGAGAGGAATAAGGTGAAAAGAGGTTGATGGTATTCCAGAGGAGGGAGTATTCTATCTAGCTGTTCACAAACTTAGCATCAGTACTTCTAAGTAACAGGAATATTTCAGCTTCTTATAGTGAGAGAAACTTGGAAAAATATATGTGCTGCTTCTATGTTTCCTTTGTTTGTGAACTTGCTCTGATAGTTTCAGTTCTTACATGTCTAGTTGTGACTGAGAATTTAACTTGGTCAAGCTCTCAAATCCTATTCAACAAGATTGTGGTGGTAATAGATCAGCTGTTCTTGTGTTATGGAAGGATAGTTCGCTGGACTTCAAACTCCAATAGTTCGCATCATTCATAGCCTTGACACCTCTATCTGAAAAGCCAGGTTGCAGAGATAGCTGAAATCCATTTTTATCAAATCCATTTGCTATAATCCTCCCGTTACCTGCCAGTTCAATTTTTTAAGCTTTAAAGCTTATTGATGAGCTCTGTGTGTCCCTGCTGTTGAAGGCTGTGACCGGTGGATATCCAAACTTCTCAGTTCAAATGTTAAATATTGCACAACTGGACTGTGTTGGTAATAACATCAGATATTCTTACAAGGCCCTGGTTCTAACAGTGTCCTTTGTGCTGACACTGCCTCATTTATAGTTCTGTCCATGCAACACACATGAGTGGCAAGGGCATGTTGAATCCCACAGTTAAGAAGCTTCCTTTACCTTGTGTTTCACTAACTGAGTGATCTTAACTGTGTGCAGGTGCAGAGTTAATTTTCCTCTTGGACTGGTGCAGCAGAGTGGCCCATATTGGGTAGCTCTAAGGAAGATGGACTGGTTTCAGATCCAGTGGATCCCTAGCTGGCTCTGCTCATCCCCAAAATGCCAATGGAAGTTTCACAACAGCCTGCAATTTTGGGTGCAGCAGGGTCTTTTTGCAGCAGCAAAGGGAAACCTCTGTCAAATCCCAGCCCCTACCAGCAGCACATAATTGTTCTTCCCATCCTCAGTAATAGTATCTTCTGGCCACCAGGCATTTCATGCTGACTGCAGAAGTCGTAATACATGCACTGTCTTCTGAAGCTGGGTGACGTACTGATTCAGGTCTGATGTACACATATCACTAAACCATGATTTGTTCAGCCACAGTGTTGCTTGTTTGGCTACTCCACCCCAGATGTTCAGCAAGATAAAAATCATGAAGAAAGAACCGCTGGACAACAAAATAAGCTTGGAAGAAACAAGCAGTGCCTTGCCTGATTGTAAGATGACTTGTGATTTGAACATGCCACAGTTGAAACAAACCATGGTTTAGCATTCTGTGCAGACGCAGCCATTGTGGGTGGAGAGAAACCATTTAGTATATGCTAGGCAGTTCTGTATTTACAGAAGGGTAATGCCTGTATCTTCACTATGGAAGTTATCTGGGGTGTATCCATTCATCTCGGATAACAAGGCATGACACAACATGTGCCTACTGATGAATTAGAAGCCAGTGGAAAAAACTGCCCGTTCATCTTCCTTCTCTGAAGGTTTCAGTCTGAGCAGTTCAGCAGCTATGTTAATAGCTTTCAATGAAACAGTCTGGTCTCTGAGCAACAGTCTTTCGGCAGCTTTGACCAGGTGCCATTTGATAAATTTGCTTCATAGTTTGTTCACCTTGGAATATACTTGAACTCAACAGATGAATTCATTGTGCCTTGACATGTTTAACATATTCCGCTAAAATGTTAGGCTGGGGGGGGGGGATTCTGTTTATTAAGTTGTGTACCAGCATGTTGTTAAAACAGATAGGTTCAAACATATGTGCTGCTAAGATACTCTTCATAACAATCACTTGTAATAGCTTGGCTTCTAGTCCATACATGATGCAATTGTTATAGTAACTGAGAGGGTATCCTATCATTTACTGTACAATTAATGATCATTTGCTGCCAATTATATTTTTGCTTTATTGGTTTGGATTGCAATGGCTGCAGAGCTATGGTGCTGAAAGCACTTTCAAGGGCCAACCTGCATCTTTTAATAATAAGATAGGTTTTCACTTCTGAGGTTCAGACACTACCAAACTGTGTACCAAAGTTGCTTCCTGTGCTGTAAACTTCCTGTCATCAGATCATGAAAGGCACCCCAGGTAATAACTAGGAATTCATACGTGGGTGGAAGTGTTTGCTTTGGCAGCCTTAGTAACACCAGCATACCCAGGATGCTGGCAGACTGCTTTCAATACTTGACATTGCTGGGATACTGAAGAGTAACTTACTGGCTTGCTAGAAGGTAAATGTACCTTCTGAAAAAGTCAGTGACAGGTTGTTTTGAAATTCATATTGGGTTTATGTTCACCTTAGTCCTTCAGTAATGTTATATAACCCAAAAGGGTTATCAATTGCATCCATAAATCTTTTTTTTTAAAAGAATTAACATGGGCTGAATGACTAGGTAAAGGTAAAGAGTAATAGCTATAACTGCATTCTAATATAAAATAGCCGAAGTACTGAGGTAAATACTAATTTCCATAGACTGTCAAAATATAAATTTCATTAGCTATAATGTTTGTTGCTTAATTCATTAAGGAGTCTAGCAGGTCAGCTATGAAGCTGTTCACAGTGGTGACCTCTGTCAAGCTTCATATTTTGGTGTTATGTTGGTCCTTGCTTTCTTTTGTGGGAAATAGTGACTTTGAATGTACAGAACTGTATGGGCATCACTATAATGCCAAGCATTATAGTGATTTCCTGCTCCATAGGGTATTCTGTGGTGTCTGAGCATGTGTGGGTGATCTCCACAGAGGCATAATAGATCTTGTGTTGTATAGGCAAAGACTTAAGTATGAGGCTTGTATAGCATTTTAGAAATAATTTGCAATACAGTATTGGAGGCTTTAGGAAATGTAAGCCTTTCTCATGAACAGGAATGGCAGAAAACCTACGTGCTTATGGAAGGGGCATCATCTTGTGTCAGGAGATGAAAATGGAAGTGGAAGATGGATGAGTAATAACTTGAATATGTGAAACAATAGACAATTTGATCATAGCCACTTAAGCTGGTCCTGAAGCACATGCCACAATGCTTTCCTTCACTCTCCCCCCAAGGTATCCTCTTAACTACTGCACTGACATGAAAGGAGCACATTTCCATGGGTTCATCCAATTATATACAAGGTCAGCATCGTGGGCTGCTGATTCTATGGAAAAGAGACATGCAATTGGCCTCTGTGCATGTGCTTGTGAGCCTTCCAAGCTTACATAAGCACCATGGGATGCACCAAGGGATGAACCCATGGAAACCCTTCCCCATGTTAGTGCAATATTAAAGGACTGCCTGAGCAAGCCTTTTACCATGTAGGAGAAATTTGGTAGATTGGTTCATTATTTATATTGAGATCCGAGTTCAATTTTCATTTAAACCATGTCCTTTTTGTAGGGCACAAGAACTGAGCAATGAATAAATTACGACAGAGCTTCAGAAGAAAGAAAGATGTCTATGTCCCTGAAGCAAGTAGGCCACATCAGTGGCAAACAGATGAAGAAGGGGTTCGGACTGGCAAATGCAGCTTTCCTGTTAAGGTAAATATATTTACTCTTTTAAGAACTGCAGCAAACTTCTAAATCCTGTTTGTGTTTGGATCATGCTAACAATACTTACGTGGAAGAATGTTTGTATTTGTTCAAATCCTGTTTCTTGTCTATGCACACATTATAGTTCTTCCTGTATGTAAAATATCGCTGGGGCTGAATAAAGAAATGTTGGTTAAAGAAAAAATCTTACAAGTTTTACTTGTTTAAATTGGCATACATTTGCACATGTATAAAGCTATAGTCTGAAGAATAAGCATATTTTGTTATTAAATTATACAATAGGCATCTTAAATGGATTTGTTATATAGGGAAGGAGTAATGTCTCTTTAAAGGTTAATTGGAGAACCTTTTAATCAAAAGGGTATTCGTTGATTGATCAAAGTAGTTAAACATTACATCATGCAGCCATATTTTTTTTTTTAAAAAACTTCCAAGTGTCTTCCATGCTAGTCAGATTTTTTTTTTAAAAAAAGTTCATTATAGAAAGTTGCTAGCTAAGGCAAGGGTGTGATTTACACTTTTGGAACACTGTTAAAAATTATTGTTCTCTGTTTCTCACAGCAAGTCTCACCCTTTAGTGGATAACTAATTTTTTCATGCTGCTTAGTAGTGTTAAGCACTCTTTAGCAAATAGGAATGGCTGTTTTAATGGTTCTCATAGATCTGTATTGTGTGTCCTTGAGTTGCTTCAACAGAGGAGGTAGCAGATTAAAGAAAGAAAATAGCATTGTGCTTTTTGAATTTGTTTAAGTGGATATGAAATAAGGGAACTATTGCAAGCGATCTTAAGACAGGCTAGAATATGAAAAGAGTAGGCAACTCTGATGCTAAGAGGCCTATGTATTGATATGATGCTTGTACTGATCCATATTCTACACTGGTGCAACAGTATTCCTACCAGCAGCTCATGGTCATGGCTTTTATATCTTTTGTCCCAAACTACCTCTTCCACCTTGTGTTGGTGTTCGCAATCAGCTGTATCAGGTAGCTCTTAGTCCGTTTCTTGCAGGAGTCACACACATATGGAATACACACAAGAATGCAATAAATAATTTCTGTAGATCTAATGGGGATACTTTTTTTTTGCAAACTGACTTACAAAGCTGATATTCAGTAGAAAAGTGTTTTTATCAGTTATCCAGGCTAATAATAGTACAGTCTTATTTCCCCCTAAATTCTATTTTCTCACACTTGTTTTGTAGTAGAGGTGGTTTTCTTTTGTATTTGCCTTCCCTACTCCATTAAAGTAGGGCTGCATTTATAGAAATTAAACTTTTCAGGAAGTAGAATGCTTACTTTTTCATCTATGTTTAGTACACAGTTTCAGCTGGCTTGATGTTTGACCTTTGCAGTGCTGCCTTTGTGGTACTGTTGGTGTGAGATAAGCATTCAGGAGTGGTAAAGTAAATGTTAATGGTTTTATTATTATTATTATTAAAAAGAAGACTCTATTTCCACCAATGTCATTTATTTGTCATTGTGTTTATAAACCTCACTGGAACATTAAATAGGTAAGTAAATGAGGAGACTTAAGATGCATTTTCCAGTGTCAGAATGTGTACCTCCAACTGAATATCACACACCCATACCTGACCAGAAATATAAGAGCATGGTTTTATAGAGTACCGAGAAGCTTTATATGGCAAGAAGATACCTGCTTTTTTTGCTTTTTAAAAACAACATTGGAAGTCTTGCTGAATAGAAGAAATTGGAAAAAGCACAAGTTAATGGGCATTTGTGAAGACCCCCAAATTGCAGAAAAAATGGATTTGGTTTGGCTTTCTTTACTTTTTCAAAGAAATATGGATGATAGTACAGTCTTGCATACAAGTCAATCTACAGTTTGTAGATGCTTTGTTGACCTCTTTGAGAGTTGGAACCTTGAACTTATTCTAAGAATGGTGGACAAATCATACTACTAAATAGCTGTGTTTGTGGCATGGCGTTGGGAGGATGGGACAATTTCCCCCGTCCCTCAATGAGGATCACTTTTGGTTCTGTGGCTGCTGCTTGTGAATCTTTCTATTTGATCCAATAAAACTACAGTGTAGAACTCTTAATTCTTGACGTTTTAAGCACATGAGGTGTTCAAGCTACCAGTCCAGTTCTAAATGGCACAGTTCTGTAATAGAATAGTAGCCACAACACAGAGACCTATCCTACTTGCATTTGAATGGACTTGAACATATTAATATTGCTGAACTGGGTACTGATGAATTGAAATTATTCCACTAGTACCAATAGTTGCTTAGAATTGCAGATCTTCTCTCTGCCTCATTTTTATTGGCATGGGATGGGGAAGAGTTGGGTTTTCTCAAGCTTATGAAATAGGTGTAAGAACTCAAATAATTTCTGTAACACTCTATGCAGTTAGGAACTTAAGATTTCATTCCTATTAGAAATAGGGCCTTTAGAAGAAATCAACTCTATTTAATCTTGACACCTTTTTCCTTGCCTATTTGCATGAGGGAAATTGCCAAGCAAAGTATTTAGATCAAGCCTATATAATTAGTAACAATGCCATGGTCATTGGGAATGTATAATAGTTTGTATACTGTAGTTCCTTGATGAAATATAGCATCCCTTTTTCAGAATGAAGACTGGCCAGACATACAAAGTCATTTTGTATAAACACTGCAGCAGTCATGTTCCTGCGTATTAGCCCCATCCATAACAGCCTGTTAAAAATGAGGAGCTGATTCTAGAGCCTTGTTTAAATAAATGGCTTGTCAGTAGTTGGCATTATATTAGTTTTATCTATGATATAGTACATCATAACAAGTAGAATTAGACTGATCACCCAGAGAGGATTCTTCAGTATTATAAATTCTAGGATTAATGGAAACCACAAAATCATTTGTTGTAAGGAAAGACTGTCTTAACCATGTCTCAAGACAGCACTTGGAAGGTTTACTATTTATGTACTTGGGTGGAAGGGTGATAAAATGGCAAGATTTCATTGGTCCGAGGACAGTGGCTGTGCCTGGTGATATAAAGATCTTTTAAATCCTTCTCACAATCCTAGCTGCAATAAGGCCTGTTTAAAAATCATGTGGCTGTGTTCTGAGTCATAGTTTTGTCCATACACTTATATTTTGTCTGAATTATGTTGAGGGTGTATAGTATGTGTGAAAATACTGGACTACTTAATCCAGCTGATACATGAAGATAAATACAACTACAAAGTGCTGGTTTAGTCCAATTATTCTAATCGGTGCTTTTCCCCTCCACTCTCCCTTTCAGTATCTGGGACATGTGGAAGTAGATGAATCAAGAGGAATGCATATATGTGAAGATGCTGTGAAGAGACTGAAAGCTGTATGTATACTTATTAAAATATTACTTTAAATATGCAATTGTTTTCCATTTACAGAGGTTTTTGTAGGGGAATTTAAATAGCTGCCTTAAAGCAGAGCTTATGATTACAGAGGCATACCAGTCAAATTGGAAGAAGAGCTAAAACCGTTGCTCTGTCCTGATCAAAGTAGCTATTCTGTGTTCTTAAAACAGTTCTGAAAGACTTAGGCTTATTGCTGTGGTTTTTTTTAAGGAGACCTCTCTCGGAAGTGTGCTATTTGTGCTTCAAACAAATGCCGCTATCTTTATATTAAGCCGGTTAGCTTTTTGGATAGTTATTCTCTATGCTATATGGACTGGGACTGCCATAGCATATATGTGCTTAGAGGCCTTCACTTTACTGCTGTACTTAGGTGTCCAGATGGTTAACTGATACTAGCTGTATAGAGTGTTTACTCTTCCTGATACCTGCTTCCACTCATGACTGAAGATGGGGGAGAACTGGAAAAACCTCTCTTGAATATTTGTAGTGATCAGATTCCTCACTAAGAAGAAAAACATGCCATATAAGATCTTCTAAATTAGGGGTGGGGAAACTCCGGCCTAGGGGCCTATTTCTACTCCAGCCAAGCCATGACTACCTGCCCTACACCTGATGCATACACCATCAGAAGTGGAGCAGGTAAAGGGAGGGGGAGTTGGGTGAAAGGGACTTTCCGGCACCCCCAAACACTGTGTTTTATAAGCCCTGATTAATAGCTGATTGTCATGGCTTAGAAAGCCTTTTGCATGCTTTGCAAAGGCAAAAAGGATCACCTGGTATCATTGTGACATCAAGTGATTGACAGGAGATTGGGTCCACCTACCTGAACCTGGCTTGGCAGGGTTCCGGCCCACTGGCTAAATTCTGTTCTGCATCCCTGTTTTAAATGGATTAGCTGACTTTTGACACCCACTGATTACATTTTTTTAGTTATTTTTGTGTTCTTCATTGACTGCATCAATAAATCTTAAGCCTACTAAAAGGATTTTTAAAAGGTCCTCTTGCATGCGTACATAGTGATTTCAGACTCAAACTTGTTGTTTCCTTCTCTCAGTCACAGACAAGAGGATGAAAAAATGGGCTTTGAGCTTTTGAATGAACTCCAGTGATCTGATTAGATGCCATCCTAAATTTCTCATTGTTCTTTGTCTTGAACAGTTTGGAAGCTGTGAATGCTATACTCCACAGAGCATTTCAGGGCAGGAAGAAGTCTCAGACTTGTTAGTATAAATGATGCTCTCCATTTTTTTGGGGGGGGGGAGCAAGCACATTGTCAAATTAGTTAGATGAGTGTCTGGTACAACTAAATACAAAGTGAGCGATAAAACTATTCCTCCCCTCCCCCCCCCCCGATTTCTAAGCCCAAAGAGACAGAAGTTTAAACTTGTGCATATAACACATTTGGCACACTGCACACTACATTTCTGGAGTCAAAGAACATAACTTCAGTGTTTGAATTCCCTGTTCATGTCCATAACTTAAACAAAATGGTTGTGTACTATATCCAATGAAGATCACTCTGAAATAACAGTCACTTGAAACCACCTATTACACACAGATGGCACATGGAAATCACCAGACTATGGGCCTTCCTTGTGTGGCATTCAGCACAAGAGACTTCTATTTCTACTGAAATCTTAAACTCATGCAGCTTTTGCTTATACTATTCTATATAGATTAACTGATTCTGTCAGACCATTTGTCAGTAAAGCCAATTGATATTGACTTTAGTGCTGCTTTTCTAAAATATTGATGTATTTCACTCCTCTCAAGCCACTTCTACTGATTACTGAGGAGCATTCTCATATTGAGACTTCAAATGTCAACCAAACATCCAACTGTAGAGATCATTCTTAAGTTGCTGCTTTTTGTTTCTGTTCATAAATGTGGGTTTTCTTTGTTAGCTTATACCCAGGATTTTGTTTTGTCGACTGAACTTCCATTTTCACAGGGCAAGCGTTTCTCTTCCAATACAGTAGAACAATTTCCTCTCAGAACAAGTCATAAGTCATTCAAGGGCAGTTGAATCTTGATGTATCTATCTGGGTGTAGCAATCTGATGTTGTCAAAACAGACTGACTTGTGTGTGGTAAACTCTTAAATGGCTAAACCCGGTTTCTCCTTTTCTGTGCTCTTCAATGGCCGCAGTAAATTTTCTTCACTGGACCTGCTGCATGCCTCAGATTTGGATAATTATACCAAAAAGATTATGTGAGGCAGTGCTCCCCCAAAGATATAAAACGTTACTTTTTCTTTCTTTTTTTAGGACACACTGCCTTTTACTTTCAGTTATGGAGAAACACATATCCAAGCTCACTAGAGGAGGGGTGGGAATAATTGAGTTTATATACTTTGACTGTCACGGCTGCTGGAACATGGCATAGTTTCATTAGTCTTATTCCTAACTCTACTTAGAATAGTATGAATTGACAGAATAAAATACCAATGTACAATTTTTACCACAATGCTTTTAAAATGTAGCTTTCCTCTTGACAAACAGCATTTTACCTGCCCATCAGTAAACTGTGTTGGAAGCTGCCAGTGTCTTGTCTCCATCCTCTCTCATTTGGTTAAAATTGTCTTCAGTGTTAGTGTCTTTAACAAGTCTTTTTTTGTTTTGTTTGCAAATATGATACATTTGTTAATGTATTTTCTTGTTTTAGCAGGTAAACGAAACTTAATAGTGTTTGAAAATACTAGTGTATCTGAATATTAACTTCCATAGCTACCCTAAAATCCATTTTGCATGCTCTCTATCATTAATACTTTTTCTAGAACATCTAAATTTTTCCAAGTTAACACCTTTTGAAAATTAAACCTAATTACAGTTTCTTAAGCAAGGTACCTTACGGACCTCCTGAACTCTGGCATATCTTCTGAAGGCTTATATTGATATTTAATGCTTAACTTGGCAGTGGTGGCATATATATGTATATATGTGTGTCTGTGTGTGTCTGTGTGTATATGAATGAGATTGATTATACATTTTCAAACTGGCAACTTAAAAAAAGGAATTCCATAACAAATCTTAAAGTATGTACTCCTATAGCATTTTTTTAACCTAGTGCAGTTGTTCCATTTTTCTTACCGAGATTTTTTTGTAATGAGCTATCTTGAAGACAGTTTTAATCATTTAAGGCAATAATACTAAGTTAGATATTTCACCACCCACTGCCATGTGTTGAAATAGCTGATAGATGGCAGAGAAGGGGCATTATGTCTGTAAAGCCTGCTGTTACTTCTAGACCCTTAAGTATCAAAGATGACCACAGATGTGGTCTTGTATCTCTTATACATATGAAGAAACTGCTGCCGCCATGTAGGAATTCATAATCAGCAGTTCACCATGCAGATTGACTAACTTTCTCCAAACCACCATAAACGTTTTGTACTGGAGGCTGTGAAGCTTGTGAAGCAAGCCAAAGCCCATAAATGGCTTGCTTCATGGTAGTCATCACAGGAGTAATTTAAAGCACTGTTGATCCCATCCCTTAATTTTCAGTGAAGATTGTCAGGAAATATATATCTGGGCTTTTGTTTGTCTCTGAAATGGATAAATAATTTTAAAATTGCCTGTGAAATATATCTTAAAGCTGCTGCATTTGATTGCCATCAAAATGTGTAATACTCCCACTTCGCTGATTGTGCTTGTCAAATCTACCACAATTTCTATATGTATACTGCAAGATGTGTATGAAGTGTTCCTGTTCAGTATACACATTGTTTATTTGGAAAGCTTCATAAGCTGCTTAATCACAAAACTCTAAGCACTATATACATATAATAACAGTGAAGAGAGAACTCTTAGGTGATGCAGATAGTTTACTTGTAAGTTTCTGAATGGTTTGTTTGTGTGTGTGTGTGTGAGAGAGAGAGAGAGAGAGAGAGAGAAAGAAAGAAAGAAAGAAAGAGGAGTAAGAAGCCAAAATCTAATATGGAGCCTCTTCAGTGAAAGAATCCACATTCTAAAATAAAAGAAACTGCAGCATAAATATCCCCTACACTTTCTACTAAATCTGCTTTACAAAATACTGTTGGAAAATCATGATGGAGGGTATATGAGCTTAAACACAAACACCTTTTCTAAGCAGGCTTTTGAGAAGGACTGGAAATATGCTCCCCAAATTATTTTCCTTTTGCTGTCATGCTATTTGAGCTCTGTTAATTAACTTGAGCTTTTCAAAATTTATCTAATGTGCTAATTTCAAGTCATCATCATCCAATTTGGAACATCTCCATGTCTGCTGCCAAGTTTGGCTTGTAACCTACTAAAAGCTAAAGGGACAAACAAAATGAAGTCTACAACATTTTGCATGAAATTGGGTCTGATTTTTCCTTTCCTTTCCACCAATTTCAGAGCTATGGCCTGTCCTAATAAAAGCCCATGTGATGCTTTCTGTGTGCATTTTCATGGGACTTTCCACACCTGCCTGTCACATCCTCTATGGATAACCCTAAACATTCCCTACTTTCCTTCCAATCCCCATTTTTTGTATGTATGTGTTGGTTTAAAACCCTGGGACACTTTAGCTACCTACAGTAATAGCATTCGACTTGTCCCCCCTGTTCCTCCAGGAAAGGAAGTTCTTCAAAGGCTTCTTTGGAAAAGTAAGTTTAATGCCTTGTTGTGTTTGTGCTGTAAGGAGTTACATCCCCAGTATAGCATTGCCTTGTGTCAGGAGCCTCGTTCAGACATTATGTCTGAACAGGAAATAGCAACTGGTGTTGAGTGCATAGGGCTGCACATGCTGGCACTAGCCCAAACAGCCCTTCCCTGCCTGCTCAGTCCCAGGCCTTCCTGTGTTGAGCAGAGAAGGTCTAAAGGGAGCTTCTACCTGTCTTAATCTGAATGTGAATGGAAGCTTTGAACAATCACACAAGCTGGTTAATGTACTCATTGACACTTCTATTTGCATTTAAGCAAACATGGGTAGGAGTCCCCTTTAAGGGAGGGGGCAGGATTAAAAACTCATACATTGACTAATAATGAAACATATCTTGTAGATATCTTTCCACATTTACTACTCTATTTTTGTGATGTACAAATAACATGAGAAAACTTGGTATACTTATTTGTATAACATTCTTGCTTATAAAACCCAACAACAACTACTACAACAACAACGGGGTTTTGGGGGGGATGGGGGGACAGAATGAGCTCAAACCATGAGAGAGTGTTTTTAAGCTTAATTTTAAATAATTAAATGTGCATTTATTTTGCTAGAAAATTGCCGTAATTTAAAAAATATTGGCATTTAAAATTGAACTAAAAACAGAGAGAACTAAAAAATATTTTCTTTACAAAATCCCACTGAGCAACATAAATCTCTGGAACATGCTGGCATTGTCTCCTGTCTCTGGTTGAAAGAGAGTGGACAACAGCAGGCAGAGGATCATAAAAGGCTGTACCACACCCATTCAGAGCTGTGTTTCTCTGTACATTAACTGTCTGTGTTGCCATACTTATTTGTGTGTCATCTACTATAAGATTATGCCGGGACACGATTCTTTCAATCTGCATTGAGAAATTGGTGAGAAAGTTGCAGTTGCTGCCAGACATTTTTGCAGCATGCCAGAAGTTAAGGGCAACAGCTGGGAAAGCCTCACATGTCAGGCAAGGAGCAAGGTTCCTCATGAATTACTTGCCACTGTTCACACACTTCCTTCCTTGCTTAGTTTTAAAGGTCATAACAGACCTGTGGGAAAGGGTTATTCCCCTCCTCCAACTTATTCGCTTCTGTCCCCCCCCCCCCCGAATGTGGAATAAGGAGGGATTGTAAATGGACAAGGACCTGGGAGACTAGGAATAAATTTCCCATGAAACCTACAAAAGACCTTGGGCCAGTCACTATCTCAACCTAACCTGCCTCACAGGATTGTTGTTAGGGTAACTTTGGGAAATGGAGAGAGTTGTTAAAGATTAACACATTTATTATGGTGTAGACCTTTTTGGGCTAGAGTCCACATCACTAGAAGCTTGACTCTTGGTAATCCATTAAGCTTACACAATAATACTGTTATATCCTTGAAACCAGTTTCTCTTGTCATAGCTGCTTAGGTAGTAAACTATAGAAAACACACACTTCTTGACCAACTAAAAAAGATCTTTAAGAGGCTTGCTAGAGTCATTAACTGGTTTCATCACTTCTAATCACTACCTAGAATCCTAACATGCAGATAGAAAACCACAGGCTTGGAGACCTAAAATATCATCTAAGCCAATCCTGTAATCCTATAACAATACATTTTCCATAGTCTTGAATGTGCTACTGGGCTATTTATTTTTTCATTTTCTGCTGTGAGCGCTGACCAGTTGGCTACCTCCTTTGAAAATATACCACAGCACTTAATGAGTTCATGGCAGTGTTGAATCTCAAAGTGAGAATCCCTAGCTCAGTATTTTAGTCACTGTATCAATCCAGGCCGTCTAATTGTTCAGTCTATGTTCTTTGCATGTCTCAAGTGAAGAAAGAAGTAGTGGCTCCGGTAGGCCACTACTAAACCATCAAAGAAAAATTCATAATACTATCATGTACTTTTGGCAAAAACTCATTTTTAAAACTACGAATCAATAGCTACATCTTACTTCAAGTATTAAACATATGCTTCTGTTAAGGCATCTAGGTGAGACAGGTACACATCTAGTATGACACTTCAAATTGTCTTAATGCCAGCACTACCACCCCTGCCCTGAAACTAAGCGTATCCTTCTGTGAACTCAAGAATTGTAGGTATGTAATGAATCTGAACAGCTGGTCCATTCCTGTTCATCCCAGCAAACACTTTGTACTGAAATACCAAATAAACAGCATTTAAAATCATAAGTGTTGCTTAGATTATAATACCACACATGGAGAACATGACCAGCTAAACTGCATCACATCAAAATATGACTTCAATAATCTTAGCACTTGTTATTTAGTGTAACGTTAAACAATCTAAGCTATATGTTATAGGATAAAAGGTTAAATCTCCCAGTGTCCTGGAGTGGAGTTAGTCTCTAGGACTCTTCCAAACAATTAATAGGGTAGCTGTGAGGAACTTTATTAGCCCTAGGCCAGTATCAGTAGTGAGATCTTCTCTGTTGATAAGGGGAAATGGATAAAGGAATAGTGATATGTATGCTTCCTTCTAAAATGTCAGAGGGGTTTTGCAACCCACTCCTAGATAGTGGGATTGCCGCATCTCCAAAGAAGGGAACAGGCTTCAGGCAATAGCCCTGGAACATTTGGGAATGGGAATTGTAACAGGAATTTTGTTGGGGCTTGAAGTATTTGCCATCTTGCTTAGCCAATAAAAGATCCCATAAGTCACTCACATATGTATAGGCTAACTGTTAGAGCTGAGCCCACTCAGGATGTCTTACAAAGCATAAAAACACAATTGTTGGCATCCATCCGTCTGGAGAGACGATGGAGTGCACTTCTGGGAGTGAAGTCAAACTGCTGTGTTAGCCGCACCCAAGTGACCTCCTTGGGGCGCAAGCCTGGGCAGTGTGTTCCAAAGGAAAGCAGAGCAACATATTTGGCACCAGCTTCGCTGCAGGAGTTGCCAGAGGGAGGCATACAAGGCACTATCCAACTGTCCTAGGGTTTACTCTTTAGCCTTATCTTCTCCTGAAGATATCCTGCAGGCAGTGGAGGTCTAGGATCAGTGTTTCCCTTCTGCTAGATGGGCTACCTTTCCAGGTTGATAAGCCCCACCTGCCCCTCAACTCCCGCTATACTATGTGCAGAAACGGCCTTCTTAACAGTTGGACCACTCTTAGTTTTGTCTGCTCAATCCTCCAAAGCCTTTCATCACGTGCAAGGGAAGTCCCTTAACTCATGAAGGCTCTGAGACCCTTCTGCTACCCTCCCCCCCAGTTTAGCTGACCAGTCAAAGCCAGCGAATGCATACAGTACACACGCACGCATTATGGGTCATTTGAAAGTTGCATAGAATAATAAGAGTTGGAAGGGATCCTGAGGGTCATAGTGTCTAACCTCCTGCAATGCAGGAATCTTTTTTTCTGAATTGTTTTTATTAATTTTCCAAATTATTACAAATCAAACCAAATTAAATTAAATTGGAATATTTTTGCCCAATATGGAAGAGCCCATGGAACAGATTTAGGGGGTATATGGGGGGGACGGGACAAAAGTTCCGTTTCGCAAGGAGAAATGGAACTACTTCCCTTATCCTATGCTGACTACGATCCTGTAAAGTACTTCCACATTTGATGGTAGTGCTACCGCACGAGACACAGGACAGAACATTGGGGTGATGGGAAGACAGACGTAGAATGCTTGTTGCTTAAACTGGCAGCAAAAAGGCTACTTGTGGTGTAACTCCTTAAGCGTCAGTGTTAACTGACAGTTTATTTGGTGTTTAAACAGGTAAAGAATTTAAGCTTGAATTCTTTGCCTTTATTTGAATGTATTAACATACTTGACTCATCCTGTTCTATTCTTTCCCCCCTTCCTTTTGCATTGTGTTCTTGAAAGGCTGGCTTCAGCTTGATTCTCTGGAGGTTTTGTTGTTTGGTCTGAATATCTGGCTTTGGGCACTCCTACTGAAGTTGGATATCATCTGCACACTGACTTTTGTGCTTCTTGGAAAGAGGAAGTCTGCATTCAGCCTTATTGACAGCACAGCAGTAATACTGTGTTTCTTTTTTTTTCTTCCCTGCAAGAGCGGAAAGAAGGCAGTTAAAGCCGTCCTGTGGGTTTCAGCGGATGGACTCAGAGTTGTTGATGAGAAAACAAAGGTTAGACACTGCTGGGTTTGGAACCATCATAAACTGTACAGATAATCACTGTAGTTCTCACTGCTTCTTCTATTGCAGGGTGTTAATAACTTCATACATGCCTAGTTCAGCGAATGAAATATGCTAATTACATATGGCTCAAATTTTATTTGGCTTTTTTTGCCTTTGTGAACTTAGGTCCTTTGAATTCTTGTTTTGCTTTGTTTGCTTGAAAAGGGATTTTTGTCATAGCAATAAATAGGGAGAAGGCAACAGTTTCATCCTGTTCTTTCTGTCCCTGCAGAAAAGCTGAAAGAGATTAAACTGCATACAGATATGTGATTGATCTGAATTTCATTCTTGCTGCATCCTAAGATTTTGAAAATCTGTGTGAGAATTGTTGTTTTTGTTTGTTTTTACATTTGTTATGGTGTGTATTTTTGTTTTTTTATATTGTAAACTGCCTTGTGATCCTTGGATGAAGGGCAATATTAAAAAAATAAGTAAAATAAAATATTGCAGTGAGAAATGAATAAAATATGTGAGGAAGGTATTATTTGAAGGCTCTAGAAGCCAGTGCAATTCAGATTAATTCTCAATCAAGGTTTTCAATCTTTAAAATATCTCTAAGGCATTACTGAAGGGAGAGCATTAAAATTGATGATTTGTATATCGCTTTATATGCTAATTTGTATCCCGAAGGTGCATATTTTAAAAACTGCATATGGCTTTTTAGTTGAATACCCAAATGTGTCCAATCCTATTTTTAGTTTTAAATGATGTTTGCGTGATATTTGTGCCATCCTATTTTATTTCAGGAGGGTTACAGTTATTCTTTTAAAATTGGCAGCCCAACTTGTCCCTTTCCCCAGTAAGCACACAGAGATCAGTGGGAGTTCTGCCAGTGACTCTAGTAGGCTGGGGGTCACCTATGTTCTTTGCTCCCTGCTCCTCCCTTTTTAAAAAAGTAGTGATATATGGAGGTATCTGCAGAGGGGAATAATGCCAACCAAGGACAGGTTTGCTTCCACTGCAGCTGCCATTGAATGTCAAATATAAGGAGGTTCTGTGATGGATCATACCCTGTAGTGGCACTGTTTGGGATGCTACAGATGACACAACTCTGTCTCTCTGCTGCCTCAATCCTCTGTGTCAGTGTGGAAGGCAGCTGCATCCCAGGGACAGCTGTGGAAATGATGTACATTGAAGCGTAAGGAAACTGTTCCAGCAATGATTATATTTATACGTGTGACTAATACCCACTGTGCAAGTCCAGAGCCCCATGCAGGTTCAGAGCCAATTTGATGTGTTGCGTAGTGAAAGAGAATAAGATGCGAGTTGGCAAGCTAATGATTCAAATGTTGGGCGTGAGCCTGCTGTATAGATTTCCCCTATTCTCAGCTCCCCACTTACAATATAGAGCTGTTGTAAGGGCTACTGAGGGCCCAAACCAGATGTGTGCAGATTTGGTAAACATTGATTTGCCACTTTCATCGTAAAGTGGAGATGAAGAACCAATGTGCATTTTATTACTTTTTTGACAAAAAAGAATATAGCGGGGAAGCGACTCTTGGCTGCCTTCCCAGAATTCTGCTTGAAGACCCCCCTCCCTTATTAACTTTCAGTATCTGAGACAGCCTGAGGAACAGAGGGTTAAAAGCAGCAGAGCAGAGGTAAGGCAAGGGAGGCGAAGGGTTGCACTCCCACCCCACTAAATTTAATGACAAAATACCCCCCCAGCACCCCCCAATTGGCAGCAGCATCTTTAGCAAACATGTGTATATCTGGTTTTTGACCTGAAAATGTATGTGAAATGCTTTGAATTCACGTAAGCCCTTATATGGGGACGCAGGTGGCGCTTTGGGTTAAACCACAGAGCCTAGGACTTGCTGATCAGAAGGTTGGCGGTTCGAATCCCTGCGACGGGGTGAGCTCCCGTTGCTCGGTCCCTGCTCCTGCCAACCTAGCAGTTCGAAAGCACGTCAAAGTGCAAGTAGATAAATAGGTACCGCTCTGGCGGGAAGGTAAACGGCATTTCCGTGCGCTGCTCTGGTTTGCCAGAAGCAGCTTAGTCATGCTGGCCACATGACCCGGAAGCTGTACGCCAGCTCCCCTCGGCCAATAAAGCAAGATGAGCGCCGCAACCCCAGAGTCGGCCAAGACTGAAGCTAATGGTCAGGGGTCCCTTTACCTTTACCGTTTAAGCCCTTATATGAAAGTCAAGTGGTGTTGTTATTATGCCTCTTACTATTATAGTTTTGTCTAAGTCAGGAATCAAAAGCCTATGGTCCTTCAGATTTTGTTAGACTCCAGCTCCCATCGGCTTGAGCTAGCAGGGCCATTTGGCAGGAGTGGTAAGGGTTGCCCTACAGCCGCATGTGAAGGGCCAAAGTTCCCCCACACCTGATTTAAGTCCTGTGCTTCCAATGGTTCACCTGCCCTCTGTTTCCATTAACTAAACTCTCTCTAGAGCTGCTGCTGTTATATATTTAACTATTTTAAAATGCAGCTGAACTTCGCCACGGATGCTTGAGAGCCAGTTACTGCTTAATAAACAGCTTAGCTTAAAGATGCCAATATTAAAGCTGTTATTCTACACTCTGCTACTACACTCTATAATGCTTGATGGTAATATTTCAGCTCATGTGGGAAATTGATTGTAATATTGCCCCTTGGTGGTTGGATAAATTAGTACAGGTCTCCAAACATTGAATCTCCAATCAGTACAATAATTTTGAGGATACACTTGCACAGACCTTTGAAGAGAAGCCAAAGTTGTTTTTTTAAGTCACCCCTTTAAATATGTGGAATATATGTGGAAATATATAAAGCAAATATATCCGGCAGACTGAAAGGTACAACTTTGGTATTAACCTGATAGAGGGAAGAAGGAAATCTAGAAATGTACTGTGTGGTATATTCCACGCTCCTGTAATGATTTGAATTTCTTATATCATCTTTCTTGTTTTTTTTCTTTAGGACCTTATAGTTGATCAGACAATAGAGAAGGTTTCCTTCTGTGCTCCGGACAGGAATTTTGATAGGGCATTTTCTTACATCTGTCGAGATGGCACAACACGACGCTGGATATGTCACTGCTTTATGGCTGTAAAGGACACGGTAAGCTGCTTTTAGGATCACAAAAAAGCAAGAGGCCCTTTCCAAATTATGTCACTTGTCTAGAGAAATTTAGCTTTCTTGTGGCAATCTTGTCATTTAAGAGCAGTGCATTCAACAGACTCAGATATTTGAAACTGGAATGTTAAAATCCTGTAGCTAGTGTAAATCATGTATGTTTCTTAATACAAACAAGCAACCTAATGTGCTTACAGAGCATGAATTGCCATTTTTAACAATTGTACAGTATTTGCGTTATGGATTTTATAGCACCAATATTTCAATATATGAACTGACTGAACAGCATTAACACCTGGCAGCTAAAATATATATTTAAAGTCTTAATCCATGTGTATGTCTCATGTCTCTCATAACCTGTGCTTTAACTGGATGTAATAGTTCTGAATTCTGCTGACCAGAATTTGTACAGAGAAGCTTGCATTGAGTGCCAGCTATCATTTGGCAATGTTTGGAGGAAATATGTAGTTCCATTTTGGTTTCTGAATGACGCAATATCTTTTCAGGGAGAGAGGTTGAGTCATGCAGTTGGCTGTGCGTTTGCAGCCTGCTTGGAGCGAAAGCAAAAGAGAGAGAAGGAGTGTGGGGTGACTGCCACCTTTGATGCCAGCAGAACCACATTCACAAGAGAGGGGTCTTTCAGGGTTACTACAGCAACTGAACAAGCAGAAAGAGAGGAAGGCATGAGGCAGATACAAGACACAAAAGGTAATGGGGTACAAGTCTGGCTATTGGGAAGCTCTGCTGACTCAAACTACCATTTTACCTGGCTTGTCATTTTCAATACCAGTGAGATTATGAACCCTACTGCAAAATAACTTCATTATACCTCTTGATAAGGTTTTGGACCTAAAATATCCTCAGTAGGCCCCTGAGAGCTTTGGATTTTGCAGAAACAGAGATATAGGGTGTGGTGTATTCTGTGCGTTAGATTGAGGAGGAGGGATTAGTGTAACTCCTTAATTTCCCATGTTTCTGAGCTTGATTTGTCTAATAGGCATGGAGAACCTTTGACCCTCTAGAAAGGGCTGTGCTACAACTTCCATCATCCCTTGCCATTGGCCATTCTTACTGGGACAGGTAGGAGTTGTAGTTGGCGATCTCTGGAGGGCCAAAATTTTGCCACTCCTAGTCTAATACTTTGCTTTCTTAAATACTAAAGGAGCGCCTGCAGATTTCAAGGCCTGCAACACTTCAGAGCCAGTGATCTTGGAAAAAGTAATAATGATTTACCTAGTTGGTTAAGAATAGAAGTTGTCTTAACACATAGACTCACAAACAATGGTTGCATCTTTTTGACAAGATAGAACAGATAATCTTTTAGTACACTTATATTTTCACTCTTGACTTCATAGGCATGTATTTGCCCCCTACATATTAGGTTCCCTGCACCCAGCCCTTTAAATAATGACTGAGAGTGTTAGTTTCCTTTAGAGGTATGTGGGGCATAGGCACCAATACAGTTGGGAAGTGCGTAAATTAAGAAGTGGAAGAAAGCGGCAGGTCTTGGAGCTATTATCGAACAAATCATTTAAATGAGCTTCTCTGTCCCATATCTTGGCGTACTGTTGCTTATTTCACCATATTTAATTCAAATATGCCTGGAAAATGCTTAATGTAGAACACAATATTCTGATAAGATGTTTGCAATTTTAGTTTCATTATCTGGAACGACACACTGGTGGAAGCCTGTGCAGGAACTTCCACTACTGCAATGGGGGCTTTCCCCTTCTCTCCTCTCCTTGCCCACCCACTCCAAATTGGCTTGTTGAGGGGGGGGGACTGGGGGAAACTGCAATACAGTATGTGAGGGAAGATTATTTCATTGGGAAAGCAAGAATGCTTAAACTGATGGAATTTTTGAAACAGTGAAGCACTGAATTGCTCCCTATACATTTCTGTCAAATGTCTGGCAGATCAATGTGCAGCATCTCCATGGCTCTTTGCTATGCAAAAGCCATTCATTAATGGCTTATTATTTTGTGTGATGTCTATGAAATGTTCAAACAGATAAAAGACTTAAATCCAGCTCTAGAGGGCCATTTGTAGTGAATTTGAATGTAAACAACAGCAAACAACCAAACCCACAGCAGAGTATTTCAGAGGGCTTAAAATCTTGATTAAAAGAAGCAGCTTTAACTGCCTTCCTAAAGGCAAGCCATGAAACCAGTGCAGATCTCTCAAGGGAGTTCCAGAGGTGGGGGCAGCTACAGAAATGCCCTTTCATATGTTATGGATACCTGAAGGGACACTGAGAAGGGCCTCTGTGAAAGATCCACGTTCTCAGGCAAGATTATATGGAAGAAGGAGGAGGAGGAGGCATTTCAGGCAATCTGGCCATAAGCCATTTAGGTCTTTATAGGTAAAAATGAGGACTTTGAATTGCATTCAGAAAGGAATAGGTATCCAGTGCATTTGTTACAAAAGGGGAGTAACGTGAGTCCTACATCCCTATACCTCCATAAGATGCCTAGCTGCAGCAGTCCAAACCAAATGACATTTCTAAACAGTCTTCAAAGGCAGCCCCATTTAGAGTGTGTCAAGATGAGAGGTGATTTGCTACATCCTGATCTTGAAACAACAGAGCAGTAGCAGTGAAGGCGGAAAATGGAATTCATAACAAGTCATTATTATCGTTGAAATGTTTGCTAAACTAACCTGGATAGATTAAGAGGCTAGTTAATTGCACTGAGCACTGTCTCTGTATTAGTCATGATAAAAATGCAAAAAACAATTACTGTAGAAAAATAGCAGTTTGCATCTATCCTCTATCTATCTATCTATCTATCTATCTATCTATCTATCTATCTATCCAGGAAGTTACCATATTGTTTTTTATTAATTTTTAAAAATCTCTGAAGAACCCAATAATAAAAGGTCTCTTTATCTTGATTAAAAGAACCCAATGATAAAAAGGTCTCTTTATCTTGATCCCTGTGTTAACTTTTTCCTGCTATTTTTTCTCGCAGTTGAAACTGATGCGAAAGCGGTGGTGTCGAGTGTTGTACCTGGCAATACAGCCCCATCACCAAGTTCCCCAACCTCTCCTAGTGCTGAGGTTGCATCCTCTGCTGACAAAGAGTCAAATAACCCCCATGCTATCCCACGAAGACACGCTCCCATAGAGCAACTAGCCAGACAAGGCTCCTTCAGAGGTTTCCCTGCTCTTAGCCAGAAGATGTCCCCATTTAAACGACAGCTCTCTTTGCGAATAAATGAGCTCCCTTCAACGGTGCAGAGGAAGAGCGACTTCCCCATGAAAAACGCAGGTAGGGCAAGATTTATCCCCATGTCCTTAGTACACTTGGGTGCAGTTTGAGCTCACTTGATCACCACATTTGAGAGAGATCTCTGTAAAGAGATGTTATGGTCCTCTACCCCTCATACCTTCACTGTTTCTTTCTTGAAATGTCAGTGTCAGGCACCAATTTTGTTGTTGGCTCTGCACCAAAAGTGTACTTACATTGTGACCTTAACTTCTATCAACTTTCCTCTGTATAATATTTCTGTGTTTCTCCATTTTTTTAATGGATTTTGCCGACTGGCAATTGTGCCTTGGTTGTCGAGTGTTTCAGAAGTCGAACGGTCTTCCAGAATGGATTACGTTCGACAACCGAGGTTCCACTGTATTATACATACCTAGCCCAATAATATTTACTATTGTTAAATACCTTTACAGTTTGAACTACTTGGAACACATTCAGAGGTAGAAATGTATGGTCTGAACATCTGGGCCATGAGCATCGTGGTTTAAGTTGGCATATTTTAATTCATGTGCTTGCACAGAGGAATGAATTAAATACTTACCGTATTTTTCGTCCCATAGGACGCTCCGTCCCATAGGATGCACCTACTTTTTTTGGGGGGGGGGGGGAAATAAAGGAAAAAAAATTTCCCTTTATTTCCCCCCCAAACCAGGTCGGGGAACAGTGGGATGGCGGCGCTGCGCCTCCCCGCTGTCCCCCGAGCTTGTGGGGCTGGCCGATGTCTGCCCGGCGCGAGGGGCGTTCTGCTTCAAGGCGCCCCACGCGCTGGGCAGCAGGCTGCAGACACCTGCGCGAAGCACGGGGCGTCCTCCGGAGGGCGCCCCATGCTCCGCGCTGCAGGCTGCTGCCCGCAAGCCTTGCGCGCCCGGGGGGAGTTCCCCTGGGCGCTGCAGGCTTGCCGACACCTGCGTGAAGCACGGGGCGTCCTCCAAAGGGCGCCCCGTGCTCCGCGCTGCAGGCTGCCGCCTGCAAGCCTTGCACACCCGGGGGAACTCCCTCCGGGCGTGCAAGGCTTGCGGATAGCTTCCTGGAGCCTGGAGAGCGAGAGGTGTCGGTGCGCACCGACACCTCTCGCTCTCCAGGCTTCAGCGAAAGCCTGCATTCGCCCCATAGGACGCACACACATTTCCCCTTCATTTTTGGAGGGGAAAAAGTGCGTCCTATAGGGCGAAAAATACGGTAGTTCTTGGGGGGGGGTTGTTAGATATTGCTAAATTAGGGCCGATCCAATATTGCATAGCCATAGAAATATCATGTGAGTGGGGGGAGGAGAGAAGAATGTGCCCTGTGCATTCAGTTGACTGCATTCCTGTGCAATTTTTATTCTTATTTTCAGTTCCTGAGGTTGAAGGAGAAGTGGATAGCATTAGTTCCCTGTGCTCCCAGATTACAAATGCATTTAGCACACCATCGGAGGACCCGTTCACCTCTGCCCCTATGACAAAACCAGTCACTGTAGTTGCACCACAGTCTCCTGCTTTTCAAGGTGTGTCCTCTCTAAGTTTGGGTGCATTCATGGTGTTTGTTACATATGCAATGCTGCTTTCCTCCACCGCCATTGCTTTAATGTCTCTAAGTGTCTTGCAACTGCCTCGTTTGTCTCTGAAGTCATTATGCTTTGCTCATTTTATATGCTTTGTAACCTTTTCCTCAAAAGATGAGGACCCATCCAAAACTATTCAACTAATTATATAAAATGGTTTCAAAGAGAGGATCACATTTTTAGCCTTGAAAACAATTGGTGTGTTGATTTAAATGAGGTGCAACTTCAAAGTTTTGATAGCTTTGCTCAAAGTAACTTAAGACTGGATCCTTGAGACCAATAATAATCCCAACGAATTTTGGTGAAATACAAAATGTGATTAGAATTTCAGGTTGTGGAGTAGAAAATTGATTTCATTAGCCAGAATATCTTTACAGTTCCAAGTTGTTGCACACTTTCTCAATTCAAACCACACCCTTAGTGCTCAGGAAGTAAGAATAATAATAATAATAATAGTAATAATAATAATAATAATAATAATAATAATAATAATAATAATTTATTATTTGTACCCCGCCCATCTGGCTGGGTTTCCCCAGCCACTCTGGGCGGCTTCCATAGAAACCAAAAATACACTAAAATATCACAGATTAAAAACTTCCCTGAACAGGGCTGCCTTAAGATGTCTTCTGAATGTCAGGTAGTTATTTATTGCTTTGACATCTGATGGGAGGGCGTTCCACAGGGCAGGCGCCACTACCGAGAAGGCCCTCTGCCTGGTTCCCTGTAGCTTTGCTTCTCGCAATGAGGGAACCGCCAGAAGGCCCTCGGCGCTGGACCTCAGCGTCCGGGCAGAACGATGGGGGTGGAGACGCTCCTTCAGGTATACTGGGCCGAGGCCGTTTAGGGCTTTAAAGGTCAACACCAGCACTTTGAATTGTGCTCGGAAACGTACTGGGAGCCAATGTAGGTCTTTCAAGACCGGTGTTATGTGGTCTCGGCGGCCGCCCCCAGTCACCAGTCTAGCTGCCGCATTCTGGATTAGTTGTAGTTTCTGAGTCACCTTCAAAGGTAGCCCCACGTAGAGTGCATTGCAGTAGTCCAAGCGGGAGATAACCAGAGCATGCACCACTCTGGCGAGACAGTCCGCGGGCAGGTAAGGTCTCAGCCTGCGTACCAGGTGGAGTTGGTAGACAGCTGCCCTGGATACAGAGTTGACCTGCGCCTCCATGGACAGCTGTGAGTCCAAAATGACTCCCAGGCTGCGCACCTGGTCCATCAGGGGCACAGTTACCCTATTAAGGACCAGGGAGTCCTCCACACCAGCCTGCCCCCTGTCCCCCAAAAACAGTACTTCTGTCTTGTCAGGATTCAACCTCAATCCATTAGCCGCCATCCATCCAACCGCCTCCAGGCACTCACACAGGACCTTCACCGCCTTCACGGGTTCTGATTTGAAAGAGAGGTAGAGCTGGGTATCATCTGCATATTGATGGACACCCAGTCCAAACCCCCTGATGATCTCTCCCAGCGGCTTCATATAGATGTTAAAAAGCATGGGGGAGAGGACGGAACCCTGAGGCACCCCACAAGTGAGGGCCCAGGGGTCTGAACACTCATCCCCCACCACCACTTTCTGAACACGGCCCAGGAGGAAGGAGCGAAACCACTGTATAACAGTGCCCCCAGCTCCCAGCCCCTCTAGGCGGTCCAGAAGGATGTTATGGTCGATTGTATCAAAGGCCGCTGAGAGATCCAGCAGAACTAGGAAACAACTCTCACCTTTGTCCCTAGCTCGCCGGAGATCATCAACCAGCGCGACCAAGGCAGTTTCAGTCCCATGATGAGGCCTGAATCCCGATTGGAAGGGATCCAAATGGTCCGCATCCTCCAGGCGTGCCTGGAGTTGTTCAGCAACCACGTGCTCAGTCACCTTGCCCAAGAATGGAAGATTTGAGACTGGGCGATAGTTGGCCATACTGGCCGGGTCTAAAGATGGTTTTTCAAGAAGCAGTTTAATGACCGCCTTTTTAAGGCGGATCTGGGAATGTTCCCTCACAGAGGGAAGCATTCACCACCCCGCAGAGCCCATCGCCCAGCCCTTCCCGGCTTGCTTTTATTAGCCAGGATGGGCAAGGATCAAGGAGACAGGTGGTTGGTTTCACGTGTCCAAGCAGCCTGTCCACATCCTCGGGGGTAACGGATTGAAATTGATTCCATGCCACTTGACCAGACAGAGCTCTAGCACTCTCCCGCCCCAGCCCTGCTCCCACGGTGGTGTCTAGCTCCTTCCGAATATGAGTGATTTTATCTGCAAAAAACTTTGCAAAATCGTTGCAGGAGATCTTGGGGTCTTTACAAGGCCCCGGTGGTAAAGGTGGTTCCGTTAAATTGCGAACCACCTGAAAGAGTCTCCTACTATTTTCTGCAGATGCAATAGAGGCGGTGAAGAAAGTCCGCCGTCGCTATCGCCACTTGGTAGGCTCGACGTTGAGCTCTAACCTGTGTCCGGTCAGATTCGGAGTGAGTTTTTTGCCACTGACGCTCTAGCCGTCTCAGCGATTGTTTCATTGCCCTCAGCTCCGAAGAAAACCACGGGGCTGTCCGGGCTCCATGCAATCGGAGAGGGCACTTCGGAGCCAGACAGTTGATAGCCCTGGTTAACTCCGCATTCCAGCGGGCCACCAGGGAATCAGCTGAAAGGCCATCAACATGGGACACTTTAAATTTAAACATGTGGGTAGGATAGTAGAAGTCTGTAATTAATGGCTTTGAATTTTCAGTGCAGATGAACTAGTTTAACTGTTTTGATTAGGTTATGAAAAAAACAGATTGGGTTACATTTGAGTATAAAATGTGGAGGTCATTTTATTTGCATTCTGCTGGGGGAAAATAGTTAAAAATGACTTGGTTGTCTTAACACTTGAGTCAACAGGAAATGTAATTTGCATAGTAGAAAATGTCAGTAGATTAACAGTGTGAAAGAGTGGCTGAGATGTTGATGTGTGTTGCATGTTGGCAGAAATCATACATGTATTTTTAACATCCCAGTCACCTGCATGCCTTGCATGAATTAACAGCATTGATGTTGTCTGCTCCCATTTTAGTTAATGGCACTGCCTCTGCCTTCAGTGTGCTTACTGCTAAACCAGCTCAAACTACTGTAGCACCCACAGCAATACCAGTTCGTGAAACCAATCCTTGGGCTCTTGCCCCTTCTGCTCCAGCTGCTGCTAAAACTAGAGCCGCAGCCACTCTTTCTGGTAAGACCGGGCACAGATCCTGTGGGTTGAAATATGTGGTGCTGGATTAGAGGGATCTTTCATCTAATGCATTGCTTGGGGATTTTTAATATCCAAAGCCATCTGGTTTGAGGCAAAGCAAAGGAATCCATTTATTTTATTTACAGCCTTTCTGTTTCACTCTTTGCTGCAAAAAGCAATTCCAGAGAAGATAACAATAAAATATGCATAAAGCAAGGCAGAGGAATTGCAATTTGAAGGGGGGGGGGAGAATCCAATCTGGCATTACATTCCTGCAAACGCCTGGGCAAATAGCCAAGTCTTTACCTGGTGCAGGAAGCTCAACTGTGTCTGCACCAGTCTTCTCTTAGAAGGGAGGGAGTTCCAAATCTGGGGTGCCACCACCAGCAAGGCTCTCCTTTGCATCATCACCAGCCAGGGACAGTTGTAGGAATAATAAATAGGTGTTCAAGGATGCTTGAGGTGCAGCTTTGTACTTTTACTTCAGTATCTAGGGAAACACTTAGATGGCTTGAGAGAGGATAAGAATTTACTGCAGGAGCAAGACTACTTTAGTAGCCAGGATACACCTGCCACCATTTGTAAATTCAAAGCTGGCACTGTAGCAGGGCACATGGGACTTGCCAACCTGGGAGGGTAGCCTATCTAGGAGAAGGAAAACTGATCCTAAACCTCCTCTGCCTTGTGGGATATCGTCGGGAGAAGAAAAAATTAAGGCGTAAATCCTACACAAATCCTGAATGGAGTTCCTAAGACGGTTGGATGGCGCCTTGTACGCCTCCTTCCGGCAACTCCTGCAGCCAGGCTAGTGCCAAATTTATTGCTCTGCTTTCCTTTGGGCCATATCAGCAAGGTCAAGAGGGGGCAGCCCAGGACCTCCATCCCCACTGACCATGCTTGCGCCCCGAAGAGGTCACTTTGGTGCTGCTAACACAGTGGTTTGACTTCGCCCCTGAAGTGCAGCTCATAGTTAAACTCTAGCAAAGGATGAATCTACTGATTTGGGGGCAGCTGTACATGTAATGTACCAGACATGATCACTGTTTGCATACCAGTACTCCCCAAACATCTGTACAGTCTTGAATATTGGAAGTGAGTCAATTACGTCCAGGGGTCCGGCACACTTCCCTGCGCCTCCTCTGACCCTTCCGAAGACCTTTGACTCAGCAGAGCGTAAAACACAGCGGAAGTAGAAGCTTGAAACGTTCTGTCGTGTGGCGGCAATAACTCAGGCTGACACGCAGCTCTCCTTATCTTAAAGTCTTTATTCTCGCACAGATCAACACATCGTAAATCTTCCCGGTGAGTCGCAACTCATGTTGCTCCTTCCTCCATAGAGCAAACACGCAGACTGAAAGAACACAGAGAAACCACTCCCTTTCCGTGTTCTATGCCCGCCCTCTCAGAATGTGAGGCGTCATCACTCAGAACTCTTAACCCTGTAAGTTCTGACTCTCTCAACACCCCCTCTCGAATCACGTTCTGAGAGGACTTCTGAGTGTTCAACACCTTCCCCATTGCCTTCCGCCCCTTCCTGGCATCGTTGTTAGGCACCTGTTGAACCTCACAAACCTCAGGTTCGCACTGTGCGAAACCAACCCACGCATTTGTGACCTGAAACCTCTCAGGTGGAATTCCCTTTGTTGCCCGTGAAGACCACCTGGGCACAAACTGGGATTCTTCTCCTGACCCACTGGGGCCAGCAAGTGTGTCTTCCTCATCAGACTCCCCCTCTGACTTGACACGTCTGTGAGCTTTCTCCATTATGCGCACAGGAGATGAGGGCTCACTCTTGGACACTCCTTTCACAACCTGTGGAGACGCCTCTCCCTGGTCCTGATCCTGATCATCGACCAGATCACCATTACCTGGCTCTCCCTCCTGCTCAGATTCGGATTCTGACAGACAATCTGAGACAGTGTCATGGCTGACTTTGCGCCTTGACCTATTTCCATGCTGCTCTTTGAACTCTGCATGCTTGCTGACCAGAAGCTTGGTCTGATCACCTTCTGGGTATGCAAATCTCCACCCCTTGGTCGCGGGTTCATACCCACAGAAGATCATTTCCTGGTATCTTGGACCACCCTCTTGTTGCAACCACTTTGGTACAGGCACCATGGCCCTGCAACCAAACGAACGGAAGAAATGCACCTGTGGCTTCTGTCCGTTGAGCAAGAAATATGGGGTGTCACCTACCACTGCATTGTAGCACCTGTTCATCGTGAAATTGGCCGTCTTTACTGCCTCCCCCCAAAAACTGTGAGGCAACCCAGAGTCATCCAGTAAGATCTCGGATGCTCGGACCAGAGCCTTACTCCTCAGCTCTGCCACGCCACTCTTCTGAGGTGAAGTCACCTTGTGACGTATCCCCCTCTGGCGAAAGAAACCCTTTAGAGCAGACCCAGTGACCTCAGAACCACGGTCAAACTGGAAACCTTGCACCTTGGTGGAGAACCTCTGTTCCACCTCCGCAACCCAATCTTTGATCAGTTGCGCTGCTTCCTCCTTAGCTTTCAGCGTGAAAGCCCATGCGTTCCTAGTATAGTCATCTGTCAGCACCATCAGCCACTTGGCCTTGCCCAGACTTGGCTGTGGCATACCTATAAGGTCTGCGTGCACAAGCTCAAAAGGCCTTGTGGTCACTCTCTCCACCCTGGGATGGCTAAATCCCTTGTTTCTGGCTTTCCTGCAAGCCTTGCAATTCAAAGGTTTACCACATTCTTTTACCTTGCAACCTTTGGTGCACTCTGATAACATCTGGACGTCCTCACAGGACCCATGTGACATCCTCTTGTACCACACGCAAGCACACGACACATGAGTGTGATCAGTGGCTTTCCCAACATTCCCCTCACCCTCCAGAGGTGATTCCAGAACAAAGAGGTTGTTTTGATCTTTTCCAACACTTACGAGCTCCTTCCCATCTCTGGAAATTGTACAAACATTTTTTGCAAAACTCACAGAATATCCCTCCTGTAAAAGGCACGGTACAGACAGCAGGCTATGTTTTAACTCAGGGAGAACATAAACCTTCAATTCAGCCTGTAAAAAGGAGACAAACATATTAGAAATATGGGTTACACGGCCCTGTGAACCTGTAGCAAATCTAACTGTTTTCTCAGTTGAAACAGCCTTGCAGTTCCACATTTGTCCATCAGGTGGCGCTGATACCAAATGGGCATTCGCAGCTGAGTCAACAACCCAACGTAGCACTCTCTCCCCTCTGGAGTTGTCCTTCTTTGTTGCCTTAGCAACTGCCTTCCTGCTGCCCCCGACCTTGGAGCTGCAGGTGTTGTTGCTGTCCAAAACCGCCATAGAAGCAGTCAGCTGATAAGCTTTCTCACGCCTGCTCAGTCTGTTGCCATGGAAACCCGGCTGGTTCCCATGGGAAATGTCCTTGGGACCTTCCTGCCTTGGCTCCCTTGCTCTCTGTGGGCAGTTGCGACGCAGATGTTCAGTTGAAGCACAAACAAAACATCTCCGAGTGGAAAACTTTGCAACTTTGCCTTTGGTCTTTTCTGCCCCCCCAACCTTTCCAGCAGCCCTCCTCGAGGCTTTTCTGCCGTTGGGAAAATGGCTTTTGGCTTCTGCTGTGGTTTCTCTGCAAACCCCTTCCAGCTCCTGCCAAACAGCCTGGGCACTCTCAAGACCCTTGGAATGGCCTTTCTGGCCTGCACCCCCAAACTTAGGGGCACAGCCTCCAGAGGAACAGCTTGCCACTGCTTTCCTCTTTCCAGCTTTCAGCAGCTTCCCAGCACACGGCTGCTCATCTCTCTGGCGTGTCAAAGCTTCGCAGCAGCTTTCAGACACGGCTTCAGCCCACTTTGGGCTTTCTGGGCATTCCTCAGCTTCTGTGCAGCATCTGGCCCCCTCTGGGCGTTGCTCAGCCCCTCTTGGAATCTCTGGGCGTCCCCCAGGCTGACGTCTGGCCCCCTCTGATGTGGCTCCCACTCCTCTCAGTGCCTGCCACTCTCCCCAGGGCTCCTTCCCGTCTGCCTCTCCAAAAGGGATTAACGACTCCTGGCTGTCTGCCATCTCTCCCCGGGGCCCAGATTACTCACGAGTACCTCCGGTCCGGCAGATCTCAGCTCCTCCCAGCACACTCCTGGCTGGCTTTTGGCTGCAGTTTCCCTTTCCCAGCGAGCTCCCTTCGCTTCAGCTGGCACCAGCTTCTCCTTAGCTGGCCTCTGGGTGCAGCCCTCTCACACGCACGAACGTTGCTTATCTTTATTGCTGATCTCCATAACCTATTGGAAGTGAGTCAATTACGTCCAGGGGTCCGGCACACTTCCCTGCGCCTCCTCTGACCCTTCCGAAGACCTTTGACTCAGCAGAGCGTAAAACACAGCGGAAGTAGAAGCTTGAAACGTTCTGTCGTGTGGCGGCAATAACTCAGGCTGACACGCAGCTCTCCTTATCTTAAAGTCTTTATTCTCGCACAGATCAACACATCGTAAATCTTCCCGGTGAGTCGCAACTCATGTTGCTCCTTCCTCCATAGAGCAAACACGCAGACTGAAAGAACACAGAGAAACCACTCCCTTTCCGTGTTCTATGCCCGCCCTCTCAGAATGTGAGGCGTCATCACTCAGAACTCTTAACCCTGTAAGTTCTGACTCTCTCAACATTGAATGCATGTATGCATGCATTTTAGCAAGGGTTGCCAGATACATTTACCCAGTTGCATAAAAATGCATGTATGTCGTACTTTGCTGCAGTGGAAAGCCACAGGTTGGTTGTGCCAGTTGTGTCTAGCTGGACCTCCACATTTCTGCTTACCATGAGCAAGTAGCTCAGACCTTTGGCACGGCATGATGCCCATGAACACAAAGATCCCTCCCTGAAGTTCTCCATGAATTGCGCAGAACTTATGGGAAGTGTCTTTTTCACACTGTACTTTGGTTGGCTAAAACACCTGTTGCGCAGTGCAGCATGAGATTCCTATTGCACAGATCAGTGTTGAAGCATTTTTGGAGCGTGTAGAAGCAGCATAAGACTTTTGCTGCTCCTTCTCTAAACTACAGAGCAACATGTGACCTACCCAGAATCCTCTGGCATGTGTAGAGGACTTGGGCAAAGTGAAGAATCAGTGGAGAAGTCCAGCGATGGCTGACTACTGAGCCAAGCCAAATTTGTACACCCTTTTTTGGGTCTATAGATGTTCTTATTTACTGCCTCCACTGCTGAAGGCAGTGTGCCTCTGAATAACAGTTTCTGGGAATAACACATGGGGAGAGCACTGTTGCACTCAGAACCTGGTTGTAGGCTTTCCACAGGCATCTGGTTGGCCTCTGTGAGACTAGAGGGGTCTTTGGTCTGATCCGGCAGGACTGGATTTGAAGCAGAGACCTTTCAGAACCCTACAATGCTATCTGAGGTTCTGTAAGCCAGAAGGCAGGGGCAGAACTTCATGCTTTATGGAACCAAGCATACAAGTTTTACCACTGAGCTATAGCTTCTCATCTGATGGCATATGAGGCCACCACCTTGCCAAAGATAAGTAGGCCTGGGTCTGGTCAGTGCCTGGATGGATAACAGCCCGGGAACCAGATATACACTGCCTTGGACTCACGATGGAAGGAAGGCAGGATATAAATGTAACAAAATTAATGAAAATAAATAGTTGGAAGGAAAGACTCAGAAGCAGCTCCAAGGTGAAGCATCAAAATCTGCTTAAGTTGGGGATTATTGGACAGTAGTAACATGCCCTTTCATATTTGAAGAGTAAAGAAACCCAATAGAGAAGGAGGCAGGGGTTTAGCCTTTGCAGAGAAGAGGGTGGGAATAAGGCATGATCCAAAAAAGAAGTATTAAGTTGAAACAAGTTAAAAGGAACTGAAATGTTAAGTATTGAATATTACAGAGCAATTAGACAGAGGTTAACAGACTGAATTGCGTAGAAAGCGTAAGCAAGGAGTATAAGTGAAGGAAGGGAAGGAACGAAAGCAACAAGCTGTCAGTAAGTACAGTTTCAAACTATCATGCCAGTTTTGCAAATGGTGAATTCCGAGTCAGAGTTTATTTATTTAGCAGTCAGTACAGATATCACACACTCAGGCTTGTAATTGGCGATTGGGCCATTGCACACCATGTTTGGCAATCTCCCTGATTCCAAAGTGGGGTGCATAAATTCCCCAGTGCCTGCTTGGAATGCCATGTACTATACTATCCTTCCCTAGGCCTTTCATTTGGCCTAGGGCAGGTGGAGATCCTAAAGTCTGCGGGCCAGTCTTGGCCCTCTAGGTCCACAATGCCGTTTTGGGCAGGTCATACCCCGCCCATGCTGGTAAAAGCAGGGCTTGACCAAAGCCATGTTATTGATCGCCCAAAGTACCTGACAACTAGCTGTGCAGAGCCGAGACCCAGCATTGAGCATCAATCATCTGAGTGATTATTCTGAGTCAAGCATATCAGAGAGCTGCCTGCAGTGCAGGTGCACCCAAACTCAGTGGTAAGCAGGTTCATTCCTTCTATTCGAGGAAGGGGTGACCCCGATTAGTGCTGGACTCAAGAGAGCAATTGGGTGCTCTTTGCAGCAGTTTCTCCCACCTGTAATTTGACTGGTGGAAGAGGCAAGCCACTTGTCATTTGTGATGCCGTGTGACTGACAGGATAGCCCCCATCCACCTTTCAAAGTTGGCCTATTTCTAAGTTCTGGCTCCTGGAGCCAATAAAATAAATCACAGCCCCTGGCCTAGGAGCTGGCAATCTGGTACATTCTTGTAGTCCAGTTACCATGGCTTGCACTTTTCCTTTACTGAGCTTTAGAATGAGGAGCTATTCTACTGAAACTGAATGAGTGTAAATATTTTCTACTTTGAAAGTGGGACTGGATGTTGTAAAGTCTGTCTTTGGGCATAACTCCAGTATGAACAAGTGCAAGTTCACATTTGTCCAATTAATCAAACCTGCTATATTAGTTTTAGTGATCTCAACTGCTGTTATGAAACTGACCAGCCTGATCCACTTATGGTGGGAAACTGGAAATTCTTCAAGGTCCCTGTTAGATCCTTTATCAATCAGCAGCAATTAGAAACAGGATGAAGCGTATCCCTTGCTGAGATCTTACCCTAACTTCTGTTTTCCTTCATAGGTTCCGAGTGGAGTACCAACTCAGGAGCTGCCTCACCGAATCTGTTCCAGGCGAACCACAGACGTACTCCCTCCGAGGCAGACCGCTGGTTGGAAGAGGTGTCCAAAACTGTCCGGTCCCAGCAGCCTCAGCCGCAGCCACCTCCAGCTACCCAGCCACTCCTCCAGCCTCCTGTGGCTTCTCAAGCGGCCCCAGCTTTTCCAGGCAGCACCTTCATTGCATCTCAGCCTGTGCCTGTTGGTGTGGTCCAGCCAATGCAACCAGCGTTTATCCCGGCTCAGCCATACGCTGTCGCAAACGGAATGCCCTATTCCGCCCCAAGCGTGCCGGTGGTTGGAATCACCCCTTCCCAGATGGTAGCAAACGTGTTTGGCACAGCAAGCCACACTCAAGGATCCCACTCTCACCAGTCGCCTAGTCTTATAAAGCAGCAGACATTCCCCCAGTACGAAACTAACAGTGCTACTGCCAGTCCTTTTTTCAAACCTCCTCCCCAGCAGCTCAACGGGTCGGCTGCTTTCAACGGTGTGGACGCTGCCAAATGGCCCACAGAGGACAAGCATGTACTGCCGCCTGCAGCTGCCCAGCAGGTTGATCCGTTTGAAGCGCAATGGGCGGCGCTGGAAAGCAAATCAAAGCAGCGCACCAACCCGTCTCCGACTAACCCTTTCTCGAGTGAATTGCAGAAGACCTTTGAGATTGAACTTTAAGCAGTCCCGTGGCTTTGTGCTTAAGTCTGTATGTATGTATGTTGGAATTGGATTGGGTGGAAGGGGGGCAGAGGGGACGAGTGAGCAGCATATGCGCCATTGCTGGTGTCCCCATGGAATCAGTGGGCATACAGAGAGGGAACAATTGGGGTGGGGTGGGGGGAGACGCTCCAAGCCCCAACCACACAACTATTGGGAAATCTAGGAAATGTCCCTGGGCCGCTTGCGTTCCTGCTTGGGAGCTTCAATGGCAAAGGAAACCTCAAAAGGGCTGAAGAAGGGAAATGAGCCCTGAAGCCCTTTCCTCGCACAGAACTTCAGAAGACCTCGTACGATGAGAAGCAAATTAGTCGCCACTATCTTCAGGAGGTGTCTGTCTACCTTCCTGTGAGCGAGCCATTCCTCTGAGTGGGGGGAAAGAGGGAGGAGTAGCCAGGGGGATACAAGCTCAGCTGGGGAATGGGAAGAAGTGAGAGCTGCTTGGCATATGCCGTCTGTGGAAAAGGATGAGCTTCCATTTTGAGTAACACAATAATTATTATATATAAAATAAAGCCAAAATCTTTATTTTTATGCATTTTAGATTATTTTAAATAGTTCTAGGTAATAAAAGTGGAATGAGTTGTAAGTAATCTTGCCAAAGGTATAAAAGGGGGTTGGATGTAAAATTGTACATAAGATTGATTTATCACTGATTCTTACGGTCAGTAATATGAGAGTAGAATGGGAAGCAGAGTTATTAGCTTGTTCTTGTCCTATCATTGTAAGTAGCATATTGCAACAACAATCATGAATCATGACCAATTAAAAAAAAAAATCACAGTAGAGTAGTTTTAAGAGCAGTATTGTCTTGGTTTAAAAACAATGGGTAAATTCTATCTTTTTTAAAAAAGAATTCAAACTAGATCATATTGGAGTACATATAGGTTTTTTCATATACTGCTGCAGTTTCCTTGTCTTGAATCTGTTTAAACACTACTGTGGTAAGTTGACTGTAATCATATCTACAATCAGGTCTACTTAAGAACCCATTTTATGTGCATTGAATAGAGGTTAGATTTTATTTTTTATTTTTTTAAAAAAGCTTTTTCCCACTGTTCTATGTGAAAGCTTATGGCTAGACTGCAGCTATTCCATGTTCTTCCTTCAGCAAATCATGAAAATCCATCTCATTTTTAATTTTACTCGTAAAACTTGGCCTTACAAGCAAACGTAAGTTATATATTTGTACTGATTTATAATCTGCTTTAACAGAAATAAATGTTGGTAGTAGATAATGTGGCTTTTTGAGCAGGTTTCCTTGTCCTTTTCCTGCAGTGTCTGTACTTCCTTGAATTTGAATTCATCTGGCGCATGCCTGATGTAGCAGGCTGACACTGCCATTCGCATTTCCGTATGAAATTGATTACTTGAAAACTAGAACTTAGACTTTTGAACACTTGGTTTGCTCTTGCTTTATTTGGAGTTCTTGAATGTTGCGAGCAAAGTCACTAGGTTTCTGTGCGTTGCATTTGAGGAATATGGTTTATGTACCTGCTTCTGATCCCAAACTATATGGCAATCTCTTTTCTGTTTAGTGGTTGTTACCGCACTCTACTCAGAGGTAACCCTGGAGAGCATTCTGTGCTTCCTATGCAGCTTTATCATTCATATCCCTGTCATTCCAGAACTGATCCCTTTGCAGGGATAGAGCTGTTTGTTGCTGCAGCATGAAAATGATTTGGCATGGTCTGTGATAACTGGCATCATCCGTAATTCAGGACTCTGCCTGACTACACAATTGTCACTGGAAAACAGTTGATGATTAGGCTATTTTGACTTTGCAAGATTCATTAGAAAAGTAAGAAAAAGCATGAGTCCCTATACTAAACTATAACTGCATCAAATGTAAATACATGCTTGTTTATGAGAATTTGGAACATACCCTATTGCTCCTATGTACAAATCCATCCCATCTCTTTCTCTTATTCTAGTCATGAGTTCTGAAAGTATAAACACACTCTTAACAAAGCTGCCACCAACTACACAATCTGTTGTTAACCATAGAACTTTCGCACAAAGCCTCAAGTAATTAGGCAAGGATTTCCATAAGGTGCTTTTGCACAGTAAATAGGCAGTTGCTAACTGTACATGAATTTGGACGCAGCTCCTCAGCATTTTAGGAACACATTCCAAAAAGCGATTCCCTCAGCTATATATGCTACCCAGCTGTTAAAATCAAACGTTGGAGTACTCCTTCAGCATTTTAAAAAATCACAGCAAAACTACACGTTCTGCCATTTCAGGAACCTGTGTCATCATTTTATAAAGCATTAATACAGATCTGACTCCATATCCCTGCTGTGAGAAGCCAGACCCCGAATGCCCCCCCCAATGTTTTTAAAGCTGCAAATACAGGGTGCCTGTGCCTCTGTATCAAGATTACCATCCATTGTGGTGCAGATGGAGCATTGCGCTGCTAAATCCCAGATTGTGTCTTTCCTGAGAATTGTATTTTCATTGTTTCAGATCTATAAAATTCCTGTGAATTGCATAGGATTCTTATTTCAATTTTAGATTGGTTAAATATATAATTCCTCGCCAGGTTTTTATATGGTAAATCTTTTGAGTGTGCCTTCCCTCTTCCACAGGAAACAAATTCTGAATACAAACCATTTCAAGGAAATCTAAACTATCATATCCTTGCTGCATTGAAAATATGCAAGCACTGAGTTTGCTTGCACCTTTGTTTTTCAGTTGGGGGAAAAAAACTTGTGACATAATTGTTCCCATAGCACTCTGCTGTTCAGTGGCAGGCAATATGCATTGATCATATAGTTTCTGTCATCTAAACATTGCCTGTGTTGTAGATGCTGCTTTTTTAGAGGAGCAATAGATCCATGTTCTCAACAGTCTTAAGTGAAGCTGTTCCCATTGGGTAGTCAGATGATGTTGAGAACAAAGGCTGACTTATGAACACTAATCTCTGGGATAAAATGCCACTGCATTTTTCTTTCACTCTTCTACAGTGGCCGATTTTTAACTGTTCATAGCCCTGAAGCTCACAACAGTTTGGCTCTTTTATATCAGCCTTTAGCTATTTGAAAACTGAAAAATAGTGCGACCTGAAAAAATGCAAGTTGCAGTGTGGAGCACTCCTGCCCAGTACAGGCTTCAATTGTAAACCTATTTACCTGGGAGTAAGAACTCAATGGGATATGCTTCTTAGAGATGTATAGGATTGTGCTGTCAGGTATGTTGCACTCTAGGTTACTCAAGTCTAGTATTCATTCTCTTGCACATGCCCACACATTCTGCTCTATTAGCATTCCATGATTGCAGAATATGTTCTTTTTCATAGTTCCCCTGAACAAGTTCCACCTCTTTTGCATGGGTGGTAGGTAGCAGTTTGGCTACACAAATGCACTTGCAGAATTGTGATTGCTAATAATATGTTAGTGTGTGTGGTGGTGGTGATCCCAATTGGTGCATCCTTTCATGGATGCTGCTCATTCCGATATTTCTGAAATTAGATATCTGGGTGTTTTGGAAAGAGAAGCTACCCATATAGTTAATCTATCCCCAAGCCTAGTATGGTGTCAGTTGTCACACTAAATGCTTGTTGTATTCAAATGCTGCTGTATTAAGAAAACCTATTAGTAGATCTGGGAGCTGCTTCATTAGTTTTCCTGCGAAACTGTTCTATAGAGTGACATATTGGAGTTATGGTTTGTGGCTAGACTTGGGTTTTCCTATAAACTTGGAAGAGTCTATTGACCCTTTTATGTGTGGGTAGTTTTGCGCATAATTCTTTCCATCCTAGGGCCTTGAAAGAGCATAGTTCTGGTGCTTGGCTGTGTGGGATCTCCATGCAAGCAGGCTTTAAGGCAGATGTTATTGCAGTTGGTCATAATACAGGGATCCTGGAACTGTGATTTACCGTGTACGTTCATGTGCTTTGCAAATGGGAAAATGCAGGCCATTTCAAGAGCAAGTGGTGGTGGTGCATTAAAACGTTTCTTCCATGAAAGCATTGGATGACGGAAAGTTGACATTTTATCAGCCAAGATGCTGTTATGCTTTAGACTATAGAAGATAGAATGTGAAAGTTGTTCATGCTGAGTGTCCCTATAAACTGTGTTACAGTTTGCATGTGGATAACTCCTCGGTGGAAAACTTTACTGCAGGCTGCCCCGCGGGGTCACCCCGAACAAGGAGGGATATGACAGCTGCATAAACCCAACAAGGCTGCCTTTTTCTCCTTTTAAGTTCAGTACAGCTTTAGCAGAGCGCAGGAGTAGTCTTAAGGTAGAAGCCATTCATGTAGCCTGCCATAGCCTAGAATAGTGGTTCCCAAATTGTGCTCTGCAGACCACTGGCGGTCCACAAGCTTCATTTAGGTGGCCTGCAGTGTGTCTGTGGTTTAAGAGGAGAGGCGGCACATCTACGACAGTAAATACACTGATTTTTCATTGCGTTCTTTATATTTTATTTTATATTGCATTTTATTGTATGACAGAAGTCAATTTGTAATACAATAAAATACAATAAGCAGGAAATAAAATAAAAAAAATCAATATACAATGAAAAATCATACCCCATTTAGCTTGGTGTATTACAATTGCTACAGCAGGCAGAAAAATCATAAAATGAGCCATCAAGAAACTAAGTGGTTCTTGGACGTGGAGAGTTTGGGAACCATAGGCCTTGAATTTATTCCAGGACTGTTGCACTGTAGGCCACTGTGCTTGTTTGCAGACTACTGAAATGACACAAAATCAGACTAACGAAAAGGTGTCCCTAAAAGTTAGCAAAGAGGACTACTGGGTGGTAAATCATGGCTTTACCTTATAAGTACACCTGGTAGTAGTGGGTTGAACTGAATGTCAATGTAGAAAAGTATACATGCGCTTCCTGTTAAAGGCTTTGGAAAGGAAATTGATGTATATTGTTACTATTAAAGTTCAACTTGTAGGCATACTTTTTCCTCTGATTAAGAACTATGATGCTTCTTCCCATTCCTTCCACATGACATGTAGACTTCTTTCTTTTGGGTTCTCAAAACAACTAAGTGACTTGCCCAGATTACTGGGATACGGAACGTACAGGGTTTCCCCCCCCCTTCTGCCCGTGGTTTGGGATCCCATCCTTGTTTACATAATTTGTTTATACTGCAGTACCAATTTCTAGAGATCAATAAAGTTGACTACTTTGTGGCCTGGACGTAAAAGCTTCCCTTACCCAACATGACCTTTCTTGGCATCAGTGGTTATCCTTAGATGTTACACATTCACATTGTGATCTGAGAGTAATTTTTCTGAGAAGAAACAGAGCCCTGGCTAGCTACACATAGGAGATATCCTATATACTCTGGCACTGATATGCATGAAGAATCCCAGAACTTCACAACAGACCCTTAGCGTTGTTCTTCGGGAGACTTGGAGTACAACTCTGTGCATATTTACTTGGAATTAAGCCCCCCCACACCTGTGTTCAGAGGGGCTTATTCCCAGGAAAAGGGCTACAGAATTGCAGCCTTATTTTCTCAGGAGTATCGGAAGTGCAAGACCCAATCCAAATTCCTATAGTTCTTCATTTCAGCAACTCCCTTGCAGCTCTAATACCAAGCATTGTTTGCATGCTGCCAAGGCCTCTTCATTACAGCTGTCTGTATCTGTAGTGAAGCAAATCCACTTGGTCCAATTGCAACTCTTGAAAGTTGGAAAGGGTTGAGTGATTGTAGGACACTTGTGATAACCGTATGGGAAAGACTGACGGTCAACCTGCCAACTTTCCACAGACATGTGAGCTCAGTGACTTTCTGTAATTTATTTTTGTGTTTTAGTCTACTTTAAAGGTGAGTGCTGCTTGTTATCATTAATCAGCCTGAAGGAACCTTTCTTCCTTGCTTTTTGACTCTTGTCCATATTGCTTGTTAAACTATGTTAGAAAAACAGTCCCTTGTTATTTCCTTGAATGGGTAGGTCAGCCAGCTGTTAGACAATCAGTGTTTGTGTTGCAAAACACCACGGAAAGCTTAAGAAAGGTAGAAATTTGGCTACTGCTACCTATTCTTTCCACTTCCCAGTGTGTGCCAGTGTGTGCTTGAGTAAACAAATATGGGATTTCTCAAGCAATCAGGACTGTAGATCATAAACTTCCTTCTTCTGGAGCAGGACCACATTAGGGGAAAATGAGGTTCAGCCCTGGTGGTGAGAACAGCTGGCACAGCAGAAGCTAGAGTAATACTCATTATTGCAGAGTTGAGCCTGTATAATTAGGTCACAGTTGGCAAGGTGTGGTTGGTCAACACATTCCCTGCTTGGGTCCAAAGGGAGGCGTGTAGGTACTGCAGGAGAAGGAAGAGAGAAGAGGACTTGAACACATTTTGTTTCATGCAATCATCTAAGACTACAGAAGAATTTACTTCCTGCACTATAGGCTAGAGTATATTCTGTGTTCTGCACCTTGAACAAATGTGATAAGAATCCATAGCTTAGGAGATATTCAAAGGCAGAAATGAGCAATAAGCTCTGTTTGATCTCCCATGTTCTTAGCAGTTGCCATTTTTAGTAAGAAACTATCCCCTAGGCCAGAGATTTCCAAACTTTTCATGTTGGTGACACACTTTTTAGGCATGCATCATTTTGCGACACAGCAATTCAGTTTTACTATCAAACCGGAGGTTAAACTAATCCCTTTCCAGCCCCGGGAAGAGCACAGGGAGTGTTTGTGTGACACCTACACACTGCAGCCGACACACTAATGTGTCCTGACACACAGTTTGGAAAGCTGTGGTATGTGCGCGGTTCAGTCTGAGAATCACCAAGCAGTTGTTACCTACTATAAGGGCAGGTTGAAATTAGTTCAGCCCTTAGCTTTTAATAACTGAAACTGAATGAACTTGACCTTGCATTTTTTTTCCTCCTCCACTTCTATACAAGCAACATTTTGTTTCATTTTCAAAATAAGGTTTGGCAATTTTAGTGGTATATGGTGGTAATCAACTAAGTTTTACTCAAGCCCATTGCACTATCTAAAATGTAAGTTGAATACCACTCCTGTAGCACTAAAATTGCTGAACCTAAGGAGATGGTTCCATTTGCTACTCCCAACACCCCCTCTGGAGCCAAGTTTAGGGGTGCACCGGGGGGGGGGGGAGAAGGCCATTGAGCTACTGGAAGCCTTTGTGCAGGGTTTCCACTGAGGGGAAACTATGGGCATGATTCAACAAATGAGTCCCATTTAACACAGTGGTTTGGGGCAGGTCTATAGTTTGCCACGTACAAGCTCATTTGTTAATGTACAAACAACATTTTTCTCCAGCTACTAAACATGTTTGACCCAAACCCCAAGAAATATAGTTTTACTTTAGTTCCTAATTTATAGGGAAGTAGAACAAGGTAGTCATTACCTACTGGTCCTATATCCCCCTCCAATGGGAATGCAGCATAATTCACTTCCTACTGGTGCAGTTGTGTGCATTGTGAATGCTCATGCTGGCCTAAGGTCAAAAGCTTCAGGGCATTAAAGATAACAGTGTTATCTCTTACTTTGGCGTCCTAGCAAGTGGTATGGCACAGGGCTACTTGCTACTGAACATGAAAATTCAGTTTCAGCCATACTGAAGCATAACATAAAGCATAAAGATAGTGGTAAAACCAATCAGGGCAATTGTGTTTAAAGGAGAAAATTAAACAGGACAGGCATCTGAAATGTAAATTAAGAACCCCACAAGTCTGCTCCAAGGGGAACCCGATCCTACTGGGAGATGCATTTACCTGAGGCCTAAAGAGAGTGGCTAGCATGTGCTCATAGTGTTCAGAATGGAACTCTACAATTGTGGAGGCTTAGCTGGAAAGACTGTAAGAGCATACATACCTTCTGGCCTCTTCCGGATAAGTTTCAGCTCTGTACTAGCACTGACAGAATTACTGCCACTGTAGGCATTGCAGGTGTAGGACCCCTCATCACCCGCCTGCACATTATATATGAATAGGCTTCCATCCTGGGACGTCTGGACATGATGGCCATCAGCTCTCACCGGAACGCCATTCCTGAGCAGAAAGAAATGCCTTCGTTTTGCACTTTGAAAGAGAGAGGCCTCTCACCTACTGCAGACCCCAGTGGAAGGAAACACAGACAGACACACAAGCCTACATGAACAGAGACCACATTCTCAACAGCTGAGTTGGGATTGAAGACTAAAGTAAACCTGGATTCACCATTGCTGTGGTAATGCAAGTTTTTGCTTGCCAATTCGTGTCTCACTGGAATTGAAGGGGAAAGGAAGGGAAGGTAAATTCTGCAGCTCAGTTTTTCCTTTTTTTACCTTGACCATCTTATGTTCACATTGTTGCCTGTCACAACACATTGAAGCTGAGCAGTCTCCCCCTCTGACACAGAGAGGCTGGGCAGCAGGCCAGTGATTCTCAGCTCCCCTGAGGAGGAAAAGGGTATTGTCAGTCCCAGGAAGAGTCCACGCAGGGGGCCAAGCCAATTCCTTCAGGAACGGTGCTGTGAATGCCGAGCTCTGAATACCCAGCGCTGACTAACTACCCAAAGCTCTGCTGCTTGCATGAACTTGGCCTCTCGAGCTGGACACTAGCCTACTGTAAAGTGTGGGAAAGGAATCTCAGCGCCATTTTCCACAACAGGATCCTTTGTCCAGAAACCTTATGATGTAACCATCAACCTATAGTTAAAATGCCTCTTTCTTCAAGGCTCTTCTTTAGCAGCAAAAATATGAACTCTGGTCTTAGCAACAACAAAAAGCAACAACTTTGTTCAGTCACAGGAGTTACTTGTTCCCAGAGTTCCATAGAGTTGAAGATTTAAACTAGTTTGAAAGTTGAAACTGCCAAAACTGCCCTAGTCTCCACTCCACAAAAAAAAAAAAACCCTATGAATTTTGTGTGGTCTTCTAGCCTCCCATCTAATTTGAGAGCCCTTAACTCTTTAAACCAGGAGGGCTGCTTTTGCACTATAGTCAAACTGGCTTATGTAGAGTCAGACCACAGGTCTACCTAGCTCACTCTTGTCTACACCAGGAGCTGCTAACCTCCTTTTGGCCCATGGGCACATTCAAAATATACTGTGGGCACCATCCCCTCTAGTTGCTTTTCTTCTTCACCCCACCCCAGCAGTCAGCGTCCCCTCCCTTCACAGATGAACAAAAATAAAAGGCGCTCTCTTGCTCTTGGAGTTACGGGTAAAGTAGAACGGATCAAATGTGTATGAATGTACTGTGGTACCTTCGTTTGCAACCATAATCTGTTCCAGAGGTCTGGTTGTAAACCAAAACAGGTTGTACCAAGGCACGCTTTCGCCAATGGGGCCTCCAAAAATGGGTTGTAATAAAAAAATAATAATGGGTTGTAATCCAAAAAAGGGACCCACACTTCCAGGTTTGACGTGGTTGTAATCCAAAACGGTTGCAAACCAAGGTACCACTGTACATGGGATCCTCTCAAAATACATCCAATTACAGGTTACCCCTGTAAGTAAACATTGCACATCTGGTGATTTCCATTACTACAAAAACATTGATCCAAGGCATGGATCCTCTTGGTTTTTACACAGCGTGACAAGAGAACCATTACATCTGTGTACACATGTGCCTAATGATTTGGTTGTGGTTTTGAGAGGATCTCTTTCAAAAATTATGAGGCTCTATGTTTTTGTACCATGGCCTTACTGGAAAGTCAATGGAGGTAGATATGATCTGTGACCTGATGGTGGGAAATAATGCAAATTGGAGAGGATCTGTTTTGGTGGATTCAACTTGAGTGTTTGTGCATGTGTCTGTCTGTCTCCACCCTATTTTGTCCCCCCAGCTGCTCTGATTTCCTCCTCCTGGATTGCTCCCTTTTCTTTCCTATCTTCTTGGTCACTCTGTCTTCTGTTCAGCTACTCAGGTGCTGATCCAGTTCCTTGAAAAGGCTGTGGAATTGAAAGAGGAAGTGGGAAAGAACATTGCTCTTTCAACTTCCTTTTTCAGCTCTATGCCATTTCCAACGGTGGCAGTGGAAGAGAAAGGTAATCCCTTTCACCATCTCAATATGAAAGGGTTAGTGAGCAGGGGAAATGCTCAGAGGCTTTGTGGGCACCAGGGGGAGTCTTGAAGGTCACATTGGTGACCTTGGGTCTACACTAACCAGCAGCAGCTCTCCAGGGTTTCTGATGGAAATCTGTTCCAGCCTTAGATGCAGGGACAGAGCCTGGGACCTTGTTACATGCAAAAGCATGAGCTCTAACTTGGTGCTACTAATGATGAAGCTAAATTTGGGCACCTCCGGTGTGTCAGTATTGTGTGGGAGTGATTCAGTTGCATGCCAGAACTTTAGCTTTGTGCACTTAAAGTGGTTTAAAGAGCTCCGTCGCCCTAGCAAAACAATTTTTATTTTTAAAAAGTGTATCAAACCTTTTGCAGCTTGGAAAGTGATGGGGAAAGGCCTTGAAAAGTGTGATATGATGGGAATGTGTGTGCAACACCCCACAAGCAAAACAGAATGAATGTTTATTGTCATATAACCGCCCTGCAAACAAATTGGAACAAATGGTCCATGAAGGCTGGATATAATCAAACCTTATTTGTGCAAGCAAATCAGGATGAATGCTCATCTGGAGGGGCCCACATGGCCTCATCATCATTAGCACCAAGTACTAATAAACATGTTGCCGGCTGCTTGAAAGAGAACTGTCTGAGGCTGCTTTGTGTGAGTGGCTCAGTTTGGGGTTGGTTTTTTAAAAACACATCACTGCAACTCCCTCTTATTTTCAAACTATTTCAGATAACCTAAATACGAAGGAACCCACTGTTTGAAACACACAAATATCTCCCACTCCAGATTGGTTGTAGGTGCGTATTGGCTCTCAGCATGGTTCGTTGGCCTGATGCTTGGTTTAACAACAGCAGCAGCACAAATTGAGCATTTCCATTTACCTCCTGTGCAAGTTCACCCTAGTCCCCCCTTAATATCAAAGCAAGATCCATCTTCCTTCGCTTTTTAGTACCTCTAGGTATGATCTGGACTCTTCGCTGATCCTGATCCCGGCCATTGGAAGCAATGCAGGTAAAGAAGCCAGCATCTTCAGAGGCAAGGCGACTGATAACTAAGGCACCGTCAGACTGCTGTCTGTGCCTGGAAAGCAAGAGAAGAATAGCGACTATGAGTCTTAATGAGAAGGAATTTATTTGCATCTGACTCAATGACTTATTTGAGAGAGGTTACATTGCTCAAAGCATAGTCTGAATGCAGTTACCCTTACTGTGCCTCCACATCTCTCTCTCAAAACTTGAGGATCAGCTGTCAACCCTGTCTGACTGCTGCAAAGTGAACAACAACCAAAGAGCAGCAGTCTCTCTTCAAGCTCATCCTTTTGAACTCAAGCTTGTACAGTGCAGGTGGGCTTCACCCCTTTTATCTGTAAAACCAGAAACCAGGCAGAGGGTCTTCTCAGTAGTGGCACCCTCCCTGTGGAATGCCCTCTCTTCAGCCAGATGTCAAGGAGATAAAGAATTACACATCTTTTAGAAGACATCTGAAGGCAGCCCTCTATTGGGAAGTTTTTAATGTTTGCTGTTTGACTATGTTTTTATGTGTGCTGTAAGCCGCACAGGGTGGCTGGGGAAACCCAGCCAGTTGGACAGGGTACAAATAATAAAATTATTAAAATAACAATTACTTTTGCTGTCAACTACTATGTAATGACTTTGAAGAATTTTAAGTCCTTGGTTGTCACAAGAACCAATTTTGGTTAAGTGGTCACAACAGTTTTGTCACATCATTTCAGTGAATTTGGGAATGAACTGGATGAACCAGAATAAGGACCAAGTAAGTCACTAAATGTGGAGTAAGCGGAGCAGGTATGTACCATTTAAGGGCAGCCTTCTTGATGGAGGTGACCTCTACTTCCCCAACCTCCACCACAAGGCTATGCAAGGACCATCTTGCCCTGAAGGGAGGAGAACTCCCTGCCATCTAGTTCCCAGAGTTACAGCTGAGGTGGCCTCCCCACAACCAGGGGAGAATGAAGGCGTTGTGACACCTGGGGTGGGGCATTGCTACGTAGGGTGCATGTGCAGCGTTGCTACATGCAACACATGCGCCGTACATAGTGATGCCGCACATGTGCTGTACATAGCGGTTTGCTGCCGCCCCAGCGCTGTATGGACGGTGCCGGGATCCTCTACTCGCGGCTGCAGCTGCGAAGGGAGGATCCTGGCACCATCCATACGATGCTGGAGTGCCGGCGGCAGCAAACCGCTATGTACAGCGCATGTGTGACATTGCTACATACAGCGCATGCATGTGACGCTGCACATGCACTGTACATAGTGGTTTGCCACCGGCGCCAGTGTCCTCTGCTCATGGCTGCAGCTGTGAATGGTGGATCCACATGCTGCGGCGGCGCAATGGCGGCTTGCGGTGGGGCGAGCCCTTGCGGGGTGCCTTCTTGTCACCCCCCCAGACATGGCACCCAGGGCACACTGTCCCCCCCCCCCCCCGTTGCAACACCACTGCCCCCAACACTGCCACCAGGTTACCTAAGGACCCATCTTGTCCTCAGGACAGGAGAGAACTAGCTTTCAGAAATTTTGAAAGGAGTCACAGGCTGAAGGGAAAATAGTAGGTAGCTACAAAATGGGAGTTGTAATTAAGACTTTGAGTGGGGAAACAGGAAGAGAAGGGGGTTGCTCAGATAAGGTTTTGCTAAAATGAAAACTGAGGATGGAGAATGACCTGGGGGGTTGGCATCAAGAGAAATGGGGTCTGCCCTCAGATGAATGTGAAAAGCTATAATGTCACAAAGAGTGCCTACAACAGTGAAAATGTACGTTAGCAGAGGATGTGCCTTTAAAAACAGTAAAAATTGTAACAAATGCTTGTCCTTAATTAACCTAACAACGTAGCCCTGTTGGTCAGAGTGGTATGAGCTGTGTACCCCTGGCATTGAAAGAAGAAGATGGGAAAGTAGAAACACATTAGTTGTAGCTTACCTTGGAGAGGAGATGGGCTGTCCGTCTTTCTGCCACTCAATGGTTACAGAAGGCAAAGCCTCTACACGGCAAGGCAATCTGACTCGCTCCCCGATATTGGCATCAACAATTGAGGGTTCATTCTTATACATTTTTAACCTGGAAAACAAATTTACAAGGTGTCAAAGAAATAGCAGTGTTCCAGCTCTGTATTTTGAATCTGTGTAATGTAATCAGAACCTTTCTCTTGACTTTTCCTGTGAACAGCACCTGTGCAAACACACACACACACACACACACACACACACACCCTTAGTATGCAGCGGCTCCTCATCTTGATTTGAGCATGAATGGATTACTGCAGAGGCTGCACTTAAGACAGAAGCTGCAAACCAACTAGGCGAGTGCTTTACAAAATGCGGGCTTGCATAAACACATCTTCCTTAAGTACTCTCTTGGCTGCAAGCCTAGAGAAATGCCTTTGGTCACAAGAATCCACAGTAACAGAATGTTCTTTTCAGTGCCATCCCTGTAGCCCCAGCCTGCCTGGTTCTGTATCTTGATTTCTACAAAGGGCTGGAGGAATTTCAGTGGAATATTACTGTTTCACCATGTAGCTATTTGAGGATCTTCACTAGCCACTCCTTTCACTCCAGAGATAAAAAACCTCAATGCTTACCAGAAAAGTACCAAGAGGTCAACTTATTCCCATTCCCCTCCCATGCTAGACACTCCCAACTGCTTGAACTATCAGCTGGCTAGAGAGAGAAAGTGGGAACTGTATGAGTTAGGAGGGCAGTTTTATTTTGGTAAACTGCTTTGAGAAAGCAATGTGTCCTAAAGGGGCAGGTTAGAAATTCATCAAATAAATAATAGCCTGCCGAGAACCACTCCTTTTGTTTTGGGAGGTGCAGACAGTTAGCAGCAACTGCGAAGAACTGCCACCATCCACCCATATGACTCAGGATGGACTGACTGCAAATACGACTACGGCCATTACGGAAACAGTGGACTAAGGCCTCTTCAACCACCACCACAACTGACAGGAGATTGGGATTGGCATAAGTTTTGGGCCAAGTCTTGCTTGTGGGGAAAGAGCAGGAGACCTACTGGACCTGTTCCAGATTCTGGAATGTTAACACCTGTAAAAAATTATGGGATGGACTTCTAAACATGACGGCAACAAGCTATCCCCCCCCCTCCCAAGGAGGCTGCTGTGAATATTCCTGAGATGAGTTGCAATATAGCTGTGATTTCATACCCTGAAGCTTCTCAAAATAGTTCTCTTGCCTGCCCACAGTGCTTAAGGGCCACAGCCTGGTTTGACACACTGTGGAGAACAGAGGTATAATATTTCCTGTTATCTTTACCTGTATGTTGTCTGAGGAAGGTTGACAGGAGAGTCATGTGACTGCCCAGTACTAAGTCCTGAAACAAATGCTCTGCGCTGGTGATTTTGACCATGGATCAGCTGATTCCCCGCTCTCTGTGAAACATCAGATCCAGGGATTTCTAGGGAGAGAGAATTCAGAATAAGAGTGCCCTGTGCCATAAGATTGCACAGAAAAATCAGCAGCTGACTTCACATATCAGAACCAACTATCTATCTGCTCACTTCCTTTAAAACAGCCATGGGAAACCTGTTGTTTACCTGTTTGTTTCTCACCCGAGTGCTAATTGTAAAAGTATGCTTTCCCCTGCCAGCAGGAACAGTTTATGAGGGGAGCCCACTATAAAATGGTAACCTAATCCGGAGTATGTGTATTGCTCGCAATCCCTAGCAGACAATCTTGCCTGGAGTGAAATGCCCTTCATGCAAGGTCCAGTAACTCAGCATGCTCTGTGCAAAACACTACCCAACTGGGCCCTTGAATGTACAAAGACCCCCCCCCCCCTCATTTATGAGGCCAGAGTTTAAATGTGCCCTGGCTCAGGCAACAGCCCAATTCCTACTAGAAATTGAAAAGTGTAGCTCCTCCCAACATGGCTAAATTAGAGGTGGATGGGAAGGAAAATCAGAGACCTTGCTTACAAAATACATTGCAAAATTATGATAGAGCAGAACTCCCTCAAAGACCTACCACCACAGAGAAGACAGGGCTAGAATAGAAAAGATGTTGCTCATTCAATCAACAGAAGATTGAGAGATGCTAGTGAAGTTGTAGATGGATGTTGATAAAGTTGTAGACAGGGTGCTGGCGTTTTGCACCTGTTTCGCCCTGGCAGTCCAAGTAATAAAGAGGCCGCTGTTTGCCCCCGATGGGGCCCTCTTACTGGGGCTTGCAGGTAGCCCACTCCCAAGGTAGTTTTCCGAGCTTCTTTAGTGGTCTAATCTCAAAGCCTTGATATGTGTATTGATATTCAATTTCATAGAGAATACTTTTTATTGGCTTAAGCTTAAGAGACTGATTTGCTGGCATCACATGGTTTTATTAAACTAACTTTTACTCAGAGTAGATCCATTAAAATTAATAGGCCTAAGTTGCCTGTGGCCATTCATTTCAGGAGATACAACCCATAGCATTTTTATTATACCAAACAGATTATTATTACAAGGTTGGCATTTTCCTTATGCCTGGCTGTTTCGATTGAGAAAATGGACAAAGGTAGCTCAAGTATTAAAACAGAAACAACGCATCACCTTTGATCCTCAGAACAATCTTCCTGTGCTCTACCCTCCCATTCGAAATTTTGCACATGTAGGTCCCAGCATCCTCAGCTCTGAGCTGGCTGATCACCAAGGAACTGTCAGACTGGTAGGTATGCCTGCAGGAGGAGAAATGAGAGCATTTGGCATATATTGCAGACGAGCTATAAAGCAGCAGCAAATCCTGTTGGCACCCAATGCCTGTTAACAGTAACTTTTTATTTATTTCTCTTCCTGGTGGAGTCTTAAACGATGTGGTGGACTTCTGATCAGTTTTTCTAGTAGTTGCATAGGTGGGGCCCAGTGAATAATGCAAGAAAATACACACACGTGGGGGGTATGCTTCATTTTCATGTCATGCACAAGAGCCACAGAAGTCCACTTTGCTCAGTACGTAATTTTTTGCACTGAGCTGTCCGATATCAGTCAATAATCTTTAATACTAACAGTAATCTCAGTTCTCTGAATGCTGCTGGTCCTTTTGTAACAAACTCGGCACCATTCACACACACAAGAGGGGAGTAGCAGCAGGCTTGAGGGAGCCCCAATGTTTAAAGAAGTACAAAGGAATCTTTAGAAAAATCCTGTGTGGAGCAGGGCAGGGTGTGGAGTATAAAGCCAAGGCAGTGAGCAGTGGCTGGTGTGTGCGTCAGAATGGAATGCAGTGGCTGGAATCCCAAGCAGCACTCCACACTGCAATATTCTGTTGCAGGCCACATATAATATAGAGAGAGCTTCTACCGCTACTCATCGAAATTGCTTTGTCTAGGAATTCTAAAATATAAGACTCATGTCAAAGTCCTCCACTCACCCAAAAGCTTCTGTGGTGTTAATAGGTTTCAGCAGGGTGGGTTCCACCACAGGGGTAGGTGCCAGGGTCAAGCTCACCTGTCAGAGGACACTGGCCGCCCATCCTTCTGCCATTCAACTCTGGAGAAGCGGGAACTGCCTGCCTTACAGAGAAGACGGATGCTTTGTCCCAAGCCTGCCTCCACTGCTGAAGACTCCGAACCATCCAAGAAGACCCTGAAAGACATACTGTAGTTAGCCCAAAGTTCAAAGGCTGCTCTGAAAGGACAGGGTGGGAAATGCATAACTTCTGTTAAAGAGAGAAAACACCTGATGCTTTTGCCAGGGCAATACTGTCTGGAGTAACTAATAATAGCATTTTACCTACCCCTGTGGATCCATGTTAGCCAGAGCTGGAAGCAGTCTGCATGTTGCTAAAGCAAGGAAACAGTGGCAGAAGAGTCTTCTGCAGACTGAAGAGACAGTGCAAACCGACTGGGGGAGAAAGTTAAACCTGCTGCATCACATGCATACCAGACCCAAAATTCATAAACACACACTTCTCTGGAAGACCAGTTCTTAATCCAGAACAATCTTTATCTAGATGAAGGGCCAAACCATGTTGTCATATCCAAATGCCTATCTTTAGAACAGGGGTGGGGAGTCTTTGGCCTTCCAGATGTTGCTGTACTACAACTCCCAACAGCCACAGCAAGCCAATGGCCAAGGAAGGCGGGAGTTGAAGTTCAGCAACACTGGGAGGCGGCAAAGGTTCTCCATTCCTGCAGTAGAGTGTTCAAGAGCTGAGGCCTTTTAGTTAACTGTCTTTTGTTATCCAAAAGGCCCCAGTAAGAGTTTGAAGTTACTCACAACAACAGATTTTAAAAGACCACAGCTGCCAGGCATTAGAATCCAGCACAAGTCAGGAGAGATACAGCTGACTACAAGTCTGTTAGCAGACACAACTCATTCACATCCCTGTGTGAAGTCAGTGGTTGTGGGTGTATAAAAATGAATGCACGGCCACTTTAAAATTTAAAAAGAAAATACTGGTAGCTCACATTCCCAGGGGGTGGAGGGGATTACTCCTGTGTCAGGCTTATATTGGAATCCTTTATGATAGGTTGTCTGTACTCACCCTGCAGCAAAACAATCTCATGCTGCAGAAAACAACTCCTAGCAGAGAAGCCTGCTATTGCAAAATATTACCTGTTTAGAGAATGAGGGAAGGAAGAGCTTGCTGAGGCTTGGCGCTCAAATCCATTCACTACTGATCCATCTGCTGCAGATTCTCTCCTCCACCCTTGATGCTCACGGTGAACCGTCTGCCGCCTCTCAGAGTGTCCAGAGACCACAGTTTCCCCTAAACCATGAAGGTGGTTTGCTGGATCCTTCCTTCTTTCCCCCATCCCTTGCTGAGACTCAGGCAGGCTATCTATAGTCATGGTCCTTCCCCAGCCTCTCTCCCCATGATGTAGCAATGAGTGAGTTTCTGAGTCAGTGTGAGCATGGAAAGCCCCACGTCCTCCTCCTCCTCCATGGCTATGACTCGTGGCTCCTCTTGCAGGCTGCTGTTGGTGCTGCTCCTCTGCAACGCCTCGCAGGTGAGAACTAGAGTGGATGTTAGGAACTGCAGCATGGTGGTGGTGTCCCACATCACTCCCTCCCACTGATCTATGACAAGTTTTCATGCACTCCTCTTCAGAAGCAAAGTTGTTGTTGTTGCCGTGGCAGCCCCCATACCAGAACCGATTGCATTTCCCAACGTCATGTACAAAGTACCAGCGTGTAGTCCAATCTGTGCAGGGGCCATGGGCGCTGGGCAACAGGCAACCAATAGGATAAGCTAATAGGAAATGTTAGGAGAGAAGCAGTTGTTATAGAATAAGCAGATACACAAATCTTCTTCTGACCACATCCCCACTCAGGGCTCATCCATGCTTCTATTTGTCCCATGCCTAGAAAGCATGGGTCTGAGTGATTTCCCCCTCTGCCCCACTCCTTTCCCATGGAAAACCCGCTCTTTAGTGTTAAATTGGAACAAATGTCAATCTGGAGAAAACCCAAATTGCCATTTGCTCTGAATGAGCTTTAAAGAGCAGGTGCCCCGGGGCGGGGGGAAGCAGCAGGACAAGAGGAAGTGTGATAAACACAAAGAGCAGGTTTTCCAGGAGCAAGTGGCAAAGTCCTTTGGAGCCACACCTAGAAAGCACAGGATAAGTGGGAAACTTCTCAGGCCCAAGCTTTCTTGGCATGGGACAAACAGAAGTGTTCATGAGCCCCAAATCGCTGTTCGTCTGTAAGATGCTCAGTAAATAAACCCAGATGACAATATGGTATCAGGAACTTGAAGCCTGCTATCAACCCTTGCTCATTTACTACAGGTTGCTTTGGCACAGCAAAACTATTTTCTACTGTGTGATTTTGTCGTAGTTTTTTTCAAGAACTGTGTGTACAGCTAGTACAAGTAAACAATAAAGTCAGATGTGTACTGAAGCCCAGACCAGTCCAAGATAGACTGTGCAAAGAGTGCTGCCCTACTCATGGCGCAAGGGCAACTGGAGAGTGTTTTCACTCTGGGAGGAGGCATCAGATAAGAAGCAGTGGGATAACCACACACTCTCTCAGACTTGCCTACCCCTCACCACATACCATTCCCATCCTGTCACTACTGCCCAGGTCTCAACTGTTGGAAAATCATGCCAGCGTTCCTGGCACAAAGGATGCTATGGCAGTACAAAGCAGTCACTGGAAGTTTAGATAAATGAGTCTGGGGTTGGAGGGGTCTCCTGTCACAGTATTCTGCCTCAGCACCTGAAAAAGCCTAGCAGGGGGCCAGGCGTTATGAGAGCAGGTGTAAAAAAAAGGCAGCAAACGTCATTTAAGATCAGATCTTTAAAAAAAAAAAATCAGTACCATTTTCTAGAATTCTTTTGAGAAAGCTGGGACAGTTAAAATAATTTGCACTTAAAAGTTTGCATTATGGATTTGCCCTTAGAGGGGAGTCAGGATTCACGTTATCAGAGGCTCAGTTCTGTCTCTGTATCAAATGGCACTGCTCACAAAACCAGGCATTGTGCTTCAAGGGTATGTGGGTGAGCACTTCTAGGTTGGGCCTATGCCCATCACAGCTTGCAGAAGCCAACCATAAGTAGCCGACTGTGATAAACAATGCAGCTTTGAAAAAGACGGCAAGGTGCCAGGTGGCTTCAAGGCTGCAGTCGCTTGGTCCCTGCCCCTGTCCATGCTGTTTTCCTTTCTGGGAAACTGGGCTCAAAAGCCATTCATTCTTCAGGGTAGCTGAACAAGAATAATTCGATAACAGAAATGTGTTAAGTGATTCCTTCCTGTCAGGAACACTGAATGCAGAAGCCCCATAAAACGGAACTGAAATGGTACTCTGATTATTTAATAGGCATTTCTTACAAAACCAACAGAATTCAGAGACTAGGATCTTAAGGGTGGATTTCAGACTGATTCTAAATTCTGGCCAAGGGATTGTTGCTATTATTATTATTATTATTATTATTATTATTATTATTATTTGGATAATGGGTTGTCTATAGCTTACAGTGCCATGAAGAAGGATGTGAAGCGATTCTGTTCATGTTGGCAGAAAGCAATGGGTAAACCACCTTTCAAAACCTAAACATCACTTACGTTGGCTGGGTCTATTGGGGCATCCATCCCCCTGAGGCCCAGAAGCCGAAGCAACGTTGTCGTAGCAGCAACCATACGTAGAAACACGACACTCCTCCGCTGGCCTCTCCTGGGACAGAACTCGGCTCGCCTTGGACAAAGCAAGAAGTTACTGAGATGGTCTCATTACTGAGATGGTGTAAAAGATCTCATACCACAAAACCAAACCCATTAACAAATCCACAGGAGGAGCTAAGACCAACCATCCCTTTTTAAGCACCTGATGGGGCAACTTTGACAGGTAATGAAAACATGCACCAGAATGTTTCTCTTTGACTTGGGATAATTGCCACTAACAATTATAAGCAATATTGGGAGCAGGGGAATTGTTTCATAAGCTGTTCCAGTGACATGCTAAGGAAAGAAAAATCTTTTTTCTTCTTCTTTTGCTTCAGGCTTGTAAAGTTGACCCCTTGCCTAGTGTGAACTAAATGGGGACCATCAGCTCAGATAATACAGGAAAACCCAAGAGTCTGCCCACCTATGAATAAATTGGATGTTTCTCCAGATGGCCCGAGCAGCTGGGCAAAGCTCCCACCCACTTTGTTCTCAAAACACCCACCATCAGTATCCCTGGGAACTGAGCCCATGCACTTTGCTAAAAAATGCAGTAGATAATTAGGTGTTGCAAATGCAATCCTCAGCCACTGGAGAGGCTCCTACTACTGCTTGTGCTTAGCAAAGCAGCTGGGACAGGATCCAAGCATGATTGCCAGAGGCAGCTGCAGGCCCAGAAGTGGTTGAAGGAAAATAAGGAAGAAAGTAGATAGACAGATAGATCTATCTACTATCTATCTTGTATATATTGTGGTGTTTTATGTTGATCTTGTTCTGTGAACCACCCTGAGACTTCTGGGTATAGGGCGGTATATAAATACAATAAAGAAGGAGGAAAGTAGAGGGACTATGGCGTCAGAGCTAGGGCTAATGTCCAGGGTGCCAAAAAGCCAAAATACTGCTTGTGAGTCCAGAATGGACAATGGGATACTACAACTCAGTGGCTGCTATCTGGACAATACTCTAGTCACCAACCATTGATCTGAAAATTTATCATAAGATACACTGCAAGCAATCTGGTTCATCCAGTACTTCTGTTTGTTTCCTGTGAGATACAGATCCCCCTGAAGGTCTAAATGTTTATCATTAACTCCAGAGAAACATTTACAAAACGTTGTGCTTCAAATACTAACCCAGCTTCAATGGTGTTTCTTGGGGCATTATGGACTGCACAATTACGGATTGGGCAATATGGTCCCTATATAATACTGAGCTGTGAACCAGAAGATCTCACGTGACTTTAAGCAAGCTAGTCTTCTTCTCTCACACACACCCTACCTTAATGTGTAACTGACCCACTAGAACCAAGTGTGTGATTGTGTGTGTGTAGTAGGTATTACCGTAGTATTATTACTCATTACACGATGTATGCAATACAATCACAATGTAACTGTAATGCCTCAAAGTCATCGCCTGAATGAAGGGACATATTTAGATCCCTGAAAGGAGAAGATCATCACAAGTTTAACTGAAAACCAGAGCCAAGATCCAAAACTTCTAATCTAGCGCACTGTTGGTATAATACAGTATAAAGTAAAGATAAAAAGGTAAAGGACCCCTGGACGGTTAAGTCCAGTCAAAGGCGACTATGGGGTTGCGGCACTCATTTCACTTTTCAGGCCGAGGGAGCCGGCATTTGTCCAGACAGCTTTCCGGGTCATGTGGCCAGCAGGACTAAACCGCTTCTGGTGCAACAGGACACTAACAAGTGCCAGAGGGCACGGAGCTGCTGTTTACCTTCCTGCCACAGCAGTACCTATTTAGCTACTTGCACTGACATGCTTTCGAACTGCTAGGTTGGCAGGAGCTGGGACAGAGCAACGGGAGCTCCCTCCATCACGGGGATTTGAACCGCCAACCTTCTGATTGGCAAGCCCAAGAGGCTCAGTGGTTTAGACCACAGTGCCACCCGCAGTATAAATATTTACTGACTACTGTTGAATTATTTCACCTAGAACATCGGGCATAAATATTTCCTATGCTTAGGTGTACTCTGCAACATAATAGTGCATTAGTGGTAGATTTATACTGGACTGACCACACAACATTCTGCTTTACTAGCTGTTATGCGAGGCTTCTCCAGCCTTATTGCATTATTGTGCTACAATGCAACAAAAGCGGGGGAACACCCTCTCCCCCAACACTGGTAGAAAAAGTTATAGGATTTCATCAGGAAGATGCAGTATATACACTGATTGGAAATGAGGCTGTATGTCCGACCCAAAGCATTTGCAGATGCAAACAGTATAACAGCAGGATTGCATATAACCACCCCGGTACCATCATGAGCACAAATCATTATGAATGCACAACAAGAAGGATGTCTGGAGTCACCCTTACTGTTGGAGCAGCAACAGCAGGTTCATTCCTGTTCACATAAACATCACTGTAGTATTGTGGGCACCCTTCCTTGTTTGGCCCCTGAGAAGGTGATATTCCATCAGGACAGCACCCATACCTATACCAGGGGAAAAGAATGGAAATCAATATTGGTGTAATCTGTTCAAACAGATTTGCTGTCTTTGCTGGCAGATTAAATGGATTTAACCAGCTTGTCTTACCTGCTCTGATGGCAAGTGTCAAATGGGCAGCCTTGGCCGAAAGGACCAGCGGCCACAGTCTGGCCATCTGAACAGCAACCATGAAGGCTCTGGTTGCAGTCTTGAACTTCAGTTGTTGAGGCAACATTTTGATGGGAATTGAAGTGGCGGGACGCTGAGGATCCTAAGTAAGACTCCCATTGAAGGGGCAAGAAATTGGAGTCATGATCTCCATTGGGCTGGACTTGGTGATGAGTAGTAGAACCAGCTTGGGTTATTCGTTCATTTGCAGAAGCTGAAAAACATAATATCTTATGGCATGTACCCACAGTTACAGGATCACATCTAGAGTTAAGCCCAGATCTATGGTTATATGTCAGGGCCTCTCGTTCTGTCCTAGCAGGACAGGCACTTCAAGTTGTATTCAACTCATAGTTGACCTACTGAAATTAACAGTCACAGCTAACTTAGGTCCTTTAATTTCAATAGGTCTATTCAGAGTGAAAATAAGTTGACAGTGCCCTTTCATAGAAATTCCTCACAACTGCTTTTTGTTCCTGCATTATGTTAGAGTCTTCCATCGCCCCTGTACATATGTGTTTGTGTGTCAAGTGTGTGTCTCGGTCAAGTGTCTGTGATTTTCTATGTGCTAAGGGTATGTGACTACTGTCTGGCCCTATCCATTTTGGGGAGAAGTCCAACACACATTTGAAACTGGCCTCAACAACTATCACTATGCAGAATCAGGCAGCATCCCACCAGGATAATGAACCCCAAAAAGCTTTCCTAACCCAGGGGCCCTCTCAGAATCTGCCCTAGAAATAACACTGAATAAAGCAGAATTCATAAAGCAGTTTCACATTCCTTAAGGAGGGAGGGGTGTGAGGTAAAATTTCAGTGGGACCCACTGCCAGGCATTGGAGATTAGCAAGATGTGTGGTGGTAGAGGAGTGGTTCTGGGCTCCTGGGTTAGGAAAGCTTTTTGGGGTTTGACTCCCTACCTCCATGTTTACTACTGCTTTCTTTTCTAAGAGGCATACCATCATTAAAGAGTCAGGAAAATGAAAGACAGACACTGGCTTGGTCCAGGGCCCATCTCATTTCCTATCTTTCCCTCAGAGAGCTGTACTCTACATACATATGGGCCATAAAGACTCTTAACTTTTTGTAAAGCTATTCTAAAGGAAGGTACAAAAACAACAACATAAACATTGGAGAAAGAAAGCAAAGTTCAGGTAGTTTCAAACCTATGGTGCCGTGGTCAGGATTGTATCGGGTCAGTAAGGTCTGGCGGTTGACATCATAGCCTGCAGAGTCTTGCATACTGGGAACCTCTGCAATGAGATTAGTATCCGTAGGTTAGAAACAATGAACTAAGATCAACATCAACAACTGGGAATACCTAAAATCATCTGTGTCTTCAGCAACTAGGTGAGCAGAGCAGAGAGAATTGTTCTAAATTATCCTCTAACCCAAAAAAATCCTGCTCTCATGGAAATCAGTGAAAGGAAGCTTCAGTTATATGTTTTTTAATGTTGTGGTGGGGCGGGGGGAATGGAACTTCAAAACATGTGAAAATGAAGCTGCAAAAAAGTCACCTCTGCAGGCTTTCACACCCAGGGTTTGAGATGTGAGATGTTGTTATTATGAGGCAAAAATGCACCAACACAGAAACAAAAGTAAGGAGAAAGGACCTACTTTTATTACACTTTTGAAACAGAGAAGCACCAACCGGATTATTGCTGAGTCTGTATGAGTTGACATTGGGGGCAGATTTTAGGGAAGTTCCAACTGAACCAATCAGATGCTGTTCTGTACTGCTTTATGTGGTACCATAATATTAATTGATTTCAATAAGAAGCAGACTAATAAAGATGTTGAGATTTTTTGGGGACACACACACAAAGTTGTTGAACTTTTTGAGCTATTTTTAAGGAGGATTGGCAAAAACGACACTGCCGACATGGGTTGCCATACGTCCGGATTTCCCCTGAAATTTTGCCGGGAGATTACAGGTGTATGGCAACCCTAACGGATACCCTAGCACATCCAGACAATAAGCCTCTTGCTTTTCTCATCATTGTTCTGACAGCTTCCACGGTTTGATTAGGTATATGTAATTTGTAGCCAAAAGAGCAGAGACAGTTCACATGCATTGAAGGAAGAAGTTCCCAGGGTCAACCTCTGGCATCTCCTTTTTTCTTTTTCTTTTTAAAGAGCAGTTAGCAGGGAAACGGAAAGGCCCATCTCTTCATCAATAGGTATGAAAAGGCCCGAGAAACCCCTAGACCAGTGGTTCTCAACCTGTGGGTCCCCAGATGTTGTTGGACTACAACTCCCATCATCCCTGAGCTCTGGCCTTGCTAGCTAGGGGTGATGGGAGTTGTAGTTCAACAACATCTGGGGACCCACAGGTTGAGAAAGGCTGCTCTAGACCTTGTTGCTATCCTGATGACATCTCAGTGATTCCAACATTGAGCAGGGAAGACCCAATCTGCTGCGGCCAGCTTGGAGGCTCCTAGGCCCTCTTGCACCCCTGATGACATAATTTAATCCACTGTATAGATCTCTGGAGGGGCCCATACACAGTTTATTACTGTGTCCTCCCACCGTTGGCTGCAGCTCTGACCACCTTTGGCTCAGGCCCCCAACTGATTTCTCCCATGGGTCAACGGGCCTTTATTTAACAAAGAGAAGACGTTGCCGACCCATGGTTTAGGAGCAGCGAAAAAAAACAACACCCAATGCTGAATCTGTTACGTAAAGGTGGTGGTACTATGCATTCTAACAGCCCAGGTGTCCGAAAATGGATACTGGGTAGGAATAGCACCTTAAAAGGAGGAAAAGAACCAAGGGGGGTTGTGGACAGCTGATAGCTATCACTTACGCTGTGGCAGATGACAGGGCTGGGTGTTGCATGTTCCAAGCATGGCTGGTATCTGCGGCTGGATGGCCCGGCACATCTCGTGGTTGTAGAACTTGGAATCCCCGTCTGCACACATGACCTGGCGCGTTCGGATGCCTGAGTCACAGCTCTTTGAGCACTAGATCACAAAGTGCAAGCCGAGTTACTAGGGGGCTGTAACCCAAGAGAGTAACGTTACAAGAGTAACACTATCCTGAGTAACCCTATGAGTTTCTGGTAGCAGGTGTTAAAACATGAATTTTCAGGTAGTGAGCAGGTAACTGCTAGTAGGTTGTAGGCCTTGGTGGGAGAATAAAATGATAAATGGAAAAATTATTTCCATGTTATGGGATAAATTAGTCCCAGACAAACTTACAAATTATGTTGGCTCCAATTGTATCTTCTCTATACTTTACACTCAAGTGGTGTATAAATTTTATGAAATAAACAAATTCCCAGAGAAAGTGATAATCTGAGCATGCTTCATTCACCAGCACTTTCCACAGGCATGTATGGTTGAGCTGGACTATAAATTATAATGTCTGGGTTGTCTCTTAATACAACAACTCTACCTATCGACCATGCTTGAGGTGATCTCATTCTCACTTTAGTTTCCATTATTCCAGAGGTTCAACAAAGGCTATGTTGATGCAAACAGGTCTTGTAAAGGGGTTGTGCACATTGGAATTTAATGTGTGGATTTGAAGCTGCTTATGTCTCTGTTTTTCTTTCCACTGTCCACACAACATTCTCCTCACCCAAACGGCAGCCCACACTTCCCCCCTGCTAAATTTGGATTTTCGTAATCCACAGATAATCTGGTAATGGAAGAAAATCCAATATAAAACTCCATGTTACCCAATTGAAGCTCATTGTGCAAGCAGGTGTTCTTTTCAAAGCATGTGTGATGTCATTTCACTGCCACACCCCCTACTTCCATTTTCTTTGCACAAAGGCAAAAAAAATCAGCCCGCCTTTTTCCACTGGTTGTTTCTGAAGGCAGCTAAGTGATATTTTTATTTTTATTTTTATTTATTTATTTATTTTATTTTTTATTTTTAAAGGGGTTCTTTTGTGCAGAGCTCATCTTCTACAAAACAGCTGCATTAAAAATAAACATAAAATTTACCCTTGCAGGTACAAAAGGTAGGAAAGGAAAGGGGCAGGAAAGGAAGTTGCAGCCTTTCATGCAACCAGCTCAAAATCATTGCTTGGCTTGGAGCGACATTTTTGTTTTTAAAATAATTATTTATTGTATTTTGTGCCAACCTGGTATAAAAATGTAAGTGGGCAAGCACAGGTAAACAGATATCTGTGTGTATGCCCACAGTGGTCATGTGGTAAGCGGAGAAGTACTCACTGTCGGAAGGGGATAACACACAGCATGAACATATTCCATCAAAAACCACCCACTACTGTAGAATGAAAACACTGAGACAGATTTCAAGTGCATAACATGGGAAACATTCATGTGTGAAGATCTACATATACATTAATGCCCTAGTGTGGAAACGGCCTGAAAGAGGCAGCAGAGATGAGATGAGCAGCAACGGACAGATAAACTAGGGTATAGCAAAGTATAGGTACCTTTTTTACCTATAGCAAAGTAGGCAGAAATTGTTGCAATGCTTACCAGTCCCCAGTCTCCAATATGCCAGCCGATCTCTTGGATACAATTCTCCCCAGTGCAGGACTGGGTGTGTGAAGGTTTTGGTTTTGTCAAGCAGGCAACTTCGAGAGTCCGAGAGCCCAGCTCCGACATGCAGTTTACAGTTCGGGTCTGAATACCTTCCCCACAACTAGCTGTGCACTGTAAAAATTAAATAAATGACAGTCACTGTTGGTTGGACAGTGGTTGGACAGTGTTCTTGAAGCTACCAGCATAAGTTTGACCAAACTGCGGGAGGCAGTGGAAGACAGGAGTGCCTGGCGTGCTCTGGTCCATGGGGTCACGAAGAGTCGGACACGACTAAACAACAACAACATCTATTGCATTTATTTGGTCTGCTCACTCCACATTTTGAAGGCATCATTTCAAGTTAAAAGTTTTCAGAAATCCTCTTGTTCCAGAAAGAGTAATTCAGTGTGTGAGACATTCTATGATTAAACTTCCTCTGGATGGGAAGAATAACTCAGAGGTGGAATTTTTGGTAATATTCATTTACATGATACCTGTCATATACATTTATGTACCATATTTGTTGTGTCTGGGGACATAAGTGTATGTATACATATATTACACATGCATAAACACATGTGAGAGTTAAGCACCAATTTTTAAAAAGTCTTTCCTACTAGCCATTTTCATACCATCCAATTGTGCTACAGTGCTGTATAGAATACATAAATTGAAGGTATGCCTACTGAAAGAGCTTTTAATTTATTCAAGATATAAAAGGTAGGAATAATGCAAAAATTAGGAATAGGGATCAAGGAAATTGTTGTTTGGACCACCTAATTTCCTGCTTCCAGACTAACATACTGATTGAAACATAATTATACTTTGGTTTTGACATGTCTGCAAATTTTGCAGTACATGGGCAGACCTCCTCCCCAATAATCACTACATTCAGTGAAGGGTCAGAATTTGAGTAAAAACATAAATTCATGAATTTAGCAATGGCTGGAAATAATAACAACTAGCTTCCTCATGAGGCCAGCCTGGTGATGGCTCATGGGGATGTTTAATGGAAAGCAGTTCATAAAATACACACTTCAATAAATGACAACTGATTATCAGAGATGGCGAAACAAGGATGACTAAAATAAAGCTTTGCCAAAGCAATACATTTTGGGAAGGAATTCAAAGAATTAAGTATATATATTGGTTTTATACCAATTTAACTGTCATGGCTCGCTCCCCAAATCCTGATGAACATCCTCATAATTATGTTACACAGCTCTAGCTTCTTTCACAAAATTACTATTCCCATGTTCTTTGGTGAGAGGGAAGGTCTATTCAATCTGTGTAAGCCTGAATTGTTGATTTCTCTCAAGGTGGAGAGAGAGGGGGAATCCACTTTATGAGCAAAGAGGCACAGGCAAAGCGATGATACACGAGGGGAGACTCAAGAGTGCGAAATGGGAGGAGTAGGTGAGCTTGTGCTTTCTTTTCCTCCTCAAGCCACTGAGGTAACTGGGCTATACCATTTATATATGTTCACTGAACCTGTAGGACAAACTCACCTCAGACCAAGGCCCTGTGGTCCATGCTGCACACTGACGCATGTTGCAAGGCTGTGTGCTACGCGGCCTCTCTGTCAAGGATGCGCACTCGGCATCATCCACAGCATTTTGAGAACCCGGTCCGTGGTGGGAGACACAATAAATGGAACGAGTCTGGGTGCCTCCTCCACAGGTGGCAGAACAAGCTCCCCATTCCCCAATCTTCCATCTGTAAATACAGAAGCAGCATCTCTCAAGGAACCAAGAAGCCAACGCCGGCAGCAAGAAAATCCACGGGACTAAAGGGAGGCTTACCACTTTCAAGTAATTGAATTCAAAAAACAATAACTTGGGTGACAGCGAAAAGTATCTAAAAGCATTTAAAATGGTGTGACTGCAGATTAAAAGATTATGGTACTATGACGAATGGAATGGATTAAGAGGATAGTTTCAGACTGAATGGCTAGAGGATGCCTCAGCGGTGGAAGCTATTAGGTACTGTGGAAGTCTCTCTCACAGAAAGAAACTGAACTGGCTTTGATAAAGCAAAGGTGCACTTACTGTTGAGAAAAAACAAAAAGTCATATATACTCCAACAAAGGATAATCTCTAAATTCTGAATTATGATAATCTTTCTTCTGTGACCTATCTTTATTTTTTGTTATTAGAGAAATGGTCCGGGGGGGGGGAGTGTTAAGCATTCTACTGATTCTTTGATCTGATTTGGCATATGACATTTTTTGGGCAAGGGGAACCCTCTGGAGAATGCTTACATATTTTCCAGTGACCTGTCTAGTTTGACACCAAGACTAACAAAGTTTCCTCTACCTAGACCTGACATTCCTGAAATAACATGCTTTTTCTATCTGCATGCTTTGATATTAAACCCTCCCAACCTTCCAAAGAACTTCCATCACAAAGTTGACAGTAGCAAGATCTATATTCAGAAGGAAAAGATTGTACTTGCAATCAATAGCCATTTGTCTATACTGAGCAGTAATGGACAATTCAGTCCTCCAAGCTGCAGTAAAATAAACTCAACCCATCACGGCAGGGAAGGAGACCCAAAGTGATGCTATGCAAGAGTTTCCTTGAGACTGGAGGTCAGCTTCCCAAAGGAAGTCTATTGATAAAAATAAACTCAGTTGGCAGATGATCAATCTAGTCAGCTCTGTTATCATGGCCATACAATACAAAAAAAGACTGCAAACTAGAAACACTGTCTGAACATTTTTCTTGGTCCTAGATGCCAGGAGGAATTTTGCCTGGTGCCACCCAGTGGCAAATGCTTTTATGATGTAATGGCCAATGATCAGTGCAATGAAATAAAACTTCTTCCCCATCCTGTGAACAGCATAGGATAATTTTAATGCAACTTCTTCTTTTGCATTATATTATTATTATTATTATTATTATTATTATTATTATTATTATTATTTCAGTTTACCCACAACTTACAAAAACAATATAAACACTAAAACCAATTACAACAAACACAGTCAATAGACTCCTAAAACACATCTATACAGATAAGTCGGTTCTTACAGATCCTGCCCTATCATAAGAGGCCACAAATGCCTGAAACCTTTCAAATTAAGGGCCCAAAGTCCAGGTAAAAAGGCTATTTGGTGTCTACAAAATAGATAAAGATAGATCCGAAAAGCCCCCTTATTGTGTTGCCACCCTCCGGGCCTCCTGTGAAGAGGGCACATAGAGAAAGGTCTCAGATGGCGATCACAGGGTCCAGGTTAGTTCATGTCAGGAGACGTGGTCCTCAAGGTACTGGGGTCCTGAGGCACATGAGGCATTATAGGTCTGAATTCAGCCCAGAAACCAATCAGTAGCTAGTGCAATCATGCCAGAATTGGTGTTATATGTATGGATCTTCCTGCTTCAGCCAACAATCTGGCTGCAGAATTCTGCACCAGCTGCAGTTTCTCAACCATCTTCAAAGGCAGCCTGAGTAATCACAATCTAAAGGATACCAGTGCATAGACATGAGAAGTTAGGCCGTCCCTGTCCAGCTCCCGTCAGCCCCAGCCAGAATATCCAATGGGAAAGGATGGATGACCACAGGTCAGCCACTCCTAGGTAGGCAAAGCTCCATTTCCCCAGCATCTACCACACCCTATCATGATTTACAGAGAAAAGCCAAAGCTATAAGCAGCCACTGAGACCGTCACCAAGGAGGAAAGCTCCTCCAAGCAATCTAGAACAGTGGCTTTCAAACAATATCCTTAAGAACCCTGGCATGAGCATAGCCAGGATTTTTGTTGGGGGGGGGGAGGCTTTTCCTAGGGGGGCAGAACCTCAGATTTGTATTGATTTAGGAGGCAGCTGCCCCCCCTGCCCCCCGGCAATACCTATGAACCCTGGCACTCCTCAGAAACTTGCCCTGGGTTCTTTGGTGTATGGCTGACTTTAAAGACAGCTTGTCCATTATTAGCAAATTGGTCCTGCCACGTGCAGCCAATGGATGCAGTCTGGGGGCACACACTCAGTTTGCAGTGGGCCATGGTGAAGCTCCACAGGAATGGCCAGGATACCACATCATCCACATGAACTGAATGTGCAACTCAGAACACAACCCAGAGTTCCTTGGCAATATGCACGAATTTGTTCTGCACAATTGAAAAAAGTTTGAAGACCACTGTTGTAGGTGGGGAAAAGGGAAAGAGGAGCTGAGCAGGGCCTCTGCAATCACTTTCTCCTTGTTACCTCTTTGTTTGTAAGCTCCATGCTGTGTTGCGGCTCCATGCTCCCGGCAGATAGAGGTAAGATATCCTTTATATATATAGAACAAAGATTTTAAAGCCAAAAGTGAATATATAGACATCTGGGGTTGCCTGCTACAGCATGACTGCACATTGTCTTTTAGGGCCAAACTAGACAAGATGTTGAAAATTTATTCATGCAGCCCTGATGTGTGTGTTGTTGTTGTTAAATAAAAAGGCTGCTATGGAGTTGGGGTCCAATTTGGATCAAGGCCACTTGGGGGAGTGGCAGCTGACCCTTTCTTCCTGTACCAGTTCCCTGAAGCATCTCCCCAAAGTATTAGCCATGGAAGGTTTTCAGGTATCTTATTGCAGGTGTCTGGGTCCCCCCCCCCAATTTCCACAGCTAACTGAAGCTGCAAGAGTGGGAGGAAATGGAGATAACTGTGTGTGTGTGTGTGTGTGTGTGTGTGTGTGAAGTTAAACCCACCTACTTCTACCCTATGAACTCAAGTTGTCCCTCCTGCCCTTGCATTTAGAGACAACACGAAGAAATACATCAGTGATACATTCACAGATCTCCAATGTTTGGCTGATGCATTGAACTGGGTACGCAATGATGCAGATTTGTTTGTGCCAGTCTAGTTACAAGGACCCATAAAATGGCACACTGGAAGTTAGCTTTGGATCCTGAGAAGTTCTGAAAGTGGAAAAGCTCCACAGCCCATCTCTCTCCGCAAGGGAAGTATCATATGGCAATTTGAAGGGAAGCCTTAAAATCTGTACACTATCCTGAGCATAAATCCCATTCCTATATAAAAAATTCAGTACCAGGACACAGAAAAACCATTCCATATCTCTGCAAATAATCACGTCCAAATAACCTCTGCATGAAATTAAAAATTAGTTCCCCACATAGGGACTTGTCACTTACCACTTGTATTCACCACAATGGTTGCTCTCCAGCATGACCCCAGCCTCCAACTTAGCTTGAATAAATTCTATGATCCTTCAGACTGAGGTTTTTGCCCTGTCCTTTTTAGCATTTTCAAAGATACTAAAACCACCCCATAACAGCTTGTCAGCACAAAGAATTGTCTTGAACAACGATCTGTTTATCATCTTCATGCATATTAGGAGCCACAATCTCTCCTTATCTATGTTTCCAATGACAGCATTAAGGGCAGAAGAGAGACACTGCCTGGGGATTTCAGAATTGCCAGGTTCATAAATCTAATGGTTCAAACCAGGCAGGGAAGCCAAATCAAGTCTTACCGTTTTGTCTGGGGACATGGCTGAAGGCCACAAGTTTGGTTGTTTTCTGGCTGTGGTTTATCTCTGCACATATAATCTGGATATACTTCATTGTCAATAGTGCAAAAGACCAAGCGTGTCTGATAACCTATAAAAGAAAAACAGCAAAGGATGTTGGTTACCGCCACTCATCCACAGCAGCAGTTAAAACTACAGAGAGATTAGAAACACTATACATCTAAGAACAATAACGCATTCCATCATCTTCATCGAACCCAAGAAGCAAAATTTAAGTAGAAGGCTGTGTCCACATGAGAGCATTCACACATATGTGGGTTGCTGTTTTTGTGTTGTCATCTTGTGTGCCTTCATCCACACACGACTGCTTTCAATTTTATGCCTGACAGAAGCAAGATGGAAATAGGGGGTGTGGCCTCAAATGGCATCCCAGAAACCAGTAGCTGCCCACATAATGCTCTTCAGTGTATCCACAGCCAGATGGCGAATGCTTTTATAATAGATCTCCTTCCCTTTTTGGATTTTCCCTAAATTGGAAAAATCCGAGTTTGCTGCAGGCTGCCAGTTGGATGCTGAAAATGGCATGTGAATGACAATGAAAAATTCAAGGCACATGCAGCTTCAAATCCACATTAAACTCCCGTGTGGAGTTAGCATCCTATGATAGGTCCTTACCTCCACCACACTCAGCACTGCATTCGCCCCAGGAACCATAGGCCCAGCTGTAGCCCAAGCTCTGCCTTTGTGTTGGCAGGTAGTATTCATAATGTACCCCTTGGTTTGGCTCCTGGTTGATAAGCTGAAAACAGAAGAGGCAAATAAGGTGTAACGCAAATAACTGCTTTCCTCACTCTTGTAGCTGTGTTGTCTGGCGTTCGCCCAGTTCACCTCAAAAAGGCAGGTGAGGTGGTAAAACCATTCCTGGAACTGGGCTTGTGTTTGCTGAGAGGCATTAATCCATGTGATCAGCCATCTGCTGACTGGAATGCTACAGCTCAGGAACTTTCCTCGCTTCATCTGCTCTAGGTATGAACTACACCTAACACCCAGATCCTTGCCAAAGCACACTCCTTTTCTATCCACTGCTCATGTCCAGTTTGGGACTGTCCTCCCCACCCAGGGTCTACTTTATGCCTTTCCTATTTCACAAAGAAGAGTCTTCCTTCAATTAAAAGAAGGAACTGCTTTCTTGCTGGGAAATAGGGCGTACCCCGCACCTCTTTTCGGCAACAGGCAATAATCTAAATGGATCTTAATGCACAGTTGTGTAGGTAACATAGATACAAGTTCTCTTATCCACCCTCACTGTTGGTTTTTTGGCCAAGAAATGGCTATTCTCCCTTCAATCTACATGGCATTGCATTTTTATTTAAGGTCCCGCAGTTCCCTCTGGGAATAATGCTGAGCACCCCCTCTGTGGAAGCTGGAAGAGGAGGGGAATATACAAAACAGGAAACTGGGCTTACCTCAATGACCAAGGGCTCAGTAGTTGGGCCCCTGGCGTGAAGAAGTTCAGGAGCCAGATCCCCCTCAGAACCCCTGTCATAATGTACAACTGTGCTAGCAATATGCAAGGCACGGCTGAACTCAATCGTCCAGTGGCCATTCAGATAGTATGCCCCTTGCGCGTTCTTGATGGCTGAGGGGGAGGGAAAAAAACCCAGAGGGCACAAGGGGGGAAATGTAAAAGCTGTCTAATTTGGAAACCAAACTAGGCTCATTTCAGGCTCATTACAGAAGACTAATACCACATCCAGAATACACCTCTGTTGTTACATGGTTGTTATTACTGTGCATCCCATAAAAAAAGGATGTCAATAGCTTCAGGGTTTATTGATATATTACAAAGTTTACTGAGAGCTGTGTGCAACATTGGACAAATGCTGTGAAATCAAATCGCCATGGGAAGCCAGTATTCTTAGACAGCTGACATCAGTTGCTCTCTTGTCCAAGTATCTTGCTTTTGTAGCAGACAGAGGCCCACTGCCAGACTTTCTCTGCAAGGCCAACCTTGTTACTTATATCCCAATCTCATCCATGAACTGAGCTATCTTCCACTTGCATTCTGAGTGGTATAGTCCCAGGACAACTGTACCATGTGAAATTTCTGAATATGCAGAATTAAGTTAATTTAATATAGAATTAAGTTAAGTGCACAATTGAGTGAATGAACTGGGAATTATGTGCTCTCTCTCTCTTTTAACACAGAGCAATAGAAAAACTGTTGTACATACCCAAGAAGTTCCTGGTAGGTGTCGCTTCCTTAATCCGGATGCTCGTGGCCCCCATGGGAATGATGAAGATTTGATTGTAGCCTAAAGAAAGTGCAGCAAGTCAGGCACAGTAAATTCTACTTACTAAGGCAGATGGTAATAGACAAGGAAGGCAGGCTAAAGTTGCCCTTTCATGTGCAGAAGGTGTTTTTCAGAATGAATAAGCAGGCAAGTGGAAGAAGACATAAATCCACTTGTAACTACTCCGTCGCTTTTGGATTGGTTGTATCCAGATTCATATTGCCCATAAAGCAGCCCAGCCGTGTAATTGATAAGTTACAACCCAAAGCAGTGGTGCTAATGATGCATCAAGCTTCTGCACTGATACAGTCAAGGCCTTTCTGTGCTTCAGCTCCTTGGGCCTTGAAGATATAAATGGATGAAGAAGCACGATGGAATCTCTCCCCGCCAGACGCAGCCCAAGCATTTTTTGCTATCTCACTACTGAGCTGTTGTGGAAGATACACTATTCTGTACCTTTAGGGAGGTTGGGCACATCAAAGAAGCCCTTCACCTCGAAACAGGCTCTGCCATCTCCACCACATTGTAGGCACTTGTCTTCCTTCTTGGAAGAATCCAGAATGTTATCACAGCCAACGGCCTGTAAAACAGCAGAGTGTGAACCAAAATGCAAGTATGACTCAGAAGGCCAGTCAAGGAATGCCTTCATGAGAAAAGATAAAGGAAAGGCCTACATTTCATACCAAGACCAAGGACTGGAAGAATCAGACTGGATACAGTTTTTAGAAATGTTTTGCGCACCACTTCACTTCCCATGGTGAACGTTTGTTTTCTTTTGACCTACATTTGCCTCTGGTCCAAACACGTTTTGCAGGTTTTTGAAACACAACAAATCTGCAAAACCTGTTATCACAAGAACAGTGGGATAAATATACGCACGGCAAGCATCAATTTCTCTTTCAACCCACCTTCAAATCTCTGGAAGAAAGAACTACTGTCTGACTCCAGGTTGAGAAAATATATACGTATGGTAGCATAGTGGGTAAAGCAATAGTCTTGTGGTCAAGACTATTAACCATATCCACTTGCAAAAAAAAAAATCAGTCTTTGAGTGCGGCAGCACCTATTCTCTAGAACTCCTACCTGTAGATATGAGGAAGGTGGCTTTGTTGTACAGGTTGACACTTGCTTAAAACTTTTGTTTGTTTGCTTAGGCAAGCCTACCCAGACATTTAATTTTATATTGTACAGTACATTTGTTTTTTAAATCTGTTGATTTTATGCCTCTAACTCTTATCTTATATAAAAAGCAAGCAAGCAAACAAGAAAGCAAACAAACAAACAAGCAAACAAACAAACAAAAGTTTACTGTTTTAAAGGGCTGTTATTGCTATTTTAATTAATAATTTATGTCATTTTATGTACACCACTTAGGCCCCATTTGCACTATACATTTAAAGCAGTATCATATCACTTTAAACTGTTGTGGCTTTCCCCAAAGAGACCTGGGAACTGTAGTTTGTTCACGGTGCTGAAGGTTGTTAGAAGACCCCTATTCCCCTCCCAGGAGTACATTTCCCAGGATTCCCCAGGAAGAGGGATTGATTGTTAAATGTCTCTGGAAACTCTAGCTCTGTGAGGGGAATAATGGGTCTCCTAAAAGCTCTCTGTAGTCATAACAAACTACAGTTTTCAGGATTCTTTGTGAAAAGTCATGATTGTTTTAAATGGTGCAATACTGCTTTAAGTGTATTGTGCAAATGGGGCCTTAAGAGATTTTTTATTAAGCAATCTTGTTCAATAAAATAAAATAACTTTCATCAGAGTATCCCCCTGAGGCATAAACATGTCCAGTTGAAAAATGTGTCTGTGTTCTTTTAAAATTTAAGCAATATCATCCAAATGCCAGACACATTTCAGCCACTAGGCTTCCTTGGCAGCTCAAGTTTCAAATACGTGAGTAATATATTACATAATTGCTTTGTGGGAAAAGACAACTCTTAAACTTGGACAGCTAAGAAACACCAGAGATGAAAATACATCTGGCATTTGTATGGACCGGAGCTTCTAAAAAAAGATGGCTGTGGTGTGTTTTTTTCTTTTGCCGACCATAAAAATGGCCATTTTAATGAAGTTTAGATATTAAAATCTATAATGAAATGGAGCACAGCCAGAACAGTGCCCCACAGTAGCTGCCTGCTTGCCTCACACTTCCCAAAAGAGCAGCCCCTTCATGGGCCAACACTCTCCCTCACTGGAGAAACCCACAGCTGCTGTACCTAAAACAGAAAGTAGGCAGTCAGCCAAAGTATGAGAGAAGGTGAAAGGTCATTTTACATGCCCTGTCCCCTTCACCTAATCCTCCAGCCCTTGTGGGAAATGCCAGCAGCAAAGACAGCCTTTAGCTGGTGACCAAGCAAGGGGGGAAGCCAAGAGCCCCAGAAAGTCAAAGACAGGGATGTGATGGAAGTGCATGTTTACCTCTCTTGGGAGGAAAGTCAGAGAGGGGAGGGGAGAAGAAACCTCTATCCCACTTCACCTGCCCTCACCCCATTAAAGAGGGCTTGTTTCTTTTTTGTCTTTGTGTGTCCTCTAGTGGTCATTGATGGGGCTGTAGGAACTCAAAGCAGTCTTAACAGCCAAGGTGGCTTCTGACTGTTTTGGATTACACAAGTCTTCCCTGCTGCTTTCCCCAGAGGAACTTGTTATGTATTGAAGTTCTCACCCTGGCCACCAGGGGTATTGTGTATATAGTTTTCACTCAGGTCCACGTTAGTTACGGTAATTTAGGCGGGGAAACCCTGGGCTGCTGTTGTTATAAAAGCAGGCAGGCTGAGCTGTTTGCTGTTCAGTTCAGTTCCAGCTTACTTATAAAGAACTACTTGGAGAAATCTCTGTGTCATCTGCTATGTCCACCCACTATTTAATAGAACTGGGAAAACCCTTTTGTTCCAGTCCCTTGCTTTTGCAAGGCACCACTGGTTTAAAGGCCCAACAAAGGCTTTCACCTCATGTACTTGGGGAGTCCAGTAGAGCTCTGCTGAGTTTGCTGCCTCATCATAACTAGCATGCTCCTATTTCCATGCTCTGCCCCTTCCGGAGCCCAGAGAACATGTGTTGCAGGATCTGAAGCACGAGCAGATATGCCACACACACACACACAAAGTTGTCTGCATGCTATGTACCTAAAGTACCTATAAATTAAAGTGAACTCGCCAAGTCTTAAGAGGTAACATCCTAGCAGGTAGTAGAAAAAAAGGGATCCAGACCAGAGTTCAAATCCCTGCTTAGCCATGGAGCTCACAGGTTAACATTGGGCAAGTCACTAGCAGCCTAGCCTACCAAACGAAGTCAATAGTGGATGATGGGAAGGGGTGGGGTGCTTATCAAGAGGTAGACGGGTGAGCTGGCAGCAAGGTCAGCACAGTACCAATGCACTGGCAGAGCCAATAGGGTACTCCTGCTGGTTTGTCTGCACTGTACTGACTTTGTCACTGCCTCAGCCCTCTCCTTCGCAGTAAAAACCCACCAGAAGTCAATGAGCAGCAGTGTCATCATTCACCCCTCACACCGTCTGCTACAGAACAAAATGGAGGGTAAAATGGGATAACCCCAGGTATACTACTGTGAGCATCTAAAAGGAAGGATAGGATCAAATCTGATTAATAAATAAGAGAACTAAGAGTAAAAGGGGGGGGAGAAAGGAAATAAGCGGGGTGGGGGGGAGGAAGACGGACACGGTTTTCAAGAGAGAGGTAACAAAGGCCTACTTGGCAGACTCCTTCCACACAGATATCATGCTTCCCTGGCTCACAGGGCGTCCCATCAGTCACGGTGTCTTTGTGCCTGTAGTAGAAGTTTTCTCCCTTTGGGATACAGTTTAGTTCACATTTATTGGGTGCTGTGAGGAGAGGAAAGCGAAAAAGCAATGTGTTACTCTGCATGTTCTGTTTCCCCCACAAAGGCACATACAACGTTGTGCAGCTTTATTTATTTATATAAATACTTCTATCCCATAGAATACCAGGGCACTGCACAGCAATGTGAAAACACAAGAAAACAGTTAAAAGCAGTACGGAACTACCATCATTGAAACAATTGACTGCACAATAAAGATGCAAGCAACTGCATCGGGCATGTTCTTTGAGTCCCTGAATCAAGTTGAAGAAGGCTTTCATTGGGGTTCCCATTTATTACAGCACACTTTCTATGAAGAAAACTTTTTTCAGTACTGAGAGGGTAAAGCCTGGTCATCAGTACCTGGAGAAAGGATTTAAAGGCTGGGCTGTATATTATTACTGGTTTGAATCAGCCCACCCTTATTGAACTGCGACATGTTGAATGAAGCAGGATTTGCTTTTGCAGTATCTGTGCACACGTGTGAAGGCCCATATGGTAGTTTTAAAGCTGATCAAGGGATATGCTGAGGGCAGAGGTGGAACAAGCGGGGGCAGGGTGAGCGCCCCGGGCTGTGTAGCACAGCAATGTCACCCCCCCCCAGGGATGACATCCGGGGTGGCCTGCACCCACCACACCCCCTTTTCCTCTGCCAGTGACTGAGGGCATATTTACATTTCAACATGGATGTCATTTTTATGCCAGCTCTCCTGAAGTGCATTACAGCTCCCCATAGAAAAGTATATTTTTGGACTAGACAAATGGGGATGGAATGGGAAACTTTGCAACAGGAAAAGAACAGAGTTCACTTGTAACCACAGACAATGTGAATTGCCATATTTTTCGCTCTATAAGACGCACTCCCCCCCCCTAAAAAGTAAGGGGAAATGTGTGTGCGTCTTATGGAGTGAATGCAGGCTGTGCAGCTATCCCAGAAGCCAGAACAGCAAGAGGGATTGCTGCTTTCACTGTGCAGCGATCCCTCTTGCTGTTCTGGCTTCTGAGATTCAGAATATTTTTTTTTCTTGTTTTCTTCCTCCAAAAACTAGGTGCATCTTATGGTCTGGTGCGTCTTATAGAGTGAAAAATACGGTAGCTATACTAACAACAGGGCTTTTTTTCAGTCAGAACTTGCCAGACTTGGGCACCATTGCCATTCTAAGAGAATGAGGAAGGTGTTCCTGGTAAGTTCAGGCACCTCTTTTTCCAAAAAAAATAGCACTGACTGGCAACAGCCAGAGTTACCAAAGCTATGCTTTAAATATAATTAAAATATATTCAAGTCACCTTATGAACACACCCCAAGACCTCTCAAAATTTGGAACAAGGCCACCTACATACCATTTGTGATCAAACTGGACTTCTCCACAAATCCTGCAAAATCTATTTCAATGGACTCTAATCAGTTTTTGCAGGGTGTAGCACTAAAGTATTGTCCAAGCAGAGATTTGATTCTAAAAGAACCCATTTCACTTTCTCCATAATTCGCTATGTCAAATGAACTGCATAATCATTGAGTAAGAGTAAATCCATGGATTACCTCCATAATAAGGAAGCCACTTGTATTTCTTTCCCTGAAATTCTGTCCCATCAAACTCAGCACATTGCTCTGCTCGGAAATCTCTGGAGCCCTCAGGACAGTTCTAGGAAGGATGAGAAAGAAATCTGTTATCTGGAACAAAGTCTGGAATAGAAGAAGATAAGCATCTTGATTGGAAGAACTGTCCTGTATGTGGCTTTCTGTATTTTCTTCAAGTCAGCTTAACTTATGGAAGGTGGTTCGGGATCCACTTATTCTATGCTTCCTCATTTTCAAAAGACTTTGGATATCACCAGCATGCAACTGGAACCAGTGAACTAAGTGCTGGTGCATGGATACCTGGGTTCAAATTCCCACTCAGCCATGAAGTTCACTGAGTGATCTTAGACTAGTCAGTGGACACAATAAGTGAGGAAAACTATTCAAACCTTCTATTCCTTCCCATTCAGAGTTCAGGCTTCTGCCTCTATTTTTTATGCCTTTCTTCCTACCTTGCATTATATGAGTCTTTCAAATGCAATGTTGAATATCAAACGGAAGGCTACTAAAGATCATGGTGATCAACAGAAAATGGCATCTATTCGGTGGAGACTACATAGCACATTTCTGGGCTTGTTTATATAATCATGGGAACTACACAGATACTACTGCTTCTCCTGCCTACTCAAAATTTCCATGCGTGGCCATTTTCAAAAGTTTATTGAGAGTCTTTCACCTCAGTTCAACCTCTACTTCATCCCCAAAATACATAAAAAACTAAAGTCAAGGAAATACTATCCAGGGATAACAGAGTGCTTACATAATATGTTTATAAAAGAAATTACTCTATTCAGAAGCAGATGTAAATACATGCACTGTACAGTTGTGCAATAGAAAGATTGTACAAAGGTTGTTCAATATAGTATAAAATCCCATTTGTCAGGAAACTAGGGGGGAAACGAATTGTATATATCAATGATCACATTCTTGTACTCAATGTTTGCTAATGTTAATTAGTTCTGAATAGCTGTCATGCATTAAAGGGTGAGAATGGTGTCCTTTTACTCATCTGTTAGCCCATTTGTTTTTATGACAGAGTTGGTTCAAGGAAGTTCATTTGTAATCTTCCTTAAGACATTGAGTAGGTGTCAGATGTAACTGGTGGGGGAAAAAATCTTGAAGCTCTTGAAGTAATAGGGAGAACAGCAGCATAAAAGAACTCACTGGTCAATTTACCTTAACATTGCACGAGCGATAGTTTCGGGTCGGTCCTATGCAGCTGAACCCACCATCTGCCCTGAAAGAGAAATCAACCATCTGCAATGGCTTGGGGGGAAATTATAAATGACAAAAACCTACCATCAATTCATTCTTACATTTGCTAATAAAGTGCTAGTTGACAGTGAAGTCTTCTGCACTTCCCCTCCCCCCAGGTGGTAGGAAGTTTCAAGGTAGCCTTTTATGACATCTGTTTCCTTGTAAGGGAATGAGGCCCAGGTCAGATTACTTCTCCCAGCCCAGTTCAACTATGGTTTGTTGGAGCAAGAACAAGTGATAAACCTGAGCACTCTCTGACTTCCCCTCACATAGGTAAAGGTAAAGGGACCCCTGACCATTAGGTCCAGTCGGGACCGACTCTGGGGTTGCAGTGCTCATCTCGCTTTATTGGCCAAGGGAGCCGGCGTACAGCTTCCGGGTCATGTGGCCAGCATGACTAAGCCGCTTCTGGCGGACCAGAACAGCGCGTGGAAACGCCGTTTACCTTCCCACCGGAGCGGTACCTATTTATCTACTTGCACTTTGACGTGCTTTCGAACTGCTAGGTTGGCAGGAGCAGGGACCGAGCAACTGGAGCTCACCCCATCACGGGAATTCGAACCGCCAACCTTCTGATCGGCAAGTCCTAGGCTCTTTGGTTTAACCTACAGCGCCACCCGCGTCCCTATCCCCTCACATACCCACTTTCAAAAGGTATGATAGTTGATTAAAACCAGTGTCCCAGCCAGAATTGCAAGCCAGGTCAGAGAAACAAACAGAGACAGTAGGAAGACTCCTGGATAGCCAGTACTAGCCTTGAAGTAGCATCAGTTCTCCAGAAGCAACCACAGCCTCCCACCCACCAACAGGCCAGTGACATGCAGACTCCTGTCTTTTTGTTTGGCTGCTCATTTCCCCCTCTCACACTACCCTTGCACTAGGCTCAGCCACCACCTTGCCGGAAGACAGATGTGAGCCGAAATCCATGCAAGCCTAGCTGCATGGGAACCATTCTACGAGCAGCTGGGAAAACCCAACTATATGGCCCCTAGGCCAGTTACATGGATCCCACCAATGTATTTGCTGCAAAGTTGCCCCTCCACCTATATGGCTTAGGAGAGCCACCCATAGAAAAATAACGACCATACAGCTTGGATAGTGTTTTTAGAAAATTCCCTAAATTGTAATGAATCAGCACTGGTTGCTAGTGAGCAAGTAACTAAAGAAGGACAGAACTCTGCTGCATACAAAACATTGGTGCATAGTGATCAGTTTCCAGCTGCTGTAATTTCCCATCATGTGAATTCACTATACTTTGAAGTACTGTGCTTTCGGTAAGGGAGGGGCATTGCCTTCTCTGATGCCAATCCGTACTGGAAAGAGCTACAATTTAATCAGTAGATAAACCCTTCAGGCAGATAAACACTCTGGAGAAAATGCAAAATTCACAGGGCAATCTTAGACATGTTTATTTCACAGTAAGCCCACTGTGTTCAATGGTGCTGACTTTCCAATAAGTGCATTTAGGATCACAGTCTCAGAAAGTTGGTGGTATATCAAATCTACATGGCTGTAGAAAATGTGATGGTTTTTCAAAGCAACATCGAGGCAGAGACTACGTATTTAATAGTATTCTCTGTCTGACCAGTTTCATCCAGAACATACGTCTAAGGGTGCAGCTCTGCCTGCCCTGGCAGGCTCAGGCATTTTTAGTACCACATAGATATGGCATCTAGTCTTTCTCTAGCCTTCACAAAATGACATCATGCTAACCATGTCCCAGTTGATTCTACAGCTTTTGTGAATGCAGCAACAACTCAAGCGAATTTCAGTTTTGGAAAAACAATCATTGCCCAGACCCAGTCTTCTCCTTAAAGAGATTTAGTCTGCAGTCTTAATCCAATGTACCTGAGAGCAAGCCCCATTGAATTCAATAGATCTTACTTCTGAGTAGACATGATTAGAACTGTGTTGCTAGACCACTTCATGCATTTTGTGGTCTAGCCCACAAAACATATTTATCATGGCATATAAGTTTAATATTTAAGTTCCAGCTAGACTCTTTATTGCTTTCCCTACAGGGGAGCCTACCTAACAGCTGCTCTCCCCTGTATTGGCTTCAGAAGGAGAAAGTTGGCAGGGAAAGGCTCTTACCTTATTGAGTAACAGCGTCGCTGCCGAAAACTGACGCCTCCACCGCAGCTCCTGCTGCAGTCGCCCCATTCTCCCCAGCTCCCCCAGAAGTCAGTTTGCCTCTTTGCTTTACGAGCCTGTAAGAATAATGCAGCTGCATGTATATTTTATTGAATGAAATGTGTATACTGCTTCTTCAGAGTCCCTTCCCAACTCTACAATTCTATGATCATAAAAATCTGCTTAAGTGGTAAGAGGACCAGCATTTCAAAGCCCGAGAGCTACACATCAGAGTTGTAACACTGATGAGATGAATTTTGGGTTGTGTGTAGAATGTACAAAAGTAACATTTAATTTGAATAAACTTAATAAGCAACCTAAATCAGAATATCCTTCAACAGTCAACAGACAGTAGAGCAGGGACCAAACAACGGGAGCTCACCCCATCGCAGGGATTCAAACCGCTGACCTTCAGACCATAGCGGGTGGCGCTGTGGTCTAAACCACAGAGCCTAGGGCTTGCCAATCAGAAGGTCGGCAGTTCGAATTCCTGCGATGGGGTGAGCTCCCATTGCTCAGTCCCAGCTCCTGCCCACCTAGCAGTTTGAAAGCACGTCAAAGTGCAAGTAGATAAATAGGTACAGCTCTGGCGGGAAGGTAAGCAGCATTTCCGTGCACTGCTCTGGTTTCACCAGAAGCGGCTTAGTCATGCTGGCCACATGACCCAGAAGCTGTCTGTGGACAAATGCCAGCTCCCTTGGCCAGTAAAGTGAGATGAGCGCAGGACCCCAGAGTTGTCCACGACTGGACTTAACGGTCAAGGGTCCCTTTACCTTTAAGCCCCAGTGAATTTCATGACACTTATTTCTGAGTATGAGTGCATTGGGGAGTGCAGCTAATTTGCCCTCCTTTATTCTTCAAGCAATCAGCAAAGGTGTCAGAGTTTAGTATCACGAAATTTGGTCCCAATAATTTCCAGTTCAAGAATCCCAGGTGGCAGGACTGAGTGACAGTTTTGTTTGCTACACCTTAAAGAGCCACCATCTGTCAGCATTGATAGTACTGGTCTATAATATAGATGTTTTGACTTAGTATAGGACAGTTGCTTAGCCAAAACAGGCTATATCTATCTATATTCTGTAGATATAGATATGAGTCCAGTTACGAATTTCTCTTCACAAAGCCTGAAGCATATTGGTGAAGGATGCCAACACATTAACATAACTGTTAGTATGTCCTAAGGGTAGTATCAAAATGCATCTAAGCCAATTGGAATTTATAATTAAACAAGTGGGGACCTGCAACAGAAGGTTGCAATGGGGAACACAACACTGCCATGCCCTTCTCAAGGATACACCATTCCGTTCCCCTAGTTTTTCATTCCTTTTCCCCACCCCACCCTTCAACAGATGTTGAGTATCATGCAATCTCAGCATGTTCAGTCACCAGAGTTTCTTTTTTCTTTTCTTCATTTTGTCCCTTCTGCAAAGCTTTTAGTTATTCCCAACTCTGACACTACCTTCATTTTGTGCATGTAGCCATTTTGACCACATAAAGATTCACACTTGGATAAGGAGTTTGCTAAAAGCACAAATACAAATGCAAATACCTCTACTGGCATTACAAGTTAAAACATTTCAAAACACTAGGATAAATTTAAAAGGGACAGGAGTGAGGCTGTCGACGATCACAAGGTACTCGATTGTTCTGCTTCACACTGTCTATTCTCTAGACCAGGGGTAGTCAACCTTTTTATACCTACCGCCCACTAATGCATCTTTCTTGATGGTAAAATTTCCTTACTGCCCACCAGCACTAGATGGAAGGAGGATTCAGCTTGTGCCATAAAACCCCCTACCGCCCACCTAGAATCCTGAAACGCCCACTAGTGGGAGGTAGGGACCAGGTTGACAACCCCTGCCCTAGAGGAATGATTCATTAAGAACTCTTTCGGGTAAGATGGAGATTAAAAAGGAAGCCACTGGGGCAATAACGTCCTTGTCCCTATCCGCTAGGAGGAACCTCATTTGGCTTTCTCTCGGAGCCATGGGTTGCAGGTCCAATATCTTGCTCAGCACCTGTTTGTGGAGACTGCTGTGCAAAGGGAAGTCCAAAAGAATATGGCCCAGTGAATCTGGTACTCCCTGATTACAGGCACACAGACGGGCTTGGTAAGGAATTTGCAAGTATGTACCTGTGGTCACTGCAGAGGGGTGGAAAAAAAGAAAAAGAAAAAAGCACCCCTTTCTTGCTAAGAGTATCTATGACGGTTCTTCGGAAAGTACAGGAAGATTAAACATCCACAAACCATCCAGCAGAGAATAGAGTTTAATTTTGCATCTTAAATGTTTGAATTTGACCAAAGTTTGTACAGGGCTTATGTTGTTGTTAATTTAGTGACTTCTCGGTCCATTTTCTGATGAGATGCCAGATTTTGTTTAAATATGAAGTGTTCTAGGTTGAAAAAACATGACTCTACCAGCATTTGTTGATGGCCTCAATATGTTTCTCCCTGAGCTTTCCAGTTGCTCTATCCGGTTTAAGCCCCAAATAAAAAAAGATACGGCTGCTGGAATACTCTGAATTAGTCTGATGAGAAGCACATCTTCAAGGGGCAATACTGGTTTCAGACACATTGTGTTTTATAGATTATATGCTTAGACCTTAGGCTATTACCACAATCAGGGCTGGTCTTCGTCATTTTCACACCAGAAGAAAAAAGGTCAGGTGGTAAATGCACACTTATTAGAACTCATGTCTTTTGCTTCTTTTTTCTTTCGATGACACACAAAGATAAAGGAGGAAAAATGCCATCCCTTTGAGCAGGCTAGGCCCAAGACATTCTGCTGCCTGAGGCAAATAATAGGAGGATGCCACTGTCCCATTGCACTTACAGAAGCTGACTGGGCTGATTCCAGGGCTGGTCTTCCCATTCGCAAACAGAGACTACTTACTCAGGGAATGGGGTGCTGAATTTGCCTCTTGTAGATCCTGGCTTGTTTGCCTTCCTGATCTGGTGACCTCTTGTGGGGCTATCCAGAGTGCCCACCCAATCCTTCAGCCTGAAGGGGGTTCTTCCTCAGAGAGAGGCATTCTGGGTCAGATGTCCCAGGAGAGTGTGCAGCACTGCCACATTTTAAAAATCATCAAAGTAACTTTCTCAAAGTAACTTTAAACTATATTTAAAAAAGTACTTCTAACTACTGAAGAAAAGCGATGGTCATCTAGGCAATCTCCTGAGCCTCTTTACTCAGAATTCTGTGCTCTAAGGAAAGGCCCTCTTCCGCAAGAGTCAGGCGGCAAAATCGCCAGCACTGCCGCTGCATTAGCTGCAGTCTTTAAAAAAAAAAGCAAGGCAGGGAGTGGAAGAGCAGCAGTGGGCAAAAGAGGGAGAGGGACAACAGTGGCAGAACTATCAACTTTTTGCCTCATTCCCCCCACTCTGTGCAACAAGGCAGTGTGCAGCCCACCTACTGGTTCTGTGTCAAAGTACTCTTGCTGCCCACTTGGTATGAAAAGTTGGACCACCTTGTTCTAGAGCCAAGGCACCAAACATGGTGCCCTCTAGATGATGTTGTTGTTGTTGTTTAGTCATTTAGTCATGTCCGACTCTTCGTGACCCCATGGACCAGAGCACGCCAGGGACTCCTGTCTTCCACTGCCTCCCACAGTTTGGTCAAACTCATGCTGGTAGCTTCGAGAACACTATCCAACCATCTCGTCCTCCATCGTCCCCTTCTCCTTGTGCCCTCCATCTTTCCCAACATCAGGGTCTTTTCTTCTCTTCTCATGAGGTGGCCAAAGTATTGGAGTCTCAGCTTCAGGAGCTGTCCTTCCAGTGAGCACTCAGGGCTGATTTCCTTAAGAATGGATAGGTCTGATCTTCTTGCAGTCCATGGGACTCTCAAGAGTCTCTTCCAGCACCATAATTCAAAAGCATCAATTCTTCGGCGATCAGCCTTCTTTATGGTCCAGCTCTCACTTCCATACATCACTACTGGGAAAACCATAGCTTTAACTATACAGACCTTTGTTGGCAAGGTGATGTCTCTGCTTTTTAAGATGCTAGATGTTATTAGGCTCCAATTCCAATCAGACCCAGCCAGTATGGCAAATGGGCAGGGATGATGGGAGTTGTGGTGCAGCAACATCTGGAGGGCGCCATGTTGGCTACCCCTGCTTTAGAGGATGGCAGCCGGAAATCACCAAGGCTCAACTTTTATTAAATCAATTAACTGCTCAACTTTTATTCAAAAGTCTGTCCAAGCGTACTGGAAGTTAATACCAAGTCACCTAATTTACTCCTAATTACTTCCAGAGTTCTGCCTGGTATTTTGCTTGTTCCCCTCATTGGACTGCACTAATACAAATGCATTTAGAAGGTGATCTTTTGAGTTTTATGGAGAAGGAGACGTTTAATAGAATTTCATATGGCAGCCTTGAAAAACCCTTCTCAGAAAGCTAGTGATGCTACAATTAGTATCACTACAGCTTAACAAACCAAGTAATCCAATTACTAGGCTTGACTTTGCTCTGGTACAAACTGTGCTGCTGGCAAATAATCCCAAGATTATGAGCAATAATGAAGATATTGTTACACCAACCAGCCTTCTCAATCCACTTCTCACACTCACTGTGGTGACATGTCCCTGGGCACAAGATATGTCCAGATTTGGTTCCCTTTGCAGGGAGATCACTGGAGGCTTATTGGCATTTTGTAATATATATATTTGTGTGTGTGTTTATCTCTCAAAGGAGTCAAGGGCGGCAAACAACAAGGGGAAAAAACAGTAAAAGCTTATTTAAAACAATTCTAATACAGATGCAGACTAGGAAAGATATAAACTTAAAAGGCTTGTTGGAAGAGGAAAGTCTTCAGCAGGCACCAAAACATCAACAGAGACAGCACCTGTCTAATATTCAAGGGGAGAGAATTCCAATGCATGACTGCCTTAACACTAAAGACTCAAATCCTACATTGTGTGGAACAGACTTTCTGATAAGATGGTATCTGCAAGAGGCTCTTGCCTGCAGAGTGAGGTGATCAACTGGGTAAACAAGGCATGATATGAACTTTCAGGTATCCTGGTCCTAAGGTGCAGAGGGCTTTATAAACCAAAACCAGCACCTTGAACTTAGACTGGTAGCCAAATGACAGCCAGTGCAATTCTTTCAAGGCTCAAGTAACAAGTTGGCGATGATCCAGCACCAGTGAGCAGCTGAGCCACCACATTTTGCATCAGCTGCATGCAGACAGACCAAACTCAAGGGCAGTCCCACATAGAACACAGTGCAGTAATTCAACCTGGAGGTTACTTAAAAATATACCTAGGACCAGTGCTCCTGTATCAGATCAGATGCTTACAGAGCCCAAACTCAGCTCTTTGTCTGTTTTTATTTTATTCACAGATACCTAGATGACAACATCCCCATGGTTAGGGGAGGGGACAATATATATGTTGTATACAGTCACTGACTCACACTTGCACACACGAAAAAGTTAACTTGAGCTCAGGTTGCCAGTGGGTGTAGCTTAGCATGCTCTGCCCCTTTTCCTTCTCTTCATGCTTCTTGGAACAAGCAAGGAGCCATGTGGCTACGGCTCCCAACTACTGTACAAGAAAAACTAAGTGAACTCAATCTTTCCCAAAGTGAGGTGTTAAAGCCTGGATCTTTGCTAGTCTGATTACATGTTCTCTTTTTTTGTAAGGAAACAAAGTTATTTTCTTTATAAACCATTTGGAAACTTTTTTTCATTTTTGTTTTACTGCCAATGGATAGACACTTGTCTGATGTAACTTCTGGAAACTCTGTGACTAAAACATAAACTTATTTGCAATGCTACGTATCTGTGATTTATTCTAACCGAAGAATTTTTGTGAGGAACATTTATTCAAAGGTGGATGGTGTTTTAATGTGCTTGGAGATCACAATTATGTTTAGAAGAGAGAGTAAGAATCTCACTGCAGATATTTCAGGTACTGAGAGCCAGTGTGGTGTAGTGGTTAAGAGCAGTGGACTTGTAATCTGGTGAACCAGGTTCGCTTCCCCGCTCTTCCACATGCAGCTGCTGGGTGACCTTGGGCCAGTCACACTTCTCTGAAGTCTCTCAGCCCCACTCACCTCACAGAGTGTTTGTTGTGGGGGAGGAAGGGAAAGGAGATTGTTAGCCGCTTTGAGACTCCTTCAGGTAGTGAAAAAGCGGGATATCAAATCCAAACTCTAACTCTATTTCCTAATCATTCAGAAGGAGAGCTAATGAGAACAAAAGGAAGGTATTTGTCAGGGCTACGAAAGCAGTCTTCAGTAGTGCCCTGACAATTTACCCTCTCCTGTCCAGTTCCAGTCTTAAGCAATATGAAAGGTTGTTTGGAACAGTGAAGACTTAGTGCAGGAAAATAGTACCAGGAAAATAAACAAACAAATGCTAATAACCCTTTTAGAATATTTTTGAGACTGTGCAAAGAGGCATGCCAGATGCTCAGTAACACAACATATCCAATCTTTATATCAAGAGAGATGCAGGTGGGATACAAGCTCATCTATTGCAATATTAAAATAGAGTCAACATGTGTGTCCTGTGCAGGGAAGGCTCAAAGCACTTAGCCCATGAAGGAATAAATCATTTCTTGTAATCATTTCTGTAACTCCTGATTCATTGCCTCAGTGAGACAGCTTGTTTGTAAAAAGCTTTCAAGGTGAAATGGGATAAGTATCTTTAATATGCATAATAACTCCACAGTTATCAAGGAAATGCACTTGTACAAAACAGGAACCTCCTGGGCAAGGGAAGATAAATAAAATACTGACAGCAGAAGATGAAACAGAAGATGAAACAGGAATACAAAGTAGCATACTAAATAGCAGTGTATTAATCTTCAAATGTCAGATGCAGAATAGTCAATACCTAAAAAGTAAAGGTAATCTAAGCTGATAAATGTTGGCGCTGCAATGCACTCAAATATAAATATACAATAAACATGTTTTTTTAAAAACTAATTCTTCTGCCAACAGCTATGGCAGAAATAAGAGCCAGTACTGCATCAGTTTTTGCCCTGGTTCCCATCCAGAAACCAGGGAGTCTAGATTATACTAACTGGATGTCTTTGAAGGCAAACTCTGGTGCCATAGTACAATGCATGTACTATGCATTGATGCAGAATTTGGTATTTATTCTGGGGCAAAGGTAAAGAGCAATTGGCTTTTGGGTGGCGGGGGGACATCTAATTCTCTCTGTGTGTGTTTTAAGAAAGAGCATTCAATCGTTTAAGTCCTCCACCAGCAGTCAGAAATTGCCCAACCCCAACAGCTCAGTTAGAACTAATCTGTATTTGAGGCTGAAATGAGGCCAAAAAACAGTCATAAGAGAACCCCTCCCTGTGTGCGCCTATCAGGAACCGGATCCTAGCCTGCACCCTGCTTTGGCAAATGGGAATGAGGGCTGGGACTTAGGCTGTGCCAGGGGGTGGAGCCAACAGTGGGCTTCCCTCAGATCCGCCCCTTGCCCATTATATGGGTTGGGGTATGGGGAGCCTGACACCTGGTCCTGCAAGGTGATACATATAATTGGTCATGTTGCAGAGTTAAGTACTTTAGCACCACACTTATTCAAATTAGAGAGTTTTAAGACCACCATGCTTAACCTGGACTGTATCATGTCCAGCATTTCTTAAAAACCTAAAAAAGTAGGGCATGAAGAAGGAATGATTTTTGAAGCTATCAAAATACATTTTGTGTAAAGATGATAGTACAGTCAATACCTTGGGTTGAATATGCTTCAGGTTGATCACGTTCGAGTTGCGTTCCATGGCAAGCTGGAAGTAACGGAGCACGTTACTTCTGGGTTTCGTCGTTCGCGCATGCGCAGACGCTCAAAATGACGTAACGCGCATGTGCAAAAGCGGCAAAACGCGACCCGCGCATGTGCAGACGCGCTGTCGCAGCTTACGTTGCGTTCAGGGTGCAAACGGGGCTCCAGAACGGATCCCATTCGCATCCCGAGGTACCACTGTATATCGATGGGACCACAGTCTCTTCTCAGAAATACATTACATTCTACTTTCTTTGAAATTAGTGATGGACCTCCCACCAACTTACAATGGGCAGGTTCCAGCACATTGTTGACTCTCTTAATTCCCACTCACTGATCTGAAACCACTACAATTTCTAGAACAATTATGATTATTTAAACAAGTAAGATTAAAATCAGCCCTGCTGGATCAGAACATCAGAACAAAAGTCTAAATAGGAACAGCTTCCTGTTTTCCACATTGGTCATCCAGATGCCTATGGGAAGCCCACAAGAAGTCCACACAGACAATAGCTGTCCCCCATTATTCTTCCCAAGCAACTTGTATTCAGGGAGGTATGCTCCTTCTGATTGTGGAGACAGCATATAGCCATAATGACCAGTAGATGTTGGTAGCATTATTCTCTTTTAATCTGTAGATAATTTGTAATTTTTCATCTACCAACAAAGTTGCATAAATGGCATTCACATGCTGATCTTCCTAGCATGGTTTATTACTTTTGCTCCATCACCTGACTCAAGCTCCAGAACCAGCCACTCACAAGGACATCTGAATACTTACCGCCAACATGGAAGAAGGCATCACTGTTAGTATAAGCAGTAGGAACGCAAATGTCATCATGTCCTGTGGAGGTGAAAACAGAGTTACTCATCACAGAAGACCAAATTTGTGTTAGCTAAATGGTTTTGTTTTGTTTTAACCAGTGTCGGCTCTAAATTACTGGGGGAGAAGGGACAGAAAGTCCCTAGCAGGACCTCATCAATGTCAACATTCGTTCTTCATCTGTACTCTTCCTTTGAGGTCAGTATGCATGGCTACCAAGGAGAGGGCGAGACAAACTGAGGTTGTTGCCAGGAATGCCTCACCTGGCCAACAATAGCCTCCTGGCAGCAGAGTAACTGCCGCTTACCAGGAAGGGATGACAAGGGTGGTGCTGTATAGACATACCAGCGGAGCAAATCTAGTGCTCCTGCTCCTGTTTCTGCTCACATGCTTGAAAAACTCAGGTGAACAGGCAAGGACAGTAAGGAGGAGGAACAGCAGATAGACCGAGGGGCTCCAGTGCGGCCCTCACTAGGGTATAGGCCTTGGCACATGTCCTGGTTTTTACCTCACATTTCAATAAAATATTTTCAGAGCATCTTGCAACATGTAATTAAAACAGCAAAAACACTCTTCAAGCCAGCTCCTCGAGAACCACCTAAAAGTTAGTGTAAAAATCATTAAAGGCATGAGGAGGGAGAGAAAACCATTTTACCAAGCAACCAAAGGTCATCAAGTGGACACCAGGCAAACTGATAAGGGGAGAATGTTCCATAGCTGAAACACCACCAAAAAGGCTCTTTTCTCATAAGAGGCAATTTTTTAAAAGAAAAACAGCATAATAATCATTTACTTTATTTAATACTTTGAGATCTCTCCTTTCCTCTAAGGCGCTCAAGTGTAAATATTTCCTCTTCTTCTCCTCCATTTTGACCCTGTGAGATCAGTTAGGCTGAGAATGAGCAACTTGAACCCTGGTCTCCCAGGTCGTGGTATACCTGAAGGAGCGTCTCCACCCCCATCGTTCTGCCTGGACACTGAGGTCCAGCTCCGAGGGCTTTCTAGCGGTTCCCTCACTGCGAGATGTGAGGTTACAGGGAACCAAGCAGAGGGCCTTCTCGGTGGTGGCACCCGCCCTGTGGAACACCCTCCCATCAGATGTCAAGGAGATAAACAACTATCTGACTTTTAGAAGACATCTGAAGGGAAGTCTTTAATGTTTGATGTTTTATTCTGTTTTTAATCTGTTGGGAGCTGCCCAGAGTGGCTGGGGAAACCCAGCCAAATGGGCGGGGTATAAATAAATTATTATTATTATTATTATTATTATTATTATTATTATTATTACAACACTCTAGCCACCACATCACACTGGCTCTTACAGAGTGGCATCTGTCCAAGTCATGCTCAGAACAAGCACATTGAAATCAATGGATGTGATTTACTTAGGTTCGTTGATTTAAGTGGGTCTGCTGTGAATATGACTTACTCAAATATACAACTCAAATAAGAACAGCAGTACAGAATTATCACACCACAAATAACAAATGGGATAATTGCAATGCTTGGACTTCCCTTTCTGGGGGGAAATGCAGCAAAATCAACAACATCATAAATTACAAATGCATTTAGTAAAGATGCCTCCATTTAGAAATCTACATGTCTGAGAGGTGCAAAAAGATGACGTGAGGGGAAAAGATAGATTGGAACTGCCTGTTTGTTACCTCTTGGCAGACCAGGACATTTAATTGATGAAAGAGATGTTAGAGATAAACAGATCACTGAGCAGAAGAGAGATCTGTATTTAAAATACACTGTGCTGGAACAGCAGGCCATGGTCCAGTAGCCGCTGCTGCGCTGGAGCGCCACAGGTAAGGCACTGCTCAGTGTGCAGAGGAGTCGAGGCAAGTGGCATGTGGAGTGCTGCCTTACCTCTAAAGCTCTGGTGCAGCAGTGGCCACTGGACTGGGGCCTGCACCTCTGGGAGCCACAGGTGAGAGCTGAGTGTAGGATGGGGACCAAAGGTGGGCAAATTATCCCAGAAGGAGCACAACGTGTCCCTCACCAAAGGTACTACCCCTTCTCTAGCACCCCAAGACAATTGTAATAAAAATATATCCCCTATATTCACATGAAAATTCCCTATACTATGTTGGTCCATTTCCCCGTCTAGCTCAGTATTGTTGACAATGACTGACAGTGGTTTCCCAGGGTTTCAGATGTGGGCCTGTCTCACTTCTCAGGACTTTCACTGGGCAAAACATGTGGCTGTAGCATGGAGTTACAACCCTTCTCCCTATGTCAACTCTGAAGTGTGAAGAAACAGTGATTCATGAAGGTGCCAAGGTAGCGAGGATGTAGGCTGAAACATCCTGGAATTCCTTGTGAAGCCAGGTGCTTGTCTCTCAAGATAACGGGCCAGAGGAAATTCTAGATCTTGGTTACAACACATTTCGGAAAACCCTGCCTTTAATTAATGAAGAGAACAGTATCTCAACATGACGGTATGCTTTGAGTTTATAATCTATTTATGTTAATATCAGCCTCCTTAGCAATGGTGCCTTAATGCTGAATGTTAAGGCTTCAAGTAAGCAGAGATGTCAGATAGTATTTTTAAAAATGTCATCAAGACTGCAACTCCTGGGGCAGGACAGCTATCAGGCCAAGAATTAAAGTGTACAGAGAGCTGAAAACTAGGTCTTCCCTGATGCAGCATCTGTCCCTGGGATATTGTCAGAGTCGCTCCCCAGTTGGGAGATTTCACAGCTGCTGCAAAACGTCCTTGGTTATTTGGTGCTAAGTCACCTCTTGCATCTGGACAGAGGTGGTGGTGGTAATAGAGGAAATAATCTAATTTTCTTATGCTGCACTATAGTGCAGCAGATCATTATATAACATTTTATAATCCACAAAGCATGAACTGTGGCAGTGGATCAATGCATAAATATTGTTCTCTGTCACTTCATTTTCACATGGTAAAGAAGTGCTATAATCCATTTCTGCTGAGCCCCTGCAGTTGTAAAATCCTTGGGTGAATAAGGACCTTTTTTTTTTTGCTTATACAATTCTGGAAGGAATTGTGTGCACACATGGTGTTTATTATTGATAAATGAAAATTATGCATTGGAGCCAAATAGCCATTTCTGGGCCTGCACAGAATAGCTCCTTCCTATCCATCTTTCTACTGCAGCCCCTTGCACACACACACACACACATCTCTGAACAGCTGCTCCTGGAGGTCAGGTGATCCTCCAAAACAGGATACAAGACAGTGCCAAGGATGGAGGTCAGTAAGAACAATCATCAACCTCTGACCCTGGAAGCTGGACCAATATCCACTCATGTACATGGTGCTTGGATCCTGGCTTCCTTTGGCACTTCTTCCATAATTCCATATTAGCTACTCAATGAGGCCCTGGAGGGATAAATATCTCCCCCCACACAACAGAAGGGTTGGCCCTGCTTCCCAACTATTTTGGATTTTCAGATATAGTAAGGAGATTCCAAGCAAAGCATATTTCTAATATGTGTGGTGGATTTCCTACCAGTAGTTAGAGTAGGGGGAGAGAATCTTTTTTGGCTTCCTGTGGGTAAATTTTGACACTCTCAAAAACCCTTGTGTGGGATTTCACCTGGCTGTCAGGTGCCTGGGAACCACAGCACAAGGGCCATTCCTAGCCCTACGCTTTCAAAAGTGGTGAGCGTAGGACTGACAAAGCATTTCTTTCTCCACTCCACACCAGCTGATTGGGGAGTGAGGAGGAAGGCTGTATTTTGCAACTGCAAAAGGAACATGAAGTGTCAGACCTAGGACCAGGGTCCAAATCTTCACTCAGTCGAGATACTCAATGGATGATCTTGGGCCACTCAATGTCTCTCAGCATAGCCTACTTCACAGGTAAAATTGGGGAAGGGGGAGAGAACCATGTTCACAGCATTTAGCTCTGTGGAGCAAGGGTAGGATATATGTGCACTTAAGCAAGTGTTTCACAGAAGAACATCAGCCTATAAGATTATGTTAGCTTTAACTCTTCAGAGATAATGGTAATAGTGAGGAAAAGAAGTACTTCAGTCTGTATACTTGCAAGTCCAGACACTATTCCCCCAGCCATTAACACATACAGTTTCAGGGGTGTGTGCATCTGTGTGATCTCTCTTGGCACTGCAGCACATGAAAGGAAGCACGTGAGGGACTGACTGTGCGATCAGAACAAAATAACTGTGTTGCTGGAAATAAAACCTGTTTTTCCCTGCAAGTAATAATTACTGTCTTTTCACCACAGCATTAACAAAACTGGGATTCATTTCTCTTTGGAATTCATGCAGAAAGAAACAAACAAGCAGTGGCAGTATTCTTCCATACAAGGTAATTTTTCTCTGCACGGAGAATGTGTTTTTTTGAACAAGTTAGCAGACATAAACGTAAATGGGTGTGTTCACATACAATAATAACTGTGAAGTTAAAGCTTCAGTGTATATCTTCCTATATACATAAAAAGTGAGGTTGTCATCACACAGCCTCCATTGGGAGGATTTGAAGTGCCTCATCACAATCCTGGATTTGCACAAAGTCAGGGTAGGGTAAGGGAGCAAAAAGTGAAGGCAGGTTGCACAACAGTAGCCATGGCATGCAAGCAAGAAGGGGAAGGCATGGGGGGGAGTGGTGTTCCTTCTTACCATATCCATCAACTGAGTTGTAGCTAACACACTTGTTCTTAAGACTCTATCCACCTTGAAAGATATATCAGCATAGGGTGTGTGCACAAAGGGGGCTACACAATAGGAGAGAGAGAATAGTATAGAAATGGGGTGATCTGTGTGCAAGGCAGAGTTGAGAAAAGTAACAAGGTGGGTGGAGGAAAAAATGGGAGTGAAGGTGAAAATGGGGGTACAAAGGCGGAGTAGGAGGCATGGGCATGGCATTGCAAATGAAAGCAGGGGCATGAAAGGGTCTGAAGAAAATGAGGGGATGGTGGCTTTATAACTGGGCAGAAGCTGAAAAAAGTCCTTAGTACAGTAGTTGCAGTGTGTGGGAGGGAAAATGCAAGAGATTACCAGGGGGGTGGTCTGTGCAAGGGGAGGGCTTTCACAAGAGGAGGGGAAGCAGGAAACATGGGTATGGGGGAGAAGGTGAAAACAAGGGTGCAAAGTGGGGCTGCAGAATAGAAGAGAGAAGCGGTTTCAGAAATGGGATTCAGAAGGCAGTGGTGGAGCTCCCCAGGGGTCGATCTCAGCACGGCGATCCTCCCCAGGGGGTGCCGAATGTCACCCCCATTCAGGCTGAAGTGGGGTGACATTTGGTGCGCCCCCCGCGACTCCCAAGCCTACAGCGAGCCGGGGGCAGGGGAGAGAGAGCTGCAGCAGCTGCTTCACTGCTTGCCACTTTGCCGCTCACTGGGCTTGGGGGAGTCATGGGGGGGTGCGCCGAATGTCACCCCCCTTCAGGATGATACCCGGGGCGGACTGCACCCCCCTTCCTGCACCCCTGTCAGAAGGTGAAAAGGGAGCTTAGTAGTTGCATGGGGTGGGAAGGGGAAGCGCTAGGGGGTTAATATGGGGGGAATGGCAGGGGGATTGGTACATGATCACCTTTCATGATATTCCTTTAATGTAGAACTATTTGATGTTTTAACACTTGTAGCACAAGTGAATGATCAGGATCATGGCAGCTTGCTCCATCCCTACCATCCACATACTGTACCAGATATTAGATTTCCCTGGGAGCCTGTCTCTGCAGATCCCAACTGCTTTATGCTCCAACCTCAGAATCTATTCACTCCATTTTGTGGTGTATAGATTGTACTGGCTGGGACCTACAGGCATGCACACCCCCCCACACATGCAAGCCCCTATGGAAACTTGATGTGCAACACAGGGACATCAAGGGTGTGGCAAGTCTGTACTGTACTAACTTCATCTCTGTGTATTGGAGTGAACATGCAGTTACCGCTGTTCACTTGAAGAACGGCAAATGTCTCCACAGATGTCAGCCACCTGACTGACAAGGGTCTAGCTGCAAGGGGGGTGCACTGTCTGGCCAATGCTCTTTCTGCATGACATGTGGCAAAAGGTTTGTCAGCAGATAAGGGACTGCATGAGAATAAGCATCTGCTGAGATGATGAGGCCAGTGTATGGAACTTAACTGTTGATGACATTAGTAGGGCACATGGACATGAGCATAAAGAGAAGGCCTGAAGAACATCGTCCATGAGGAAGTGGAACCAAGTAAAGGGGGTAGAAGTGGCTTAAGTTGTTGCTTAAGGTCTAAAAATAATTGTAGTCACAGGACATGGTTACTGAACATTGGGGAACTAATTGATTAAGATGCATACGTTATTATTACTATATTGCTTTGTTTGATATCTGTTCCAGCATGACTGGCATCAGCTCAACAATCACAACCCCCTCCCCCAGCCACCAAAAAATATATACAGTATTTTGAGCTGGAGATGCCACAGAATAAACATGGGATCTTTCTCATGTTGAGTGCATGCTCTGAAAGCCTTAGGATGATCCCTCCCTGAAGAAGCTCCCACTAACACTGACCCAGCACTGCCTCTTCATGCTGGAGAAAAGCTACACCTGTTGAATTTCTATCTCTCTCTGGCAGCTGTTAAATAAATGCAACCATTTTCTAATAGTCATTAGAATCTGATTAATACCCTGGAATTTTTGATCTGCTCTTAAAAGGAGGCTGTCCCAACAAGTCTGTTGGTTTTTATGTGGAGAAAACCACATAAGAAATGCCTTGATCCTGCAAACCTTTCCCCACACAAAGTATTTTTTAAAAAAGAAAAGAAAAAGAAAGAAATTCCCATGAAATCCTGCCTACAGGATCAAGCAAGTATTTGACACAGCTCCAGAAAATCTGTGGAATTGTTCACACAACCATTTTAGCATGTAGCAACATGATTGTTTAATCAGCCCATGCCAGCCACCACGGTTTGTGCCAATTGTATAATGCCACCCACTGCTGTCCACCTTGTGCTGAGCTTAGCTTATTTCACCATTGGCACTGAAGCATAACTGCACATTTTCATGGGACTGCAGTCTGGCTCACAGACAGCCACTGTTGCTTTTCGAAGCAGCCAAGCATATACACAGAAGTGATAGTTAAACAGAGGCATGTGTAGAAACCAATGGATTTTGTGGTACCATAGTTCCAAAACTTGGAAGTTACTTTCTGACATATAAATAAAAGCACCCTTATCACCTTTCCTGCACATGCAGAATCTGTTAAATGTATACACTGCCTTCTCAGCTCGAAACTGAGAAGATTATCCAAAGGCAGACAATCCAAGCATATATGAAGCTCAAATTCTACCTGCCTCCCACATGGGAATGTCATCTTAGCTATTTGATAATATTTGAATTACTGAAGTTATGGGTGGATTAACATTAATTTAATACGTGAGGCTGCTTTCTTACTGCCAGGAAATCTGATGTTTATAATAACAAGGCTCACATTAAGTTATTTCTTCCCTGTCACTTTTACAAAACTTTTTATTATTCCGATGAAAAAGCCCAAAACCCAGACACTATGTGGACAGCGAGAGGCACAAAGAGCCAAACAGTCAGAAATCTAAAACGAAGACTTACCTGTGGCTGTGCTTGTCTGCTCACAGATGACTGCAAGAGGCAGCAATGCTACCTTAGATCACCACCACTCAAGTCCTCAGTCTTCCAGCTCAATCAGTGGCTCTTTAACACCACCTCTCTCCTCTAGCTTCTGTTTGGTTACTAATCCTTTACTGCACAGGAAAAGGAGAGTTGGGTTTCATTTAACCCCTTCCACTGCAAAAGTTCCTTCACAGCTTTCCTGTTTTGCTTTCAGAAGCTGAAGTTGTAACCATGCACACATGGAAGGGACAGGCTTTGAATGATCTCCAGCTCTTTAACCTGAGTGTCTTTGAACAAAAAAAACAACAACACGCAATCTGTTTTTGGCTGCACAAGTCATTTCCAGGGCGGGGCCTTTCTCAGCTAAGTTTTTATTTTAGCCACAGGCAGCACATCAAAAGACAAGAAAGAGAGATTATTGGAACGGTCTATAATTGCAGCTGTTGTTTCTCATTTCCATTAAAGTCCTGGAGTTTAAACAGTGAGATTTTGCAAATCGCATTTCCTTTGCAACCTGAAAACAGGCCTACACCAAAGTCCACCTTTGAACTTTTCCCCTCCTGCCCTTTGAAGCCAGGAACATCAATCCCAAATCTTGTGCAGGGCTGGATCCATCTTCACAATGCAGTGATTCAAATTCTTAGGACTTGTACATCTCAGAAGTCTGGAAAAAAATGCAGAAGCACCAAGATACGAATCTCTGCTTGAAGAATTTGTTTCTACTTTAATCTTCATTTGACAATAAGAATCCTCAGGAAAAGCCAACTGGAAAATAACTATGGCATTGAGCTGTGCACACACAAAAAAAGCTGGTGGGAGGAATGTTTGCTTTTTCCTCCCCTTCTTTGCAGTCCTGTCTCTAAAGATCCCCTGGTTAACACCACTGGAATCAGGCAGGAGAAACAGTGCATTCTGCAGTACCTAGACCTCACATCTTTTCTTTTTTTAAATAAAGCTAGGACCCACAGTGATTTGATGGGCTATGTCCTATAGGCCCAACTGAAGCATAACCCTGGTTGCACAGGTTTTTTTGAGTATTTTTTATTTCTGGAATTTCTGTGTTGCTTTTCAAAATAAAGTTTTCCTAAGGCAGCTGATAATAAATGAAAATAATAATAATAATCTGACTTTCATTTTAAAAAATTAAAGACTAAAAGAACAACACAGTATCCTAACAATGAAATGATAATATCAAACTTTTTCATCTCTCGGCATTTGTCCACTCTGAAATATAACTGAAATACTATTGATTAGCTCAAAAACCAATACATTATTTACTAGCAATATACAAATCTGAGGTTGTCAGCCAACTACAAAATTAAACAGCCCAGCATGTTCTTGTGCCTTTAATACCAGCTTAATCTGCAAAATCAGCAAGTGAAGTTGTTCCTTGCATTGAGATGTTTGCAGATGATGAAGCTGCTGCTGTTCAAGGTACAGCAGGGGGCAGTAAAGAAGTTGCCTTGTGGTGCTTTAAATAGCCAAGTCAAACCTGCTGCTTTTCACCAGAACAGTGGTACCTCGGGTTACAGACACTTCAGGTTACAGACTCCGCTAACCCAGAAATAGTACCTCGGGTTAAGAATTTTGCTTCAGGATGAGAACAGAAATTGCGCAGTAGTGGTGTGGCGGCAGCGGGAGGCCCCATTAGCTAAAGTGGTACCTCAGGTTAAGAACAGTTTCAGGTAGAACGGACCTCTAGAACGAATTAAGTTCTTAACCTGAGGTACCACTGTATTAAATAAATTGACACGCCTAGACCTCATATGAGTTCAAGGGTCCTCTTTGTGTGTTCTAACCTTCCTAGATATAAATGCCCAGCAGTGATAGTGGCTACCTGATGTGTGCATGTAAAACCTTGTTTGCCTATAAGGAGCTTAAATTTCTGAACAAAACGCTAACAAGACCGAAAAGAAAAAATGCCAAGGGCCTCTTAAGGAAAGCCCACTGTGTGCCTCCCTTCTGTAACCAATTACAGTGGTACCTCGGGTTTCAGATGCTTCAGGTTACATACGCTTCAGGTTACAGACTCCACTAACCCAGAAATAGTACCTCGGGTTAAGAACTTTGCTTCAGGATGAGAACAGAAATTGCGCAGCGGCAGTGGGAGGCCCCATTAGCTAAAGTGGTGCTTCAGGTTAAGAACAGTTTCAGGTTAAGAACAGACCTCCAGAACGAATTAAGTTCTTAACCCGAGATACCACTGTACTGAGATACAAATTCTAGGTAAGGACTTGTCCACACTTAGTTTTTGCCCTGTACTTTCTAGGCACAGATCTGAGCTTTTCTGGAAAACGGCAAGTTGGGTTTTTCATGGATTGCCAAGAGCATTAATGAGCGACTTTTCACAGCAAAACCAGTGGGTGGGTGGGGATCAGTGTGGATGAGCCCTAAAACTCTTGTTCATTAAGAATAACCCTGACAAAACCTGTTCCCCTCCACCCATAAGTTTCCTTTTGATAGCAGCCTCTTCAGAGATGCTAGATGATTAAGTTATTTTGGAAGTTTGGGGCATCAGATAATGTGACTATCCAAGCTGGGATCCAGCCAAGACGCATGGGGGGGGGGCAGCTGTGCCTACTGCTCTGTTGGCCACAGCTTAAGGGCAACATCTTGCTCAGTTGAGGAGTAGTCCCTTGGGACGTATGAAATGTCAGCCCAAAATGAAGACTTTGAACTTCTTAAAAAGATTTCAACAAAGGTTTTGTTACTGTGTTTTATCCTGTATCCAGATGGGCTAGTGTGATAGGGAAAGGTTATTCTTGTGAGGTTTTGGCTTAGCAATGGATCATTCAGTACCAGGAAACAGGTTCTCTGTGCTTCAAAAGACCACCAAACTGCAGCGCTTGAAGGCCAAAGAAAAAAGAAGAAGCAAACAAACAAACAAGCAAGCAAGCAAGCAAGCAAGCAAGCACTACCTTCCTCTAAAAATAATTTGAGCCTCTTAAAATAATAACCACAAGGTTTAAAAATAGGATGCTATTAGGAAAATGGGAGTAAGTACAATTGACTGCAGTGGGGATTTCTTCTTCTGAGTGGACATGGATAGGATTGCACTGTTATGCCTACTCAGAAAAAAGCCTCATTGAGTTCAGTGGGCTCCTATTTAATTCCCCCCACCCCCAAATCGTATGCTTGGGATTGCACTAGAATTGTACTTTCATATAAATTAGTCAGTTGTTAAGTTTAAAATTCCCTTACGGGTGGTGCTGAGTTTGGGGTAGGTGAGGAGAAAACCAAGAGTAATTCAGAGAAGAGGCACATTTAAAACATTTCAGAACAGCTCCCCTGGCTTAGTGTGTGTCCGTTTCATTTCACTTCTGTTCCCCACATGGCTGTGGCAAGAGCCCATGCTGTCTACCCTCATTATGCTGTTGATTGATCGAAAGCTGTCAGGGATCAAAAAGATTTCAGCTGAAGCAATCGCAAAACCCATTCAATCAGGTCAGAAAAGGATTCATTATGTGGTACCACTGCAGTCTACGCCACTATGTTGCTGCTGGCAGGGAAGCACACACTGTGATGATCAGAGCACATCTTTCACCTAAGCACCTTGGTTCTTTTCCTTTCCCCAACCTCTTCCTGCCCATCTGCTCTTCAGAAGCAAGAAACTCCATCATCTCTCTTGTCCATTTAAGTTAAGAGCGCGGACATTTTCCTCATGCCTTTCTCCATTACTAGACACATTATATAATTGCCTGTCCCACAGTTAGGTCGGGTTCATTTTGAACCAACTGAGAACAATGCCTGCAATTAAATGGTATATGGTTCTCTTATTTAACAAGTATACATTTTGCTGTTCCCCCAGGGTCCTTTAAAGATTCTGATGCATAGGCTCATTACATTTGTTCATAGATCTTTTGTAGTCCCCAGTTAGCTTTAAATGAGAATGATGTCCTTTATCAACTCAGATCAGAAACAAAGAACAAGTCTTGCAGTAAGGTTGAAGCAGGCATGCCTGTTCCTTACCTTAAACTCACTTTAATCACAAAACAGGCTGAAGTGGTTCACCATCCTAAAATACAAGCTTTAAAAGCAGTACCTGGTTTTGGATACCAAAGCAGCCCCAAAGCAAAATTTACTCAAGGAAGTATTTATCCCAACGTCCTTTTGTTCTGAGCTTTCCAGGCACAAGTTTGTGCTTTAAAGCTCCATTTCTGAGGTGTGTGTTGTTGTTGTTGTTGGGCACAGAGATTTAAAGTCCAGACCTGTGCAGTATCATACCCCTTTAAACAGTCGTGGCTTTCCCTCCAAGTATCCTGGGTGCTGTGGTTTGTTAAGCATGCTGAGAGCTGTTAGGATACCCCTATTCCTCTCACAGAAGTACAATCCTCCCCCCTGTGGGGAGGACTGACTGTTAAACCACTCTGGGAATTAACCTGCCCAAGGCAGGGTATAAGTACAATCAAAATACAATAAAATCGCCGTAAGATAATATAATATCAAAACATAACAATTCATCAGGCTCCTTCCCACAGGACAGTTGGCGTTAGCTGTATGTGAGCACATCACCTTGCCAACAAGAGACATCACCTTGCCAACAAAGGTCCGTATAGTTAAAGCTATGGTTTTCCCAGTAGTGATGTATGGAAGTGAGAGCTGGACCACAAAGAAGGCTGATCGCCGAAGAATTGATGCTTTTGAATTATGGTGCTGGAGGAGACTCTTGAGAGTCCCATGGACTGCAAGAAGATCAAACCTATCCATTCTTAAGGAAATCAGCCCTGAGTGCTCACTGGAAGGACAGATCCTGAAGCTGAGGCTCCAATACTTTGGCCACCTCATGAGAAGAGAAAACTCCCTGGAAAAGACCCTGATGTTGGGAAAGATGGAGGGCACAAGGAGAAGGGGACGACAGAGGATGAGATGGCTGGACAGTGTTCTCGAAGCCACCAACATGAGCTTGACCAAACTGTGGGAGGCAGTGGAAGACAGGAGTCCCTGGCGTGCTCTGGTCCATGGGGTCATGAAGAGTCGGACACGACTAAACGACTAAACAACAACATCAACAATATGTGAGCAAGGAAGGGAAGATGTTCAGTTGCATCCTACATAGCAGGGGTTGGCAACGTGGCACTATGGCACCCTTGAGATCTTCCCCTGGCACCCGTAAACCCTCTGAGCCCTCTGATTCTTCTTCTTTGGCGATCACTCGTAGCCCAGTAAGATTGTCTTCCATAAACACGGTTTTAACAATGAGTCCGTAAGTGGCTGTGGAGGCCAATTCTGGATCCACACGTCCTTCCACAGTGGGGACATTGGTTTCCGGGCGGGAGCTGATCACGGTGTGGATTTGCCAAGTGTGCTTTCCTCCTAGCACGTTTCTCCCTTGCGTCCTGAGTTCGAGTGTCTTCAAAGCCCATGACACCTTTGATAAAGGCTGTTCTCCAACTGGAGCGCTCACAGGCTAGTGTTTCCCAGTTGTCAGTGTTTATACTACATTTTTAAAGATTTGCCTTGAGACACTTTAAACCTCTTTTGTTGACCACCAGCATTACGCTTTCCATTTTAAAGTTTGGAATAGAGTAGTTGCTTTGGAAGACGATCATCAGGCATCTGCACAACATGACCAGTCCAACGAAGTTGATGTTGAAGAATCATTACTTCAACACTGGTGATCTTTGCTTCTTCCAGTACACTGATATTAGTTCACCTGTCTTCCCAAGTGATGTGTAAAATATTTCGGAGACACCGTTGATGGAATCTTTCAAGGAGTTGGAGATGGCATTTATAAACGCCTCTGATTCACTGCCCCATTGGCCATGAGATGGTAAGGCTGGTTACTCCCCTGTCTTATCTTGTGCACAATAGGAGAAATTACCTGACTTGCTAAAAATATTGTAGGAAGAGGTAGAAATTCATCCTCTTCCCCACCTTTAGAATTGTGGGTTCAAATGCATTACAAATTGAATCTGGCAGCTACAGTCACTACGAGTCTAATTTGGAGCAAGTAATCTGGGAGCACAGAGGAATCTGAGCAGCCTCTCTTCATTACTCTGATAATAATTATTTATTCTTTCAGTTTGTTATAATGATTAACTATTAATAGGGGGGAATTGTATGCAGTCACAAATGTCCTGAAATTCACAATGGAGACCTTACACATTTGCTTTTCTTTATTCAGTGTTTATTGAAGCAGCAGTAGTAATAATGACGATAATATTTTTAAGTAGAAAAAAGATGATGAAAGCAGACGTGTTATAAGATTGCAATGAATTGAAAATATTCATAACATTGAAGCCTACGAACAAACCTGAGACTATTTGTTTGCCTTTCTTCTGGATCTCAAATATCAACTACATTTTAAGTACAACTGTAGCCCAATTAAACAAATGTCAACCAATTCATTGCATAAATCTAAGTTGATTAAACTATTGAGTTAAATCTGCATATGGGTAAAAACTTTATCTCCAAAGCAGGAAGCATATTCCCTTGGTTTTTAGCAATTGCCTTAGAAGAGTAATTTCTCTTGTGTGTAAGAGAAGCAAGAATGACTCTTAAGATGCTGCTTGGCATCTGAAGTTTTTATAAGCACATGTATTTTTTTAAAAAAAATAAGAGTGGTCACTGACAAAAGAGGGCAGGTCTTTTGTACCTTTAATAGTTGCAGCCCTGGGCTGTTCCATTCTTGGGGTTCTTTTCAGATAACACCTCTTAGAGTGTATCTAGAACAAATGTATATTTGCTAACTGCCATGGCTTTTCACAAAGGATCATAAGAAATATAATTTGGTGAGATGCAGAGCCTACCACAAGGGATGGACTACTTGACTTACAAGCACCATTAAACCAGTTTAACTGTGCAATTTTATGCATGGTTAGTCAGATATAAATCCCACTAAAGTCAGTGTTGTTTGCTTATGAGGAAATTTAGGAAGTAAAAGCCATTAGTGGGACTTACATCTGAACAAACATGAAGGATTATACTCCAAGACTCCAATCTTAACCTCACTCACCTAGAAGTAAGCCTCATTGAATTATATTGGACTTACTTCTGAGTAGACATTTTCTCAGGCCTGTGCTGTAAGTCTCTGTAATGTAGATATGCACTTTAAGATTTTATTTTCAAAACTGTCCCCTCTACGTATTTTTAAAATAAAACTCATTATTGCTTCCTGCCAAGGTATATAATATTTGGCCCTGAAGATTTTAGTCACTATTTACACTATTTATGGTATATCACACCTAGACTCCTTGCAAAGATGGAAGAAAATAAAATCAGCACTGACAGTTTTATAGCCTGCTAGGTATACCATACAAAGACAAGAGATAGGGAGGGTATAAAGCTGTGCCCAGTAAGAGGGAGAAAAATAACTAAGAAATAAGACCGTATAGGAATAGAAACCTCTTTCCCCTCCCCACCTTTGGAGTTCTGGATTTATGTTCAACACAAAATGAATCTGGCAGCTACAGGCCCAATCTAATTTAGACTGATTAACACATCAACCTTTGTCGGTGTTGCATAAAACGTATGTTGCAAGTACAAAGAAAAATATATTTGTTGAGAAGCAGAATGAAAAAAGCACTAACTGGTCGACATATCTCTGTTCACCCCCAGAGACTTCAGATTGGGAAGGTTTTGTACCGTTTTGAAAACCTGCAAAAACTGTTTTGCAAGAGATGAGAGCGGGACATATGTCCACAGAGGCAATTCCTGTTACCCTCTGAAAAACCTGTCACCTGCTGTCTACAACCTTTGTCTCAGCTTAATGTTCTTCACAGCTACGGACAGATTACCAAAGGCTCCCACACCTTTAGCAGGTGATGTGCAGAAGAGGGCATTGCAACCCTTCACCTCCTGTGGGACAAACTGCAACTGCTGAAATGCTCTTCGCTTCACAGCTCCTGAAGATACAGGAGGCCTCTGCTCTTCTCCTTTGCATCTCTTTTGCCTGTTTTCAGTTGCCTCTCTTCTCAGTTGAGAATAAATGGAAGACTGCAAAACACCAGATTTTGTGTGTAATATATAGGCAGTAAAATGTTATTTAATTTAGTATTTTTACTGCTGAGGATGGGGAGAGGTGCTTGAGGGATGTTTTACCTCAGGTGCCAAAATAACTTTGCTGTCCTTGGATTCTAGTTATCATAACATTACTATTGTTGTTGTTATTTATTAAATTGATATACCATCCTTCATTTGAGGATCACAATAACAGTTTTAAAGTATAAAAACACAAAAATGCATAACATGGGGCACTATTAGATGCTCTGCTTCAGGCAGTAAAGTATCTCAGGCCAGCCCACAACAAAACTGAGGTCTGAAGCTGCTAATTATAATGCTTGCAATAACTTCAACAGTCGCCTTCATCACCAGCAATGATGAAGCAATGAGTTTATTTTCCCCACATTGCCCTAAGAGACAAAAGGTTCTTCCTCCCAATAACAGTACTGTTGTGGGTATTTCTTATTACAATTCTTAATAATACGTCTCGTTTAGGAGGACTAGCTCTGCTCCATTTAAAACTGGTGTCAAAACCTCCCATCAAATTCACTCAGTTTGGGTTCGTCCCCATGAGGAGGATTACGTTTATCTGTTTACAAATGGGGTTTTGTCTTCAAGCAGGCAAGTTAAAACAGGCACCTGAAGAACCCCACCTTTATAACCACCTAACCAAACAATTATAAAGTCTGTCTCATCCCCTCACCTCTGCCTCTGGGTACTTGTGCTGCAGATCAAGATATTTCCTCCCTCAATATCATGAATCCTTATATACTTGTTGGATTCTATACATCTGTATGCAAACAAACAAACAAAAATATCCACCAATGCTAAGAGGCAGAGGGGGCCTGATTTAAAGTTATTGATTTGCAAATGCAAATGGCACTCAGGCTCCCTTTCACCCCAGAGGCCTGCAGGTAACTTTTCCTTAGGTAAAAGCAATAATAATCCACATATGCAAGAAGACCATTCTTAACCCTCAGCCTTTCTGTTACTACAAACATTAGATCTTAATTCTCTTGTTATAACTATATGGCTTATTAATTAAAGTCTGGTTCAGATTCAGATGACAGAATCTCATGCTTACTATTTGGTTTTGTACTTTCCCCCCTTCCCATTTTCAACTAATATAACAGTTATATTGACAATGATGTAAAAAAGCAGTTCAAAGACGAAATGCTCTGAAATATCAGAGAAGCACCTATACTAAGCACTTTGTATCACTATTATTGCAGCAGATGGTTAGAGCAAAACATAATTCCTGTCACTGCCTGACATGACCTTAAGAGTAAGTGGATACAATCTTGAGGCTGATGTGACAATCCTTCCTTCATGTCACTCTCAGGAGGGCAGTAACAATGTCAGAACACCACAAAACGAGACTTGATGGTACCATAACTTGATAGCTCAGAAAGGATCATCTTGGCAGAAGAAAGTAGATTGTGAGAAAATGGTTCACTGTCTATCTCTGAAAATTGCAGGAGTATCCAATCCTGTTCCTCTCAGAAGCTCCGTGAAGGACCAGTTCCTTTCCCTGTGTTTTTTGGTACATACTCCACAGTGGATTTCAGTTTCTTTTCACCAGGTCGTGACCTCCAACAGGAAAATCCAATCAAAAAGAAGAAAAGTGATGAAATGCCCCTCTCAAAGTGGTGAAATTCAGAGACATCACTTGGCACCGACAAGCTTGTGATGTACACACACAGTTGCACTTTTCTTGCCTTAACTTTATCTCCACAGATGGATGTTAACCTTTAGCTTACCCATGAATTTGGAGGGGAGCTGACGAATGCTGGTTTAGAGGTGCCAGTCCATGGTTTTGCATCCACAGCCCTTAATTTGCTTTTGCTGGGGAAATATCATGGTCCCTCAACACACACATACACACACTCCTCCTCCTCCTGCTTCACAGCTGCCGATTCAGTTTCTGTGCTTGCCGTTCTTTGGCCTCAAAGGCGACTTTGGTGTCCTGTAGCTGGACTATGGCCTCTTTGGCTTCCTTCAGGTCCTGACAGATTTGCTCATACTTCTGAGTCAGCTCCTTGTTTTCACGGCGGAGTTCCAGAACCACCTGGTTGACTTCCTCCGTCTGTTTGGTACAGTGGATTTTCAGCTGCTCCACTTCGGAGAGCATAATCTCCATGTTTTTCACAAGCGCTTCCAGTTTCTCCCGAGACATGTTGGTGTCTGGTCCGTTCCCGTTGAGTCGCCCAAGTCCAAACCCAAACCCAAAGGGGATAAAAAAAGCCACCGTGTGATATTGAAGCAAGAAGCCTGGATACTGACACTTTTGATGTCTCTTTTATTCACCCTCTCTCTCTTCTGTCCTCCTCCTCCCTTCTCTTCTCCAAACTACCCCTAATCTTCTTTACTGGGGATAATCTACTTATTTATACTGCAATGCAAAAAAACCTATGGAAGGGCTGAATGTTCTGAAGTAACATACGTGCTGGCTGCATGGCAAAGCATACAGAAAGCAACTACCCATCAGATGTAACCATCTGTTAACTGAAGATGTTGAGAATGGAACACACACAATCCAGCTAACATTAAGGGCTCACTGAGGTTGTATAAGCATTATCGTCTTGAAACACAGAAAGGTCTCCCCGCCCCTCCAGCTGCATGTCATGGTACACATCAGTATGGTTAGGTGTGTTTTCAACTTGTCATCAGTCTGTCCACATCAGTAGGCAGAGCAGGGCCTGCATGTCTTCATATAGTTTGTTTTCAAATCGGATCAAAGCTGGTTTGGAGGGAAACGCATCAAAATGCAGCATTTCTCAATAGATGTGGGTGGTGGGTAATGTCCTGTATAAACAGCTTCACAAACCAGTAGTAGAAGTAACTACATTTTTATGTGTGTGTGTATCTCTCCCTCCCCAAACCAGTTTTAATCCAAATTGGGGGAAGAAATAATGCAGCTGCATTTTAAGCCGATAATGCATGCACACACATACCAGAGTGAAAGTCCCTCTGAACTCAGTGGAACTTACTTCTGAGTAGAACTGCACAGGATTGTGCTGCAAGTCAGAGGAATGTGAAGAGTTGAGTCCCACTGAAATCAATGATATTCAAAAGATGTTGACTTTGGCTGGACAGTGTGCCCGGTTAGGGGTGTGTCTTCCGCTCCCCAACACACAATAGTAAGAAATGATCTATTTCTCATAGGACAAAAATTACATAATGCATAGCAAAAGATAATAGATCACTCTAATAAGTTGCTTATTTAATGGCATAATATTGACATAAGTGTAAAATAGTATTAAATGTCTATTATTTACTTGGCAGGCTGATGTATCCTGCAGAATCAGGTAATGAAAGACTGATTATCTTTGAGAAATTGTTATTCTTTGGTATTAAGCTTGTATATAAAATAAATTAATTCCCTGAGTAACTTGCACAGAATATTCTTCTTGTATCATCCCAGTGCTTTCCTGCACAGGCTTTATGGTTTTGTGTGAAAGAATTTTTTTCACTGACAGGATGTTCCATGTTTTCATTCATCGTAGTGTCGGTGTGGTTTTAAATTCCAACCTTATTTCCCAGCCAGTATTCTCTGGATGCCTGCTGGCAGACATTTTGCTTGTTTGTTTGTTGAATTTTTATCCCACCTTTCCATCCCAAGGAGCCCAGAGTGGCAAAAGATATACAGTGGTACCTTGGGTTACATACGCTTCAGGTTACAGACTCTGCTAACCCAGAAATATTACCTCGGGTTAAGAACTTTGCTTCAGGATGAGAACAGAAATCATGCTCCGGCGGCACGGCAGCAGCAGGAGGCCCCATTAGCTAAAGTGATGCTTCAGGTTAAGAACAGTTTCAGGTTAAGAACGGACCTCTGGAACGAATTAAGTACTTAACTCGTGGTACCACTGTACCACTTAAAAACAATGACAAAACAAAAACATTCAAAAACAGATCAAAACCTTTTAAAAACAAATACAATTAAAAACATCTAAAAGCAAATACAGTTTTAAAAATATATTCTAAAAGCAATTAGAATTGAAAGCATACTTCCATCTAAACATCTTGAGGTTGCAAGGAACAGTATTCTTCTGTCACCAAATGCCTGGGTAAACCGGAATGTTTTCAAATTCCTCTTGACAATTAATAATGGAGATTGGCGCACTTCTCTAGCGGCACCACCACTGAAAAGCCCCAGTAGCAGCACAGCTCCACCCACAAACTGAGCTAATAAGTAGACCTGAGCCAACTCAGCAGCACTACCTCCATGAAGTATCCAGATAATCTGGCACTGTGTCATAGTAACAGGAGCTCTAACTAGAAACCTTTGGTTCTGTGATTGGCTTCCCTATGCAGTGAGCCACTGAACTGCAGGTTGCAGTGTATCCTTAGCCCATGGACTGACTCCCATCCACTCAAGCTGGTCACTGGCTTCTTCTAGACAGGAAGGATTATAAGAGGCCTTCCTGCTGGAGTTAAGTCTTGCTTCAGCAACAATGCGGAGAGCATGTCTAATATAAATGTGCCCTTGTCAGTTTTTTCTCCCATGCTGAGCACTGGCCTTTTTACTACTTTGCCATTAACGTATAGATATAAAATGAGGCAAAACCGGGTTTAATGAGAGCACCAGGTTTCATCCTTGGTGCTTTGAAGTTTGCAGCTCCTTCTCCATCATCCAGATAATTAAATCTAAAATTTTACTGCTGACATTAACATTCTTGCCAGTTTCCTGCTGAGTTTGCATCTCAAGCCCCTTCTCCTATTACCTCTCCTGCAGTTTTTCCAGTGATACCAGCCAGAACCACCTGCTTTCGTCCCATCCACATTCCTCTCTTCTTATGTGTTTGAGATGACTAATAACAAACTGCATTGTACTAGCTTTCCTATCATAAAAACAAAATTTCCCAGGCTCTCTCTAAAATGTTAGGATTACTTCTGCTATGAGTTGGAATAGGTAGACTTTTGTGTAACCCATTTTGAGTATGAGGAAACTCTTCACATACATTATTACCTCAGAGTTTGTTCCAGCCCTTGTGCTTGCAGGGACACGTTTGGAAAATGTGACAGCAGAGCGCAAACACGATACAGACATACACCCTCTATTATTTGAACTTTCAGTCTGAAAGTAAAACTTTGTCTTTTTCTTTTCTACTTCCTTGCAAGGAGGCATCCTTGCTCCCAATCTTGCTTGCTCAAAGGCAGCAAGCAAAGTCACTTAAATAAAGCAGAGAGAGTCCAGAGAGAAAAGAAATACTGATAACACTTTGTGGAGGAAACTGAACAAAAAATAGTGTATAAATTGAGGAGAAAGGAACAGAGGGGTTTTGCCTTTCTTTACTTCAGGCCTTGCATTCAACCAAACATACAGAGGAAAACTTCCTCAGAATTACACAGCCAATCAGAGCATATACTACCTCAGCAAATATCATACCACTCTGCCTGGTTGCTAAGCAACACCTCACCCCCGCCCCTCGCTTCATTAGCTGACTTACTGATACCAAAATTTACCTGAAGTTACAAGCAGAATGATTAATGGTGTTGTACTTCCAACATCATCACGGTTAGGAGTCAGACAAGAACACAAAACTATCTGGAGACAAATAGCTTTGTGTCTACACTATAGTATGGGCTGACTGGTTATCCACAGTATAATGCTATTTAAAATTTATTATCATTATTACATTTATATCCCACCAGGGAACTCAAGATGGCATATATGGTTCTCCCCTCCCTCCATGTTCACTACAGGCCTGTAAGGTAGGTTAGACTGAGAGAAAATGACTGGCCCTGGGCCAACACTCTAACCACTACACCACAATAGGTTTCTATATACCACACTGGCTCTCAGTATGGATGACTTGTAAGGAGCAGAAGGTTTATACAGTGGTACCTCGGGTTACATATGCTTCAGGTTACATACGCTTCAGGTTACAGACTCTGCTAACCCAGAAATAGTGCTTCAGGTTAAGAACTTTGCTTCAGGATAAGAACAGAAATCGGGCTCTGGCAGCGTGGCAGCAGCAGGAGGCCCCATTAGCTAAAGTGGTGCTTCAGGTTAAGAAGAGTTTCAGGTTAAGAACGGACCTCCGGAATGAATTAAGTACTTAACCCGAGGTACCACTGTACAGTATATAGGCAGGGCCTGGAACTGAGCTTTTAGAGTCCCAGGCTGCTTATTGGTTTAGTAAGGTGCTGGAGTCGAACGTGTTGTTCAACCTGAGCCAACAAGGCTAAAGGTCGGTCTAGCAACATCTGGAGAACCATGGGTTTGCCATTCCTAGTCTAGGGGCAAGATTCTTGCTTTGGGTATGAGAGAGCTTTGTTCCCAAAGGATGCTTTTAAACAGAAAAGGAGAGCAGGAGAAAATGATAATGAAAATATACGTCCTGGATGCCCTTGTGGAATCGTTTGTGCTGGCTTCAAGCCCAGACCTTGTGTGACACGGCTAGTCGTATAACAGGTTGGAACATGTAGCATTATGAAAGAGCAGCTCTTAATGGAAGACGACCCCCCCCATCCCTTTTATAATGATAAAATTATGGTGCTGCAGAGACAGAACATTGGCACAGAAGTTGTTGGAGTAGATTTCTACAGCTGATACAGTGCCGTACACAGTGTTTAATTCTATTTCAACCTGCTTAGAATTCACATTCTATGTTGGGGGAAAACATTTGACGGAAATATATTGTTTTCTAGCTTGTCAGCTGAAGTAGATGGGACAAATGGAAAGAGAGCTATCTATAATGGAGTAATGGGGCTGGTGTTGCAGATGTGGAAGATTTAACACCCCCACACCCTCACAGTTTAAGAGGAACAGCAAAGAGCACAAAGCAGGGGGGTGGATGGGAATTATCTTCAGACTTTATCCTGAAGCCCATTAGAATTTGGTGGAAACTGCAAAGTAAGATTAATGTTGCTAACATACACATGATGGTGCATCTGGCAAAGCTCTTCACCCTCAAGTGAGAGATTAATCTAACAAGTTGGGAAGTTAAAAATGAAGCATCAGAATATAAAGTTTGTCCCCAGCAGGCAGTGGGTGTGGGGATAAAATCTGACTGCGTTGAGTAAATATATCTCAGGGCAACTGATGAAGGCGGAAGCCAAAACATTTTGTTATAAGAATTTAACATTTATGTTTTGTTTGTCATTGTAGTATACACACCCACCCACACATTCCCCTCCTCTCAAAGAGCTCCAGTTGTCAGAGTGGTTTGACAATCAATCCCTTTTCCCAGCAAACTCTTTAAATTGCAGGGCTCTGTGAGGATAATAGAGGTCTCCTGACAAGACTTATTAGCACCCATAACAAGCAGCTTGCCCCAGGATTCTTTGAGGTAACCCAGGACTATTTACAGTGGGATGGCACTGTTGGGGTGATGATACTGTGCAGATTGCCCATTCAACATACCAGCAAATGGAAAAACCAGAATGGGGTTGTCAAAGAAAAACACCAGACAGTTTGGGTAGGGTCAGTTCCTTTACTGACAGGTAGTCCAAAGGCTAATGCAGCTCCTTAGCTTAGCAGTTACACACCATTGTAGCATAAATAATCCTTCCTCGACTGCTCACAGCAAAAGTACTAAAAGGTATTTCCAGCAACATGTCTTCCTTGCAGCGTTGCTACACAGATTAGGTTCTAGCCAAGCGGCAGGGCACAAGGCAAACTTGCTACAAACACAAGGGTATTTATACTTTAGATTGTGCTGAGCCACTCTCTGACTCACTCTCACAAGTTTGCTGGCTCACACTTAAGCAGCTGCAGGCATGGGACAAGCACACCCAAATCAACCCTTTTTTGTCCCTTTTCTCTGAATGCATAAACTCACATACACTAACAGATACAGTGGTACCTCGGGTTAAGAACTGGGCAGGTTAAGCCGCCCAGAGTGGCCCAGAGCCAAATGGGCGGGGTATAAATAATAAATTATCATGATGATTATTATTAAGAACTTAATTCGTTCTGGAGGTGCGTTCTTAACCTGAAACTGTTCTTAACCTGAAGCACCACTTTAGCGAACGGGGCCTCCTGCTGCTGCTGCACCGCCGCTGCACGATTTCTGTTCTCATCCTGAAGCAAAGTTCTTAACCTGAGGTATATTTTTCTGGGTTAGCGGAGTCTGTAACCTGAAGCGTATGTAACCTGAAGAGTATGTACCCAAGGTTTGTATGTGGCCTAGGTGACCTTGGGGCATTTGCATTAGAAGAAGCATTTGGCAATAAATACCAAAAGCCAGTTATACCGTATTTTTCGCTCTATAAGACGCACCGGACCACAAGACGCACCTAGTTTTTGGGGGAGGAAAACAAGAAAAAAAAATATTCTGAATCTCAGAAGCCAGAACAGCAAGAGGGATCGCTACGCAGTGAAAGCAGCAATCCCTCTTGCTGTTCTGGCTTCTGGGATAGCTGTGCAGCCTCCATTCGCTGCATAAGACGCACACACATTTCCCCTTACTTTTTAGGAGGGAAAAAGTGAGTCTTATAGAGCAAAAAATACGGTACTTTGTATGAATATTTGTATTGTGCCTATCACTGATCAGTTTAATTCACGCTTTGAATTTGTAATCATAACAGCTTTAAAAAGTTCATTTAAAAAGATAGTAGTAGTGGTGGCAACAACAACAACAACAACAACAACAACAACAACAACAACAACAACTTATACCCCACCCATCTGACTGGGTTGCTCCAGTCACTCTGGGTGGCTTCCAACAGAATATAAAATACATAATGAAACATCAAACATTAGAAACTTAATTAGCTTTTAACACTTGTTGATCCAAGGATTAGAGAGGTCTAGCACACAGCTTAACACCCCAAGCTAGCCTGTTTATTTCTGGGAATAAGAACATTTATTAGATTTTAACACTTACTGGGTCCAGGGATTAGAAATGTCTGCCACCCAGATTAACACACATATACCAAGCCTTGATGTTGGGAAAGATTGAGGGCACAAGGAGAAGGGGACGACAGAGGACGAGATGGCTGGACAATGTTCTTGAAGCTATGAACATGAGTTTGCCCAAATTGTGGGAGGCAGTGTAAAATAGGAGTGCCTGGCGTGCTCTGGTCCACGGGGTCACGAAGAGTCGGACACGACTAAACGACTAAACAACAACAACCAAGCCTTGATTAAATTCTAGCACTAGCCAGATCTGGAGATTACAGTGGTCCGGCATCCACAAACTCCTAACTCAAGGGAGTCTGGTACCCACAACATAACAGTATAATTCACCTTGATGTGCAGTATCACAGCAAACAAGAATTTTCAAACTATATTTTAAAACAGTTCCCATGTAAAAGTTAAGCTAGTTCTGTTTCTCTGCCAGTAAACATCAACCGCATAAATAGGATCTTGTGATGCTGATGCTTTGGCCAGCCTCCAGTAGGAGCTATTCTGCATTCACACATTCCGCTGCTTAAGCCTTAAGCTAATCTGCTAAAGAGCAGCTATCGCAACACATTTTTACAGAAATACATTTGAAAGATTGACATTTTTGGTGGTAAGGTATCTTTGTGTGGGCTGGGCTTATATGTGTGCTGACTAGCACTGAGTGCCCTTACTTAAACAACATGCATACAAACAATACTTTTGCAAGAATATATATATATATCTATAAATTAAATATTGTGTGGGGCCACTTTCTCACTGGTTTACCTATTCCCATATAAACGGCCTCCACATGCCCAACCCTGCACACTGTGTTCATGATTTGCAGAGCAGCTCACCATGTAGACACAACTAGACTTGTTCCTGGCGTTTCCAGTACAGTGGTACCTCGGGTTACATACGCTTCAGGTTACATATGCTTCAGGTTACAGACTCTGCTAACCCAGAAATAGTGCTTCAGGTTAAGAACTTTGCTTCAGGATGAGAACAGAAATCGGGCTCCGGCGGCACGGCAGCAGCAGGAGGCCCCATTAGCTAAAGTGGTGCTTCAGGTTAAGAACAGTTTCAGGTTAAGAATGGACCTCCGGAACAAATTAAGTACCGGTACGTAACCAGAGGTACCACTGTATCAGGAGCTCACAAGCTATTAAAAAATTAATAGCAGCAACTCTGAACTGGGTTAGAATTTCTGTGCTAGGAATAGTTGTTAAAACAGTTTCTGCTGTTTTCCCAATAAAAGAAGACAGCCCTGAAGCAGCTGTTTACCTTGTTGGGAGAAAACATACTGGGACTCATGTGGTATCAGTAGTATCCCTGCAAATCAAATCCCTGCTATGGGGGGGATGCAGGAAAATGGCTTAACCCCACCTGCAGTCCCACAGTCCCAATGTATTGTTATTCACTTAAAATGTTTGTGAAATCATTTTATTTTTTTAAAAAACCAATAAGGCAGAGTGGCTCAGTGGCAAAGCACATTATTTGCATGCAGAAAGCACTTGGTTCAATCCCTGCCATTGCTAGATAGGGCTGTGAAAACCTTGAAACCCTGGAGCCGTTTAAAGCACTTTGATACCACATTAAGCAATCCATCCTGGGAGTTGTGGTTTGTTAAGGATGCTTGAGAGTTGCTAGGACACCCCTACTCCCCTCACAGAGTTAAAATTCCCAGAGTTTCCTGTGAAGAGGGATTGGTTGTTAAAACAACTCTGGAAATTGTTGATAATGTTGTTTGGAGGAGCATCACACAAAAAATTAATAAACCAGAATGAAGTGTGGGTGGTCCAGTATTAAAAGCATCACTAATGCACTACTATTGCGTCAGTGACATGTTGCAGAATATACCAGCCAAAGAAGAAGAAAAAGAAGAAGCCATCAGTTTGGAGGGGCCCTCATGGTCCTTAGCTTCCTTCCATGGAGCTCATTGCTACATACTTGGGCTTTTTACTTTTTGTCCTTACCAACTCTGTGAAGGAGGCTGTGCAGCGGGAGACTGCAAGAGATCACTTCATGGCTGAGCAGGGATCTGAACACGTGCCATCTCAGCCCACATCAATCACTGTGTCCATTACTGCACCCCATGAGTATTATACCAGGATGGCTAAACACACAGTCCCTTCCACACAAAAATCACTTCTTGGCTTCCCTCCCAATCTTTATTCATTTCAGCTGCCTAATTAAGAAGAATTTTTTTAAAAATAGCCTTGTCGCTGTTGCTATTTTTAAACAATTAGGATTGAGAACACTTTGCAGCAATCTACCAGATTTAGCAGCTGCCCCCACCACCACACTACGCCACACTGGCATATTTCCACAAAAGCTCCATTGAGATGCTCAGTGTGTGACAGGGAACCTGTCTATTCCTTGCTCCTGAAAAATACAAATCAAACGGTTGCACCGGAGTCTTTAGTACAGCCAGCCAGTGCATACTGTTGCTTCTTGTTTTCACAGCCTACCACTGATTTCCAAAGTGGATAATCAGCGGCGGCTTCATCTTTGCAGGAAGCGAGATTAAAAGGGTTTACTGCTGCTATGGCAACAGTCAAGTTCTACTCTTAAAATAGTTTGGAAACTGCCGCTGATGACTTTGAGCTCACTGTGACTCACCTCCAGGATACAGTCCCAGTGACCTGCAGCTTTGTAGTTCATGTCAAACCAAGCAAGGTGCACTGCCTTTTGTTTCCTCTGCTATTATGTGTGCGTTTTCATTCCATAATTATATATTTTTGGAATAGAATAGAAATAGAATAGAAAGGGGGAGAAACTACTGCAAGTAAAATTTATGTCCTCTAGATTTCACCCACTGAAAATTTTATTGGCTGTCGCCGATTATTCATTGTGTTTTAGGCTGCATTCCTATATATGCTTACCCGGGGTTAATTCCCATTTAACTAGGATTGCACTGTTAAAGTGCTTTTAATTATTATTGTGATGCTTTGTTGATTATTTTAACAGTATGTAGTGTGTACTTTTGTAATGATACAGTTAGCTGTGTTGAATGGTTCTTTTTATAATAGAAAGGCAGGATAAAGAGCTCAATAAACTCCTGAGAATATATGTACTTTTTGCTGAGGCCACAATCTTTTCCATCTGGCAAAGAATATAAAAATCCTCTACACCAGGGCTGGAGAATCTCAGGCCTGGGGGCCAAATTCTGCCCTGTCTATCTGGTTCTTGAGACTCTTCATAAAAGCCCTATAGTAGGGTTGCCACACGTCCAGAATTTCCTGGACACATCCAGAATACTGCAGTTGGCAGCAGTGTCTGGGCGGAAATTGGTGAAATGTCGAGGAAAATCCAGACGTATGGCAGCCCGTGTCAGCAGTGCTGTTTTTGCTGATTTCCCATAAAAATAGCTCAAAAACAGCATTTATTTTGCGATTTTGCCAAAAAAGCTCAATAACTTTTGTGTCTGGATTTTCAGTTTGAAATATGGCAACCCTACCCTATAGCACCCCTTCCTTGGTCAGCCATGTCTTGGTGGGATGGGGGGCTTATAGCACCAGGCAACCCCCTGCCCCACTCACTGGTGGAGAGGATATAAAGGCCAGGCCATAGGAAGGCTGTGAGTTTCCCTGTCACTCCTTCTCCAAATAGAGCAAGTGTTAACTTACATAATGAGCTATGTAATGGTCAAGTTAACAGAAAAATTAAGGATTAAATGGCAGGCGTCTTTTGTTCCATATGAAAAAAGGATGTTAAGGACACAGTGAGCAAGGGGATACCAAGAGATGTAAAACAAACAAAATAGTTTAAGCCGTAACTAAGAAATGACAAACTAATGGGGTTACTAATAGAGTGGATCTTTTCTCAAAAAGTCAGTTTTAATCTTGTATCACAACACCACCAATACAAACAGGGTTAGAAACAGAGAAAAGGCACATTACAGTGCAACCATGTGGTCCACGAAAGGCTGTCAGAAAGGCTGTCGAGGTGAGGACCTCAGTCTGGAAAAGGTTCCTCACCCCTGCTGTCCGTACAAACCAGGAATAAATCCCATTTATCTGAGGGCTCATTCACACTTTCGCTTGACCCGTATTTCGATTGCAAGGTGTGCTGATTAATTCCCCCAGGTCTGAGAGCTTTTCTCATTGTTCCGCTGCTGTGCCTTGTGAAAATCCAATCTTACCCGCTGAACTGAAGCTTAGTTAAAGAAAATCTCTCTTTGGATTCTCTGTGCATCTGATAAAATCTGACCTAATAGTTGAGAGGGCTTATATATGCCGCTGGTCTATTTCTAGAGACACACCCCTCTCCCCCCAACGCCCCCCCCCACTGGACCATCTTGATATCTAAGCTGAGTTTGGTCGTAAGACAGGCTCACTAAGCAGGTAATGTCATGGGAGGAATCTTCTGGGCAGCTGTCCATAGGACAGGACATTACAAATCACCAGAGGAAACACTAAATTCCACATAATTTATTGAAATTCAGGGGAGCCTATTTTGCAGCAATAGGTGGAAGACCCCATTTGCCACCTGCTTTACTATATTAAGCAATGTTCATTAGTAGCAATTCCCTAGTCTCCCTGGTTTGCAAGATAAATGTCCTGAAGTTGTGTTTATTACATCCTTCGCGGTGTTGAACACCACCAACACATAAAGGATAAATTTACCCCAGTATGAAAGCACTCAACAGTATAGAATGAACTGGGGAAAAGAAGAAGAAAACATTTGTCCATATTTTGCTGCTCTCGTATTATAAACACTAATGATTTATTTAGAGACTGCCCATGAAGTATTTCCGCCCATCAGTGACCTATATACATTTTGTCCTAATAAGGCTACTTTTTCTTGCTCAAATGCAAGTTGCCTTTCTGCATTTTCGTATAACCGTTTCCGTGTCTTAATCATGTCTCCTGTGGGTTCAAGTAAGGGCCAGAGGAGGTGTTGATAGAAATTAGAAAGCAAGATAAGAGGTTAAGAATTACTAATGATATAAATAAGCAAACCAGCTGGGAACAGAAAGGAAGATGCTAAGGGAGAAAATCTGTTACAGGCAGACTAAATGAATGCAAAGGGATCAGGGAGGACAGACAAAACCAACTGGTGGTGAAGGGAAGGGGATTAAGAAGGGAGTTAAATAAATTTCAGGAGATGGGTAGAAATATTTTGAGCAGCATGTGGGGGTGGGAAGAGGAACCATGATGCAGTCTAAATGGGGCTGCCCTAGAAGATGGTGTGGAGGCTGCAACAAGTGCAGGATGTGGCTGGTGAGCTGGTGTGTGGGGAAGCCTGCTAGAACCGTGCGGCACTAGTCCTGAAAGCACTGCACTGGCTGCCACTGAGCCTCCGAGTCCAATTTAAAGTGTTAGTAAACCACAGAGCCTAGGAGTTGCCGATCAGAAAGTCAGTGGTTCGAATCCCCACGACGGGGTGAGCTCCCGTTGCTCAGTCCCTGCTCCTGCCAACCTAGCAGTTCAAAAGCACGTCAAAGTGCAAGTAGATAAATAGGTACCCTTCCGGCGGGAAGGTAAACGGCATTTCGTGCGCTGCTCTGGATCGCCAGAAGCGGCTTAGTCATGCTGGCCACATGATCTGGAAGCTGTACGCCGGCTCCCTCGGCCAATAAAGCGAGATGAGTGCCGTAACCCGAGAGTCGGCCACGACTGGACCTAATGGTCAGGGGTCCCTTTACCTTTACCTTACAAAGTCATATGGTCAAGCTGATGCTGTCCCACAAGGGCTCGTTGGTGGCAGCTCCTTAATTTGTTAAATGCCTTCCCTGGTGTGGTGCATCTGCTTCTCTCAATTATTAACTTTCAATGTCTGCTCCTGGCTAGCTGTGAGGGTATGAGTGGTTTTTTGTTTTTTTTACATGCTTTGGGTTGATTTTTTAAATGTGCATTTTAAAATGCATTGTTTTCTGATTTGTCTGCTGCCCTGGGCTCCTTGGAGATGAAGGGTGGGATATGAATTTACTAATTTAAGTAAAGAAAATAAAAAGGCTTTCTCCAGTTAGAGCCTCTGGAGCAGCAGGTTCTGCCTAAAATGAAGCAGCTGAGTCACTATGCCTCCAAAGCAAATGCCTGTGTGAAGGAAAGTCGATAAGGAACTCATTGCCACAAGGAAAATGCTGTGGCAAAGGATTTAGAAATTTCTGAAGATGGATTAGGTATCAGTAGGAAATGTCAGTAATTGGCAGCCGATGACACCAAACTGTGCCCACATCTACCAACATTTTGTAACTGTGACTGGTGTTTTTCAGACATCTCTACTCTAGTCCTAGGGATAAGGAGAACTCTTGTTCTAGATGGGAACAGCCACATTGTTGTAAAACAAAATTGAATATGAAAGGCATTATATAAATGCTAACCTGGCATCATGGAGAGGAATTAAACAGGCTGCTAAATGAATGTTCCATCACTGCAAGTATTTCTGACTGCACAACTAAATGTCCATCAAATTTGTTCCAGGCATTTTCCCAATCCTCTGGAATAGATCTGAGGAGTATCTGGAGGGGATGAGAAGGAGAAAGGTCCTGTTGCACCATTGCAAATCCTTGCCCCGATGGCACAGGTTAATTGGATTCTGCCCACTGTAAATTGCCCATCACTGACAGGAATGTTTTCTACTAAAATTTTTGAGCAGCTTCCCTGAAATGAAATAAAAATTGCCACAACAATCTCAATTAGCTGTACCAAATCATTTATTTATCCTAGAGAGCTTCAACGTGCAAGTTTTGAATTTTTGCTCAGTTCTCAATCTGGAGTGTGGCAAAGATTTTCCAGATCAGGTGACCTTACTTAATTCCAATTGAAGCAAATATGCTTTCAGCCACTCGCATTTTTAAACGTTATGCATATTTCTCGCTACACAGCTATCTCTGGAATGGTGCACCACAGTAATAGAGGTGGTGCAATATATTAGCTGGGGGTTTTCTATACAAATACTAGACAAGGTGCCCTTCAAGATTTTCATCTGCTCTGGAATTAAAAGTGTTCGGCAAAAATAATGAAAAAGTCATAGGATCCATGCATTCTTTATTTTTAATAATCAGATAAATACAGGGAAAATTGCAATAACCTATCAAAATGATATCTTAATTGGAAACGTGTTTTAAAAAGACTTATTCACATTCAGTTCAGGTTATATACAAACCAGTGTTTGGAAAAAACAAAAAACAAAATGCTAGAGTGTAAAATAATTCAACTCTACCCCATTTCCAGTATTCCCACTGACAGACCAATATTGTGAGATTAAAAAAATCACACCACTGTACAAATGCAAGTACTGTAGATTTCTTGATAATGGCCTTTACACATAGCTGCCAAAACAATTTACCAAAAAACCCTTAAATGTTCTTCATTCTAATCATCCTCTGTAATGTACCCCAATTATTTGTTTCTTTTACTACACCATAAAGCAACTGCTCTAACTGTAATATCAAGAGCTTGCAAGTCAAAGACATCCAGGATGTGCTTTGTACTTCAAGAAGATTCAGCTATTTTCAGCTTACTACAGCCCTTAAAAGTTTGGTAACCATCAAGGTTGAATAAACTGCATTAACCCAACATTTCTAAATGGCACCTGAACTTACATGCCTCGTTCTAAAATGCTACTATACTGTATGCTACAGACGCCTCCCCCATTTCTGTCGTCAATTTATTAATAAATTCCATTATATGTAAAAGTCAGAGAAAATCCACATTCACAGTACTCCTGTAACTCTTGCTTTGAATTTTCAAACTTCTGTTTACAAGCAATCCCCCTTAAAAGAGCCATGCAGAATTGCAGATACCAGAGCTCGCAATAGAACACTGAAGAACACTGACTTCTGTGTTAAGGTCAAATTTGATGGCCTGTTCAATAAGGAACTATATTCATATCTAACCAAACAGTACACTACAGTTGTCTTGTCTTTTGAAGGGTACTGTAATCTAATGTGTTCAAGTGAATTCAAATTACTGAATGACTTACTCCTGCCTGAGAAGCTGTTAGAACCTAGCAACCTCTTCTGGGTTACAACTTTCCAAATGAATATTATATTAAATACACACGTCTCTTGTGTCCAAGTTTTGATTTTGGTTACTAAACCTAAGCCATGTTAGTTGCTGCCACTGATTAAGAAACTGGCAGCAATGCAGTCAATTCTTTTAATATTTCACAAGATACAATTAGTGAGTGATCTTGTTTCAGACTCTTGTGCAACTTTTACTTCCTAGGTGCAAGCCAAGACCAAAAGAGATCACTTAGTTTACTTCATTTAAAGTTTACTGTATTTGATGCACTAGTTAATAAACACTTTCCATCTTGAGTTTTCTAACTTGAAGGTTAGACAACTAGCAAGTCAGAAAGAGGAATGTTGTCTTTTTAAATGGAGGGATTTATTTTTTTTGCACAGAAGCCCATTCCACCATAGTCCTAACCTGTACAGACATAGGTTCCCCATTTCACTGAGGCCTAACAAACTTGGTGCAATTGATCTTAGCAGTGCAAAAACTAGTAGTGCGAGTCAATTCTAAGCAAGTTTCTCAGGGCCTCCTGAAATTCATGTAAAGACTTCTATTGGTTTCTGCGGGTGCTGACTAGTTTCTTTCTTTCTACAGATAAACATCACATGTCAGATGACATCTCTGCACTGCTCTGCTAAGATGTAGATCTGGGGTTTCAACTGTAGTATCAGACTTTGTCAATCTCCTTGTATAGGAATCATACTGACAGAGTCTCCCCCCACCCCGATAAACGTTCAAGTGAGGAACAATATACAAATACAAACAAAACACCAACAGCTTATCATCTGACAATCAGTAGTTCATTTCAGATCCGATTCCTCAAATAATATTGGAAACAGAAAGCTGTTATTTACACAGCTTGCTCTGGCTTATCTCAGCCTGAGAGCCACAGTGAGTTTTTCCACATTACTAATGTTTATCCAAATTGAATTCAATAGGTAATTGTGAGCCGTTCAGTGTTACAGGATTAGGTAGGTAGGTACATCTCATTTCAATAGAGATGTTCTACTTTCTAGGTTGCAGCCTGGTGCATCTGACATTCTCAAGGGCACTCAAGTCAAGGCAATCGAAGAAGAAAGCCAACATAGCCAATATAGCCTTTGTGGAGGTTTTAGGTCTTTTTTTTCTAACATAACAAACACTTCTATATGAGTACTTCTGGAATGATTCCCAATGGAGAATACAAGTTTGTTTTTTTAATTACCCTACAAGTGGTTACCACAATAATTTTTCTGGAATTATCCAATGGGTAGGCCAGAGGATGAACTTATTTTGCATATAGACTTTGTCTGAAAAACCCATATGTGTGACGAGCTCAGATGTAGTATTTTTCACATGTATGCTTTCACAGAGTTTGCTACATAACAGTCCTGTGGGGGTAAATGTTATGTGTCAGCCCTCAGTCTTATAAAATAAATATTTACTCTTTTTTACTTTTACAGTATAAACACATCCTATTTTACTAAATGATCCCAAGAAATGCTTAAAAAAAAAGTCTGTGAAAACAAGATGGAATTCCAAAATTCACCACTCTGTTGAAAAGAAAACTATAAATGTTTTTGGTTGCAGTGTGTTTCATTGCTTTTCTACAGCTTTTCAAATCTCTCATTCTTCTATAGATTATAATGTTCATTATAATGCTGAAAGGACATTAAATATTCAGCATATTTTTATGGGGGGACAGGGAGAAATATAGGATTAAAAATGTCTCAAAAACAAGGACCCCACCTCTGATCTCATGACGAACCTGTTGTAAATGGAATCCGATGAACACTTGGCAGCATAATCAGAAAGTGTGTGTTTTGTGCCAAAGAATGCTAGAAATGTGCAAATTTGCACACAGGGTTTTGTGCCAGAATGATAATTAGGAATTTTTAAATTCAACACAAAACACACAGAATGACTTGCATGATTTTTTTTTCCTTTAGACAAGATATAAATCTTCTCATCCAAAGTCCAGTTACTGTTCTCCAGGTAACCCAGAGTGGAAGCCGGGATGCAAGGGTTGATGTTCCGGAGCCAGGCTGACTTCAAATGCTTCAGATATCTCAGTTTGATTTACCAGTTCCCTTTCTTTAGCATCACAACAATTCTCAGCACTCTTCAGCAGTGGGGTGGAGGTGGAATCGCTATGCTAAACAGAAGTGTTGCTGGTGAAAGCATAGGTATCTTGTACATAAGGTCCTTTCAAAGATGTATAACTCAAGTTTGCTGAAGACTTAATGTGCTATAACCCTTTCATTAAGAGACCCTTTTTTGAAAAAAAGAAGAGAAGAAACCAGTAGTGCCCAGCACAGCGGCAGTTAAGAAATAGCGAAAAATCTTTGCTCCCTCCCATATTTGCTACAGTCATTACAAATGTCCATGGGTGATCAACTCTGAGTGTGCTAGATATACAACTGATGGGACGCAAGCTGGTCCATAAAAGGTTGCACCAAGTTATCTGTGGCAAAATAGAAAACGAGCCCAAAGGTTATAGAGATTGGAAGAGCTGGTAAGGCCTTTTTAAAAATGGCAAGCAGCAAGAGGGTAAGGCACAGGCCCTGGGGAGGAAAAGACAAAAAAGTACACACAAATTAGACAGTGGAACAAATACAAAATACTACAGGCTATGTTTGCCTGCTTCCAAGAAACACTATTTGCACTGAATGTTCTACAGATGATTCACACACTTTATCTTGTTGAGTGAAAATCCAACATGGATATGGCCACCGGGTATTATCTGTTGGCAGATTCTGAGCTCAGCTTCCCTCAGTTAAACAGCAGAGCCCGCCTGCTCTTGGAATCTGCAGGGAGTAGAGGCTCTTTCAACTGATCATCAAAGTCCAGAGTGGCAAGCTGAAAAGCCTCATTTCCACCAGGCAGGTAGGTATTGGTGGCTCAGCATCATGCAGAGAATTCGAATTGGGTATGCACATTCTTCACATAAACTACATACCAGGTTCAGAATCTATCACAATTCATCCACTGATTTTTGAGGGGGACAAAACAAAGGTAACACACATTTAAGAAGCGCTAATGAGGCTGCCTGACCGGCAAGGCAGACAAACAAATCCCACAGAATAGAGCTCTGAAATGTGATCTCTAGAATCCCCTGATGCAGTAGTAATGACTTCACTTTGCTACTTACGAGTGGGACGTTAACATTGCTACCTTAATATAATACTCACAATTAAAATGGCTACAAAACAGGCTAGAGTTGTGTTCCAGTCTCCGCTGGCCGTTGCCGAGGCTTTGCCGACTAGGACACTGTAGAAAATGAAGTCCCCTAGGCCAAGCTTAACTCCCCCTGCCGAGGAAAAGGAGAAGAACTAAGCATTGGCACAAAATGACTCCTGTCATTCAACCCTGAAATCAAGGCCATCTTAAGCAGCTAAAAGTATTTTGGTTCTTCCTGCTGCCCTTCCATGAGTTCTCTTGGCGATATTACGGCAATGTGCCGAACGCTTGTTATTTCATATCAAACAGATGTGACCTGAATAAATATGGTTAAAGTCCCAGGATTTCAACTCCAGTAAGTCAATTAAGAACCAAAACAGGGAGTTGGAAAAAGCAGAAACACAAATTCAAATTATTTCTTGGAAGTTTTATTTCTCAAGAAGATGAGTGAGTGCACATCACTAGAACGGAAATCAGGGGGGGGGTCACTCAACAACATCCGTATCAGCATATGCAAATTAAGTATACAGCTTCATATTGAGTGGAAACAGATGACCGAGAATCATAGGGTAGAACTCGGAGAGGCGGTGGGGGGGACCTTTTAGCCCTCAAGATATTGATGAATATAACCCCCATCTGCCTCAGCAAGCATGGCCAATGGCTAGGGATGATGGACGTTGCAGTTCAACATCTGGAGGGCCAAAGGTCTTCCACCCATGATGTAGAGAGGCAGACTGCAGCCTCTGACTCCACAGTAAGCTCAGTGTTCTCCTTGCTTCCAAGAAGCTGCAGGAAATTGTAGTGGCAGTGGGCTTAACAATGTGCTCAGGTACTACATTACTGCCTTCCTACAACATTACAAATACAGCCGACATACCTCTATGCTTCTCCCCACACGTTTCCTAGTCATCTCCCTGCCATGTAAGTGGTATCATCAAGTGGGAAGTCCTTGACTGAAATTATGGCACATTCATCATGCATCTTACTTGATTACAACTTTCCGGTAAAAGACAACTTCAGTTTTTCTGCCTAGAAAGCAAATAATTTGCTCGGAGCTTGCAGTTTGTGCATAAAATGATAAGTTTGCTTGCTTGGAAGATTGCTTCAGTGCCTCGTGTCTCCTACAAAATTCTTATAATGATTTTTATAAAGTTACATGTGTCTAATTATGATGCATCCTTATAATTCAACCTATCTTTATGGTTTCTGTATGAGTTACCTTAATTTTTTAAAGATAATCAGCAGCTTGGCAAGGTTTTTGGAATCATAACATTCAATTAACAGAAAACAGGAGGGTCTCTGTATTTTCATCCCATTCAATACAACTCAAGCAGTGCCTTAATGTTTTCTCAAGTCTTTAAGTTACAACAGTGGCACTGACTATCACTTCCAAACCCTAGACTTTCCTCACTGGCCTTATCCTCAAGCATCCCTGTTGCCAGATAGCAGATGATATTTCTGTGCAAGGTCTCCTGTCCTGGTTAAATACCTAAATTCTTCCCAACGCTCTTTACCTATATCTGTATCTGTGACAATGGCAATCCTGAGCACATATAGAAAACCACAATTTTGCCAGTTGCACTTCTTATTTTGTCCCTTTCAGCTGGAAATTCCAGATGAGTGGGGAGAAGTACTATGGCCATTGTATTTCTCTCCACCCCCAATGATTTGGAATTCTCAGCTGAAACATACAAAATATGAACTTATTTTAGGGGGGAAATGTTTTTTTTTTTAAAAAAACTTGTTTCTTTTGAATGCATCCCACCTCTCCTCCAAGGAACTCAAGGTGGTGTACGTGGTTCCTCTTGCTCCCTATCCCTATCCTCACAACAACCCTGTAAGGTAGGTTAGGCAGAGAGTGGGCAGGGCAGAGTGGGGATTAGAACCTTGGTGTTCCAGGTCCTAAGCCAACGCACTAACCACACCACCACACTGGTTCTGTCTTCAGAACAGAAGACCCATATATATTGTATCACAAAATGCTTTTGAAAGTACCTCCGGTTGCAAAAGTGGTCTGCCATGTGGCACAAGAGGCTGGTATACGAGAAACACAAGATGAATGCAGCTTGGGCATGTGGAGTAAGTTTTTATTTATTTATATTGGCCAATGTATCTTACAGACATGGATAACAGGGTCTGCCTGTCTGTCCTCTCTCTCTCTCTCTCTTTATTTTAATCATATACATCCATTATCACAGTGGTGGGCTGGCGTCCCAAAAGTCTGGTGATGTGCACAAACTCCTACCATGTGTCTGTCTACATGTTCCATTAGTAAATGAACATCTGGACACAATGCTGCAACAAGGCATAAAAATTAAGCGATGTTCTGTGTGCACAGTACCAAAAAGCTTTACAGGAGTCTCTGATGAATGCAGCCCCAGTACTACTGCACAGAAAACATGATGAATAACCTACAAATACTTTTACTGTCTCCTTGATCTCTTGATTATGAACCAGCAATGACTGAAATGTTTACAGTTCATCCTTACCTCCTGAACAGGGCACTTGAATAATTAAAGCAGAAATTACAATTTATGCTCTATACCTCATCTCTCATTGAAGCGTACAGTTTCATTTAAAGAATGACAAAGAAGCAGGTTCTTACAGCACCTGCTTATATAAAAGTAACACCCTTTAAGTTTCTGAGGGCAGGTAATCTGAAGCAAAAACCTTGTGAAGGTCTACAAGCATATCAACAACTAGTCCTTTTGCAATGGCTCAGATTCTTTTAGGTGCCTGCTAAGCTGACATATATTTATCTGGCAATGTTACTTACTTTCCTCTGGGTCTTCATCACTTGCTGGTGAACTACTGGGAAGATTCTGAACAGGTTGTCGCGTTTCGGGGGTTGATTCTTGATTCCCTATTCTACGAACTTGTTCCTGCACCCATTCCGGATTGAATCCTCCATCATCTGCCTCACTACTTGCATTCTGGCTCTGATTTGCTGGAACTGAAAAGAGAAAATGGGCTGAATCCAACAAAATCATTGCATGAACAGAACAACCTCTGCTCATGTAACGGAACTTCCACTCTGTGATCTTCAGATGAAGGGCAATATACAAATTTAATCAATAATAATTATAATAAAATACATTGTAGGGTTAATTTTATGGTTGGAATCCAATGTTTTGGACATCTAAAAACATCGTGAAAACTATCTTTAACAGAATAGTACTTTATGTTTATGTCCTTGTTGTAAATGTTATTTAGGATTTTTGTTCCATGTCTGCAGGAGATATGGAGACGAAAGAAAAAGAGCATTGGGGGGGGTGTTAATGGGATTCCAGAAGAATTAACATTATGTGTCATTACCCCAACTACCATTCCAGTATAGTTGTACCAATCACAGAAAGCAAAATTCTTTAATACAATTTCATAAAATCCTTGTACATGATGAGTAAAGTACTTTTTACTAGCAAAGGAGGGTCACTTGTAAGGTGATTGGTAAGTCAATGTGAAAAGAACTAAACTAAGCAAAGATGAAAAAACCCACCTTGTTTATCGTAAGTGGAGTTTTTGGTGGCTGTCTTTTGAGATTCAGGATCTTCTTCAGCCATGTTCACCAGCCATATCATTGTTGCTATTGGAAAAAATCAGAGATATCCTTAATTAACTGCTGCTACCTATTTTTTTAATTTTTTAACTACACGTCAATTACAGGAAAGTATATTTTAAAGGTTTTTTTCTTCTTCCAGAGTTCCATTATGCCATTGTAACTTCAGGAATCAGTGACTGGTTTTGTTTTCCCCTTCTTCCCTCCCCTTCCCTGTTGCAAACCTGGTGTTTAGATTGTAAGCCAGTAAGATGTTTCATCTGCTACTGAGCCTGAAGGGCAGCATGAAAGTTATTTTAAATAAACAAATAAATATAGCAAAAAATGGAAGACGACAGTAACCAGGCTGTTTTCTCTGTTTGTTAACTGCACAGCTATCATTAAATCACTTGCATGAGTAAATGAGTGCTGGGAAGGCTAGTCGTAAGTCCAGCTGATTAAAAAAAACCCCTCTCTATTGCATAAAACTCTAATGCAATCTTAATAGGAAACAAAATGTCAAAATCAAATAGAAGTATGATTAGGCTATTTATTTATTTTTTAAAAAAAGAAATTTGCCAGTACAAATGCATAGTAGACACCCGTGGTAGAATCATTCGGATTAGTATAAAGAAATCAGATTGACTTAATCCAAATAGACAGGCACGTGTGTTTTATTTGTATAGTTTCATAACCATAAAATCATTTGTACCGCTATCTGCATGAAATTGCAGGGTGTAACAATGTTCTACTTTCAATGTTGAACATTGGAATCCTTGAAAGGAATCCTTGAAAGTTACATACAAATCAATGGGCAGAGATCTCCCAAATTTCTAAGATGAACTTTGTATTTTTCAGTTGTATCTTTATAAATGCTTGTAAACAGGGCCAGCCTTGGATCCACTGAAGAAAGATATAAATGCAGTAAGTTAATACTGCTAAAAACAATTAGAGGTGTTTTGACCAGGCCAAATCCTTTTTTCTCTCTTTCCATTTTTAATTAAGGTAGAACATAATGTTCTTTTCATCTTGGGACATCCTACGCAGCACACGTTCCAAGCTCTTGAGCCAACAGCAGATCTGAGTCCCAAAGAAATGAAAACGCGACAACACAGCTGCACATCTAGCGTCACACAACTTCAACAGAAAATCAGATGGATTTTTAATATATATAGTTTGGGAGTAGGCTGCAGAATATAAAACTCAACTCTGTATACTTACATGAGTAAATGAGTGCTGGGAACAAAGTCTCATTTCTTTCTTGAGCGGTTTCAACTAGCATACGAAGAGGTCCTTTAGGGCACAACACAGCAACCAGATCTGAAAGACACCAACATTGGGGTCAACACACACAGAAAAAACTCCTGTCCAGAAAAAAAACTAAACTTTAGCAATACAGTTTCTTAAAAGTGGAGATTGCTTACACCTCAGCAGTCACCGTAGGACACCAGGGTGGATTGCAACAGTATAAAAATACCATATTAAAATCAGTAAAAATAAATTACATAAAAAGAGTAGGGTGAGTCCTAAAAACAGTTCCTCATTTGTGGAATGCTCTCCCCAGGGAGGTTTGCATGGCACCTTCATTATATATCTTTAGGCACCAGGCGAAAACGTTTCTCTATAACCAGGCCTTTTGCTGATTAACATTCCACTGCCTTTTAAATGTGGTTTTTTTGGGGGGAGCATAATTGGTTTGTTTTTGTTTTATTATATATTTTGTGTTCTCCTTTTGGATATTTATGTTGGGAACTGCTTTGTGATCTTTGGATGAAGGGCGATATACAAATTTAATAAATAATAGTAAAAACTGTGCCTCAGATGTCAAAGATCAGGTAAAGAGCTTAGTAAGCAGTTCAGTGCTCCTGCAGGAAGAAGTTTTACAGAAAATTTCAGGTTATGTGCTAGGATACTGCCTGTATATCTCTCCACATTGTGGACAAAATATTACAGTAACCAAATCTTCACAGGTCTCACAATTGTGAAGATAAAGTCTTATTTGAAAAAATATATATGCAGCAACCAGAGTAATGTATCTGTTTATGAGCTTTCCAGTCTGATCATTTCTAAGTTCCCTCCATGGATACCAAAAAGTTCAGGCATCTTTATTAACTGACTTAACTAGTGAGGCAAGGCAGACTTAGCAAATGATGGCTGTCCTCCATTTCAATGTGGCCTCTGGGGCTTAAATCTATTCCTGCTCCACCCTATGTGGCTGCTTCTGGCAGGCTTCAAAAACATGTTAGCACCTGGGCATTCAATAGTTTTAGCTCACATATCAAAGAATAAAACTACCTTTACAACATGTACATGACACAGCCTATTCTCCAGGTTCTTTTTAAAATTGAACATTACATGGCTATCTCTAGAACTATGTAATTTTAAGACACTTAGACACTCTTTACCAAATTAAATGCCATCACTTTGTTTAGCAGCACACACACACACAAATATCAGATGTGCCTGAAATTCAATAGTGTGAAAAACATCCACTCTTCCTGAACGAAACATCCTCACTTACAGTCTTACGCAGATGCAAATGTGTATTTCCACGTGACCTGGCAATTCTTTTCATATTCAGCATAGATGTTAATAGCTGTTATATAAATTGCCTTTATGCATAACAAACAAATTTTGAGTGCAGAATCTGAATGATGATAGAGTGTTATATGATGGTACTGTCAAATCTGCATAATCTTGTGACACGGAACATCTGTGTTTATGTGCAACCTTTGTTTCTGTACATCTTATGCAGAAGAACAAGAATGCTTTATAGAGGTCATTTGGATTTCCTGAACAAATACAATTTGAGGAGAAAGCATGTGACATTCACAAACCTGTTTTACACTGTGTGTATATCTCAAAAGGCTGCCAAGCTCCTGTTCCCACTTGAAAAAGGTAAAGCTTACATTTAAATGTGATCTGGCTCAAAAACTAGAGGTGTTTAGCATTAGCCAAAACCTGATGTAGGTATTCAAAAATTATGAATGGCAAAACCTGAGGAATCCTTCCCTTTACATCCTACCTTGCTGTCTTGGGGGGAAACAAGAGTGCAAATAAAAAAAAATGACATGTTTGTTATACTTAAAAGTAGATTTTGTTCTAAACGCTTAACTAAAGTGATAAATGAACACTTTCCTACAGTAATTTATGTTTTAGTCGTTGGGGAATTTGGCTGCTCTTTGTGTTCTCTACTGTTCAGTGCTGCAAAGACATCACAATTCTCACCTCAGATCAAGCTTGGGGAAAAACTTGTCACATGGCTTGCGCAAATCTGCTCTTTCCCCCTTTTCTTTCTTTTTAGAATGAGAGCAACTTAACTTAAGAAAAGTCATGCTGGATCAGGCCAAAGGTAAACCTAGTCCAGCATCACCAAGGAGGAAGTATGTCATAAAAGATAAGACGGTATTAATTTATTAACTGCAAACTACGAAGAGTTGTTGTTACTAGATATTTTCCATAACAATTTTTTTTGTTATGAGATTTTTTGTTAAGAGATTCTTCTTAGGACTGGCTGCTATCAAGCAGCAAAATATGGAAAAGTTCTAGTTCCCTCTTTTTCAGAGGTCTTCTGAGTTTAGGTATTGAGAATGATATCTCTCTCCCATTAGCATCACCTATCTCATTTCACCAGAGACAGGCTGCCTTGAGGGCAAAGGATTGGGGAAAATAAATGCTTTGAAAATAAATTGTTCTTGTGATGGAATAGTCCACACACGGAAGAATAATCAAAGTATTCTACAGACTCACAGTATGATTTCTTAGACTTCAAAAGGACACAAGTAAAAGGGTCTGGTTCTTGATTCTAGTTTTCTAGGCATTAAATATAAAAGTGGAAAAAAGCAGAGTAAGTCAATGTTGCTCCTAGTAAAAGATGTGTTTGAAGGATCTTACCGTACACTGAAATCACTGCCAAGATGAGCCAGGCAGTCCATTCAGGGAGGTATTTGATAAATACCAGGGCCATTAGAGCACTTATCATAATGAGATAGGCTTGCTGGAGCCGGAGAGGGCCTTTCCAGTGAATGCAGATCATTCCCACCACTCCAAAGTTCCAGATCATGAGCGCTAGGGTAAAGTAGTCCATGGCAACGTTGTAAGTCTTAAAAACCTCCCTATTGGACACACACACAAGATTAAGAGAAAAACTTGTTACGCAAAGAATGGTGGAGAAGAAACAGCAACCGTCAACCCAGCAAATTATGTTTGCATTTTGTGCAGCAAGCTCAAAGTTTCTTCTTCATTTCCTAGCCTAGATTTAAAGCTTAGGGGTGGGGAATTCATTTAGAAGAAACACAGGATTCAAGTTTCATTTCAAATGTGTTGTCATGCTTTTAGGCTCGCTTGTGTATCACATTGTTTTATTGCCTTTTACCTCCTTCTAATCTCCATAACTGGAAAAGTAATCACAACAGTGAGACATGTAAGTGTTCTACGCTATAACTGAACGCCATTCACTCATGTTCCAGAGAAGAGCTCTTCAATTCTGGGTCTCCAGATGATCCTAGTTCCTACCAAGCCCAGCCAGCTTAGCCTATGGTCTAGGACAGGGGTCAGCAAACTTTTTCAGCAGGGGGCCAGTCCACTGTCCCTCAGACATTGTGGCGGGCCGGACTTTATTCTTTGGGGGGGGGGATGAACGAATTCCTATGCCCCACAAATAACCCAGAGATGCATTTTAAATAAAAGCACACATTCTACTCATTCCTGGACCGTCCACAGGCTGGATTTAGAAGGCGATTGGGCCGGATCCAGCCCCCGGGCCTTAGTTGACTACCCATGATCTAGGATAATGCAACTTGCAACATAGCTAGGGACCCAAGATTGAATATCTCTATTTTAATCTTGATTGAGAAGCACACTCTTCTACAGCTCAGACTACAAGACTTAGTGAATTAAGAATTATTCGTTCCTCACTGAGAGGGATGTCCAAGGAAAAATACACAAAGCTTTGCAGTGCTGCACCCATGGTATTCTTTACTCCAGATGTACTTCAATATTTACTTTTTACAAGGGGTATAGACTTTACAAGCCAACAAAAATTTGCTAATCCTCTTACTTACTAACATTTCTAAAGGTCAAGATACTTGTAAACTTACCCTAAGTAAATGAATGAGAAAAAGAAAAGCAAGAAGAGTGAAGAAACGATGAGCCACCCATGGATCACCTGAAAACACAAAAAACAACAGTATAATTTTACTATACACAAGGAATATAATAATGAAAATTGAAGCCCGTTTTTCTGGAATTTTTTTTTCCTTTTTACATACACCTAAACTACTAATAAAAAAGAAAACTGTCATTTGTTGGTCAATAAGACAAGAACCTGGTTCACGTCACAGGTGATTGGCTCCTTCTGGGGTTTTTTAGCTGAGTGTGTGTGGCAACTAAGCCAAGGTTTGGCTTAACGTGCCATAGGGAGATGGTTATACTTGACAGAGTGGAGTACATATATATTCCACAGTAAAATGTGTTCATTTCATAAGTACATGCAGTCCATGACAAAGGGAGGGAGAACCAGCATTATGGACAAATAAAGACTACAAGAGGTCCAAATAACCTGTTACAGGATTGGGCCGGTGGTTTGGATGATGCCTGGGGGTCCCTTCCAAGTCTGTGATGATGTATCTGTTAGGTTGGATTCTAGCAGAGGGAACCACTGAACTGGTCAAGCCAGTCTCTCTGTAAGATTAGCTGGGCTTGGAAGCACCCTTCAGCTACACAAGGCAAGAGTGACCATACTGCTATAGAGACAAATGCGTGGGCCTTTGCCCCCTGGCTGAATGTTACATCATCCTAGGAGTACAAGATCAAGGAAAACATCAGTAAAGAGTGAGCCCTTTGTCTTAAGTCTGGTCTGAAGCTAGAGGAGGAAGCTGGAGAGACACAGCAGCTTGACCTGCTTTGTGTGCTGAATCCAGAACTATGACTTTGGTGACCCTCCCCCTCCCCCTCCAACCTAGACTGTTAATGCTCTGAGCCCTTCCATCTTATTCTCATGTAGCATATATGTATAAATAAAGCAACATATCCCAAAGACACCACAGTCCCCATTGACCTTCATTCCAAGAAAACTAAAGCCTGGGTAAGCACTGGGACCCCTGGAGTCTCTTACCGATCAGAGATTGGAGTGCATGCAACAAAACCATTCTCTAATAGGTTGGGGTGGGTTGGTTTTTTTTTTTTTTTTTTTGCACATTTCCATATTATTCCCAGCTTTTAAAGGGTGCTTTAATTTAATTCAATAATTATTCTTTCCCTGAAAACAGGCCCACTAAATTAAAGTCAAAAATACACATTAGTTGGCAATTTAGATATTCATAACTATCCTTATCTATAGTGAAATATCGAAAAAACAGCTATCTTTATTCTTATCATCCTGTGCTGCTCTATCACAGTTGATCTTTAGCTTAGGCACTGTTTTAGCAACTATTTTGGCTCTTCGTATGCTGAAAATATTCCAGGTATGCTATTAGAAACAATGAGACAGACATGCTGAAGGCTTCAATAATAGCCTCGATAAAGGTAAAGGTAAAGGTACCCCTGCCCGCACGGGCCAGTCGTGTCCGACTCTAGGGTTGTGCGCCCATCTCACTTAAGAGGCCGGGGGCCAGTGCTGTCCGGAGACACTTCCGGGTCACGTGGCCAGCGTGACAAAGCTGCTCTGGCGAGCCAGCACCAGCGCAGCACATGGAAACGCCGTTTACCTTCCCGCTATAAAGTGGTACCTATTTATCTACTTGCACTTGGGGGTGCTTTCGAACTGCTAGGTGGGCAGGAGCTGGGACCGAAAGACGGGAGCTCACCCCGCCGCCGGGATTCGAACCGCCAACCATGCGATCGGCAAGTCCTAGGCACTGAGGTTTTACCCACAGCGCCACCCGCGTCCCTAATAGCCTCGATACAGTAGGAGTAAACCTGAGCTCACCTTATAGCACCTGTACTTATAAAGCACAACCAGGAGTATGGTCATGATAATGATGACGCTGATCATAATGGCAGCATTGAGAATAGAATTCAGAGCCCTTTGTCCAACTGTTTCTGTATCTTCCGTGAATGGGGTGTAGATGCTGCAATAGAATACAGATAAAAAGTAAAAGGTGAAGTTTGTGCAATATGAATGTGTTCTTAAACTGTGGTAAGTTTTTGACTAAGCGCAAGAGACCAACCCTAAGGAGAGTTCAACAAATAAGCAAGCATTAGCACATACAGTACATACTCTGGGCCATAATTCTTCTAAATACAGTAGAACCTTGGTTCTCGAACTTAATCTGTTCTGGAAGTCAGTTCAACTCCCGAAACGTTCGAAAACCAAGGCACGCCTTCCAATTGGCGCTGGCGCCCCGGAAGAAATAGCCAACAGCCGCATCAGATGTTTGGCTTCTGAAAAACATTCGAAAACCGGAACACTTACTTCCGGGATTTTGGCATTCGGGAGCTGATTTGTTCGTCAACTAAGCCGTTCGAGAACCAAGGTTCCACTGTAATGCCTGTGTGCCCACACCATCTAGTGGATATGGAATGAATTACAATTTAATATTTCATTCACTTGTGAACAAAACCAAAGGCAGACACAGGAAATACGTTGTAGTCAGAAAGCTTACTTTTTGTAGTGAGGTTAATAAAAGATTACCATGCTAAAAAAAACCCCTTAAGACTGAGGACTTGAGCATATAGAATAAAAACTTGGGTTATTTATCTATAAAGTACTAGGTGCAACTTGACTTTACACGGGAATGCAACAATAGGAGCAATGTTGCATGTCATTATAAAATGAGAAACCTCAAGTTATCCTTTGGTTCACAGAATGTCACTGAAGGTATAACTAGATGTAACAGTGTACAGTATTATAATATGGGTCATTTAAAGTGGGACCTGTGTCCAGAATGATCTAAAGAAGTGGGAGGAAGAAGGAGCTTAATCCTTCAAAACTGCCTCCCCCTCCCCCAGTTGCTTTTCTCCTGGTAGAGCTCATTTCTAGTCTCAGAGCACGGCTGGGAGAAAAGCAGCTAGAGGAAGGCCCCCCCCCCAAAGAAAGCACAGCCAAGGGAACATTTGTCTCCTGCTTCCTGTTTGCTCACTGTATGACTGTGAAAGACTGGTGTAATGGCAGGACACACAAAGGGGTAGATATCAGAGCAAAAAAGAAAAATAATAATACATACAGCTGTCCATCCTTCCGCGTATAAAAGCTGACAGACTTGATGGTTGCAACAACTACCACCATACAAAGCGTGACTGGTGCAAACAGCATAATCACATGCTTTGCCCCGTATTTCAGCGTCAGCTCTTCATCATCGTCGTCATCATCTTGTTCCACCACTTGCCGAGTGCTGTGCTGTGGCTGCCCGTTAGAGGCTGAACCGGGATTATCGTTGCATCTTCGATCGCTGCTTTCATTTCGCCGTCTTTCAACGTTGTCATTCTACAAACGTAATTTTAAAAATCCCAGATCCATAAGCACCTGCATGCAACGTGTATATTCCATGTTGTAATCGTAAAGGGCAGAGCTCAGTGAGTAGTCTGGCGGCATTTGATGCTGCAGCACTGCTGAAGCTAAGTGGGCGTGGGCCCCGCCTGTGCCCAGACAGGACATCGCCAGAAGCCCCATGAAGTTGCCGGTTATAGGGATAATAAAATTATATTACTCAAGGGCAACATGTGAAATAAAGGAAAGATTCAGCTGAAAGGATCTAAAGACCAGCAGAGCACCTAATATACAGGGGCAATTAATGACAACAGTCACACTGTAAGAAAAAGAAGTGATAAATGGTAAATGTGCACTTGTAGATGAAGCAGAAAGAAAGCATGTTAGGCAGGGCAGTTAGTGTTACAATCCTCAGGGGTAATTATGCTAATTAGACAGATATCAGTTACCTGTATTCAGTTAATTAGTGTACCATTTCTACATATGTGACAAATGCCAAAGTTAATTTACCTCAATAATTTTGTCTACAATATTCTTACTTGATATTGCTATTTACTAATGTGCCAAAAATAAAAAATGAATCAGCTCTTGGGGGAAAGAGCTTTGGTAAATTTCAACCTATTAGTCTCCTCGTTCCCCAACATTTCCCCATCACTTTTCTATCTGAAGCTTCTTTACAACCTGAAGAGATATAAAAACATTTTAAAATCTGCAATTTACGTTCAGTATTTTAACAAGGAACACACAAGCACATTAGGATTCATGTGCTTTTTACTGATACACATCTTTTCCTTCCACTAGGGCATTTAGTAAGTAGCAGCCTCTCCTTCTGCCACAGCACCTTTCCCTGAAGAAGAGCTTCATGGCATAAAGTTGAGGCTTTGAAATAATATGGCTGTGTCAGATAGTCTTCCGATTTGGTTTTTGGATAGAACGTAATGCATTTGGATTCGAGTCCCAAAGCATTTCCTAAAAAATATATGCAGGAATGTTTCCCCACCCCCTTCTTTATGCCAATGTTTGCACTCTGCTGTACCATTTACCAAGTCTGCTGTACCATTTTCTTTCTTTCCTCACAGCACTGATTCCCCCCCTCAATTAGTCATACAGTGACAGCAAATCAGGGATGATGTAATGAACAGGATGACATCATGAAGATACAATATCAATTTTGGCTAGAGGCTGATATCATTCCGAACTGAAATGTTGCCATGGCCCTGAGACAAAGATTTCCTCCAGCCTTTTTGATACAATTACAAAATATAAAATAAATTAAACTGGGAGATGAGTGTGCTTTTCAATGTTGCCAAAAATGACATTGAGAAGCGCCTCCCTTTTGGCTGAACAGTATGCAAAAGTGCTGCACCTTCTGGTCTGGGAAAGGTAATACTTTAGAGCAAGGTGGGAACAGAGGAAGTAGGAAAACAGGAAGCAGATATAAGCAAGAAGACTTCAAAAATTTCCAAGATTTTCATTTCCTTCCTTTGGTGTACTTGCATTAGGTATGGTGTCAGTGTAGCAACCAATTTTGTGAATAAATAATAAACTCCAATGCTGTGCTAGAGGGTCCAAGGTAAAATCTATGTCCTCAACAGCAGTAACAAAGTAGGACTTATCCTTTGTTCCCGTAAGTGCAACTGTATCCATTTCAACACTTTTGCTTTTTAATTGCAAAGGGAACACAGGCCAATTATGAAAGGGTGTTGGAAATAAACAAGTACGGCATTACCACAAGACAGGAGCAGGTACAAGAGCAGTAATACCTATGCTTATGAGATTGTGGAGGTTGGCAGCGGTGGCATAAAAACATAAAACATTAGCTTGTATGCTGTTGTAGCATTCAAACGTAATACACCATATGAAATAATTTCAATTTAGAGAGGAAAAAATATCTCCCAAAAGCCGCAACATTATAGCGTAATAAAAGAATACAGATCACAGGAATACACATCACAACCACACCCATGATCCTAAATTTCCTCTCCTGGTGAGAGTCAAGTGCATCACATTTTTATTTAAAGAAACTGAAAATAACTGTTGATGGATTCAAAGAAACATCTTTGGCCCTTACTTTGGAAGGGAAAAAAAAAGTGCAGTATGAAGTACAATTCAAAGACACTTGCAAGTGAATATTGATGACTGCTTCCTACAGGGAGTTAATTTTCACAGGCTGTATGAACTAAATAGTTTTTGTATCAGTTTTTCTGAAGGGTGGCATGATGGGTTTTGGCCACAAGTACACAAAGACGGAAAAAAGACATTATGACATGGTTCTTACTCCAAGTAAGAACTGTGCTGAGGGTTGCAATTCAGAACAGAAGATAAAGTAATGCACAACAGTGAAACCTGCAGGCATATCTGAGCAAAGATGCATTTTATGACACTGGGGATTGTGTCATATTTGTTGCACTTTGTTCCAGTACAGACAAAACACAAATCCCTACCTGATTAGCATTAAACAGATCACAGGTCAGAGGTGCCACCTGCAGTGGAAGCAAAGGAACAGATTCCTCAGTTTCATCAGCCATTATGGAAGCAAAGCCTTGAAAGAGGTTTGAACCAGACCCTTGTACTTCTGGTGTGTGGGCAAGAATGACTGTATATCTTCAAGGTGAATGAGTAATACCAAAGATAAACAGCAGCCTTGGCAACTATCAAAAAAAAGAGTTAAATATCAAACCCAAGCAATAGTCCCAAAGGTGCAGAACTGGGACGTGCGAACTTCCTGAACTATGTCAGTGCCTTTTCACCCAACTGGAAATGCAGAAGGCAGCTCCAGGAAAGAGATATGATGGTGTGTAGGGTTTGAAAATTTTGCCAAATTTTGGACTTCCACTGACTCTTCAATTACTGAGGATTCTATGTAGGATGAGCCTTGGTTTCTGCAAGGAGTCAGTGCAGTAAGTGAACCTTTTAGAGGGGAAACCTTTTTCCAACTACGGCTCTTACCATAAATGGTTATCAAGTAGCATGTGAAAATGGCAATATTTGAAACACAGACTCTGGGTCATTTAGTACAAATGAATGTGTTTACTATCTCTTAAGATGCAAGAGATTTTCAGGTAAACTTGAAAAACTTGTATCAGGAGTTGGGTGAACTAATGCTGAGAAACCTTCACATTCAGTATGGAAACTTTTGGGAGGTCTGCTTGGCACTAAGGTTTCAAAAAGATGTTCAAAGCACTGGAACTCATGTTGAAAAGCAATGAACTGGTAAGGTATTACAAGTGTCTGCGATCTTTGAAAGGAAATTAGGGAGCAATAATATTTTTTTAATGATGCTGTTCCTGCGTATACCTGCCAAGTTAACATCATCTGGACTGGCCACTCAGAATGGGAACCATACCTATGCATTTATTTTAATAAAAAATACTGAAATTTCCACTTTTATGGCACAAGCTGTTTTAAGATTTTGTAAATGATACTGAAATAATACTGGTTCAAAATGTCTTACAAATTCTTCACAAATGTCAGTTTCTGTTTGGCCCCTCATTGTTCAGCACATGCTATGGTATTTCTGTAAAAGCCCCATTCTGAATGAATACAGTAGAACACAGTTAAAGCAATAAAAGACGTGACTTTTCCTGCATAATGTATTGCAACATTATTGGTAAAGCTAATGACCAAATTGTCCACGAAGCCTTATGAGTTCTAAAATTTCACTGAGGATCAGGACACAGAGACAAGGTCCAGAATTTAGCAGTGACCTGATGAAACAGCTGAAGCTTTGAATGAGTAAGCTAAATGACCAGAAGAGATGATGCTCATGTGTCTTAAGATGTAAAATCCTCTCTTGGCTTCCTTGATAGCTTGTGGGGCTCCAAAACAGGCCCAAGCTGCCTGCAATTGCATATGATTTGAACTGCCATAAATTTAACAAGGTAGAAAGTCCCAAAGTCAAGACTTCAAAGCATCTTGCAAGGCAGCATCATACAAAGCCCCCATCCCACATTTTAGCATTGGATTCCAAAACATATCCCTTCCTGAATCAAGAAATCAGAAAGGGGTTTGCATGTAATTCTGCCAAACTGAGCAGGTTTTAACATTAACTCATAAGGTGATGAGCAGGGAGTTAAGTGACATCAGCTGATGAGCTGGAGGGTATGGTTTGGAGAAAATGGCCCGCGGCTCACACTAATTTGGATGTAAGGCTAAGTCAGATACTATGGTTTGTTTCTACCTATGTAGCAGAAGTGGGTAAGAGCAAAACATCCAGTACTGATATGTTAACCATAAACCATTAACTGTGGTTTACTGTGACAGGTGAACAAGGCCAGTAATTCTGAATATGAACTAGATCATGAAGCTTTCTAGTGAATTCAGATCTTCAGAAACTTTGATTGAATAAGGCCTTTTTCGTTTATTTTATTTAAAAGATAACCCACTTTGCAGGATACATTGCCCTCACAATGTGATTTACAAGACAAGGGTTTAAAGCAAGAAGTTTTCCAGAGTTACTTCATCAGTCATTTGCTTTTGAGCCCAGATTGTGGTTCTTTATCAGGCAAGTGAGATTGGAAGAGTATGTTGCAAATACAGAAGATACTACAAGTACAAAACTTCAAGCAGATGCTACAACACAGTATGCAGTGCCAATTTCTTGAAGTGTGATACATCAGTTGCACCATTAAATTAGCATTATGTGTAGTAAGAGAAGAAAAAGAAGGAACAGAGCCTCCTCCATAGTGGCGCCCTGTCTGTGGAACACCCTTTCCTTACAATCAACACCAATGCTATCCTCATGTTGGTACCAGGTTAAGAGTTATTTCTTTTCTCAGACATTTTCTTTTTGCTTGATGGTATATTTTAACAGTACTGTTTATTTTATTATTTAGGTGGCTGTTTTTACTTATTGTTCTGTGCTCCACCCTGATATCAGTACAGGCAAATGGCAGATTGTAAATATTTTAATAAAACATAAACAAATAAATCCTAATGTTCACATAGCAAAAAAATTGAAATAAATCTGTACTGTCTATAAAAACTAAGCAGTAGTGGAACCTTGGATCCCGAATGGCTTAGTTGCCGAACAAATTGGCTCCCGAACGCCGCAAACCCGGAAGTAAGTGTTCCGGTTTGTGAATGCTTTTCAGAAGCCAAATATACGATGCGGCTTCCACTTAAGTGCAGGAAGCTCCTGCAGCCAATCGGAAGCCACACCTTGGTTTTTGAACGGTTTCGGAAGTCGAACAGACTCCCGGAACACATTAAGTTTGAGAACTATGGTACCAGTGTATACAATCTGATAACTTAATAAATCAAAGTTAAAGAGTTTACTGGTCACTGCTTTCTATAGTAGTATAATATGCATGTGGTGTGAAAGATTTAGCAAAGAATGAAACAGGATTTTTTCCCCCTTAAATGCATTTATATTATTTTTATTATTATTTACATTGGTATCCTGTCTTTCTTCCAAGGGCTGAAGACAGCACACATGACTTTTTAATCTACAAAACCACTTTATAATGGTAGGTTAGGCTAAGTGATAGTGACTGGACAAAGATCACACAATTAGTTTATGGCCAAGCATGGATTTGAACCTGGTCTTCTCACTCCTAGTCCAACACTCTAACCCAGGCACAGGCAAACTCAGCCCTCCAGATGTTTTGGGACTATAATTCCCATCACCCCTGGCCACTGGTCCTGTTAGCTAGGGATGATAGGAGTTGTAGTCCCAAAACATCTGGAGGGCCGAGTTTGCCTATGCCTGCTCTAACCACTTCACTACACCTGCTAAATGTTGCTTTCTTCATGACATTCAAGATTACAAGACCCATTTAACAAACACAAGAGGCTTTACACAATCTTTCAGCATTTTGTAACACAGCTACCATATGCAGTTTATAATCTGGCATGTGAAAAAAATAGTCCTTACGTACAGTATTGGTCTGATGGTTGTCAGGCAAGTTCTCTCTCAGCTGCCCACGCTGGACTTGTGATAAGTGTGCAGATAGTTCTGCCATTGGAACTTGGTACTCCACAAATGCTCCTTCTTCTTGAGATACTGCAACTGCAATTTTTTTTAAAAAGAGAGAGTCTGAAATCCTTTGTTATCTTACCCTGAACTGAAATGATGTTCTTGCTTTAAGCTGTTGGCTTTCAAGACAAGAGTGAAGGGGAAAGTAATTGAATGCACGTACACTGCTGCCTGACCATCTAACCATTTCCATACCATTGTTAGGTGATCTGTTGTACACCATGGAGTCATTTGTTCTTCCTGTCCTGGGTGGGCACTCCTTCCTATTTTGGAGATAATTGTGGTTCGTATATCTGCACTGATGTTAAAAAGCTAACAATAGTTAACACAAACCAGTTTCTAACCATTGGGTTGAAAATGCTTGTTTGTCACTCCCTATGGTTAATTTTGACATTGAGCAGAGACAGTGCTAACCACAGCTGGCCACAAGACTGAGGAATGCTCACACAAGATGAGCCTGTGAACCCACAGAACACTCCATTGTCTCTAAACCATGGCTAGAAAGTTGAGCAGTGTTTATGCTTGGAGCAGGCCAATGAACCCCTGAAAACTAAATGGTGATAGTGCACAAGACAGGAACATGCGCCTAGATAAACATGCTGTCTGCCATCTTTCCTCAACATATCTACCTCCCCCACAAAAAATCTGGCATACCAGGAAGTGTGAAAGTGATCTAGAATTTCTTGTTAGTGGTTAAGGAAGCAACTCAAAAGGGATAAGAACAGAATTTAAAATGATTACATCAGAAAGAAACCAATATTTACATGCAACCATCTGATACATTTGTTGTTCTGATGGTTTCCTAAATCAATATAAAACATTAATCTAAACCACCATTACTATTACCACCATTTGCCAAAGTTTGATATGTGCTGTTCACACAGTTTGCAAGTTATATTCGCCAGAAACGGGGAATAAAGGGAACACCCAGGATTTATAAATATACAGTTGGCCTGCTACTTACATTAAGGTTCTGTTGCAGGAGTCCGTGCACAAAGGCAAAATCGTGCAAAGTCAGTAACCCCAAAACCGCCCCCTCCTGCACTGCAGAGGATTGCTTACCAGGATCTGAGATCATGAGAGGGCCCTAGGATGCTACCAGAGCCCTCCTGCAACCTTCCCAGAGCCCAGTAAGCAAGGAAAACCCACTGGGTGAGCGGGGGGGGGGGGGAGGAGGAAAAATAGATAAATGGAGAGCAGGGAATGGTGTTTTTTCCTTGCTCTCCATTTATTTATTGCTCACCCGCCTAAGGTTCCAATCACGAATGAAAAGTAAGTGTAAGTTCTGGGTCCAGTGTATAGAAGGAAGGGGAAAGGTATGTCAAATGGCAGCAGAAATGTAAGTAAGTTGAGACAAGGCTGGTTGCAGAAAGGCTGTGCTAAGGTACTGGGTTTTGAAAGAAGATGGGAGAGGTCACTTAAGAAACTGGGGGGTGGGGGGAAATGTATAGGAAACAGCTTGGCAGAAGGTACTGAGCACCAGGGGTGGACGATAACTGGTTTTCAATATTGCAATATATCACCAGCTAAACATCACAATATATTGATACACCATGATATCTGAAATAAGGAAGGAACTACGCAGAGGCCAACAAGACACTACCGCTGCCTCCCATCACTGCCACGAGTCCTCGCAGGCCACTGCCACTACTGCCATCACTATCACCGCCTTAAGGCCTTGCAGGCCACCACTGTTTGTGTTGCTGCTGCAAGGCCTTGCAGGCTGCCACCACTACTGCCATCTCCCATCGCCGCTGTGAGATCTTGAAAGCCACTGCCGTTACTGCTGCCACTTTTCGCCACCGCCGTGAGGCCTCACAGGCCACCACCACTACTGCCGCCACCTCCTGTTGCCACCACGAAGCCTTGCGGTTACTGCTGTCACTTCCTGTTATCACTGCGGGGCGTCGCAGGCTGCTACCATCTCCCATTGCCACCGCAAGGCCTTGCAGTCCACTGCTACTGCTGTCACTCCTTGTCACCACTGTGAGGCCTTGCAGGCTGTTATTGTTACTGCTGCCACCTCCCTGTTACCGTCGTGTGGCCTTGCAGGCTGCCATTGTTATTGCTGCCACTTTTTGTCACCGCCATGAGGCCTTGCAGGCTGCTGCTGTCACTCCATCACTACCGCAAGGCCTTGCAGGCCGCCACTGCTACTGCCGCCACCTCCCATCACTGCTGAGTCCTCACAGGCTGCCAGTGCAACTGCTGCTGCCTCCCATCGCTGCTGTGAGTCCTTGCAGGCCACTGCTGCTACTGCCGTCACTCTCTATCACTGCTGGGAGGCCTCACAGGCTGCCACCGCTATTGCCGCCAGCTTTCATCGCCACTGTGAGGCCTTGCAAGTCTCCACTGCTACTTCTGCCACCACGAGGCCTTGCAGGCTGCCGCTGCTACTACTGCCCCCTCCCGTCACCACCACAAGGACTTGCAGGCCACCACTGATTGGGTTGTCACAGCGAGGCCTTGCAAGTTGTCACCTCTACTGCCGACACATTACCGCGGTCATGGCCAGCTGTTTCTGCCGTGGCTGCTTCTGCCTCCTGCTGGCAGTCCCAGATTATTTGTATTCACTATGACTATGTACTTTGGATTGTCCTGCATACCACCATTTGGTAGCCAAGCCAAAACCAAAAGTCCTGTTGGGATGCATTTTGGCTTGCCTGCTGATGAAACTGACTGTGTGGTGATTGATAATATTGTCATTTATCCATTTTAGACCTCTTAAGTACTAGCAGTTGCCTGGACATTGTCCTGTTCACCTCTGTATAGTTTCATCCTTATTACAGACGTTGTGATGGATTGCAAAGTTTAGCTGGTGATATTGTGTGAGGTTTAGCTGCTGATAACATTGCAACGTTTAGCTGGTGATATTGTGAGGTTTTAGCTGGTGAGTTATTGCGATGTTGAAAACCAGTTATCGCCTAGTCCTTACACACATTGTGATTCGTGATATACTGACAGCTCAAATATTATGAAACAATTATGACGATGTGAACTTCAAACCGGTTTTGGACGATATATCGATATATTGCCCAGCCCTACTGAGCACAACGGAAAAGTTCCACATTGCTAAATGGAAATTACTTCTAAGCCTTAGCTGTCTGCAACACAGAAACATGGAACTGATGGGAAGTAAGGGATACAGATTCAAATGTGACAGCCATTCAAGATTTCTAGCTGTTATCTAAAAACAATGCAAACACCTCCTCTGAAAACCAATTAGAATAATATGTACACAGTAAGATCTAATACTGATATATGGTAATTCTGAAAAATCAAAAGGATGGGAGAAATCTTAGTTTTAGACACATAAAAGAAAGAAAAGAAGACAAGCCAATCAGCTCTACTGGGTGCAACATTACTACAAAAAAAAGTTTTGCAAAACCAGAGCCAAAAGAACTGTTTCATAAACTTCCAAATACACACTGTCTACACCTATGGCGAATGCAATTATTCAAATAATAACTTGATAACACACTAATTGGTTGAAATCAGCCACCCAGGTCTCTTTACTATACCGCTGGGACACAATCTACTCTGCCCTTCCATCCTCTTCTTTGGATAAGGTTGTTTAAGAATCAAGCATAGGTCTGTAGAAAATTACATTAAAAGGTAGGATATAACCAACAGAGACAAGGGAAATTTTCAACCCTTTAGACTTATTTATTCTATACAGTGGTACCTCGGGATGCGAACGGGATCCGTTCCAGAGCCCCATTCGCATCCAGAAGCAAACGTAACTAGCGCCGGCATGTCTGCGCATGCGCACGTCGCTTTTCGCCGCTTCTGCGCATGACGTAATTTTGAGCGCCTGCGCATGCGGTGAAACCCGGAAGTAACGCGCTCCGTTACTTCCTGGTTGCTGCGGAGCGCAACTCAAACGCGCTCAACATGAAGCATATTCAACCCGAGGTATGACTGTACACTGAAAAATACTGTTTCAATAACGTGCCTGCTCTGAGATTTAAAATAAAAGATAGCTACAGAGTTCACTGGCAGAAACACTTCATTATCATCGTGAACAGATGCTCCAACAAGGCTTTGGGGATGCAATCAAGAATGATGGTTTCTATACTTTCCACCCTGGTGGCAAGATTGGTAGGCTAGCTGATGTGTATAATAGTAATCCTTCTCCTACTGACAAGTTTGGCCAAGCTCCACCTGAAGAATGTCTAGAATAAATAATTGCATAGGCTCAGACAGTTGATCATTGCTTTCACCTTCACCGAAAACTGCTTAAGATTTCAGTGTTCACTCTGTTCTGACTTTATTCTATGAGACATACACACATGAAAGATTATTAACTGTCCAGTAGGACAGCATTAAACAATCACAGAGAAAAATTAAAATATATAGTCATAGCATCTATTGTTGTTTATTTGAGTTTGCATTCTATTCATCAAGTCTAAGGAAGCAATGTTTGAGTAGTAGTATACTGTTATTATATTTTACTAAGAGAGCTAAATAAGACTCCATACTTATTTCTCCACAGCCATTTATCAGTGAAGGAATGCAATAATGGGGAAAGTCAGATATTTGAACACCATATGTAGTAATAAATGAGCACCATCTATTAGTAGACAGTTAACTTTTTATGGTTTGGTATTCTTGCAGTTAGCATTGCCAATTATTATTTTGATAAAAATCGATAGCATGGAGGAGTGAATGTGGGAGGTGGAGAATATTATAAAGGAAGGATGTTGCAAATGCTTATAAAAACACAGAGTCCATAATTTTCTTCACATTTGTTAATGAAATAAATGATATACTTTACTCAGACTGATTCTTTGAAAGAAGTGTTGGTACTCTCTTCTGTAGTATTTCCACTGAACTTTCATAAACTATGTGGAAGCAACCTAGAAAAAGCCTCTAACTACAAGGGATGCACATATTACTTATTAAGAAATATCTCACATGTGGACCAAGTGGATTTTAGAAGTTACTGCATGCATGGCACAATGAATGAGAATTAAATTTTAAAGGAAACAAACTAGAATGATTGGAGGGAACTGAGAAATGAAGCTGGTTTAAAAACAGGAAGAAAGTGCATGACAGGTTGTAAATAGGATTAAAATATATTAATGCTTTATTATTTCAGGTAGAGATGATCTGTTCTTAAACAGGAACATTTCTCTGGATACTTATTTTCAGCACAGAGATGCTTTACAACACAAGACCAGTACAGACACAACCTTGTTATCTGATCAACTCCAGTACGGAAACCTATGTCCCCACTGTGGAAGGATATGTGGACCCAGAATTGGCATCCACAGTCACTTATGGACTCACTGTTAAAACTGTGTTCATGGAATACAATCTTACTCGGCTACAAGTGATTGCCAAAGAAGTAGTAGTAGTAGTTTTCTGTTGTATCATTAAGGGTTGCTGTACTTCTTTTAGATGCTAATCTGCATATTAGCAATATTCTATTATCAATTTTATGTTGTGGATGCTCTACTATTATTGTGACTCACCCTGAGATTATTTGTACAATGAAGGGAGCACTATAATTTTTGGAAATTAATCACAGTTAAGCAGTCAGGAGTGGACCACAGGACTGAATTCTTTCTCCTTTCTGGAACACAAATTTGTCTTGCTGGACCTAGTTGTGTTTAGCTGCTACAGATAGCAACGACTAGCGCCCTCCTTAACAGAGGATTTCAAACTATTTTTTTAACAACAACAAATTATTATATTAGCAGTGACATTAATCATGGTTGGAACTAACCAAGGTTCCTGTGAAGTGTTCTCTTAACAGACATTATTTGATTGGAAACCACTGAAACAAAATGACAGGAAAACATAATCCATTGCTTAGCAACCAATCAATTCATGAACAGTCTAGACAGATTATGATAGTCCTGCCAACTTTTTTGAAATGTGATAGTAATAGCAATTAGAAGGAGCTGTGGCCAATTCAAAAGCACTAAAAAGGAATCCTGTGCATTACCTCATTTTCATTTGTTTCCAAGAGTGCTTAGAATATTACTTACTTGGCTTGGAATATACCCCAGTTACACTGCTGAGTTCCGTATTTCCATTGTCAATGCCAATTAGAACCCTACTTTACATATGATAAATATGCAAAGAAATAAGGGAAAGTCCAACTTTCTACTATCCGGACTATACAAATGATTTACATTTACTTTTTTCAATTTTTAATATGGTTAGACTTTTTTTTTAAAAAAAGTCTTATACCATCTAAGTCATCTACAACCCTCTCCTATCAGATAATCTCCTCAAAACTCAATAAAGGGGGGTGGGTTAGCAAAGCAGACCTAAGACCAAATTTCATCAGTACAGCCAATCAGAAATATGTGCATCGCCACATATTTCTGCATCTCATTGATAAGCACCAGTTTAGAGGCTTCAAGACCTCTGGTGGAAAGCGAAAAAGAACTGGCTAACATACTTCAAAAGGAGCACTTAGTCTTTATTCTGAAAAAAGTCAGAAAACAACTGGACACAAACAGCAGTCCAGTACTATCAGAACACTGTGCCAAAGGAAAAAGCACCATTTTTAAAAAAAAACACTCAGAAGAGAACTTTCAACAGACAAAAGATTTCCCCATTACCACATCCCCATGATGATATAAGCTCCAAGTTTCCGCATTCTGTACAATTATAAAAGACACAGAGGGTAAAAATCAACTAAGCTTTACTCAGAGTAGGCTCAGTGAAATTAATGAACGCAACTAATCCCATCAATTCCAGTGGTCTACTCTCCAAGTAAAACTTAGAATACCACTCAGAGCTTCTAAAGCCTCTGCTAGCATACCAAGTCCATTCTGGCTATGCTGTACACTCAAAATCACTTAAGGTCGCGCGATCCTACGCACCTTTACCTGGGAATAAATCCCATTAAACCTATCCATTCTTAAGGAAATCAGCCCTGAGTGCTCACTGGAAGGACAGATCCTGAAGTTGAGGCTCCAATACTTTGGTCACCTCATGAGAAGAAAAGACTCCCTGGAAAAGACCCTGATGTTGGGCAAGATTGAGGGCATAAGGAGAAGGGGACGACAGAGGACGAGATGGCTACTAATATGAATTTGACCAAACTTCGGGAGGCAGTGGAAGACAGGAGTGCCTGGCGTGCTCTGGTCCATGGGGTCACGAAGAGTCGGACACGACTAAACAACAAACTTAACGAGGCTTACTAATGAGTAGACACGCCTAGGAGTGCACTTTAATTCAGATTTCAACACACTTCCGACACGGACTGGAGGTCCGCGGGAGTGGCTGGAGGAGACCCGCCCTCTTTCCGGGGCATTTTCACCCACGAAGGGAAGGCGGGGAGGTGGGATTCCAGCCCGTATTGTTGAAAGTGTCTGAAGCCAGGAGGAGGTTTCGTGTGGGGAGGGGCATCCTTTCTGATCTGAGACAAAGAGGGCCACGGAGGTGTGAGGGAAGGCTGGCCCCGGAGTCCCATGACTCCCCTCGGAAACGCTCGTGTGAGGAAGGGGCGAGAGGAGGGGGACGTGACGAGAAGAAGGGGAAGGGCCCCCCCCGAAAGAGGAGCCCCGCTTCCTTTCCCCCTCACGGGCCTGCTTTTCTCGTCGCGCTCTTCGCAGCTCCCCGCCCCGGGCCCACCTCTCCTTACCTGTCCCCCCTCGGAGCCGGTCCCACCGGTTTGTTTTCTTCCCGGCCCGAATTCACAGCACAACCCCCTCCCTCCCACCCCCTCCTCCCGCGACACGCACGGCGCTTCCGGCCGAAGCCCCGCCCCCATTCCCCCTCCCCTCGGGACTCGGCGCCTCGTCCCCGCCCACTCACGCTCTCTCGGGGGGGGGGTGCGCCTGCGCAGCAGAGCTTCTCCTCGGCGGACCGCAGCTGTCTATCAGAAGGAGCGCGCGAGGCCGCGCAACAACAACAGCTGCAGCAGCAGCAGCAGCCGCCGCCGCCAGAGGAAGCGGGCGGGGGCTGATGACGTCAGGAACCGCTGCGCCAAAAAGGCAGCAGCGCAATTCGGAGAAGGGTTGTCTTAATCTGCACGTTTCTCTTCGAAGCAAGGCCGGCCCAGGCATTCTGCTGCCTAAGAGTTAAAAGGTCCTCGCTCGCTCGCCCGCCCGCCGCCTTCCACCGAAGTGTAGGTGCCTAGTAGCTAAGGTTGGTCAGGTTGTATTTGCACAAAAGGGGGATAATAAATAACATGAAAGCTCAAAACCAGCTGCGTTCTTTCTGAAGCGCTGCGCATTGGGTTTAATTTGGCCGAGAGAAAATACTAGCTCTATTCCTGGAGGATCAACAGAGAAGTCGCTCCTTTGCTAGGGTAGATCCCATGCGATTCTTCTTCTTCTTTGGCCATCATTCAGTAGCCGAGTAAGATTGTCTTCCATGAACACGGTCTCAACAGTAAGTCCATAACTGACTGTGGAGGCCAGTTCTGGATCCACACGTCCTTCCACAGTGGGGACATAGGTTTCCGGACGGGAGTTTATCGTGGTGAGGGTTTGCCAAACGTGCCTTCCTCTTAGCGCATTTCTACCTTTCGTCCTGAGTTCGAGCGTCTTCAAAGTCCATGACATCTTTGGTACACCCCCCCTTTATTTTGCAGCCCGATCCTATGTATGTTGACACTAAAATCCTATTCAGTTAGGATTACTTTCAAGTAGTGTGCAGAGGATTACAACTCCCTTAGCAGTTTAGAAGGAGCCACAGCCACTAGTATCTTTGATGAATACATCCTGCATGAAGAACCTTGTTAGTTTGTGCAACACAACAAGAATCAACATTAGACACAGCAACAGCATTGTCATCATAAGTTATACAGAATAAACCATCTATAAACTTTGCATGCAAAATGTCCTCTTTGCCTTTCCTGATGACACAGACGCTCCTCTTGAAGGAAATCTCAAAGCCACGCCCAGTCAGCTGTGGAACACTAAGCAAATTGTCCGCAGCACCTGGAACAAAAAGTACATCTCTGATGGTAGTATGCAGACTTGCAAGTTTCACAGTCCCTACTCCTGCAATTTGCAACGTCCTTCCATCAGCCAGGTGGATCTCTCCGTCTTGAGGTGTGAAGGAGATAAACAGGTGCCGGTCTTTTGAAAGATGGTGGCTCGCACCAGAGTCGACGATAAACCTGGCCTTGGCCTTTGGGTCCCACAACTTGGAAGACACTGCAGAAACTTAAATTTTGGACTACAGTTCCCATAATCTCCAACTACTGGCCATGCTGTCTGGAGATGTGTAGTCCAAGGCATTTGAAAACCCTGAGCTAGGTTATTATCTCAGCACCTCTTATAAACCAATATCCTTGTGTTAATACACACCTTGAAAAACTTTTTATATAAAATAAGTGCTGGGGAACTTATGGTGCTGCAGATGTTGCTGGTATCAAACTCCCATCAAATGCATGCATGGCCAAGTTGGGATGATGAACTATTCCCCCCCTCTGATCTATTTATTTATCAGCATATACATCTTGTAAAATATAATCAATAAAAACTCCCATGTGGTTTTCATAGAATATAGTTGTAATAAAATGCCAGTGAAATAAAACTTTGAAAACAAGACAGAAAATGTTATCAAACATAGGTAAAATCAGTAGTTTCAAAACAAATACACAAGTTACATGAGTTACATGTCTGCTAAAAAAAGGGACCAATAAAAGACACTATCAGGTCAATTCTGCATTAAAAACGTATGTTTCAGCAGATGGTTGGGAGTTACGTACATTAAAATTAATTTTTCAGTTGTAATTTTTGTTGCTCTCAACTTGTTTTTTGCTGGTTAGGATGCAAACTGTTAATTTTGATCATGAGATTAATGTTACCAACAACATCAACTCCAGGGAGCCATGCAGCTAACTTTGGCTTTACCTTTTATTGCTGCACTGTTGTTGCTAATTTAGCACTGTATGTCCATTCATATCAAGCATGCATTCTCGTTTTCAAGTGTGCAGTGTTGCTTTTTCGATAAACCAACCATAGAAACTGCTTTATAGCAGTCAGGCCACTTGTTCATTGTGCATAGGCTTCCCCTCCAGATTGGACTCTAAACCACCACCCTCAGACAGCATGGTCAATGATCAGCAGATGACAGGAGTCATCATCTCACACATCTGAAGGGCATCAGATTGAGAAATGCATGACAGCAACTCTCCAGTTCAGCTGGGTCCTGCCTGGAAATGCTAGGATCCAGTTATGGCCCTTTCCCTGTTGTGGTAAAACAGACCATTATTATTCAGTTTTTTATTGTTTTTTGATTAGTTAGGCTGTCCCTTCTATACATTTAATTTGTCTCCTAGAAGTGGTATGGTTCTCATTCTTGAGATTCCATTCCTTCCCCCCACCCCCACAGTAATTGTAACAATACAATTCACTAGGTAGGATCTAAATTAAGTTTGGCAACTTTGTTTTTATTTAAACTGTATTTTGTTGGTGTTTTATTGTACTCTATTTAAATTATTACTGTTAGTCACAGCAACATTTGGTGGAAATGTAGGCTACAGATTTAACAAATTGTACTTAGGGACTTCAGTTAGTCATGACTAACTTGATTAACAACAAACTCAAGCGCAACCAGCTTATTCTAGATCCAACTCAACACTATACAGTGGTACCTTGGGTTAAGTACTTAATTCGTTCCAGAGGTCCGTACTTAACCTGAAACTGTTCTTAACCTGAAGCACCACTTTAGCTAATGGGGCCTCCTGCTGCTGCCGCGCCGCCAGAGCACGATTTCTGTTCTCATCCTGAAGCAAAGTTCTTAACCTGAAGCACTATTTCTGGGTTAGCGGAGTCTGTAACCTGAAGCGTATGTAACTTGAGGTACCACTGTATAGTTTGGCCAGTGTGCAGAATTTGAAGCTGTATTTCCATAGTGGGAAGTTTCCGCCAGATCAACAAGGCAACTAATCCATTACTTCCAGAAATGAAATAGAAGTGGTGGTATATTTTGAAACATAATTAAATAATCAAAATCCAGATCAAATATATACATTTTTAATATCTGAAATATTTACATGGTGGAACCATTTATAGGATCCAATTTATTAAGAACAGTTTTTTTCCAGTTGTCTTCTTATAATGCATGTACTCAGTAACTCAGTGTCATGGTTGCACCTCCTAAATCGGTCAACCTGTATCCTTCAGGTAAAGAGATATCAGAAGAGCAGTATTTTAAAAAGTGAGAATTGTTGCTTCCTGGAAAGTGTTCAGCCTGCAATCAAGAAGGCCCATAGCGTACAGTCTTTCTACTTGTGAAGATTTTAAAAAATGCAGTTTACAGTACATTGTTATTGATACCACATCAGCATATGTATAAAACTCATACAGAGTAAGAGGACAAGAAATATCATCCTCTATCTGACAGACAGCTTACAGTACAAAAAGAAAGTCACAACTGACTTGATGACTTACATAAAAACAAATTTCTCCATTGTTCGAAAGCATATGATTTTAACATTGTAAACTGTTGTGCTCAAGTTACATTTTTAAACCTTTTCTATCCACAAGTTTCCCAAACCTGTCTATGGATTTTATTTTAAATAATTAAAAAAGAATACTTTAGATGTCAGACTTGTATTAGTAGGAAGCTAAAATTAAATAAATTTGTGCACTAGTTATCCTTGATTAAAAACACAACTGAGTATGAAATTCTGTCACCACCGTAACTGAACAAAAGGCCTCATGTAACGAGCAGGAGGAAATTTATCAATGGCTTTACAAGGATGCCTGAGTTGAAGCAAGTCCACCATGTTTTTCTATAGATTCCTCTAGAAATATTATAAAGTCCAACAAGGGAATGATCCCCTATCCATGCAGATGAAAACTGTATGCCAACAAAATGACTCCCATCCATTTTTAGAATTTTAAAGTTTATTCTAATATTTTAAAATGGAGAAGGGAAAGAAGAGGTTGGTGTATTTACATAAAATTCAATTATTTTGGTTTGTGGTAAGCACAGATGCTTCTAAAACATGGGTCTTTTTAATATTTACAAGGAACAGTTTAGAAGATGAATATCAGAGACTGTGTACAGCAGCTGCAGTAGTTTATGAAACAATACCTGTAACTGTACCTGGTGAGTGAAAAACCACCAATGCAGAATTCAGATAATTACAACCAAGGAAGCTGGGGTGAGGGCAGGAGGGAGGGAGAGGGGACCTCAGTGTAACAAGATGGAAAAAATTCACATTTTCTACATTTAAAAAATACAGGTCTCACAAATGTCTCTTGAAGACAGAGAAACTTCAAAGTTCTTCAGTGATGCAGAACAAAAGTTGAAATGGCGCCCCCAAAACAAAAAGGGATTCTTTATTTCACCAGCCCAATTTTTTTGGCTTCTGTTTCATATATTAATAACCTCCACATTTTGACTATAAAAACTTCAGCTTCTTCATCTAGCACCTGCACCAAAAAAGAAGAAAATAGGGCATTAAAAACCAGAGGAAAAAGTACATCTGAATACATTTAGTGAAGGTGATTCTCACAGAAGAGCTCTAAGTTTACACAAATTAGAAATTCTGGATGTGGCGTGTTTTTCCTTTACTCACCATAGCAACATCATCCAAGATGCTCTGCGGTGAACTATGAGCCATAACCTGAAAAAGAGAGGCATATCAACATTGAGAACACAGCACTTGTATGACTGAAAATTGAACCATACAAGATTTAGAACTGTTACCCGCATAACAGTAACATTCTAGCAGGTAGCAAACACATGTATCTTAAAATAAAATCCATGAAAAGCAAGCCCGTTGCTTTCAATTTTAAATAAGGTTGTTTGCTCCAGGGGAAGCTTCTGAGAATGGAAACAAGCACTGTGATTTTTACTGTTTCCCCTCTTCCCTCTGTAGCTCCTTGCACCTCAAAAACCTGTTCCAGAGGATTGGGGGGGCTTTTGGAAGAGCATGGGAGGTGTTCCAGGTATGTAGGAGAAATAGGAAATTTGGGAAACGGCTTCTCTTCCCAAACCATTCACAAAAGCCTCTGCTGATCAAAAACCCTTATTGTGAGTAGAAACACAACTGGATACAACCCTAAATGATTTGAAAGGTGGACCAAAAGGCATTTTTAGTTTCAACCCCCTTGTTCGATTCATAACAGGTATTTGATTGCATTTGTGAGTGACCGAGGTAGACCAAGAACAGTGAGAAAGGAAAGTTACCACTTGTGTCCTGCCACCTTAGTTAACTCAAAACAAAACCCTCACACAGTTTGCTGTCATGTTGGAGCAGACTGTAGTTCCCAAAATAACTGATGCACAAGCCTGCAGGTTATGTGTGCAAGTCTAGTATCAGGCTTTTGACCCATCAGTTTAAAAAACAACATAGTTATATATTTATGCATAGAAAGCAACACACTGTCAGTAGTTTACTTTGGGCAAATACTGTGAAATGAAAGTGCACGGATTGGAAGGTGGAGAGGAAAGTTACCACTGTACCTACCTTAAGGGTAGATTTGCTTGTCCAGTGTAGTATCACTGAGTTGGGCTTCCTTGCGCCTCCAGTGGATGAAGGGAGGAGTACCTTTTACAGGAAATAGGCTGACTCCTCTTTAGTTTTGCATACTCACTGAGCATGAACAGTCCAGAAATGAAACTCAGACTAATGTTAACCTATATCCTACAACTGAAAGCCGACCGTGCTAGCAGAGGTGGAAAGAGATGTTGCAGGCTATGCAAGGGTGTGGCCTCGGTGATGCTACATTGGACAAGCAAATCGACTCTTCAGATAGGTACAATGGTGCTATTTCACTTGCCCATGTAGCATCACTGGGTTGGGATGTACAAAAGCCCAACCAAGTAGGGTGGATCCCAACGGCAACAACTTACTACTCCAGCCAATGCTGTTTCAGAGGAAGCAAAGGGTGTGAGACAGGCATGCTGTAGAAGGAGTACGGAGTGGCCAGACATGCTGCCTGAAGTTTGAGCCAGTCAATGCTGTGCTGTGACTCAAAGGGTCTCCCATCCATCTGGACCAGTTGCCCCTCGCAATGTGCTCCAATGCACTCATGTGATGCTGAGACTGCCATCCTACCCTATAAGGGGGATATTAGCTCCATTGGTGAAGGGAATGCCACACACAGCTGTGGTGTCCTCTAGGCCTGGTCTAGCCTGCTCAGGAGTGTTTGGCCTACTTCAGGCCATGGTGGCTTGGGTGCATAGGGGGGGGGGGGGAAACAGCTCATACTTTGACTAGTGATGACAGTACAGTGGTACCTCGGGTTAAGAACTTAATTCGTTCTGGAGGTCCGTTCTTAACCGGAAACTGTTCTTAACCTGAGGTACCACTTTAGCCATTGGGGCCTCCTGCTGCCGCCGTGCGATTTCTGTTCTCATCCTGAAGCAAAGTTATTAACCTGAGGTACTATTTCTGGGTTAGCGGAGTCTGTAACCTGAAGCGTCTGTAACCACTGTACACATTTCTAAAAATCCACCTCAGCCAATGACACCTCTGTAAGGGTTAAAAATTAAAGCCTGCAGAGAGGCAGATCTCACTGTATCACTGCTGCTAAGGAGGGCAATCCAATTATCCCTAAAAGGGGGGGGGAGCTTCTTGTGTCTCCTTCTCAGAAGCCAGTCTGTGAAGATGAGGGAAAGGAAGTCTAATTTTTATTTTTAGTATTTATACATAGAAAGAACAGTAGAAACAGCGGAATCACAGAAGAAAATTGCTAAGCTGAAATGAAAGGGTAAAAGGAGCCAGCCTATTTGCTGTAAAGGCCATTCCTGACTTAGTCCAGAGGTGCAAGTAAGCCCAACTGGTAAGCGAAATTATAGCACCAGCCACCTAAAATATGTGTTTATGAAGAAGTTTACCTTTGAACAAACAAAGTCAACTAGCGTTGCTTCTTCTTCACCAATATATTCTATTATTTTCTTGTTGATCCATGGTCTAATTCGACGTTCCATTAATGTCTAGAATAGAAAATATTATCATTTTAAATAGTTTACATATTTTTTTATTTGGACCATACATTGCTTTCATCCCTTGTCACTTATAAAAGGTAAAAGTAAAGATAAAAGTAAATGACCCCTGGATGGTGAGGTCCAGTCAAAGGCTGGGGTACAGTGCTCATCTCGCTTCAGGCTGAGGGAGCCAGCATTTGCCCATAGACATCTTTTCAGGTCATGTGGAGAGCATGACTAAACTACTTCTGGCGCAACAGAACACCGTGGCGGAAGCCAGAGCGCACGGAAACGCTGCTTACCTTCCTGCCACAGCGGTACCTATTTATCTACTTGCACTGGTATGCTTTTGAACCGCTAGGTTGGCAGAAGCTGGGTCAGAGCAATAGGAGCTCACCTCATCTATTGGATTCGAACCACCAACCTTCAAATCAGCAAGCTCAAGAGGCTCAGTGGTTTAAACCACAGCACCACCCACGTCCCTTTGTCACTTATAGCAACAATACTGTATTAACATTGAAAGAAAATCTCTGCTAGTTCAGACTAAAGGCCTATCTAGTCCTGCAACCTGTTTCCCAGAAAGGCCAACCAGATGCCTCTGGGAAACAAACATGTAGGACATGAATGAAATAGCCCTGTTCCCACTGTTCCCCAGTGACTACTACTGATGAATTTTGCCTCCAGATCCTGGAGGCAGTATAAAGCCGTTATGCCCAATAGCTACTGAAAGCCTTCTCTATGAATTTGTCTAATCCCATTTTAGCTAGTGGCTATGACCACATCTTGTAATGTAGTGTGGAAAGAAGTTCCTATTGTGTTTATGACTGCAAGATTTAAATGGGCTTACATCAGTAAATAAACCAAGTAAAGCTTGAATTAATTTTAACTACTGGTGCTATTTTTTTTTAGATTTATCTGCTTCTGGTGTTTAATTACAGCAGAATGAAATAGAAAAAATGTTTGAGGTTGCAACCCTAGACACCTGGAAATAAGTCCCACTGAACTCAACGAGACTTACTTCTAAAACAATATGCATAGGACTGCACAGTTAAGATGGCAATTCCTTTATCAAAATTTGCTTTAAATTCCTTCAATTTCAAGGCATGTGCTGTATATAACATGTAAAAAAATTTAAGTAGATCAGTTAAAAGACAAAATGTTTATGAACTTAACATTATTCAATTGGTAGCTAGTTCTTGCCAAACTTGCAAGCCAGGATCCAAAATAGGACATGGGCAGATGTATCAATGCAACAGGTTTTAGTTGCTTCCCTTTGCCTGCAGCAGATCTTATCAAGGAGACAAGTCTGACTGAACAGCAACATGCCTCCTTACTTCTTGCCTGCCATATATTCCATGCTACCACTACTAGATGATCTGATATATTTTTCGCTCTGTAAGATGCACCAGATCATAAGACGCACCTAGTTTTTGGAGGAGGAAAACAAGAAAAAAAATATTCTGAATCTCAGAAGCCAGAACAAGTGGGATCACTGCGCAGTGAAAGCAGCGATCCCTCTTGCTGTTCTGGCTTCTGGGATAGCTGTGCAGCCTGCATTCGCTCCATAAGACGCACACACATTTCCCCTTGCTTTTTAGGAGGGAAAAAGTGAGTCTTATAGAGCAAAAAATACATTTCCCCTTGCTTTTTAGGAGGGAAAAAGTGAGTCTTATAGAGCAAAAAATACGGTAAACGGCTTGAATCCAGAATTCCCTTTCACTGATGAAAGTACAGTGAGCAGAAGTGATTTCCTCTTCCCCCCAGCCTCTTGTGTCCTCCATACAGTGGTACCTCGGGTTAAGTACTTAATTCGTTCCGGAGGTCTGTTCTTAACCTGAAACTGTTCTTAACCTGAAGCACCACTTTAGCTAATGGGGCCTCCTGCTGCTGCCGCACCGCTGGAGCACAATTTCTGCTCTCATCCTGAAGCAAAGTTCTTATCCCGAGGTACTATTTCTGGGTTAGCGGAGTCTGTAACCTGAAGCGTATGTAACCTGAAGCGTATGTAACCCGAGGTACCACTGTAATGTGTTCCATAGGTTTGGGGGACTTTCCAGAACATTGTGGAAGAGCTGTAAGATGAACAAGTGAATACTGTCTCCCCTTCCTACTGCTAGTGGAATCCTTTGCTAGACTGGAAACCTTTCACAAGCAGAGTGGTACTTAGAAACTTAGGATCCAAGCCAATCTTTGCATTTCGGTAGCACTAAATAAATAAATAAATAAGTTTCTACCCCAGCCACTCTGGGCAGCTTTCAACAGAACATAATTAAAATAAGATAAGATAAAATAAAATAAAATGATGTGACATGCCTATGTATAGGGTAGTATTTTTTTTCTAGTTAAAGATAAATAGCAGGCATGGGGGCTTGGTTATGTACAGAAATAAGGATTTTCCCACAGAGCTCATATTATTCAATGAGGTGCATAAATTTTACCTATACTCAGTGTTGAACCACAAGAGCTGGCAAATTAGTGCAACACATGTCCTGTAGTTCATACTCAAGATTTTGTAAAAATTTACACTTACTGAATCCACAATAGACCAGTCAAGAGGATAAGCAAAGAGTTCTGGTTTGGCTGTGGGAATTTTCTCAATTAGACTCTTAATGTGCTTGCGCTTCTCCTCAGTATTGACGCTGCCTTTGGAGGAGCCTTTGTCTTCATCACCGTAATCCAGGGGCACCAGTTTCCTTTTTCGGGGCATGTCATCACTGTCTTCATCCTCAAACTTATTGAAGACACTGTCCACAGTGAGTTTCTTTCTTTTCACGGCATTGGGTTGGTTAGGGCTATTGCAGGCACCTAAAATATAAAGAAGATTCATTCTAATATATTTAAACACAATCTGGAGACTCTTCCAAATTCAGGTAAGAGCTGCACTTTTAAAAACAATGGGATATCAACAAAATAATAATAAAAGACTGGGGGGAGAAAAATCAACCACAGAGCAAAGTGGCTAAGATTAAAGAGTTTATTCTATGCTGCTTCACTCAACTGCTCTGCTCTCAAATGGATCAATAATAATTATACAATCAAAAGGTTCAAAGAAGGGAAGCACAGAATCTGACTTCCTATCTTTGTGCCCTCCTTCCTCACATGGATAGAAACAAGAAAAAAAACTTGCCCAATTTGAGGCTAAGCCCTATTTTAGGCCTGTACTCCTCTGGCTGCTGCTGATCTGGCGAGTTTTCATGTGGGATGATAATACCACAGGGAGATTCGTCCCCAGGAGTGTTAGGAGTTGCATTGCCACTTGCTGAGGAAACAGATGGGGCAGAGCTGATGGGTCGCAAGGTTGGTTTAAGGCAGGGCTTTTGCTCTGGCTCTTCCTCCTCTTCTTCGGGTTCTTCCCTCTTCTCTTCCTTTTCTTGCTTTTCCTCCTCCTCTTCCTCAGATTCTGGCTCCTGTTTGGTTTGTGGCTGTCGACGCCTTTCAGCCTCTTGTTCCATCTATGGAACAAAATTGTGGTCTTATGCACATTCTTCACCAAATGCACTTATTAGGAGTTAAAACATGCAAAGCAAGCCTGGCTGTCCCCGTAAATGGATAATCCTAGTTAATCCGAGGCAGTTTTTTTAAAGCTCGATTTTATTTGGCTTTATAAGTAAGGAATAATCCAGATTAACAATATTATGATACTTATATAAAGAGATCTGAAACAAAAAACTGCTTTCCACATGAGCATGGGGATAAACCCAGGACATGTCAACCAACAGGGTGAGTCACAAATCTCTAGCTTACCAACAGTCTACTACATGACATGGTCTACTATTATAAAAATACTCATTCACCATCCTTTGCCAAAAAAAGGAGTTTCTTACCCTCTGTAGCTCTGCATCTGGATCTGGGTGTCCTTCTGCAAGAAGACGTTGCCGGATTTCTTCCAGTTCTTCCTTTTCCCTTTTCCTATCTCTTTCATCTGCTTCCATTTCCTTTTCCCTATCTCGCAATCGCTTCTGCAGAGCGCTTCCCCTGTAACATGTATTCACTTTTGTTTTAAAGGTCTCGTGGCACTTGTTTCCCACAAATATTTTTCAAAAACAGTACACCATAAGCACCCGATACAGAATATTGACTATAAAGTTTCATGTTTCATTCCCTACATCAGAGAAATAAAATATTCTGTTTGGAGTAGGATTTAGCCATGTACTTCTTTGCATCTGAATTCTTACAAGAACATACCAGGAAGGAATAGCAATTCTTAAAACTAGGGAAATAAAAATCCTTTAGTTTGAAAGTGATTAAGAGTCTCCGCATTCTTCCAACACAAAGTTATCTGAATATGTTCAGTGCTTTTCATAAAAGAGGTGCATATTTGCTAGGATTTGTCTAATGATCACTCTTATTGGTGCTGCAATAAATTTACAAATTTGGGGCTGCCATCTCCATCATTGAATACACAGGTTTTCTTTGTGGCGTGGAGCACCTTTGGCTAGCTTAACCTGATTCACCCACTACATGCGCCACATTGGGCAGAAATATCCCTTCACTGCAGTGGATTCGACTAGATGACCCTCATGATCCCTTTCAACTCTACAATTCTATTATTCTAAATCACATTGTCTGTAAACCTCTCCTACTCATCACATGTTGGAACACAAGGTTTCCTACGTCTGTCTTTCTGATAGGAGTCATGTTGACGAAACCTGAGAACACAAACTGATTTATCTCATGAACCGCCCTGAGACCTGCAGGTATAGAAGGGTATACAAATTTAATGAATAAATAAAAATCTCCTGCAGTTCATGCTAAGCATACCTATAGTATTTTGGATCATCTCTGTCATCATCATAATCTTCTAGAAATTCTTTTAGACGCTTAGCTTCTTTTGCCTATAAGAGAGTTGAAAACATTTAATTAATTTCAGACAGAAATTAGCTCATCACCCTTGAAGGAGCAGAAGTTATTCCCTACCAGAAGGTTTCTAGAGTAGCACTTTCCTTTAAGTAGATAGCAAGTCACTACTAGTTTGCTTTTCCTGCTTCTGAAACGGTATTTCCTCCTCACAAACTACTGAACCCTCTGAAGCTTGAGTTGAGAATGGACTTCCCAGTTCTGAACTAAAGTGTAGAGGCATGAGATAAGTTAGCCAGGCTTTGCAAAAGGGACCTGAAATAATCACTTTGAGTGCAAATCTGCCTCAAGTAGCCTGTCAGTTCTGGCTAGGATGCAAGAGAACCAAGTTAATGCGCTCTAAATGCATGAGAGGAATTTGGGCATGCATTTTAGAAAGCTGTTTCCTGTGCCAATCCACTTTTGAAAACAGTCTACAATACAGCTTTTGAAAATGGATGGGTCCTGCTGTTGAAAGAAACATGTAAAAATGTCACTAGGCATGCAAACTTAGATCCAGCTTCTGCCCCCGTGCAAGCAGGAGCGGAATGAGGGCTGCTTAGCTGGGGAGTGCAAAGCCCCTGTTTCCCAGGTGAGAGATCTCTGACCCCACTCCTGCTTGCATGTGTGGGGCAAGAGGCAGTGCAGGGGTTCTCAGATGCAGCTGCCGGGCTGCAGAAGCGGGATCATGGCTCTCTCAGCTTGGGAGGAGGGGCTTCCACACCCCAGGTGAGCAATCCTGCTCCTACTTGCATGCAAGCTGGAGTGGGAGTGGGCATCTCTTAGGTAGGAAGTGGGGGCTTTGTGCTTCCCAGCTGAGCAGCCCTGATCCTGCTCCTGCTCCCCGGGACATTGGGGCCCGCTCAGTTAGGGCCAGGAGCCTATCTGCCCCACAGCTGAGCAGCAAGCTGGGACAGCTGCATTGTCCCCAGCCCGCCAGATGCTGGGCTGAAAGCCACTCAGCTCCCGCAATGAGAGCTGAGGCAGTTTCTCCCAGTGCCTTGCCAGCTGAGGTCAATGCAGCTTGTTTCAACATTGTGGGTTGTCACCAAACTGTGATGTTCTGCTGGTGATACATTGTGATGTTAAAAACCTAACATCGCCCAGCCCTAGTCACAACTAGCTTGCCTTGGCCTATGCAAGTAAATGCTTAAGAGTTTTTTTCTCTCAATCTTAAGAGCGCTACCCTAAACATGTTTACCCAGATGCATGTAATACAGAGTTCCATGAAACTTATTCCCTTAGTGTATTTAGGATTATATCCTCAGCATTAGGAGTTCTGAGAACCATGCAAAATCCATTCTCTCCATTTCTGGCAACAAGGTATGAGTTTTTTAAATGACCTCCCATGGGTGCAGACTGACTGTCCAGTTTCCCCCCTTAGCTTACAACAGCATGAACAATACTTGCTGCTTATAATGGCAGATTGTTCCAGGCTACTAGCAATACTACAAAACAAATATCTGTTTGGAGTTAATTTACATGAAAGCCAAAAAATTATATAAAAACACAGAGAAGTTTTTTCAAAAGCTTATGTTCTGAAGATTTATGCTGAAGATCATATGCAGGCAGCCATGTTGGTATGTTAGAAAAAATACTCCGAGTTTCACAAAACTTTTCCGCTGCTTTCAGATTTAAATAAGGAGGGCAGAGAGGAGAAAAATATGCTGATGGCATAGAGGGTAGTCAAGGCCATGTATGACATTATGGCTTTAAGATGGCAATTCAGAAAGCTCTTTGCAAACTGATTAGGGTACATCATGATCCATGTCTCCAATTATAGTCATACTGAGAGTGGACCACTTGAAATTAATGGACATGACAAACTTTGGTCCATTACTTGGAATGGCTGAAGTCTGAGTAGAAAAAATATAAGCAGCCAGTAGTTATTCAAATCTGTCTGAGAGCAATAAGGAAAACATAGCTGCAATATTAGTAAAGTTGGAAAATAGTTTTAGATAATGAACTAAGACCTTCTCACTTTGTAAGGAACGAAGTCTGTAAAGCAGCCAAACACTTTTCTTTGCATAATGCTTTAAAAACAATTATGGCAACATACAGACTCAGCTATTTTTGCAGTAACATTTGTGAGTTACCACTTAAGTCACAAAATTATTATTATTATTACTATTACTACTACTACTACTACTACTACTACTACTACTACTACTACTACTACAGGACACCCTTGTATACCAGCAGAGATTCTGCCATTTGAGCATCTAATAAAAGCAGTGCAAAAAATAATGAACCCCTTACCATTTCTCTTCGCCTTTCTTCCTCCCTCTCAGCTTCTTTTTCATATTCTCTAGCTTTTTTCCGTTCTCTGATCTCCCAGTTTTTAAGACGCTGAAAGAAAATAATCTGTTTACCATTTACTGAACCAGAGAGGAAAAAATCCCATATGTCACTTGAGAGAAGTAAAACCATCCACATTTAATGATATCACCCAGTCTTCTATTTCAATACAGAGGTTCTGTAAAATGCTCTGAAGTTTGATGGTCAATGCTACAAAATTATTAGAATACAGGTATGGACAGGAAACATGCTCCATGATAATGGAGTTGGATCTTTAACAACTATTATCAGACCTCCATTCAGAGAATGGGGCTTTCACCCTGAAAAGGGACAACCTCCTTTCAACAAGTGTCTCCTGAGGGAGCATGGGGTACTGGGGGAGAGGGGCTTCAATGCAGGGCTCTAAAGCCGGTGGGTGGGATGGTAGAGTTAATATTTTCACCCCACCCCCCAAAACCAGGTGCTTTCCATTTGCAACAGAATCCCTTTGAATCCAATCCCCAGATCAGAAGCAACATCCTCCTATACCTCTTGATAAGCTGCTTCCTTTTCACGGAGCTTCCTTTCCAGTTTGCGCCGCTCATAGGCATCTTCTTCATCCTCTTCCCTATCCCTTTTCTTGTCCTTTTCTCGCTCTCTCTCCCGTTGTTCTCGTTCCCTTTCCCGTTCCCGTTCCCTCTCTCGTTCCCGTTCCCTCTCCCGTTCTCTCTCTCGCTCCCTTTCTCTGTCTCTGCTTTTCTCTCTGCGGACAAATATAATGACAAATGATTAATGAATGTAATTGTCAACATTTAATACTGCTGGTAATAGAGGTTAGGTCTAACAAAACTAACTCTACTACATAATTAAAACACCATACGAGGTTTACAAAAGTAGCGATTTCGAGATCACCGAAATTAAGCCCAAACTCAAAACCTCTGTTAAGTTTTTCAAATTAGCCACAACGTTGCTTGTGTAGTGATTAGACAAATGACATTTTGAACAATAGACACAGTACATCAGTCTGCTGTCTTTACATTGATACACACACACGTCTCTCTGTACGTTGGTTGTGGCTTTATTCCGTCAGCCAAACCATACAAAAGGGCCTGAGGGACAGGGCACCACGGCTGTCAGCAAATCATACTATTTAATTCATTGCCTCATGGCTTATTGCATGCTGGTCTTCAAAAGAGGTTGCATCCATGAATTATTTCCTTAAGAACCATTGTCAAATTTATTAACAAGTATTCATTACACCGCACAATTTACCTAGATCTGCTCCGATCTTTATTTCGGTCTGAGCTTCTTTCGCGGTCTCTGTCTCGATCTCTTTCCCTGTCCCGGTCTCTGTCTTTAGTGCGGTCCCGATCTCTATCCCGTTCTCGTTCACGCTCCCGTTCCTTTTCCTTCTCTCTTTCACGCTCTCTCTCCCTCTCTCTTTCACGCTCCCTTCTTTCTCTTTCACGCTCCCGTTCCCTCTCTCTTTCGCGCCGTTCTTTTTCAATTTCTTGTCTCTCTTTCTCCTTTTTGCCTTTTTCCTCCTCCAATTTCTAGAAACCAAGAGGATTTTCAAAGTTAGCATGTAGCTATAGTCGGAGGCCCCACCCCACCACCACGCACAACACCCAAGGCTGGTAGTGAGCATTTCAAGAACACCAATAATTTAACATTTAAATATTTAACAGCTTACTGTCAGCTCATAAGAAAAAAAGTTCTGCAATCGTAAGGCTAGATTTCGTGCAAAAAGCATATATCTAACATAGACTGGCAATCTCCAACCTTGGAAAGAAGGGCAATGCTCACCTCATATATGCATATGCTGACAATTACATAGTGCATTGCCATCAATAGTTCACAGAAAACTCCCGAGCCACGAAAGATAGAAAAGAGCTTGAACACAGATGAATTTTTAGCTGGCAAACTTAATCCTGCCCATGTAGGCAGATCATTTAGTAGGATGCTGACAGACAAGATTACCTCATACCACAGCCAAACCAAATTCATTCTATTCAAGGATGGGAAGTAAAATCAACTTCAACTGTGTACGTTACTTGAAATGTTTGGAAGGATACATCTTACCAATCACTTTATTCTCCCCAACTTTTTATATATTTTGCATTCACTGCTTAAAGTAATGGTTTCTAAAGAACAGGATCCTCAAGAAGGTTGGAAATCGCACATAGACAAGACTAAAAGGTTATACAGTACATTTTTACTGAATTCTATACAAAAGTGCATTTTTTAAATTCAAAAAATCATGCCTATTACCAAAACTCCCATGAAGACAATAGAAAAATAAAATCTCATTAAAATGATAGATAAATCCATCCTTGGAAGCAATTGGTGTGTGTTAACTTACAGATGCTGTGCTAGGACATGGACCGCCAACACTGGATTAACCTTGCCTACAAGCTATATTTCTGGGAGGAAGAGCAAGTACATGGTTCACAAGTAAACCAAAAAAAGGAAGGAAAAAAAACATAAGCCAAATATCAGCCTGATGGGTGCCAAAATATTAAGGGCATGATCCTTCCACACCCAAGCGTTGTGCCTGAAGAGATCAACATAGGGCTTAACATAGCCCATTTCTCACGCCTTCTCTCCTTAGCGCACATGTGCAATCAGTGCACCATACCATTTCAGCCAATAAGAGGCTCTTGCATCGCTACTCAGCCCCCTCTTGTCACTTGGTGGAAGGAGCATGATCTGTTCCTTCACCAAGTGGCAAGTGGAGGAGGGTGTAAGAGAAGTGCACAAGCCTCTTATTTTCAGCAGTGGCCTGGTTCATTGCCTGCATGTATGCTAAGGAGAAAGTAACAGAGCACCATTATTCCTTACAGGACCCGTCTGTGCATGGGTGCAGCATGAGTGAGGAAGGATTACACCCTAAATATGTTGTATGCAGTTGATGCAAGAGGGAAGAGCAAAATCGCCCCATTTGGCACCGTGTTTACCACCGCTGAAATAATTTATAAACTGGAACAATAAAGTGCGCATATATTTCTCTCTTTCAACAAAGAATTTAAGACAACTTTAAAAACAATCTTACCTGTCAGACAGTCTTCTCGTGTGCGCTCACGGACCAGAGAACCAAAACAAAGTCACAGTAATAAAACTAATAAACAAAAGGTCAATATATCTAACCACCACACTAAATGGTACCAAAAGTGAAATATAGGGAGGATGGTGTTAGATACATTGAACTCACAAAAGAAAAGGGTATTTGAGAATGGTAGAGAACAGCCATAATGGAGGAGGAAAAAGTGAAAGTGTACAGAATGTGGCAACCTACTTTCTAAGTGAAATGCTCTCATACAATATAATTTCATTTAGTGTATTAAGGTTATGCTAGCTATATTAACTTTCAAAAGCAGAACTTACCTCAAATTTCGTATACTTTTATAGAAAAGTTTATATACTGAAATGATCGATACTTACAGATTATTTTAGTTGTTCCAATAACAATGTCTTTGGTTAAGTTCCGGGATTCCCCCGCAAAAATTTCTTTTGTAGTAAAAGCCATGATAAAAATTTGCATTGACTTTTGGCATCTTAAGGCTTTTATTTCAAGCTTCTCTTTTCTTAAAAGCCAAATCAGCACTGCTGTTTCGATTTGAAAATTTAAGTAATAGGCTGCTTCCAAGTGAACAAAAGGATGTTTTATAGGAAATGAGGGGTGAAAAGGATTCAGGATATGCTAATAAAGTAATGAGCAAAGAAGGTAGGTAGGAAAAAAAAACGTAAAATCTTACCTTCGGTTCTCTTCAGACTCATCTGTGCTGTAAATGGACACCCCCTGCAATGCTGATACCCTAACAGTCCGATTGTTTGTAAATTCTAACCAAAAAACATGCAAAGGTTCACTGTGCTCATTAGCCAGCCCCTTTTTGAACATCCCACCCAATATATGAAATGGCCATTTTGTATTAGATTTAGTTCCATCTATTAGAAAAGGTTAATTCAAAATATTCCCCCAATAGGATAGATCAAAGGCAGCAAAATGCCCGATTGCTTCTGAAACAGTGAAGCATATTTTGATTTTGTTTTAACCACATTATTTCTTTACATTTCAGAGGTATGTTGGGGCTTGGAAATAAGACGATGTTTCACCACTGAACAGTTTCATACATCTTCTGGAACAATTATCCTCAGGTTCTCATTCCAAAGTTATACTACAATATGTTGCATTGCCAGCAATGTACATCCATTTTTGCTTTAAAGTAAGTGTGATCCTGTAACCAGAGTACTTTTTACCCATTTTGTAAATTCACACCATTGTACCAATATTAGCAAACTACAAGCACTCATTTCAGGGATAAATACTTCACTGAGCGTGCAGTACTCCAGCCTTGGTGGGCAGTTCATATTCCCTTAGAAGCTAACATCAAGAGACAGTGCATGCATAGCTTGAATTTCACCCCCCCTTAAACCACCCTTCCCAACCGGAACACATTCACAAATTCACATTACAGAAACTTCTGTAGGTGGGAACCCTGAGGTAGGATTTGCTGTGTAAACACATTTCCAAGCCAGTTACCCCTTTGCATATTTTTCTGAGGGGGCATCCATAAATAATAAAAAAAAACAGAAGCTCATACTTACATCCTATTCCATGTTACTTTCCAAGCTGTGTTTTTCATCTTGCATTAGTCACCATATGATCTCTATCATAATGGTGGGGGTCAATGAATAGATTAGCTTAATGGGAATTTACAGTTCTTCCATGCATCTAAATTTTGGTAAAGTCTGATAACCACTAACCTAATTTAATTTCACCCCCATTCTCAACTCAGAGCTATTAAATTAAATCTCAAGTTTAAATTAAGCAGTAGAGCTCAGTAAAACAGAGTTTGAATTATGTCTTACAACTGCTTGAATGTTGTGGGGGCCAGAATGTTTTACGCAGCAGCCCAGACTAATTATTGGGTCTTATGTAAATGGTTTTAGCTGCTTTGGGTTAATTTTAAGAAAAGTGGGGTAGAAGTGTTTGATTTTTTTAACGTATTCACACTGAGGAGACTGCAAGGTAGTCATTAGAAAATAAAAAGGACAAAATAAGACGATTTAAGTGGGATTTTGTCCTTAGTGGCTTTTTAGACACACATTATGCCTACTATATGTGATATGGTCATGTGCTTTTAAATTTTCTAAAGGGGGAGGGAAACTGGATTTTGCAAAAACCTAATTTTGTATAAGGTAGAAAAACAAGTATACTACCTTGTGCGTATCTCTGAATTTACTGATCTCTCGGGATATCAGGTCCCTTTTATCTTCTTCCATTTCAATAGCATTTATATCCTCCTGTAAGAGAGAAAGGGGGGCAGAACAGGAGACAGAATATTAAAACCCATCTGCACAGAAACAGGAGAACCAAAAGAAAAGCTGAAGGTTAGATGTTTTGTACCAGTCTTGTAAGAGATAAATAAAGGCCTTCTGCAGTACCAAACCTCACAGTCTGATGTTAAATGAATGAAAAAAAAAATTAGATGGACACGAGTCACAAATCTGGTAACTAACAGTAAACATAGTCATTGTCAAAGCCTACAATGTAAACGAACCTTGGTGATGAGTGGATAGGGTATCAGTGGGGCCACTGGAAATCTGCGGAAAATCTGCGGAAAAATCCACGGAGATTTCTTTTTTAAAAAATAGATTGCACACTACTCTGGAAAAAAAACAATGTTCTGTATGTTTGCAGAATAAGCAATATTGCATTGCTATGACCGTAGGTCTGACTCAACAAAGTTACAGAAGAACCTCGCTAATTCTCTGTTTACTGATCTACTTCTCGGCAAAGGTTTGCTGGGTGCCACCTCACCCTGGCATGTCTCCATTTAAAATTGCAGAACATTAACATTCTAGGAAATCTTGCAAGCTAAGCTACGCTTGTTAAAAGTGGCCTTTTGTGATACTATTAGAAGCCTCGTTTTGTTTCTTACTCGCTAATTCGCAAAATTGTAATTATATCAAGGGCGGGTTGCCAACAGTTACTGCAAATTAGCGAGGTTCCCCACATCTGAAATCGAGAGTCAGATTTCACTTGCCATTTCTTTTCCCCGCACTCTCAATTTTCCCACATTATCCCTCATCTTTTCAACAAACAGAATGGGCAAGGGAACCAGTCACAATTATAAGCATTCAATAAAGGGGATAACAGTGCCTCAAAACCAGCTTTACACGGCACCCACCACAATTTTATATACTTCCCTCCCCCCACCATGCACAGAGCTTTCTTAGTCCCACACTTCCCAACAGATAAGGGGATGAGAAGTCATGCTCGTGTCCCACGTTCATCCTTACAAAATAAAGATGCACTTCCACTATTTCAAGGGGCAGGAAGACAAGGACACAGTTAAATGTTTCATTGTTCTGATAGACCACACTAAATTTAAAACCCAGCTACATCAGCAAGGTGTGGCTACAGGTCACCCTAAAACTAGCAGTTATTAAAGGAGGAAGATCAATATTCAGTTCTTTTAATATAGGCTTCTAAAAAGTAACCTCTCAATACCATTATGTCTCTCGATACCATTATACTCTTGATTATATACATAACACAATCCATAGCATGGATAATAACTTTTAAAGAGAGAGACATGGCTTGCCTATAAATAAGTGCAGAATGCAAAAAAATCAGTGCAAGATTAAGTTAAGTGGAGGCTAAAGAACAGTGGGAGTTGCACTCACTCCCTGAGAAGCATTATTTCTTGCACTGCCTTTTCATACACTTTACCAGCAGCCCAAGCTATCTTATTGCTTGCTATCAGCACAACATAAGGGAGAAAGTTAAGCTTAGTAAGAAAGGCTGCAGACAGAAACCAAAATTCACCCCCATCTCTTGCTACGAGTGGCAGGTATTAAGAGCCCATCATTGAAACAATCATGACGCATTTTCAAGGCTGGCATAATTACTACTAAGCTGTACCCTTTCCCCCCAGAGGAAAGCAAAAATTAGTGTAATCATTAGCAGGGTTATCCACAGAAGGGGGATTATAGCATTTTGGGTCAAATGTTACACTGAAAAAGTATGGACGTCAGCTGGCCCAACAGCCAAATATTAACAAACCATTTTGTAACATCATGGCTTTCATCCCTCAAGGATAAGAAAGAGCTTCTTAGCTATGTGCACAAACATAATTAAATCAGGACAGTGAAGAAGGGCTGCCAATCAGCGGAGTTGTGGCTATAACACCAGTGCAAACCTCTATGACCCAGTGACTTAGGGCATTTAAGATGTCAAACATTACAGGCAGAATCTCTTTTAGGGTCTTAAAATCATCTCCCCATCTCAAAAAAACATTTTGCAATTACTTCAATACATGTATTTTAGAAGGGATGAAAGGCTGAATCAAACCTGCTGAGATTCAAACCTGTAGCTCCAAGAAGTCTAGGCATTTGTGACCTTTGTGTTCACAGACCTACAACATCCACAGGGTTTGGCATCTAGAACTGATTTAATTTCAGTATGAAACATGAAAACTTCTGCTAACATCAAGGTTTGTTGATTTGTGTTCTCATCAGATGCTTTGAGCTAATGTATTGGCACAGGGTTTGGCCCTTATGTAGGGAGATGAAGTAAATCTGTTTGTGTCCAAAATCAAAACACATACATCCTCCTTCTTTTCTTTTTTCTTCTTCCTGGGATGAGAGTCAGACTCTTGGGAGGGGGCATTGAGCTCGCTGGAATATTCCCGTATTAACACTTCAATGGCCCCTTTAATTAGCTGGTCTCTTCTCTTTGCTTCTTCATCGAGGGCTTCGTCATCATCAGTTGTAGTTTCTGGCCTGGTGTTCTAAAGAAAGCACAAATCTTGAAGTCAAGCATATGGGACATAGCAGAGCGGCATCCAAAATGTTTACTTCATATGAACTAGATAGGTCTATTACATGTATACTGCCAGGTGAAAAATTATGAAACCATTGTAATAATATGCACTTCAACCAGTTTTGGATGATATATCAATACGTTGCCCAGCCTTAGTCCTCACAAGAGTGATACACAGAATTTTTCAATTGGCAAACCCAGAAAGTTCACGTATATCCCCATCATTTTCTCAAGACAAAAGGCCTTCCTAGCATTCTACCACTTATTTTCATTGTTGGAAGACAAAGCTAAATTAATGACTAAAGCACTGCTTGTTTTGTTTTGTACAAAACCAACCAGCTGACAAAGCTGCAGAGCGGTCACACACACAGCACTGCCTTCAGAAAAGACCAGCTGAGAAGTGCTTGGCACTTGCTGCAGGAAGGTCCTCTGTCAGTTCTGGGAAGTGGTACCCAGTAACTCCTGGGTGAAGAGAGCAGCATGCAGTTTTGGGTGCTGCACAAAGGTGCATAAGATGCATTTAGGTAGCAAGAGCCAACACTTCCCATGCCTGCCAATCCTTTATAGCTAAGTCTCTTTTGGTTCCTCTGCCATACCGCCTTCCTCCCAATTTTGAAGCTGGGGCGGTGGCAGGAACCACCATTCTACTGCTCAGATGTACCTTTCAAGCTGAGAATAATGCTTGCCGCTCATCACACATGACAGAGGGCAAATGAATTTGTTGAAGCCTGGCACAAACTTTAAAGAGAATGCTACACTACAATGTGTGTGCTCTCTGAAGAAATAAAAATAATTTAGTGTGGATTCATGTGATATTTTTATGCAGCAAGTACAACATACTACAGTGCAGGTTTCAAATTAATACGCTATGTCAGCAGTTATAGAAATATTCTGTTCCGCAGGATTAAGAATGCTGTTCAACAAAGCGGAGAACACATACAAGGCAACAACGTACCAACCTACCCTTTGGGTCACACATTACCAAACTTATACACAAAGTTTGTCTGCAGTATAAAACAGACTTTTGCATGTAAGTGGTCATACTGCACAATGACAATACATGTGTGTAAAATGCTTTAACATACATATCTGTAGACTGTCACTTCCACACTAGAATTGCTGAATTTCAATTTTCCATGTAAGATGAATGTAACGTAGACCTTAAACTATTGATAAAAACATTAATATATACACAGTTGCCTACAAAACTTTAATGATTATATATTTAAAGGCTTATAGCTTGCCTCTCGGAAGGCTCAAAGGGGCTCGCAACAATTCAATCTAAAAATAAATAATTCACAGAATCAAATACAGTAAGAAATGAAAATCCCCACTTTCCTCCTTACAAATAGTAAATAGATAAATTCTCATCTGTACATGGAAGTATGAATGACCTGAGGCCAAGTGACTTCAACTTGCTCCAGGCCATTCTCAGCCTACAGCCTGGCTGCAAGGAAAACCTAAATACAGAAAAAGAGTGTGCATATTACATTTATTTTTTTATCTTCCATCCCATCAAACATTTGTCACTGCTGTTGCTACTGAGGGGCAGTGGAAAAAACCAGGCAATGTCCTATCATGTCCCCCCCTTTTTCATACACTTGTATTGAACTTAAATAATAAATTATTGCCTTAAAAAGAGGGGATGGGAATCTCACCTGAGAATAAGAGATGGATGTCCAGTCAAATGCCAAGTGGATAAAGAGTGAATAGGAAAGAGACAGGCTTATGGAGAAGCAGTAGCTAAGAAGTAGGGGCAGGAGGGGATTTCAGCTGGTGCAGAAGCTGCAATGTCAAGGAGGAACAGCCTGAAATGACCTAATAGGTAGTGCCACTTAGGTGGTAGTAAAAGAAATTAAGGGGGTAACAGTATTAGTCAGGGATGGAAGTTAAGTAGCCAGATATCTGCCTTATTTAGTTTCTCCGTATTTTAAGACAGCAGGAATTTATGGAGAGCTTTCTTGCCTGCTCATGTGAAATAAATACAGTGGTACCTCGTGTTACGTACTTAATCCGTTCCGGAGGTCTGTTCGTAACAGGAAACCGCTCATAACATGAGGCGCACTTTCACTACTGGTGCCTCCTGCTGCTGCCGCACCACCAGAGCACGACTTCCACTCGCATCCTGGGGCAAAGGTTGCAACAAGGGGCATCTACTTCCGGGTTAGCAGCGCGCATAACCCGCAGCATTCATAAGGGGCACGGTACATAACATGAGGTAGCGCTGTACTAAAATACTCCTACTTCACAGGCTGTGTATCAAAAGGGTAAACCCTGAACCCCTTTCTATGGCACATGGGTAACTAAATTTAACTCATTAAAAGCTTTTAACTACTTTATCACACAAACGTAGCAAAAAGTTAATAATGCATTAAAACACTTTTTAAGATGTTTCAGTGAGCGGATTGGCTGTGTTTTGCTCTGGTCTTTATTTATCCCTTCCTTGCCCCAAGGACAAATTATATTGAATGGTGAGGCATGTACTCCTAACTAGGAGCCTGCTGAAGCTGCTAGAGTACAGCAACACTGCAAGCTATGCAAGATTGCTTAAGTTACTACAAGTAAGAAAATGCACTATATTTCACATCTTCTTTGGCTGAGCCTTGGCCATAGACTTAAATCAAGATAAAAAATTCTAAATATTTTGTGTTTTTCTCTAACATTATCATTCCAGAAAAGCTGTATTATTAGGTAAGGTAAAGGTAAATGACCCCATAACGGTTAAGTCCAGTCAAAGTCAACTACGGGGTGCGGCGCTCATCTTGCTTCAGGCCAAGGGAGCCAGCATTTGTCCACAGACAGCTTTCTGGGTCATGTGGCCAGCATGACTAAACCGCTTCTGGCACAACAGAACACCGTGACGGAAACCAGAGCGCATGGAAATGCTGTTTACCTTCCTACCACCACAGTACTTATCTACTTGCACTAGCATCTACTTTCTTGCATGGATCCAAACTGCCAACCTTCCGATCGGAAAGCCCAAGAGGCTCAGTGGTTTAGACCCTTTAACACTGTATTATTAGCAGACAGCTTATTATTAGATACATTTTTTAAAGTGATTTGTGAATTCACCTGTTGATAGGCAAGTCTGTAAAAAAATTCAAGGACTTGCAACTTGTGAACTTATTTGAAATTTTTGATAATAGTGCACCTGTGTGAAATGACTCACTTTCTAGATTGATTTCCTTATGTTTTGCATCATAGCCAGGGGCTGACTGTTCTTGGGACTATTATATGCCTTACTTCTTCCAATCTTACTATTTTCTCTTCTAAATACAGTGGTACCTCGGGTTACATACGCTTCAGGTTACATACGCTTCAGGTTACAGACTCCGCTAACCCAGAAATAGTGCTTCAGGTTAAGAACTTTGCTTCAGGATAAGTACAGAAATCGGGCTCCGGCGGCGTGGCGGCAGTGGGAGGCCCCATTAGCTAAAGTGGTGCTTCAGGTTAAGAACAGTTTCAGGTTAAGTACGGACCTCCAGAACGAATTAAGTACTTAACCCGAGGTACCACTGTACTTAATTGTGAGGGTGTTTACAAATGTGATTTGACATGCAGTTTGTGGCTAGGTTCACCTGCTTGTGCCTGTTATGAAGCTATCACTTAAATGGTTAGGTTGAACTATGGTGGCCTGAGAACGTATATGGACACAGTGCTTGTCGGCAGAGGACATGCAAGCACATGTACAACTTTGCATGTTAAGCAAAGCTTTTCATGCTGGTCATACCCAGCTGGAATCAGATTTTTTTTATTTTGGAGTTGGCATACTTTACTCTGGATCAGCAAGTCTAGCAGAGAACAGGGCATCTGGTTTCCTCCTGAAAATGGTTGGGTTTGATCTGAGAGCCTGCAGCTGCTCATCCCTTAACCTTCTTCTGTCAGCCAAAGTTTTATAATCCAGTTTCTCAAGCAGTTTGTTGGGGATTTGAAGTTTACACTCAAATTCTGATCATGAAAATTAAACAAAAGAACAGTGCAACAGTCATCTGCAGAAAAGGTGTAATAAAGTCAGCATAGCAGGTTAAATTGCAACAGAGAATAAGCAAATCAGGTAAAAGAACTAAGAGCACTTAATGCCAATCCAATTTATTTGTAATTCAATTGTTTCCTGTCCCAATTTAGCATAGTTACACACAACATACCCCATTGGAAGCCCTTTTCTTCGCTTTCCATTCATCTAGCTGAGCCTTCGTCTTGGCATCAACTTTCACAAGTAGTTTCTTTTCTCCAATTTGGAGATCGTGTAGTAGCCTGAGCGCACGTAGTGTGGATTCTGGTTCTTTATACTCGCAGAACCCAAAGGCTAGGGGATGAATAATTGAGATTTATAAAAGCAAATTTTAAAAATTATATATGCACATGAGAGCAACACCCACACCCACACTCACTCTCTCACACACAATTGCTTTAATGTCAACTATTTGTTTTATGATTACACCAAATATATGGCAGGACCTCAGTTAAAACACATTTTTAAATGCCTTAAAAAATCTTCAGCCCAATCCCATAAACCCAAGCAACTGCAATTCAGAGGGTGAAGGCTACACCCATCCTGTGATGCTGCCTTTCATCTGAAATCCCATTATGGTCAGTTACTTGTTTTTCAAAAATACTAGGTTGCTGCAACATTTAACTGGCTGCAAAAAGTTACAATCCACTCTTCAGTGGTAGGGGAAGCTGGTTAGCATGGCAGCATTAATTCTCAGAGCTATGTTGGTACAATACAGTTGGGCAGCAAGCAGTGCCAGATCAAGTGCCCAGATCACCACTGATCTGCAGTGGAAGGCACAACTTGTGTTCCATCCGATACACTTATTGACTCACAGAATGGCTCAGAGGAAAAATAAAATTAAGCCCTTGCTACTGAAGCGTGGGCACTTCGGAAATTTAACCAAGCTTGCGTATATCCTCATAGCTATTAGAGGGAAAAGAAAAGGAAAAAAGTATATATACCTTGGAGTTTTCCAGATGCTCCTTGAACTCTCTTCCAACTCAAAACCAAGCCACACTTCTGTAAAATATTTTTAACATAATGTTTATTGAGGCAACTGATTTTATTTTTTTGCTACTCAGAAAACTTCTCTCACTCTTGAAAGTTCTCAATGAATTTTGTGTCAGTTGAGAAGACATCCTAAAAGAAATTAGCACACCTAATAATTGTGGTGGTGTCTAGTATTTTATTATCACAACCTTGCTAATCATCATTTAACCTCTTCTACCACCTCCACAGACAGCTCCTTACTCCTTGTACATAAAAGTTTGTCTTAAAACATATCCTCTATTATCTCTCAGTGGGTTTGATTATTTTTTAAAAGGAGAGGAAAAATAACCAGATTTTTTAAAATACTAAACAAAATTTCAAGTTACCACTTCCCTATTTATAAAGTGTCTCTTTAAAAACAACCTGGTTTAAAATGAAATATGAATTAAGAACTGTACTTCTATATATTGATAGGGTTGCATCTTATAAAGCACGATCGTACATTGGGACTTGCACTACCAAAATCTGGAGAGTTAGGCGACACACCAGAGCAAATTCTGGGGTTTGTATGTGGCTGGAAAGGGAAAAATCAAAATCAAAGTCTCATTCTGCAAATGGGTTGCCAGAATTGGATCTCACTTATAATTTCTTAAAACCCTACTAATCATGATAATTTATGAACACTTGGTTGGTTAGGTCATGGTGCTGATAACACCAAGGTTGCAGGTTCGATCCCTGTATGGGACAGCTGCATATTCCTGCATTGCAGAGGGTTAGACTAGATGATCCTTAGGGTCCCTTCCAACTCTACAATTCTATGATTCTAAAGGCTGCCATGTTTAAAACCCTAATCTACAACCCTGGTGAGTTGAAGGTCTGCCATCTCCTTCCAAATACTCATTTCCTTGACTGAAGTCTTTGCAATAAGGCCCTGTTACATCTGCTCCTATTATCTGAGGCATAGCAATTAGATATGGTCTTTTCAGTAGTGGTGCCCCAGCTATGGAACTTTTTTCCTAGACAGAAATATCTTTTAAACTTTACACAATGAAAACCTATTCTTTCCTGGATATTTGCCCTTCAAATCCAATCTGATTTAAGTTTTTTAATTGTGTCATTGTAACCCACTAGATAGGAATCTGGTTTTAATTTTGAAATTCATTTGTAGCTCATATTTGATTTTTATTGTTATTATTTTTATGGACTGTATTTGCTATTTCAGTTTCTGATTTAATGTATATGTTTTAGTGTTCTCCACTAAAGAACATAAGGCCAGCCATCCTGGATCAGGCCATTGACCCATCTAGTCCAGGATCCTGTTCTCACAGTGGTGAACCAGCTGCCTATGGGAAATCTTCAAGAAGGACCTGAGAGCAACTGTACCTCTCCCAGCTTGTGTTACCCTTGACATACTGCTAGTGAAGGCATAACCTAGCCTTATTTTCCATGAAAAGAGCTACTCCAAGAGTAACAGCCTAAACTACATCAACCCACCACCGACTATCCTAACACAATGCAAACAGATTGGTAAGTTAGTAAATTTGTACTTAGCTTCAGGGCTGAAATAATATGTAGCAATAATCTAGCATTTCATAGATTCAGGCAGCCCTGTATTGGGAAATTTTAAATGTCTGATGTTTCAACAATTTTTTATATGCTGTAAGCCGCCCACAGTGGCTGGGGAAACCCAGCCAGATGGGTGAAGTATAAATATCATCATCACCACCACCACCACCACCATCATCATCGAATTGTAGAGTTGGAAGGGACCATGAGGGTCATTAGTCCAACCCCCTGCAATGCAGGAATTTTTTTGCATGTCTATTGGGGGTAGATTATTTATCTTTGTAGGGCAGCCCCTCATGTGTCATGAGATATGGTCTGGAGGGCCCTGATCTTGAGGGTGGACTTTCCAGAGGTATGGGGAAGAGGTGAGCTAAAAAGCCCTGCATGCATATGGAACACTTAACATGAAAGAATTTAGCTAACATTTTAAAGAATACAAAAAGTCAATGAAATCAATGAAAAATTAAGCAACACTAAAATCTCTAATCAACACAATGCAAGGTTGCTTTCTAAAAGGCAATTCCACTTACGGCAAGAAGCTGTCGTATAAGCATGTCTGAAGCCTTTTCAGATATGTTGCCTACGAAAACTGTAGTAGTGGGACCGCTGTTTTCATCATTTTCCTTGTTCTTTAGACCTGGATGTTCCTTTCTAACTCCCATATGTTTTCCAACCATTGACACGGTAGTTGGGACCAGAACCTGAAAAATGAGGAACAAATACCTCTTGTGATTTTTTCCCCACTGCAACAATTAGTAAGTTTAAAAAGCACTGTTCCTAAGGTACCAAGCAGGAACTTAGCATTAATTATTTTTGCCTGAACAGATTAGCCTGCAAAGGAAATTTCATACAGTTCCTTTGAGTCGATTCTACTTCACAAATTGCAATACACGTGCTTTATAAATAAAAGCACACAGGAAATAACATATAAGTCAGGAGCCTTGTATTTAAATGTGTTACACTATTACAGCCTTGCAATTTTTCATGCGCATTCTTTTCAAATTCAAAGACGTCACCCCAACCATAGTTAGTGTCAGTGCAGATCCAATGATTAAACATGGTTAAAGCCAAAAAGCGAAAGGAGGTAGGACTTTGTTTTGGAGGAGAGTGGGTCATGTGTTCATGGGAATGGTTCCCAATTTGCTAACTATGATATGGGATCAGTACAGTGTTACATATACAGTAGGGAGAAGATGAACACAACTATGCTGTGTTTTAATATTTGATGCTGCTAATTGTGTCTTTATTGTTATTTATTTTAATGCTTTTTTATAAAGTTATCATTTAAATTAAAAATATATTTACAGTTAACAGTGGCTTATGCGATACTTACAGTTGGTGCAGGAGCCATAATACCCATTGGCACAGGAATCATCGGTGTCCCTGTGAAATAAGAGGTTGCATTAATAGTCTCTGAGCAAGAGCTACCAAAAACCGATTTATATTTTTTCAAATCCGGTATTAAATAGGCGGAACAGAACTGTTAAGTGCTCTCAGGAAGTATAGAAGCTGCAGGATTATTTTGTTCACATGTCACAAAGAAAAACTAAACACCAACCTAAAATGTTAAGATATTGCTGACCAATATAGAAGAATGAGGTTTATCAGACAAGCTTCTGATAGAAAACTTACCAGGAGGTACAGGTGGAGGAAAACCTGGAAATTGTGGAGGTGGAATTCCAGGTGGAAGTGTTGGGATACCCATAGGAGGGCGATTCAAGTGAGGCGGAAAAGACATTTTTAGCAGTAACCTAGAAAAAGAATGAACTTATTAGCTTCAAATCAGTGCTTGTTTACATGTGTTTCTACTCTACCCCTAAATGAGAAAGATGCTTAAAACCAGGTAGAAAACAGGAGCTCTAGCCTAACTCTAGCTGCCTAAGCACATCTTGCTCCAAGTTATCAGATATGAGATAGCTAACTGTGAAACACCTACAGAGAAAGCCCATTGAGCATGGTTCTCACCTCAGGTTGTTGCTACACAAACTACCCCCCTATGTAGGTAGGGCTAGCAAGTTTTGTGGAGATAAAAGGCTCAGCCGGGAACACAGCTGATCCTAATAGCCACAAAGGCCCGGTCTGGATAAGAATTGCAGCTGAGCTGAATATTCCTTCCTTGCTGCTCCCTTCATTGCACACCAGCTTTGATGTGATGACCCTGGCTTGTATTAAGCCAGAATTCCCCATTATATCCAATGCTGGATGACTAATCCTCAACCCCCCCACAAAGTCCTAGTCAAAGAGAAGTGTCTTCACCAATCTACAAAAAGTCAGCAATGTCAGTGATAAGATGCATCTCCAATGAGAAAATAGTTCTCCCATGGGGAAAGCATCGGTTAGGACCGTTATGTGAACCATATGACACAAATTTTTAAGCAGGCTCACTAGATTCCCATGTGCTTCCACGTACAATTCTGGTACTGGTGTTTTATATGAAGTGTTAGTATGGCTTTGACTCAGGAGGATTGCTCCTGCTGGATCAAAAGCCCTTGTGCTTGGACAACAGCATCAACTGGATATAACCTACTATGTTTTTGAGGTTGCTTTTAGAGCTGGAATTTTTGCTTGGATTGTTTTTGTCTGCTGCTGCCCTGTTTTTAGATTTGATGTTGTATCATCTTGGTATTTACTGCTTGCTTGTGTTATTTTATTATTACCACAATAAATAAATAAAACAAAATTTTAAAGAGGTGGCATATAAATTTATAAAACAAAGTAAATATTAGACAAGGCACTTAATGCTTTTATTTGTTCAATTCTATACATGTTTACCTGAAAGCAAGTCCCGTTGAAATCAGTACTTACTTCCAAGTAAATGAAATATGGGTGCACCAGACCAAAAATAACCTAAAGCTCAACAATAAAAAGCATGAAGGCTTGCTCTAACCATATGACCTCAGGCTAAGCTCAGTAGTGGAGCACCCTTTGCATGCAGGTTTCAGGTCCAGTTGTTGGCATCCGTAATGAAAAGATTTCAGGCTGGGAAAGACTCTTAAGTACCAGAAAGCTTTTACCAGTTAGACTGAACAATATAGGACAAGATGAACAAACAGTTGCTGCATCTGGATGACACAAGAAACAATCCTTTATCATAATGAAAATGAGTCTAGGTGAGCCTTGGGTTTGCGTGTCCCTAAATCCTCTGAAATAGTCACTAAATGTTTGTAATAACAGTCTGTGTTGCTTGAACCTGAAAAACTACTGTTAATCTTAACTATGATTTATTCAAATAAATTACTTTCCAACCACAGGTAGTTAAGATTAACTAGAGTTTGTCAGATTGGTATGTCACCTCAAGCTGCAGTTAATAAAAAATGAAATCAAAACTGTCTAAAGTCCTCTCTGCGGTACACAAGCCCCACTCGCTTAGGCTTATTCTCGTGATATACAAAAGTTTAATGTGATGTCTGAAAGTGGTCAATATAAGGCATCTTCTACATTACAACATGAATGATAATTTAACCAAGCAGCAGTAAGAATAGTGCAAGGGAAAGGTTAACTGATATCAAAGGGATACAGAAGGGTTTACTTTATAGTGACCTAGGGAAGACAGAAGTAGTTGGTCCAAGGAGAACAGAGAGTGTCTTGGGCAGTACAGTAATAGAAAAACAAAGGGATGGAAGCCCCAAAAATGTAAAGGAGAAAAACACTCTTCATCTGTCTGGCATGGAAAACCTAAATATTTGGGGGGTATTAGATGCTGTTCCATGAATCAATCTTCTACCAATTATGAGTAAACATTTAGAAGATTACTAAAAATATTATTACTGCTACTCTTTGTTCCAAAGGATAAATTAACCAATAAATAATTAAAATCCTATTTTTAAAAGGCAGGATTGGGAATCATACAATGGATATATCACTGACATATTTAGAACACCTGCCTCCTGCCCACTCCCGTACATACAGTATTGATTTAATTTTTTGGATAAAGTCCATGCTCAGTCACCAAGCTCACCACTTGCATGCGCAAGTCCACCACCTCATTGCCTGTTTGACTGTGAATGTATGAAGTGAATGAAACACCAAACGCCTGACTTCTAGTTAAAGCCAACTGAGCTTCTGAATCTGGCCTGGGAGGATATGTGCAACCAGTGCAGGTGTTTCAGCAGAGGGGTTATATGCTATTGGCCATCTGTCCCCATTAGCAATCTAGCTGTGCATTCTGCACTAGCTAGAGCTGCCGGAAAGGATGGGCCCACATGCAGCTCATTACAGTAATCCAGTTACCAATGCATGGACTATGGTGGCCAGAATATTCCAATCCAGATATGGCGTTAGCTGGTGTAGTAGGTGAAACTGATTGAAGACCCAACTTTTGTATATTGCTTAATGCTAAAACAAATTTATAAAGGGTTTGCAAGTAAACAAATCAACTACTGTACAACTATAAACACCCATAATTAAAATATAAAATGTAACACTTAAATCACACCAAGTACATTCTAAAGAAATATTTATACAGCATGAAAAATTGACATGGTATACTTTTTAACCTCTCATTACTATATAAAAGTCAAACATGCATGCCATAGTCAAACAGTTTAGGGTACCATTACATTTTCTAATTAATTCCCCCTGCTCAGGAAATCCACATCCTATGTAGAAAACAATGGGGAACATGTGAAAGCAAGTCACAAATGAAATTACAGAAGTGTTAGGTCTGAAGATTACAAGAGAAGCATTCTAATTTGACTGCAGGAAGGAAGGTTAGCAGGCAGGAGTCGCAGAAGTTCAAACCAGTTATAACCATATATAAACAAGTTAGCAGTAAAGAGATAGATAAACCTGGAAAGACTGAATGACTGACAAAACTTGGCCAAAAACCTTGGCATGGATGGAGAAAAGTGTTTATTCCTAGAATGCTGCCTTAAAATAAAGAGTTCTGCCATAGTCATACATATAAATGTAAAAAAACCCAAAAAACTAAAAGATTTGTGTATTGAATAAATGCCAAGAAATAAAGGAATAAATTAAAACTTATTTCTGCCATGTTGAACTCTGGATACTGGCAAGAAAGCTAGACAATAAACAGAGCTCAGGAGGATTCCAGGAGAGAGGGATGCAGGTGAAAATCACATCAGTCATCAACTGTCCTTTGGGAAGGATTCCAGGAGAGATGGGAATGCAGGCAAGACTACATCAGAACCTGCTCCAGTAGATTTTTCCCTAATTTCCCAGAGGGCGATCTACCACCATATGTCCTGTGGAAAGAATCCCAATGGTTCTGTATGTTGCTACTTCTTATCATGTGTTGCTTTACTTTTTTAAGATAGATTAATGTTACTTATAAGCTAGCTCGGAAGCATTTGTATCCTGACAGGTGAGATACATGTGTGTGTAATAAAGATGAGACATTAGGACTGAATTTCCATTTGCACTTTGTGGAGAGTAAATTCCATGAAAAACTACTTCTGAGCAGACATGTATAGCACTGTCTTGCAAATATGGCATTTTAATGAATCCAGCTTTTATGATGCGGCTGTACAGTATGTAAAAAGAGAAAAACAAGGAATTAAAGGATGAATTCCATAGAATTAAAAGTTTAAGGGGGTGGGGAGTCAGATAGTAAAAATCTTGGATAAAGTCAGGCTTTTAGATGCATGAAAGAGAAAAAGTTCCTGGTCATGTTATATGATCCCAGAATATTTTCCATTTCTCATTCGTTGAAATAGTTTTAAATAAAGTTTAAATTAAGAGGGACATAGTCATACACCAAACCACATTTCCACCAGCGATCCTATAAATACCAACAGGTTTTTGCAGCTGTTTAATTTTTGCTTACCAAGCCATCTTAATGTTAATCTGTATTTTAAAAAAATGATATTTCATGAACATGTATATATATCACCTTGAAATGTATGGTGGCATAGAAATATATATATTAATAAATATAGATGACCAACAAAATACCGTACTTTTCTGTGTATAAGACTAGGGTTTTTTTTACTAAAAAAAAGTTTAAAAACTGGGGGCGTCTTATACATGGGTAGTGGGTAGGGGTGACAGATGATTGGTTGCAGCCGCGAGCTGCAGATTGTCATTGGCGATTTGTGATTGGTAGCTGCGGCAAGGGGTTCTTTGTATTGGCTGTGGGAAATGGGTGTGTGATTGGTTGCTGTGTCAAGGGCTGCTGGGGATTGGCTGCCACTGCTGCAATTGTGCTTGCTATTTACTTCCGCTGTTGGCGATCGGGCAGCCTCCTGTAGCTGATGAGATTGTTAACGAGCAGCGCAAGCGATTGCAATCTCCGGGTTAGTGATTTACTGTATTCCCCCCAAAAAAGCTCAACAACTTTGGGCCATTTTCTGACATTGGAATCCCCAAAAATAGAGGCGTGCTATACAAGGGGGCATGTTATATATGAAAAAGTACGGTATTTGCAATACTATTATGCTTAGAAAAGAAGAAAAATGCCAAGACTATATAGAAGTTTGTTTTGATACACCTAAAATTATGCTATTTACATTGTATTAATTGTTTTAAGGTACTCCTCTTCATCCTGCTATAGATAATTTTATGCTTGAACAAATATCAGTAATCAGTCTGCACCAGAGATTGCAAGTTTGGATTAACTGGTGGCATCTTGGTTTAAAAAACAAGAAAAAAACAAGAAATTATAGATGCAATACAGTTAGCATTTTTTCTTAACATTTTATCAAAATGTTGCCTAAACACAAGTAGACAACTAGTTTGAGAGTCACCGGAAACAGAGCCAGAGGACTATGAACTACTGTATTTTGGAATTGCATAAAAAGATCTGAAATGTTCAGTGCTAATTTAACATGAATTTTCTGGAGATGTTTAGAGATAAAAAGCAGTCAGACCACACGGCCTTCTAGTTCAGCAATACTAGGCTGATTGGCAGTGTCTCTCCAGGATTTCAGACTAGAGTCTTCCCCAGCCTTACCTGAAGATGCTTGGAACTGAATGTGAGACCCTCTGCATGCAAAGCTGATGCTCTACCACTGAGCTATGATCAATATGCCAGCTCTCCCAGCATTATTTCTGCTGCAAGTCTAATTCATACCAAGTTCCATTGGGGTTTCATTTCAAGTAAATGTTATTAAGGCTTAAAACACATTTCTCACACACATAATGGAAAACCTCCATTGAAGATGTGCAGATTCATTACCGTTACATCCCACAGCCTTGCCTGCAATAAAGGAACAATAACCTGCTACTTAAAACACAGTTATGAATGATTGATCCCAACCCCATTATGTGGGCATGTTGCAGGTACTTCATGTGCAAGTATAGAAACTGCAGGCTTTCTTTTTTTTTACACGCTGAACTTGAAAGATAGCGAAGTTCAGCTTGCTGCTCAACATTTAGGAATAAAATTACCCATTTGCCAACGCACTGCCATATAGAAGCTTATTTTGCACGAGTGAGACCTTTCAAGAACACTGCGCTTTAAGAAGCTGACAATTCTGCCTACGGCGCGTCATCTGCGATGGCCCCATTCACACGTACGAGTCAAAGCTTGATGCTCGTCAAGCTCTGAACACGCACGTCGTGAATCAGGCCCATGTACAAAACACGCAGGGGGCTTCCAGGAACACAACTATAAGGCTTCGTTCTAAACGGGCTAACTCGCAGGGCGGTTGAGAGTGTGGCCCTCCCTTTCGAAGAAGCTCTCGCCCACTAGCGCCCCCCACATCCTTTCCCTCCGCCCATCCGCTAAGAAAAGGGGGGAACCTCCAAACACCCCCCTCCCCGCGAAAGAGGACCCGATCCCGCCGCCCAGCTCCCCTCCCCCCCTCGTGGCCTGTAGGTCGCGGACTCCGCCATTCCCCCTCCCCCAGGGAAACCAAGAGCGGACCCCCCCATCCCCTCGACCCGCTCCCGCCCCCTGCTAGAGTGGCGCCCAGTACCGCAGGTGCCCCATGCCGGCGAGGCCCGTCATGTCCTCGCCCCCTCCCCGTTCCTTGAGGAGGATTAGCGGCAGCGGCCCGGACGTCACCCGCCTCTCACCGCAAGCGCTGCCGGAGGAAACGAGGCCTTTCCCTCGCGACGCCTCTAAACCCGGCAAAGGCAACTAGGCCGCGAACGCACCGCAATGAGCCACAGGCGCCGTCGCGTTACGCCGCTGGTCACGTGAGGGGCCGCCCCTGAGCGCCTTTCGTCAGAAGACCGGGCTGCAGCGCGCGCGCGCGACCGACCATAGAGATAGGAGCTAGAGCGCCCCCCGGTCCGAAAGGAAACAGAAACCTCTAGGAATCACCTCAGCTCTTCCCGACGGCCTGTCCGCCCGTTTCTCAGAGGGTAGAGTTGTAACTAACTAGTTTTCTCATTGAGAAAAATAGCTGAGGATTAAAGCTGAGTTAGAGAAAAGTGCGAACCTCTGCCCCTGCTGCAATGTTTCCTAGGAGTAGCGGCCTCCTTTAGCTCACACAAGAAGAGCGTCAGAAGGAATGAAGTCTGTGGTGCATCTCGTCAATTACCTGCAAAGAGGGCGGCGAGCGGCTTGACGACTCTGTCGCCATCTTTGCTGTGGGCAGTCAACACTACCGCATAATGTTTTGCGGCGATCCGCCATTTCCCGGTCACATCTGAGCTTCTTTGGATTCTTACCATGGAAAACCAACATTGTAGAGCGGCTTTGTTCTCATCGACCCCTTCATGCATTAAGCATACGCCAGCGCTTCAAGCGAACCTATTGGGGCTCTCTTCGTTTCCGAAATGGCTTCCTAGACATGCACAGCCACAATAAACATTCAGGAACCCTGAACTGTAGGGCTCCGTACTTCAATAGCAGGCTGCCTTCAGTGCCTTCGGAAAAACTATGAAAATAGGAACCTGCTGTGGCCTTGTTTCTAGGTAGCGAAGCCAAGGTGTCTTTGTGTAGGGCAGCTTCATTCTTGAAATTTGAAATCCAAACAACTCTCTGAGGTAGATCAAGTTGAGTAGTAACTGGCCAAAGGTCACCAAGTAAAATTCATGGGGGGGGGGGGATTTTGAACTTGTGCCTGATTTCCCCTGTTGTGGTTTGGCATTATAAGAATTTTTAGGTCATATATATATCATAGCTGTCAACTTTTCCCTTTTCTTGCGAGGAATCCTATTCGGAATAAGGGGTCAACTTTTCCCTTTTCTTGCGAGGAATCCTATTCGGAATAAGGGAATTTCCCTTAAAAAAAGGAAATGTTGACAGCTATGATATTATTAATAATAATAATAAATGTTCATAAATGTACCAAGCAAACACATATATAAATATATAAAACCACGTCTGAAACCCATAGGAAAAGTCCTAAAGCCATTTTGACTCTTTCAGTCACCTCAAATATTTCTCTACAAGGTCAAAGGAAATGCAGAAACCTCCCCATTGTCCCTGTCCTCACAAATCCTGCCTTAAGGGCACATTTAAGGTGTGAATAGGTCCAGTTACAGATAGGTAGCTGTGTTGGTCTGCCATAGTCAAAACAAAAAAAATGTTTTCCTTCCAGTAGCACCTTAAAGACCAACTAAGTTAGTTCTTGGTATGAGCTTTCATGTGCATGCACACTTCTTCAGATACACTGAAACAGAAGTTGCCAGATCCTTCTATATAGTGAGAAGGTGGGGATATAGTGAGAAGGTGAATAGGGTGAGCCTGTGACCTGGCTCAGGAATTAAGTGTTATCATTACAAAAGGATGGCCAGACTCCCCAGGTAATCCGGTCAAGTGACCATTAACAGGTAACCTGGCAGACAGGGTTAAAACAATGCACTCAGATTTCTGTGATGTAGGGATGATGTATCTGGGGGGTGGTCTTGGACTCCAGGGCGGGCAACTTGAAATGTCTATATAACGGCGGGCACACCTTTGTTCTGGGTCCTCCTCCTCCTGCGTGTGGGGGAGCACCCTGTTGCAACAGTTTTTTAAAATAAAAATCAGGCTTAACTAGCCGTCTTGCTTTTCACTAGAATTCTGGTCTGGTCTCTGTCGTTTTACTAGCTGGTAAGGGCTTTCAATTGTGCTCTGCCAGAGGTCCAGGCTCCCTCCCGGAGAAGGACCCCTTTTAACTCTTATTACAAACCACTAATACACAACACCTCACATACATACGCTCAGGGCCCAAGCTACATTATTCTCTAGACTGTTCATATTTTACAAGCTCTTAAGTAGAAAAACTGACACTTCCCCCACCCCCCATTTCTTAATAAAACTCCATGTGTCTTTCTGCGCATGAGTACAGTTGAATCTATGCTAATGCAGGTGTTTCTTTTTAAAAATTAAAAATACAAATAGGTCTCTGAATAGTTTTGCAGGGTTCTACATTGCCCAGGGAATCTACAGGAGCAGAGCAGGATTCCTGCAGCAGATGGTCACTAAAATTTGTGCAAAGCACTCAGCACTCTGTTCACTAGAATAATACTGAATTATGAGGTGTTTCCTGTGTAGCTTCTAGACTGAACACGGCAAAACATGAATTACAGTACATGTCAGTATCAGCCTGGGATAAAAAAAGTACTAGTTAATCGTGTAAATCCAGGCCTCTCTATCTGGCCCTCAGGCCTCTCCAGACCACACCTCTCACCATCCCTGCTTTGCACACTCGGGTGATTTTTTTATGGCTAGAAACTGTCCTTTAACACATATTACATTTCTTGCTTGCCTAGATGGAGGTTAGTGAGGGGTGTGCAATTCTGTGAATAAACTAGCTTGCCACACAAAGGTAAAATACAGATTCATTGCTCTGCCCACATTTGCCTGTGATTTTACCAACTGCTGGCATGTGGCTCCTGGAAGGTTGTCCAGAAAGGAATGTGGCCCCTTGGTTTGAAAAGGGTTCCCCACCCTTGATGTAAAGTACTATAATGTAAGTCGTGAATGAGGATGGGGTGGTGGTGGAACTAGCATACCTGGCCCCACTCTTTCAGCTTTTGTATATTACTTATTCATGAATATAATGCCTGAATAGGGATAGAAAGAGAAAAGGACAGACAGAAAGACTACGGGTCATGGATTTATATTTAGCCTTTGTTGTTCCATAGGCTCAGAGTAACAACCGTTTTTAAACAACTAGCAGTCTTACAATACAAGTAATGAAGATACAAGTAATAATATTCAGTGGGAATATTAAGATGTGGCAGATGATCTGGCTATTGATGAAGCAGTTTCCAATTAAACTCAGTAGAGTAACAACTATATTTTAAATTATGCTTTATGCAATTACATTTACATACCTTGGATTCTGATCTTTACACATCATTACACTGGCTGATGGACAACTCCTCATTAAGCAGTCAAAACAATACAATACAATTTCAGGATTTATTTGCTTGCTAATTGTTCCACATTGGCATTCCCTCAATAGAAGCTAAGGTTGAAGTTTCCTGAGAAAAGGTGTGTGTGTTTGTGTGTGACTAACAGAGAGTGATCATGCTGAGAGTTTGGATAGCGTTAGCTAAACTGTGATGCAGCCTTGGTTGGGGCTACAACAGTTGCTCTCAAAAAATTAGAATACAATCCTAATCGTCGTTCAGCAGAGCTTGATGGAGTGGCAAAGCCAGCTTCACATCTACAGCCCAGTTCTTGTACTGGGCAAGGCAAAGTGCAGTAAAAAAATACTGCTTTGCTTTGCTAGCTCCCCACTCTGATAAAGTTGTGCTATATTCTTATTTACGCCAGGTCATAGAATTGCCTCCAATACACCAACATAGCTGAAGCATCCTATGCCTGCCATACATGAGGTTAGTAATAACACATCTCCAAACAAAAAACAAAAACAAGGATAGATGCGCCCACCCTTGCTCCCTGATGCAGCTCAAACACATGCCACAACCACTAACAATGGCCACATGACATGTGGAGGCAGCCAATATCATTGCAATGATTCAGGCACTTCCTCACTCACCCCACACAGAATGTACACTGCTACAGTGTACTCACTCCAACAGACATAGTGGTACACTCCATAAAGCACAGTTTGGGAAAGAAGTTTGAACATCAACAGGGGAGAGTGGGCTAATTGGGAAGCACCAGTGGACATAGGACTTGAGACCACACTTCAAATACCACAAAGCAGTTGCCTACACACTTAGCCATAAGAGCAGAAGGCAAGTACAGACGTCATGGAGCATTTGTCACTCTGAAGCCCACAACCCCAACATGCAGTCATAGGTACCAGGAACATAGGTGATGCAAGAGGAGCCCTGGGCTGGTGGAACAATTGCTGCATGCTTGGAGGGCCCTAAGTCAAATTCAGGATACACAGCACACTAGGAAAGAAGGGTCAGCCTCCACACCTGAGCCAACCATGCATGCATGGAGTAAAATCCTGTCCCTCCATTAGCCAACTAGCCATATTGACCCCCTCCTTTCCCCATGGCAATTTCCCCTGTATTGCCTGATAAGCCTAATGTGGTAGCATTGCAGCAGGACTCCATTATCCTATCTAGACCAACTGACTATGTATTTGAGTAGCCTCCCTTAAAGCTTACGGGACCTAAGTGAACTGAGAAAGGAGGCTCAGCTGCCCATTAGCAGATCCAGCTCCCTGCCTTACAGTCACCTCCTGAAGTCAGCTACAACCAGATCGCACTATGTTGGGGGAAACAGAAGACACTTGTAGAGTTGCCAACCAGACCTTTGAGCAGCTTTTGTGCTTTGACAGTGGTTCAACACACAAACTTAGCTCTAACAACTTTCTCAACATGCATCATTTTATAAACTATCATGTCCGCTTACTCTTAATTTTTTTGTAAACTAGTAAGTCCCAAAACATCATAGCCTTTTCTTGGAAGTGAGTTGCTTCTGCCTCCTGATTATTTTGTTTGTCATTTTCTACACCTTTTCCAGCTCTGTGGTAACCAGAACTGTCAAGAGAATTCCAAGAGTGATCACACCATAGATATGTATAAAGTCAGCGAGAAGGAGTCAACATCACAGGAATAAGTAGATAGAGATACCATTTTGTTTGCCTTAAACTATGAGATATCTGTGTGTTGTAGTTATGGAGTTTTGAATGTTGCCTTGGGTACGCCATGTGGGTAGAAAAATAGTTGAAAAATTATATAAAATGTTCATATGGTTTTAAAAAAAAATCGAAGTAGTTGCACTCTACTGTTCATACCAGCACAGTACAATTTTGTCCTATTGCATTCAGTGAAGCTTACTTCCAGAGAAATGTGTACAGGCTTGTAGCATTGCACTGCATTACTATGTATGTTTACTCAGAAATAAGCCATTTACTAAGGGTTTAAAGGATTGCAACCTTACAGTCCAATGAGAGTGAAGATACATGTTGCAGCTGAACGCAAAACAGAAAAAGGTTTTTCTCGTGAAGAATTCTATTGAATTCAAAACGTGTTGGTCATTTTGGATCTCAAAAAACCTTGTATACACCTATAGAAAACTTTTGCTAATTTACACATTAGGATGCTCATCTTTATTGAACCTATGTGACTTTATTGGCAACACATTTATTTAGTATCATGCTCAGATTAGCATATGCATTGGCATCTTTGTTTAATACCCAATACATGTACTTTATGTATAGCATCTGTTTCTATTAATGTGTTAATGTAACATAATCACTTATGCTCAACTATTCTTATATTACTGATGAATAGTTTGAAGATTTCCATTTATACATATATATCATAGTTTCAGGCTCTTTAGTTCAAAGTACAATTATTCTGGGAGTGTGTGCTCTACACCAGTGTGTTTGGGAACGTATTGTGACTGCAGACCCCTCCTGACATCCTCTTCATCAGATTGTTATATAGCGCAATCACTTTCAGCTTCCAGTCCAACTCTACCAGTTTTCTGCCAGTAGATGTCCCAGTGCCAAAGCCAAGTTTAACGGACCAACTTCACTCATAGCTATACGGAAGTTCTGCTAGCAATTGGACAGAAGTTCATCATCCATCAAAAAGATAGAACCGGGAGAACAGGTTCGAAGCGCTTTCTGTTAACAACTCCTGCAGCCCTTGAGATCCCTAAACTGACATTCTAAAGATAATTCGTGGCAAACCAGAAGGAAGCCTCGCTTTGGGAATAAACCAGAGGGGAGTTTTATGGGGCTCTGTTGCAACCTCCTCTTTGCTCCCTTAGCCAAACTGAACTCCCAGGTGCGCCGCAGTCAACCCTAATATTCCATAAAGGCGAAGAGCTTACATCTATACGAATTTCCACCCCTGTCCGATAATCTCTCTTTATCCCTCCGCGTTACACAACACGTTACGCCACATCACACCCATCCATGCATTCTCCTCCTCCTACGAAACCTCACTCCGCCGCCGCGGCTTGTCACAATTACGAGCCCAGGGATTGTTGAAACTACATCTCCCGGGATGCTGTGCAAGGCGGCTCAACTTCTCTCCGCAGTGCATGTTGGGACATGTAGTTCTGCGCCCGCTCCGAACGCGTTGAAGCGCCGCCCCCTGAGCACTACGATTCCCACAATGCACCCGGCCTTTCCCCCCTCGACCGCTCACCTTCCTGTCTTAGAAAAAAAAAAATAACCCTGAAGTTCCCTGCGATCAGCTGATCAAGACTGACAACAAGGGGAGAAGGAGAAGAGCTTTGGACTGGCCCCGATCCCTCCTAGGGGGTCCCAGGTCTACATGGTGGGGCTCAGGCACTGTGGGAGCTAAGCCCTAACCCTGCGGGGGAGAGGAAGGATCTGCCCAGCTCGATCCTTGAAGCTCAGAGAAGGAGGAGGAGGAGGAGACTGTGATCTGATTACTTAGTCACTAAGACTTCCAGGGAGGAAGAGGAGGAGGAAGGTGCCTACTGTTTTTGTAAACAATAGATCGGGATGTTGGGGGGATAGTTTACTCCTAGGCAGACCCTGTCATTTCGTTTATTCTGTTTCCTCCCCACCCCGTTGTTGTTTATGAGAAGATCTACTAGTTTAAAAGAAATGTTTAGTATATAGCAATATTTTCCTATTGTGATTTAAAGTAACCTTAAGTAAGCAGCTCGTTAGGTATATGTTTTGCCCTTTTTTAGGCAATATGGGCAGACAAATATTTATTGTGCTTTAAGGCAAAAGGTCCTGTTTTGGAAGCAAATAAGTTGCAAATGTAAACAGATGGAATGGTCTTGCTGTAAGACACCTACCCTCCCTCCCACCCCGTTTGCTGGCTTAAACATTGCTTGACTTAACGTTTGTAATTTATTATTGTCCTAATTTAAGGTAAGTAGATACTCACCGCTGGGAAAAATAAAAACCCAGACAGTAGGGTTTAAAAATATGTGGCGCTTTGATGTGGCTCTCCCTGGTCAGATTTGGTTCCGTGCTTTCTAAGGCTGTAATCCTATATACTGCCACCAGACTTAAGTCAGACTTATTTCTGAGTGAATATACATAGAATTGGGGCCTATGCCACTTACTTTTATAAAGGCCCTTCTGCTTATTTTGTGTGATGAACTTTAGTTTGTTCAGATATAATTGCAGCTGAAATAAAGATCTTGTCTGAGATAGCATTCCTTGTTTTGCAAAAAACATAGAGCCAGAAAATGTTCACAAGTGCTTTGCATTGTTCAGGAGGAGTTGAATTGTGACAGGAAAGTACAAGGTTTACTAATATTGTCTGAATTTTCTGTTGATTTAAAAAAAAATATAAAACCACTGATGTTATCTTTATAAATCTTTTTCCTATTTCTTTTTCAGGCCTTTCAGGGAAAAGATCTGGCTTGCATTTTAGAAACATATCCTTGTTTTTCTTACACATATCTAACCTCAGTGTGACTTTTAAGCCCATAATTCATTTGGGCCTGTCCTTAATTGTGGAAAGCTGCAGTGTTTACATTGGCTTTGCATATGATGATACCATTATAGACGAGAGAAAATCAAGACGGACACATTCTTTAATAGAAATATCAACATATGCAGAGTTTCCTCAATGTTAAGATAAATACGAATTCTAATCCTTTGGAAAACCAATGTACATATCTGTTAAAAAATTGTAAAGCTAACAGTAAAATTTCTGAAAATGAGTGCCCAGCCTCCAACAGCTGATAAGGGACTGAATACTGCCCTTTTGTGCCAGGAAAGCTATGCTTGCAGTGGCACAGATGAAGCAACCTTTGAGTGCGATGAGTGTGGAAGCCTGCAGTGCCAGCGGTGTGAAGAAGAACTACACAGGCAGGAAAGGCTACGAAACCATGAACGGACCCGAATTAAAGCCGGCCATGTCCCATACTGTGACACCTGCAAGGTTGCCAGTGGGAATATCATGCAGAGCAATATCATAAACTCCAGACAGAGGGCAGCAATAAGATGCCAAGCGTGCAAAATTAACCTCTGTGTAGAGTGTCAGAAGAGGACACATGCGGGTGGAAACAAGAGGAAGCACCCCATTACTGTTTACCATGGTGACAAATCTCACGAGGAGGAGGAGGGGATGGATGAGGAGACCAAGAGGAAGAAGATGACAGAAAACGTTGTAAGCTTCCTGTTGGTAGATGAAACAGAGGAGATCCAGGTAAGAAATGTTGTGACTTTTGAAAGGCAGACAATTAAATCTGCATGATTTATCTGAGGGACTCAAGGCAGCATCGTATTGGGGGGAATAAACCCAATGATATACAGTGGTACCTTGGGTTACATACACTTCAGGTTACATACGCTTCAGGTTACAGACTCCGCTAACCCAGAAATAGTACCTCGGGTTAAGAACTTTGCTTCAGGATGAGAACAGAAATCATGCTCCGGCGGTGCGGCGGCAGCGGGAGGCCCCATTAGCTAAAGTGGTGCTTCAGGTTAAGAACAGTTTCAGGTTAAATACGGACCTTCGGAACGAATTAAGTACTTAACCCAAGGTACCACTGTAGTACAGAATTATTCTTTGTGACTTTTCAACTTGACAGTTGTGGGGTGGATACTTTCTTGAGTGGGCAAGATGCACGGTAAGTAGCTAACATTACAGCCTCAATTCAGTCTTTAAAGAAATTTTTTTTGAGAGCCTCTACATATGTGCCTTACATTTAAATCTGTCTCTCTCTCTCTCTCCCCCCCCCTATATCGCATATAACAAGTATTAGCAATGGCAAAATCAGTTTCCCCTTCTTCCTTCACCCACCCACTTTCGCTCCCACTCCTCAACTTGAAACTTTAACAAAGCCACTTGGTTCAAATACATACAAATGAGGTCATGGTCAAAGTCACTTAAATCTGTCCTAACAGAGAAACTCTTCTGTAGTTTGTAGCATACACTGAAGTCAGGAAGCAATGGCTTCTTTGCTCTGATGTCACAGTAGGCAGAGGCATCGTAAGTCTTCTTGCTGCCACTGGGTTAACTGCTCTGATGTCACAGAAGGAACCTTTGGTCTGGCCGCTAGAGGAGTTGAGATCTTAGGATTTGAATTCCAAAGTCCACATGCAGCTTTGAACTGCAATAAGTATGACCAATGCAAGTTGGTTAAGATGTAAACAGACAGATACTTGCTGATTTGTTGGATGTCAGAATTGAACCTTCATTCCAATTTCTTTTGTAACGGTGGCTGCATAATAGGTCTGTTTTTCTGCACTGTGTGTTGCATAGTCTCTTCAGGTTTGAGAGTGCTGTTTGCTGGACCTCAAGACTATCATGGCAGTTAATCATCATACTTACAGTGTTCTTAGTTTTGCAATCCATTGAAAGAGTTAACCTACTTGGTATAAGGAAATTAAAGGGAGGCTGAGGTTGGGCAGATAAGTAAAGATCTTCAAAGAGAATGATGAGTTCCTGTAGAGTCTTGCCAAAATCACACTCTCAGCTGTAATATGCCTTTAAGGTTAAGGAAGCTTACTGTTGCCTTCATGTTTGTGTTTGCGCAATAAACGGGAACCCAAATTATATCCAAATAGTCCACATACTGTGCTAATAATAAAAGTTATCAACCATCTACAACAATAACATATACTACAAATCACCCGTAAAACATCCATTTTAAGCTCCATAGATGAAAAACAACTTCTACATTTCTTAGACGGATTCCAACTTGAATTATATAACGCAATTGTTTTTCCTAGATAGCTGTGTGCTGCAGTTCTTCTAACTTAAAAGTATTTTCTTTTATAGAAAAATTATTGCCTATAAGGTACATTAGTTCCCTGCTTTATCACATTAAAATAACAACAACAACTCATATTTATTGGTTTCTAAATGTGCTTCAGTAGTTAGAACAAAACAAGCTGTCTGAAATACTACTGTAACATTACTGGCCTAAGGAAACTCTCCTACTATCACTTCTCTGTTTTGTCAGCTGTACAACCTTTACTCCTTTGAGAGGACAATGTCATACTTCTTCCATACAAGTTTTAAATAACATAAATGCCCATCAAAATATATCCAAAGTGGGAAGGCATAGTATAACATTGACCTTATTAGGGAAATGTTGTGAAATCAAATCTTTAATTTAAACCATTTAAACTGTCTTTAATGTATCAATTCAATATGACTCCTGCTGAGTAATAGTGCTGAGGATTTGAAATTTTTGCTCAGTTGCAAAAAACTTCAAATGCTACGGTGTATGGTTGTATACCATGAAATATGGAAGTAATAAAGTTTCAGTTGTTCTGGTTCTGATCTTACTGCTCAATGATCCATAATTCCAAAATTCAACTTTTTTTGTTGTTCCTCCATATACACGTGGACAAGGATATGCAATCACATAGATCACATGTGTGGAGTGACATGTAATGAATTCCCGTAAAACAAAAGCTTTGTTTGTACAGGTTGTACAGATCTGGAATATTAACTTTGTTAAAATGTCCTTTAGTAATAAGGGGTTTCATGTGGTGAACTGTAACTGAATATACTATTTTGTTCTTCACATTTAAAGATCCAATATCCTACAACAGGCAAATCCTGGAGTATCTTATATTAAGTATCCGTGTTTCAGTACAATATGTCTAATAGGGAAAGGTATTCTGTTACATTTCATATACCTGAAAAGGTTTTTTTTCTCTGCTTTTGAACTGACCTCTTATCCTACAATAACTCATACTCAATATTTAGCCTTCTTTATACCCTCTTGATGAAAATCTCTTTGTTTCAAATCGTGTGTCTGTGTCCCTTTATTCAATATATTGGACAATTATGTTTAGCCTTAGAAACTGTCCAAATGGGAGTGATACATGTGGAATGATTCCTGTTTTAATATATAATACGATGTTCTTGTCACTTGGTTTACTGTATTTTTTACACAAATTTGTCAGTGTGATTTATAAGTAAAAAATTATATCTATTAAAAATCCATGTGCACTAGTGATACAAGGATCAACTGTGTTCATCCAAGTAAGAAATTCCCAAACACCACTATTTAAACCCACACTGATATATATCATCAGTGATATATATCAGTGATATATTATCTACCATAATATTCCATGCAGTGTACATGTAGATTTTTCACTTTGTTCAAAATTGCGGTTGTTTCTAAGTAGGACATATATTTATAACATTGCTCATCAGAATTTGGGTGTTTTGGAATTTCTTACTTGGCTGAACAGGGTTGATTCCTGCATCAAATTCATATGGATTCACCACATGTACCATTTTTGGACATTTATGTCCAATGCTTTCTAACAAACAAATCTGACTGACTGACTGACTGACTAGGTGGGGCTGAGAATGCCCCCTGTCTGGCACCCTGGAGGGCTGTTCAAGCCAAACAACAGAGGGACCAAATAATCAGACTAGGTATAAGGCCACTTCCTAAGTAAGGCATCCATTGTCAGTTTGCATACTCAGTGATAAGGGAATAACTTTCCCCTTATCCATCTATACTGTTTCTATTGTATAGTCAAATGCTAGTGACTGACACTGAGGTAAAGCTTTTTCTGTTAGAGAGATAAGGAAAAGTGAAACTGGGTGGGGGTCTGGGTATGAGGTTGCTATTGAAGGCAGAAGAACAGCACAAGTGAAATAAAATGGCAGCCCTAACAACAGTGTGGAAGTTTACGGGCTTGTAAATCATATTGTAAGTTTTGTTCTCTTCTTGGGCAAGTCTAGAGATGGGAAGGCCTGGAAAAAACCCAGAAAACTGGGGGGAAACCAGTCGTCGTCCCTGTTGTTGTTGTTTTGTTTGTTTTTCCCCAAAGCCGTTTTTTCCCCATTTGGAAAAAACGACACCCCCCCCCCGGTTTTTCTCCCAATTTTCTGGGGGGTTTTCCCAGGCCTTCCCATCTCTAGACAAGTCGATGGTATGGTTCCTCATCTACAGGTCAGATTGAAAATAACCCATTTATAAACTGGTGCAGTTCCACTGACTTTGAATAAGACTCCTTAGGAGCAAAGGTGTCATAGCGCATGGGCAGCAAGCAGTTATGAATATCCTTTTAGAGAAAGCTTTTAAAAAATGATTTAGCTATTAACTTTGACTTTAATGTGGGGTGCTGTTTTTAGCTCTTTATAGCTTGACTGTCATGCTGTCTTGGGTTTTCTTTTTTATTACTGTTTTATATCTTTTTAAAGTTGTAAGTTCTTTTGAAAGAGGTATCTCTCTGATGCAACTACAAAAGTTGTTGAATTAACAGCACAACCCTAGCTGGTGTACTCAGAAGTGACTCTCACTCTGTACAACAGGGCATACTCCCAAGAAGGTTTTTGTAGGATGCAGTCTCAGTTTTCTATCCCATATGTCCTTGTTTCTAGCTGTTTCATCAGTAATGGGTGGGTAGGTGAAGCTGTTTTTTAATGCAATAAATGTCAAGCTTGTATTTGACTTCAGTGAGGACAAACCTTCCCATGGCTTGGCTATAAGGCCTTCAGTTATGGCTTAGCAGCACATCTGTTCTCTTTTCTAATAAACATAATGGTGACATTGAAAGTGGATCCCTAACAATTAAGGTTGCCGATTTGCAACCTGGAGAGTCTGCTTCTCTAACAGCCTCAAAGAAGTAGAAGAGAATTCAGGTGTGGCTTCTCCCTCAAAATATCTACCTTCATTTAAATAGTGTACATTGTGGAGAATTGCTGTACCATTTTTAAAGGCTGCAAGACAAGCAGAAACATACCAAATGAAACTTTTCCCCTCGCTTCAGCTGTATGCCAGGAAAAGCCTTGTCCGCTAAATTTTGTTTATCACGTAGTTGTTAGGTGTAGAGGAGTCCTGCTAAGGAGAAGAAAGATGGTACAATTTATCTGATATATGCTTCAAATTATATGTATAATTTCAGTTCCTTCCCAGGGGAACTGAAGGAGGCAGTGGTGCGTCCGCTCTTAAAGAAAACATCATTAGATCCCTTAGATCTGTCCAATTACCGCCCGGTTTCGAATCTTCCATTCCTGGGTAGGGTGATTGAGAGAGCGGTTGCTGAACAGCTTGGTAGGTTTCTGGATGAAACATCGGCTCTCGATCCATTCCAGTCCGGCTTCCGCGCTGGTCATGGGACCGAGACGGCTCTGGTCGCCCTAACAGATGATCTCCGCAGGCAGCTGGATCGAGGCGGGTCAGGGCTGCTGATTCTTCTAGACCTGTCAGCAGCCTTCGACATGGTCGATCACGAACTCCTAGACCACCGCCTTGCCGACGTGGGGATCCAGGGCACAGTCCTCCAATGGCTGCGCTCGTTTCTCTCTGGTCGGGGACAGAGGGTGGCGCTTGGAGGGGAATTGTCATCGCGCCACTCCTTGGTGTGTGGAGTGCCTCAGGGTGCGATTCTCTCCCCGATGCTTTTTAACATCTTTATGCGCCCCCTCGCCCAGCTTGTTCGGAGGTTTGGGCTGGGTTGCCATCAGTATGCCGATGACACCCAACTCTATCTGTTGATGGATGGCCATCCTGACTCGGCCCCAGACACACTGACCAGATGCCTGGAGGCTGTGGCTGGATGGTTACGTGGGAGCCGGTTGAAGTTAAATCCTTCGAAGACAGAGGTCCTCTGGCTGGGACGGGACGATATGGGATTGAGGGGGCAACTCCCATCTCTTGCGGGGGTGCAGTTAGTGCCAGCACCGTCCGTTAAGAGTTTGGGTGTAATCTTCGATACCTCCCTCTCTATGGAGGCGCAGATTACAGCTATAACAAAGGCGGCATTTTTTCATCTCCGCCAAGCTAAGCAGTTGGCCCCTTATCTCTCTCGCCCTGACCTAGCCACTGTGATCCATGCGACGGTCACCTCCAGACTGGATTATTGTAACTCGCTCTACGTGGGGCTGCCCTTGAGACTGACCCAGAAACTCCAGCGGGTGCAGAATGCTGCGGCGAGACTCCTTATGGGGTCTTCGCTGCGAGACCACATTCATCCGGTGCTATATCAGCTGCACTGGCTCCCGGTGGAGTACAGGATCAGGTTTAAGGTGCTGGTTTTAACCTTTAAAGCCCTATACGGCCTAGGACCCTCGTACCTACGGGACCGCCTCTCCTGGTATGCCCCACAAAGAAACCTACGGTCTGCAAATAAAAACATCCTGAAGGTCCCAGGCCTCAGAGAGGTTAGGCTGGCCTCAACTAGAGCCAGGGCCTTCTCGGCTGCGGCTCCAATCTGGTGGAACGCTCTGTCACAAGAGACTAGGGCCCTGCGGGACCTGACATCTTTCCGCAGGGCCTGCAAGACAGAGTTGTTCCACCAGGCCTTTGGTCAGGGCGCAGCCTGACTCCCTCCTCTGGCAACCTGCACAGAGTTTTGCTTAATGGTTGCCATCAACTTGATTTTAATTAATTTTTATAATGAAATATTTTTAGAATGTTGGTTTATTTGATTGTTTGATTATTTGATTGTTGTTAGCCGCCCTGAGCCCGGCTTCGGCTGGGGAGGGCGGGATATAAATAAAATTTATTATTATTATTATTATTATTATTATTATTATTATTATTATTATATCTCATTGACAAAGTCAAATTGATGGTGCGATTGGACAAGAAAATACATGACATCCATTCATATATGCCCACCCCCTCTAATAGTTCATAGTTTTAGTTCACATTTTCATTGGCTCACTCCATACTGGAAAAAGTGGCAAAGAATCTATGATTGGATCATATTTTTTCCTGGAGGTAAGATAACAGCATAGTTCAACTACGCTCAAATATAATAACAGAATGATATCCAGATGCTAAGAATTTTAAAATAGCGTAAGAGTAAAGGAATAAATCCTTGCCCAATCATTTAAGTTTTTTGCCCCTCTTGCTAAGATGTGACATCCTTAGGCAGGATAAGAAATCCAAATATTCCTGTGTGGGCTAGCTATGTTACCGTCCATGCCTTGCATAAACAAAAAAGTTTTTAGCAGGCACCAGTATCTCAGAGTGTTACTGGCTAAAAGAATGTCACTTGCAGTTACAAGTCATGTCCAAGAAGCAGCACCATTTCAGCAGTGGGTTCTTTCCATTAAAAAGTTCTAAGGCAATCTTTCTCTTCTTGTTTTGGAAGGTGGCAAACGAAGACGAATTTATCAGGAAACTGGACTGCAAACCTGATCAGCACGTAAAGGTGGTGTCTATTTTTGGGAACACTGGGGATGGCAAATCTCATACCCTTAACCACACTTTCTTCTACGGTCGTGAGGTTTTTAAAACATCTCCCGCTCAGGAGTCTTGTACGGTAGGGGTTTGGGCAGCCTATGACCCTGTCCACAAAATGGTGGTGATTGACACAGAGGGTCTTCTAGGGGCCACTGTCAACCTGAGCCAGAGGACCCGGCTGCTTCTGAAGGTCTTGGCTATTTCGGACCTTATCATCTACCGTACTCATGCTGACAGACTTCACAACGATCTCTTCAAATTTCTTGGAGATGCCTCAGAGGCCTACCTAAAACACTTCACCAAAGAACTGAAGGCAACCACAGCCCGTTGTGGCCTGGATGTTCCCTTATCCACTTTGGGCCCTGGAGTCATTATCTTCCACGAGACTGTATACACACAGTTACTAGGTGCTGGTGAGTAGACGCAAGTCGGTTGCTGCAATGTCAATCACTTGGGATGGATCTGTATCATAACACAGCCAGAGTTGGGTGTTGCCACGTGGAAGATTTGGGGTCTGAATGCTGACTTAGCTCACTATCTAGAATATAGAAGGCGGAGAGGTAACGTGCAGGGAGTTTGCATCTGGCAAATAGCAAAGCATAAGCCAGTTAGCTTGGATTATGTGTATTTTCTGAGAATATGGCATTTGGGATCACATTTCATCGTCCTTTTCTTAAAAGCAAGGAGAAGAAGGAAGTTTCTAGATAATCTAGCTGCAAAGCTAGGGCTGAAAGCATGTGTATACCACCTGTTGAAATCTCAGAAACCAGAGGCAGGGTTGATCAGAATTTCCAGTGGCAGGAAGCATGGCTTCATTGTCTTCCATAGTTTTTCCCTTGATACCTAACAGAAGCAGACTAAATTATGCAATAGATGCAAATCCTGCTTGCACATTATAGAGTACTTTTATACATATTTTAAAAAATAAAAAGCTTGGCAGTATGTATGTCCCTGGTATCAGCCCCTCACTAAAAGGAAAGGAATTCCCTGTGGACTGACTTTGGTGAGCATTACCAGTAGCTCTGGACCAGTGAAACAACCGAAAAACTGACAAAGATGCAGAAACCATTTTGTTTTATTTAAGAAGTTTTAAAAATCTGCCTTTCAATAAGATGCTTCAGAGCTTTGAAGCAACAATATAATCAACAACAACAAAATGTAAATTAATAAAACAAGCAGTAAACAGTAAAGACAGTCAAATAAGCATTTTAAAGAGCAGTGGTAAGTGGTCCAGCTGGTATATTCAGCAGCTGAGATCTAATCTGAATGAAAAGAGTTTCAAGAACATGTTCCTGGAACTTTCTTGCAGGAGATGATTCTGCCATCTTTGGAGTATAATGGAAAACACCCTCTTTGTCATTGCCACTGATTTTACAGAAATAGGTAGAGTAGTAAAAAAACCCACCCCAAAAGCTCTACCACCACTTGTGCACACAAGAAAATAAGCAGTATTATATAAATTAAAAATACCTTGTTTATAGACCGTGGTAGTACAAGTAGTTTATGTTGTTGTAGGAGGAGGAGGCTTTCATCAGTTGCACCTTGCAGCAGATTCACTTTAAAAAAACCAATGTGACCCCATTAGTAGGCCATCAATACAACTGAAGGCAATGGCACTAAAATTTCTGCAGACCTGCATCTAAATAATGATGAAATATTGATAGTAAGATTTCCTATAAAGGGCTTCTTTTCCCATTCCCCATTTCTTTCCTCTAATAATCTATTTAGGTTAACAATTTGTCAGCCACATTTTTTTAAGGTATGTGCTGGTAGCATGGAGTTGGATCCCGTGATCCTGTCATCTGCTAATAGAAAAGGGCAGCTGTTTTTTTTACCAGCCTCCCCCCTTCCCTCCAGTCTACTCCAGAACAGCATAGGTGACAGGGTGGTGGTGGGGCTGCAGGGATTGGAAGAAATTGCCCCTCCATTGGATTGAAGGCCCTTGTGTTCACAGAAATGTTGTTTCTGGGAAAGGAAGGTAACCTTTGGGTCCAGCTTTGCTCTAGGTGTTTCCTATTATTTAGGAGAGAATTCATTGTTTTGATCAAGAATGCACGTGCAAGTACGTGTAAATATGTATGTAAAAAAAAAAGTAAATATGTGTGCAAACCTCACGATAATATAGCTAAAGTGATTGAATCTTTTAGATCACCCTTCTGAGGTGCCTGAGAAACTTGTCCAGGATCGGTTCCGGAAACTTGGGCTCTTCCCTGAAGCCTTCAGCTCGATCCATTACAAAGGAACAAGGACACATAACCCCCCAACGGATTTCTCTGGGCTCAGGCATGCCGTGGAGCAGCAGCTAGAAAACAATACAACCCGTTCTCCCCGGCCTCCTGGAGTTATCTACAAGGCACTCAAAGTAAGTGTAAGATGGTGAATTACTGTTCCTGTATACAAAGACCACAGATTCCGTCGTCACAGCCAGCAGCTCTGGGGGCAGGTGGCTATATTTCAAATTGCCAATTCCTCCAGTTTCATTCTTAGTTGTTCTAAGGGACCTGATGGCAATCAAAGTCCAACCCCCGTCCCAAAGCAGGGTCACCCACACTCCTCCTATCCACGGAGCAACTCCCATAATATAAAGCAAACAGCAAAGAATGAGAGTTGACCGGAGTAGACAGTGTATCAGAGCTCCTGAAGAGTAGGCAGACCCAGAACAGTACGGCAAGTGAGCCATGCCAAGAGAAAATGGACACCCCGCCTCCAGTTAGGCTGACACCGAGGGAAATTGAGGACATTGGCAGGCTTACAACTAACACTGAGGTCTGATTTGTACTTCCTGACTATTCCAGTTGCCCAGGGCATATCAGCTTCTGTGAGTTGTTTTCTTCTTTTAAAAAAAGGCCAGAAGAAACTTTGGACTGGGTTTGTGGAGTAGGTGAAAAGAGTACTTCATCAAGCCCATGTCTCTTTAATACTTTCCCCCAGTGTTTGCAAACGTAGTTTCTACAGACACTGTACTTCTACTAGTAGTAATGCACCATAAATGGCTAAGCAAGGCGGGACTAAGCTGCTGTAGTACAATGGAAAGATCCTTCTTGTTGCCTGGGTAACTGAGAGTCAGGACATGGTCTCCAGGCAACAACCTATTCTCTGACTTGCCTTAATTTTTTCCCTCAGTTTCCTTAAATGGTTTCTCATCTGTAGATAGCAAAGATGTAACATCTGGAGCTAGTGGAGGTCAAGAGCACAGCTCTTCAGGGGACAATGTAAGAGTCTGAGTGGCTGTCAGGGAAAGTGTGTGAGCAAATGCTTGAGTATTTTGAAATGAGGATGGATATGTTTTTGGAGGAGAGAGTTTATATGTATGCAATTAGAAGTTTTACTGCAACACATCCTCCACTGAGCATTTATTATACAATTAGATCTTTCCCATGTAATGAGAAGATGTTTTTTTGACTTCTTCCCTACAACCCCGCTCCTATATTTATTGTGGTGTTGTCACTAGCAACACAATCCTTAACATGTTCTCTCAGAATCCTATGATTATTTACGCTGTGCTCAGTGGGGTTTACTTCCCGGAAACTGTGCATGGCATTGCAGCCGAACTCTTCTTTTCCACAACCCCTCCTTGTTCAGTTTATGATTTGACAGGCATTTTTACAGTACGTGAAGAGTATAGTTACCCATGGTTTTAATGTTCATTATTCATTCATGGCTTATCTATTTATGGATGTTGCAGTGTGAAGTATACACTTTCTGATCATGAGGTATTTAATGTTTTGTTGCCAGAAGAAAAGTTTCTCATCTGAATTGCAATCAGTTGCACTGTCTTAATCTACGGTTCTTGCCTGCCTGAACCAAAGAGAGATTTTGTGGCTTTCATAACTGTGCAGCAGGGAGGAGTTTGTAAAGTTCTGCTTCTCCCAAAATGCATGTAATGGCCAGGCAATGATACCCCTGTAGTCTAAAAGGTTTCCAGGGTCTGCTTGGTGCTTTTGCAATCTTTACATTCAATCTTTGTGAGCAGGGGATGGGGGGAGAAGTTGCTTACAAAACATTCAGGGAAATTCCTGCCAATAGGCTGCCAATGTAGGAGTAAGCTCTTTGCCTCTCTTTCTCTTTCCTGGAAATTTTGGATTTTATGATTTTTATTTTATGAAATTTATATACCATTTAATTGTAATAAAAACCTCAAAGTGGTTTACAAAAAGAATAAATGAATGGCAATATGGCTAGAACCTAACAGTTTTGACAGTCTTTCCATCCTTGTTGAAGATCGGGCTGGGCAATATCTGGTTTTCAATGCCTCAATCTATCACAATATATATCCGCCACAGCAGAGAGCCTTGTCAGTCCTCCCTACAGCGGAGGAGGAACTCACTGACAGCAGACCCTTGCAGAGGGCAAGATTGTACCCTCTGCTCATCAGCTTGTGAGCAGAGGGTTCTGTCCTGCTAGGTGTTGTGTTTCCTGTGGGGAACATGCAGGCAAAGCAGACCTCTCCCTCACAGTTCAGTTTTGACAGATTAGTGGAACCATCAGATGCTTGTCAGGGAAGTGGCTCTGCATCTGTTAAAGTTGGCTTGCAGGGTGCGGGGAGGGAAAGATCTGACATGCCAGGCCGAAAATGTTCCACGCGCTGATCTAACACATAAGAGGCGCTTCACGCTCCTATACCGTTCCATAAAAATTGGTGGTTTTTTTGTTGTCCCTCTAGCTCTATACTCATTGCTGGTTTCTCTCTGTGTGTTCTGCAGGCACTGAGTGATAGGTTCTGCGGTGAGATCCCAGATGATCAGATGGCCCACAGCTCCTTCTTTCCAGACGAGTATTTCACTTGTTCCTCCGTATGTCTCAGCTGCGGGTAGGTGGAATGGGAAGAACACTATTTGAATAAGATCTACAGTGTCAGAATTATGCTATAAATTACAATATAATGATCATGTTACAAGCAACCCAGTCATTGCCCATTTTAAATAGGGAGTTGCCAATGTCACTGTTAAATAAAACTTGGGTGAGAAATTCTGCGGTTGGTTATTTGTGTTGGGAATTTGCTTTGTTTCTTGTGTTGTTGGGAGAACACTGCTTCCGAAACGATCTTATTAACTTTAAATAAAATCCAACATTACTGTACAGTCATACCTCTGCTTACGTATCCCTCTGGATATGTAAACTTTGGGTTGCAAACACATACACTCCCGGGTTTCGCTGCATGTGCAGAAGCGCTCAGTTGCGCCGTGTGCGTGCACAGAAGGGCGTCTCCAGTTACAAAGTTTTTGGGATGCGGTTGGGCCTCTGGAATGGATCCTGTTCATAACCGGAGGTACCACTGTACAGTATATATATTTAGTGTGTAAGGCATTGGGTAACATCATAAACCTGGAATCTATATAATCAGGGGTGGGGAGCCACTTTTAGCTAGTGGGCCAGATCCAATTGTAACCAACAACCCATGGGCCACATTTGAGAGGTGGGCAGGGTTGCCCATCTGCCAGTCATCTGACATAAGGTTGGTCTGACTCCCAGCTGAAGCAGTGTGGCTTGCATGTGGCTTGTACTTGTAAAGAGCAACCAATGCAAGCCACAAATGCAAAAGAACGATTGGGAGCCTTAGAGATCCACTATGGAGCTTCCGGTCAGTCTGCCTTCTGAGTATGTATGTGCTTTGCTTTGAAACTCCAGGTGTGGATGTAAAAACAGCATGAACCATTCAAAAGAAGGGGTACCTCATGAAGCCAAGAATCGGTGTAGATACACCCATCAGTACGATAACAGAGTGTTTACATGCAAGGTGAGTGGAGCAAGTGAAAGAGAGCTTCTGGTACTGGAGGTTGACAAGAAGAGCCTGCATAGCTTATAAGCTGCTAAGATTAATGTAGCCCATCAATCCATGTATTGTAGCTTGCAAGGTGCTTTGCAACCTGTGATGGGTATTCCCTGTATTTTGGAAGTTTTGTCAACTTACCTGACGAGGTTAAGGAGCAAACTCTGCATCCCCCTCCCTCTGTACATTACACAACCCATCTATGTTTGTAGTTGGAGGCAGAGACAAGAGGATCTCTGAGCCTCTCCTGGGCTGTGAATTCACTTTGGTGGGTCAAAGATTTCACAGCTTTGGGCTAGAAAGAACTAGGGTTTTCCCTGGCCTGTTTTCTGGCACCCACTGTCTACTGAAGAACAGTAAGTTCCTAGATTTAATGCTGTAAATGTTTTCGTGCATATGTTCAAACCATGCCATTCCTTGTTGCCTCTGTTTTGGGGGAACTAACACATAACTCTTTGTTGTAAATGGAAGGCATGGACTTTGAGATCTGAAGATAAGTTATTTTAATTGACATTTTGCATTCCAGGCCTGTTATGAACGTGGGAATGAAGTTAGAGTGGTGCCCAAAACGTCCGCTTCCACTGATTCCCCTTGGATGGGACTTGCCAAGTATGCCTGGTCAGGGTGAGTACAGGAGCAGAGGAGCTGTTTTCCCCCTTCATCCTTCCCTGCTCCCATTCTCTTCACTTGGAGCATGCTCGAGTGACCAATTCCTCTTCCTTCCTGACTGCAGGTATGTGATCGAGTGCCCCAACTGCGGAGTTGTGTACCGCAGCCGACAGTACTGGTTTGGCAACCAAGACCCTGTGGATACCGTGGTGAGGACAGAAATTGTGCACATCTGGCCAGGTGTAAGTCCACTTGCATACGTTTGTTTCTTGTCCTTTTAATTGAAGGGGAAACGATTAGGCTGCCACAGTAGCAGGCATTCCACCCCTGTTGTGTTAAATCATCCCATTTCAGGAGATGTTGGCGATGAGAGACGTTTTACATGCCCAGGCCATTAAAGCCAAGTTTGAAACCACCATGTTGTGTCTTGGAGACATGGATTGAGAAATATGTAAACCAGATCTCTCCTGTCCAGCTTCAAAAAATACTTCCTGTATTTTTCCTGGTTCATCTCCTTACCTCTCCATTAAGATCCATCCTAGTGTGTTTAGGCCACACATTCCAAAGCAAAGAGTGAGAGGAAGGAACCAGAGCCATGCATTAGGATCTTCCATGCCCCAAACAGAGCTCCTATTTTGAATTCCTTCTAAGGAATTTACATGAAGATCTGGGGCGTCCCAGTCAGTAACAGAAGTCTAATTTCCTTATGTGGTTGCACCGGTGAGTTACTTTCTTTCTCCAAATAAAAGACAATGTATATCTTCTAATATTTGGTAGAGGTCAGCAGGTCAGCAGCAGGCAGGCACAATGAGATGTTAATTGTGCTGAATATCCATTTTTGTTGCAGACGGATTGCAGTCTGAAAGACAACAACAATGCTGCTCAGCGCCTCATAGACGGGATGAACTTTATGGCACAATCCGTGTCTGAACTGAGCCTGGGACCCACAAAAGCAGTGACCTCTTGGCTGACGGATCAAATCGCTCCAGCCTACTGGAAACCCAATTCCCAGATTCTGGTATCTAGCAGTCTTGCATGCTGATGAGAAGTCCTTTTCCTTTCCCCTACTTCTCTTTCTCCAAAGAGATGAAATAATGGTTCATTGCTTGATGAAATGCCTCTGTTGTGTTCTACAAATCTGTTGCCTCCAGCAGACACAGTGAGACAGCCCTGTGTGCAGTCTTCCCCCTTTGAGGGCTCTCACTCTCCTGCTTCTCACCAGGAAAAAAGAAAGAAGCCTTTCTGCTTAAGGCTCAACAGCTGGGCCACAGACACCTCTGACGCAGCTGCCAATCCTGAGCCTCATGACAAAATGAAATGTGTCCATCGTGTGGTTAGCTCTGAGGCTCCCGTAGATGCTAATGACCCCTTCACACCTGCTTGCCTTGCCCTAGCTTGTCTCAGGAGGCCTTTAGCAGAGAGCTGTGTCCTCACCATAGGAGCCGGCTCCTAGGTTAAGGTCCCTTTGCCCCCCCAAAAAATATTTGAGCAGGTTGGGGTCCGCAAGTTGATGGGCATTGCCATTCAAATGGTGTGTGTGCATTGCGACTTGTGATTGATTATGCGGGGTGGAGCGTAAGCCCACCCAATATTCAAGTTGGCACTCCTGTTCCACACACACACACACACACACACACACACACACACACAATGCCGTATCAGGTGTAGGAACAAGTGGATATGGCTTGAGTTCCCTGCTGGCCAGATGTTCCCACCACCAATTTAGCTGACTGAAAGACTAACAATACCTCTTTCACCAAACTACTTAGTCCAATGGCTTGTTGTCGTGTTTTTTTATCTCCTTCAGAATTGCAGAAAGTGTGGCATCTCATTTAAAGATAATGACACCAAACACCATTGTCGGGCTTGTGGAGAAGGTTTCTGTGATGGTTGTTCATCCAAGACCCGCCCTGTTCCCGAACGTGGCTGGGGCCCCACACCAGTGCGAGTATGCGATGGCTGCTATGACGGCAGGGGCGTTCAGTTAGGTAATCCCATCCTGACCATAGTAGGTGTGTGAACCAAAGGGGGGAAACCTATAACCTTTTGTGTGTCTGTTGGTGTATCATGTTGTGCTTTTAAATGCTTGTCCCTGTTGCCTTTTGTCACCTCCCAGCTGAGATTGAGGTCAGGCTATGTGAGATATGTGATTGGATGTCTTGCTTTGATTCTTCAAAAGCAGCCATGGGGTCCCTGAATTGGATTGGGATGGCATCACTGGAGGAAGCTGTTAACCTGTGCTATTTGCATCATCTAAATAATGTGTGTGGAACCTTTGGCCCTCCACCTGTTGTGGAACTACAACTCCCAGCAAGCATGGCCAGTGGCTAGGGATGATGGGAATTGTAGCCCAGCAACATCTGGAGGACCAAAGGCTTCCCAACACCTGATCTAAATACACCCCAAAGTCACTATTTGCCCCATGGGTGGGAGAATGTTCTGATTTAAGGCCTTCTGGTTGCTTATGAAACAAATCGGGGAATCTAGCTGTGGATTTCCAACATCTCATCTCTTTCATTAGAGGTTTTAAGCAGAAGCTGGGTGGCCACCTATAAGGGATGTGGTAGCACTGCATTTCCTGCATCAGGCAAGATGACCTCCTGTCCCTTCCAGTTGAGTGATTCGTCTAGTTTGGACCTGACACTCAGCTGTGGTCCTTCCTGTATCCAAAAGTAGAGGGCAATTCCCACCAAACAGCAGAATAATGAGAAAGCAAAATGAAGGAGCATAATAATAAATTTTAGTTTCCAAATTTCTCAGTGCATTTACAATTGAAGTCTTCTTCCTCCATGAAAACAACTTACCTAAATCTTAAGAAATCGCTATTCAGATTGAATTAAATCTCCTTCATTTTAACTCTAGAATTAATGGATTTATTCACCGGTTGTAAGAAAATGATCTGTTTAATGGCAATAGAGAAGAACAGTGTGTATGTACTGAGTAGCTTCCCCAGAGGAAGGAAGGACGTTGTTGATGCTTTCTTGTCATTCTGCTCCTGAAGCTGCTCAGTTCCAAACCGACACTTTCATCATAGTTGCCCATGGACCCTGGAGAGCTGACTGGGCTGATGCTGTCATTCTTTATTTTGTTTTGTTTTGATTTCTGATGAGCACTGAGCTAATTGAACACAGCAGCTATCATCTTTTCTTACCCAGGAATTCCCAAGGCATTCTGGATTAATAAAGATGGCAGCAGACAGCTGCTTTGCTCGGCACATTGCTGGGGAGCACCAGGCTGACTGCTGCCACCCATCTCTGCTGCTGCCATGCTGAGCTTACAAGGGGAGGAGGTGGCAGCACTCAGTCTGGTGCTCGCTAGAGAAGCCTTGTGTGCAACCTTGGAGGGCAACCTGCCCAGGGCTATGCCAGAGCTGTTTAGGACTCTGGTAACATACCATTTCAAGACACTTGTGCATGATTCAAGCTAGGAGAACATATTATAGAGGTTGCTTATACACCTGTGGATAAATGAGAGTTGATTCAACAAGGTATCATGGTGTTTGTACAGATGAAAAAATTTCAGCAGTGAGCCTGTTGTGAAATGTACCTTCCCCTGCTCCAATCAAACGCAGGAAAGTCCTGATGTTCTGGTTTTCAGATGCTGAATTTGATCGTGTCAATTGGCTAGCCATTCTGTCATTCACAAATCCACTTCCTTCTCAAAAGCAGTTTTATAAAGCTTAACACATAACTTGTATTATTATTATTATTATTATTAATAATAATATTTTTAAAGCACTGAACCAATGTTTGACGAGATGGCTAGCTAAGATCCTTGTGTTTTAGGTTCTCTCCCCGACCCCCTACCCTGCAAAGCAGGCATCCACCGGAAGCGTAACATGAGGTGGTGCCATTGCAAGAGTGGCAGCGGTGGTTGGGAAGAAGACAGGAGTGGCTGGTGCAGTGGGGTGGGACAGAGTGGCAGTGTGGCAAGGACTTCGCTGGGGCAATGGTGGGAGTGCCAGACTGGCTCTGCCACTGAACCAACACATCCCTGATCTTGCCACTGCCAGTAGCTGGCAGCAGGGCTGCTGTACCAGGAAGGCACTCCTGCTGCATTAGTCCACCATGCCGGTCGCTTCTGAAAGCAGAGCTCCCTTCACAGCAGAAAAACCTTCCTCCTCTTTGAAGGCGTATCTGTTTGCATCCCAAAGAATCAATCACACACTTTTGTTGACTGTCTCAGGGATCCTATGGCATTACAATGAATTCAAGAACTCCAGTCACCCTTTTATCCCTGGTATAATGGGCCTGTTGTTATTTACAGGGTCTCTTAACCTGAAAGTGGGATGTGGGTGGCGCTGTGGGTTAAACCACAGAGCCTAGGATTTGCTGATCAGAAGGTCAGCAGTTCAAATCCCCGCGACGGGGTGAGCTCCCGTTGCTCGGTCCCTGCTCCTGCCAACCTAGCAGTTCGAAAGCACGTCACAGTGCAAATAGGTACCGCTCTGGCAGGAAGGTAAACAGCGTTTCCGTGCGCTGCTCTGGTTCGCCAGAAGCGGATTGGTCATGCTGGACACATGACCTGGAAGCTGTATGCCAGCTCCCTCGGCCAATAAAGCAAGATGAGCACCGCAACCCCAGAGTTGGTCACGACTGGACCTAATGGTCAGGGGTCCCTTTACCTTTACCTTTACTTAACCTGAAATAAAACAAAGGGGGATCAAGAACCTGTTTCTCCCATTTTCAGCTCATTTCCAACTCATGCTCATGTAGAAACCATGTCTTTAAGCATGGGCAGCTAAGTAAGCTGCAGATTGAACAATTTCTTGCCTAAGCATGAGAAATCATAGCAAGTTCTCCTATGGCAGTTAGTCCCCTCATCAGCTGCTACCTTGAAAACCTTCACAGTCACACAGATAGCCTATGCCACTGACAGGGTAGTGAAGCACAATAGTTTTACCATACTACTGTGAGGATATAGCCCTGCTTTGTGCCTTGCCCACTTGGCAGTAGCTGAAAGTAAAGGTAACAAGAAAGGCAAATTGTGAGCTTTCATCTCTTCTTACTCATGGATTCTGCCCACAAAACAGTTTTTGGTGGAATCGTCCTGGGGAGGTAGCCTTTGGTGAAGATCTCAGTGTGGAAGATCTATGGATTTCAGTCATTGTCCCCTACCAGGTTAGGGACCAACCACTGACTGCAGCTGGCTGCAACTTCTGGGGGAACATCAATTTTAATTCTAAATAGAACAGCTGTGTCTTAGGCTGGAGTTGTGCCTTTGTCTCTGAGCCCTAACTTCTGTCATGCAGATGTGCCTGAGGCTCCAACTGATGAGGAAGGGGGGACAGTGATTGCCAGGAAGGTTGGTGAAGCTGTGCAGAACACTCTTGGAGCTGTAGTGACTGCCATTGATATCCCGTTGGGTAAGTGCTATTGGTGCATTTAGAAACCTTTTAGCTTCTCAGTTCAGTGGGTATGTATAGAATTGGAGGCTTTTCTTTCCCCCTCAGCAAGTAGCACTTAGTGAAATAAAAGAAGTCCAGTGAAGCAGAAGACCAGGGCTCTTCAGGTGGCAGGTGTGGGGAATCTGCACAGGTACTGCCATCCTTCCCTCTCCCCCACCAAGTTAATGCTAAGATGCAGAGCTTTGCAATAGGTTGTTTTATTCTCTAAACCTGGTTCCCATACATAAGGTTGCACGCAAAAGCGTAAGCAGGGAAAACAGAAATCTTGGGCTTATCAACAACTTGTTCACTAATCCTTTATAAGCCACAGCCTGAGAATTACTTGAACCATCCTATAGATTAGTCTTAATCCTTCATTAAGAGCAGCAAAAACAGAGGTGGGTTTTGTACAGTCCCTCCTCCTCTTTATTGGTAACAAACAGAAATGGTGTTGTGGGTTTTTCCCCCTAACTCTCTGTAGGTCTTGTGAAGGATGCTGCCAGACCTGCCTACTGGGTGCCCGACCATGAAATCTTACACTGCCACAGTTGCCAGAAGGAATTCAATATCAAGCTGTCGAAGCACCACTGCCGTGCCTGTGGCCAGGGTTTCTGTGACGAGTGCTCTCTGGAGCGCAGAGCTGTCCCTTCCCGTGGCTGGGATCATCCTGTCAGAGTCTGCTTTAATTGCAATAAAAAGCCCGGTGACCTTTAACCCTACCTACCTTTCTGGGTCCTCCGTAACACCGTAGCTTCTCAGGGTTAGATAAAACAAAAGTCACCCTTTTAAACCTTTTGCAGCCAGAGTGCATGCTCCTGATCTCTGGCCCTTTTCCCCCATGTGCAGATTTCTATAGGATTGCTGAACAGCTAGTTTTAACAAGTTCTGCAGGACTTGGTCAACTTGGGATGTATGGAGAAGCTTGCAGTAAAATGAGGAATCCAAAAATCCAGTGTATTATATACCAGTTTAAAGTATGTATCTCTATATCTATATTATTGAGTATGTTAAGAATGCAGCTGGCTGATGAAGCATTGATGATTTACAATTAAAACAAGCAAAGGTAAATAGAACTGTTTTCTGAAATGTAAAGGGGGTCAAACATACAGCTTCTTGAGTGCCTTGGAATTCTTTTGTGTGAAGCATTTTGCTGTTTGTTTACAGCATCTTAGACTTACAAAGGCTTTGGTTCTATACACCTTGAACTAACCGTTGTTCATACTCCCTGTTTCAGACAGTGAGTCCTAAGCTTTTGGGTCTGACCCTTTGGAACTCCCATCACCCATATTTATTTTACCCCAGATGGCTTGTTCTGTTTATAGGGCCTTGTCATCCAGAGCTAAGGAGTTTCCTCATGGCTGAAAACAGCCAGAGAAATGAGGAAGCTGCTCTGTACAGGTCCTGATAAAAATATGTGCTGCTGCAGAAAGGATGGTAATCTTAGAAGGGCCATGCGCTAAAGGCAGTGGAAGTATGGGAGGAATCAAACAATGTAACACAAAACTTAACGCTGGTCTTCTAACAGCTATTTCAGCTTCACTTTGGGCTGACGAGGCCTTATTTCTCTTGTTCACATTCCTCTATGCTTGGTTTTCCTTGTTGATGGACTCTTCCCCGCCCCCCCATCAAAAATCTTCAGGCTAAGAGCAAAGGTAAGTACTAGGCAAGACCCACAAACCTGCAGTGTAGTGTTTGCTTAGCATCTTAGTCACTTGTCTTCTGTAAATGGTCCCAAGTATAGATTCTTAGCAGTATCTATGTGAACCACCCTTAAAGCACTCATATAAACCAACTTGGAAAACAGTGATGTACTTCTGATGACATCGGGGGATTGTCTTTTTGGAGGGAGAAAACCCTGCATTGAACCACTTTGAGACACTGATCAAACCACTGAGTAAAATCGCATTAGACTTTGATGTGGATCTCTGCTTCCATGACAAGAGACCTTCAGAAACCCAATCAGTTTGAAGAATGAATCCTTCTCCTTTTTACTCCTGAGAATGGCACATTCCCATGGCAGAGATTTGTCGTCACTCATAACAGCTGGAGTTTGGCATGATAGTCAGGCACAATACCCTGGCACTGTTGTTTCTCCCACTTATTAAAATATAACCTTGTATACCTTGATGACTGACCCCTATTTTAGAACTGTAATATGAAATTAAGTGCTATAAAGGACTATCCCTTCTGAACAAGTGTGCTGATTTCTTCTGTATATCTACCTAATCTTGCTGTGTCTTGGGAAGGGAGAGACAGTTTCCGGCTTGCATGCCAAAATGGAACTGGATTATGTAGTAGTACATTCCTGCTGTCTAAACTCTACAGGGATTAATATGTGTTTTGTAACTAGAAACTAGGTTTGGGGTTTTTTTTCTTCAAGGGATAGAAGTGGGAGAAGTTATCTTGTAGTGATTTTTCAACCTAGGTAACTGCACTTTGAAGTGTTTTATTTTTGACTCTGTGGTGGAAAATACAAGTGAAACCTGTTGTGTAGTCCATGCCCTCTGTATGTTCTCCATGCATGTAGGTATTCTACCATGTTATTGCACACCCAGAGACCACCCTTGGCATTCCTTGTATAAAATCTTCACTTGTAAGCTTCTGTTTCGTTGACTTGTCTGGGTTTTGTTGTTACCACAGAACAGCCTCATTCTCTTAAAGCCAGCTATTGCATTTCTACAATGCGTGCCATGGTGGGTTCAGTGTATCTGAGGGATAACAGAAAGCCTGTTAGCACCATCTCATTCTCTCTCCTTGCCCTCCCCTCTCCCCTTAAGTCACTTAGCTGGTTGTAGAAAGTGGAGAAAGCTTATATGTGGCAATGCTCTTAAGAACTGGCTGTTTCCACAAAGTAGAAATAACGTGCCATAATTTTTAGGAGATGGGGAAGTTGAACCTGTAATTTTGCTTGGCCCTGCAATACTCAGTATTATATTGGAAACAAGAGGGAGATTTATGCTTCCAAGAGCAACTTCACACTGGCTGCTTTCCCTTAGTTTCAAAATCACACCCAAGTAAAAGATTGGAATCTCCAGATACAAAAGGACTCAAGGCATCAATATAATTAGGGTGCCTTTTTTTCTAGACAAGCTAGGTATCTGAATGACTACAACCCCTCAGATAAAAGATTAGCTGTATCAGTAGCAAACCAAACAAATCTAGAAAATTTTCTAGCAAGAAACAAGACTTCAAACTACTGGGGCTCTCTATGAGAAATACCATTTGTGGGATTCTGCTAACCTGCCACAGCTGTGGAAGCCCAGCACAAGGACTTTCAGAGTTTAGCGTTTACCTGCACCTCAAACATAAGGAGAGTCTTCTGGTTCAGGCCAAGGACCCATTTAGTCTAGTATCCTTTCCGCAATAGGGAGGGCCTGTCCACCCATTACCCTGAGGCAGTCACCATGGACAGCAGATCCGGAAAGGAAGGTGAAGGGATCCTCATGAACCTTTGCCGCTCCTTTGTCTGCAAATATGTGCTGCTGCTGTCATCCCAGTCGCCCCCTAAGGGCGAACGGTCCCTCTGGTACCTCAGAACAGGAGCTCGGAAGAAGCTCTGAAGGCCAAGAAGCACGTCACTTGCTGCCTCCCGAGTTTGTCACCTGTGGCTGCTGCCTGGAAACAGCAAGGCCACTGCTGTCGCCATCTGCTCCTCTCCAACCTCCTTTCCCCCTCATCACCTTCAGCACGCTGAAGTGTCCCTGGGCCACCTCCGGTTGCCTCAAGTGGTGGCAAAGGTGGGGGACGTGCACCATTTTATGTTTTGCCTCAAGTGATTAAAAAGCCTGGGGCTGGCATTGCTGCATGTGTAAATACTTTTTTTTTAAAAAAAACCAGACATTACTGAGGTATTTTTCCAGCCAAAGCCAGACCACCTCAAGTGAGCCATTGGAGCAGTGGTTTTGAATCAGTGTGCTGTGGCACCCTAGGGTGCCTTGAATGATGGTTGGGGTGCTGTGGGCAACACTGGCCTTTGTCCCTCGTTCCTTCCTTCCCTCCTCTGATGCCCTCTTGCGTCTCTGCCTCCCAAAGGCATGCATAGCTGTTTGTTGCAGAACCCCTGGCTACAAGCTCAGCAGGTGAATGTTGCCTCTGGGGCTGGCCAGGTGGTGCTTCCCAGGCCCTTGTGGGGAAGTGTGAGGAGGCATGTCTCTTTGGGGCAGGGGCGGCAGCTGCGGCTGCCCAGAGGACCCCCGAGGAAAGGGGGCTGAGGGAACACTCCACAAGGGAGGGTGTTCAAAAAGGGGTGAGGGGCTGCCAGCTCTGCAGGCAAGGGGTGACATAACTGGGCTCCACAAGATAGAAGGTAGTTGGTCAAGGGAGCCATGGACTCAAAAGAGGTTGAAAACCTCTGCATTAGAGGGATATGCCTAAGGGAGCCTCGGGGAAATGGCATTCCTCTTCCTTAAAAAAAAAAAATGACAAATAAGCAAATGTACCAGGCTAACATAACAACTATGAATGTCCAAATTAAGTTTAGTGTGCACAAAGTCAATAAAAGGAAGGCAAGATATCTGAAAAGCCTTCTCTCCTTCCCTTTCCACCTTGCTGCTTCCCATCTCATAACTGGGATTTTATCAGTAAGAAGGGCTTATATGCCAAAAATATCAACCTTTGCCATGGACTTTAGTTACACCCTTTTCATAATCTGTTGACAAAAAGAGATGTGTGTATTGGTGCTAAATTAGTGCAGCTAGTGGTAACTAGTACAAAAAGATACGAATAAAAATTAGCAGATTTTTCAAACATATATAATTTTATTTGTATGGCACCTTTCCATAGTTAAAACTATGCTCATGGCAGCTTACAAAATGAAAAATACATAATTATTAAAAGTAGTCATAAACAAAAAAACATCAAAAAGTACACAACCACATAAAAAAAATCCATATAAATCATAAAATCCAACATAAAAATACAAAAAAAGTAACAGTAACAACCCCCCACCCCCACCTCAGTCAGTAGAGCCCCAAAGTCTGTTCAGCGGCCTTAGCTTTTGTGGCTGAAGTCAGTCAGGGCCCAGGTCCTCCCAGGCCAAGTGGGAAAAGGCTTGCAGGGCAGGGGACAGCTCTCCCAGGGCTCACAGCCAAGATGGGAATTTAAATGGGAAGCCAAAAGTAGCTGTCTGCTCACAAAGGAATTGTCATAAGATAATACAAATTACTGAAGTGTCTTGGCTTGCCATTATAAAGAAAGCAGGAAAAGCTGATACACCCCTGCCAAACTGAAGTTTAAATCCCACATAGGTTTTGTATAAAATGAAATAAATATTCTTCACACACCATACCATGAACAGCCCCACAAACAGGGATTTCCCCGGTTTACATAGTCTACAAGGCGCAGTGCATGGTTCACCCATCACACAGGTGTGTTTCTCAGTCTGGGATCCGGCTGTAGTAAGATGAAGTAACCATGCCAAAACATACCAAAAAAAGTTACAAAATTAAAGGCTTCAACTATTTCGTGACAAAGTTATCATTCGTTTCCAACGTGGCAGCTGGCAAATGGAAAGATAGGCTTAGATACTGGTTTAAAAAATGAAGCATTTCTTCTTTTGTTTACAATGAAGTATTTGAATTCAGCCTTCACTATATATTATTTCAATGTAAAGATTCAATGTATAATAAGAGAAATATCAAAGTCTGTTTTACAGATTCAGTAAAAACAATCATATTTTCCCCAAGCCTACTGTTCCCCTTCTTCAAAAGGTAACTGCAAGTCACCATTCTTTCATTAATTGATTTATGGTGACACGTTTGATTTCTCTACATGAAAGCACTGGGAAGGTCATCCAGAGTCTTCACTGTTGTGCCTTATCAGGATAGGGTTGCATTCCTCTCAAGGGGCAAGAATACAGTTTAGTGGTTCTCTTGGACTCTGTGGAAGAGCCAGTGGCTAGGAGTGCCTGCTACCAGCTTAGGTTTCTGCAGCAGCTTGAATCCTATCTGGAGAGGTTTACGGGCCAAAACAACAGGCCAACCACTAGAACTGGCCAAAGCTTTTTTAAAAAAGCAGATACCTGTCCCCACCTCTAAGCAAAGCACTCCTGGTCATTCCCTGATCCCTCAGAATTATTAGGCAGTAGCAGGTGTGCTTTGCTGGAAATGTAGCAGGGGGCTAAGATGCACAGGCTTCCGCCACCTGCTACGCTCTCTTCCTTTCCAATCCTATAAAGAATTTTTATTTATTCATTCTACGTATTCCACTTTTCTTTTAAGGAGCGCAAGGTTTCTCCCACCCTCTAATCTTTGTCACAACAGCCTTGTGAGGCAGGTTAGACTAAGACAGTGACTGGCCCAGGGCAGGATTTCAACCCAGGTCCTAGTCTACACGGGGTGTGGAGGCAGAAAGGAATAGCAAGCGCCAAGGAATCCCAGTTAATAATAATAAAAAAGAAGGAATGGTGAGGGAACTTGGTGCACACTAAAGGGGTGTCTGAGAGAGCCACATTCAGTACCTCCAGTCCAAAATATTTAATTTATTCCTACTCGTCAAAAAAGCCTACAGTGTCTTAAAATATTTTGAACATGCAACAGACTCTTGGTTATGCTTATGAACAAAGTCACAAGTTATACACAGTTCATTCAAAAGCATCATATTCCAGATTCTCCTTCTCCAGGGGGTTGAGGTGGTGGTTGCCTGTAGTATGAAATTACAGTTTTGACAACTGAGTAGGTCTTTGTACACCTAAGTATCTTAAGGATTCAATGACCCACTTAAATGAAAATTGTTCCCTGCAATGAAACAGCCCAGCAGATCAGTCTTGAAATACTGTGCTGATCCTCATTGGTAAGGAAGGTTTTCACTTTGCGTCTAGGAATAAGTGCCTTATATTGTTTTTGAATGCTAACTACAATATGTCACTTGCCACTCCAGTGGAAAAGTTAACTCAATGAGTATACTCAAATCCACACCCCTGGGGGACCTTCAAATCAAATATATCTGCAAGCCATAAACACCTGTCATATCCTGTTCCAAACTCTCATTAAAACCATAGATGAGAACACCCAGAACTGTTTTCCACATCAAAAGTCTTGTCTTTTGAGTTTTGGTAGGCTTTTTGGAGCCTTTGAAAATGATGCTTAACAGTTATTTCAGCAAAAGCTGTGCTGATATTTCCAAAACTGTCTTCCAAGCCCCCAAAGGCGGGCAACAGTCTCAATTTCTGTTCTGGTGCGGCGGCAGCCATCTCTCACTCCTTACTCATTTTAGAACTGCAAGCTGCTATTGTGGATTAGGTGTCATCAGACATGCTGGTATCTGAGCTCCAAGTAAAATAATTAAATTCCTCCTTCAGCTGCTGTTGTCTTAAAAACCATACCACTTTTCCAGCGACTTTGCAAAAATGTTTGTTATTGTGCTGGAATGGATCTGCGGTTTCAAATCCACCATCCACTGAGAACTTCAGTCTCCCTTTATTTTTTAAGAAACATAGTGGAATGATGAAGATGCAGAATCTCTAAAAACAGCAGCAGCAACAAATAACAAACTTTCGCTTAAATTCTTAAACATTTGAGTTTAACACAAAAAATCTAGATTTCAGTAAGCAAAGTTGCCGAAGAACAGTCAAAATAAAATCTAAATCCACTTATTTTAAAAAGCGTAAAATGGTGTGCTGAACAGGTCAGGTTTAGCATAAATCTGCACGCACTTGTTCCCTATCCATCACAGTAGAAACATACTTTGGGAAGCAAGTATTTGTTGTGGTTGATTTATGTCACTTGAAATATCTCTCAGATAATTCTAGTTCTTAGGACGTTGGGAACACGAGCAGACCCACTTCAGAGACTCTGCAAGATGGCATAGCTTTTGGTAAGCATTTCTAGCAAATTACAGAAGCAAGAAAAATATTATGTATTGAGTAATCAGCAAGCTCAGTAACAGAAGCAAGAATGGTATAATCAGGATTTTCAGAACAGTAGCCATTCTGCATGGCATGGGCAATATTCCTGCAGGTTGCTTGCACTGCCGATGAAAACACCCTTCCTCGATAGCACTGTTTTACTATTCCTGTGGGCTTATATAAAACCTATAAGCTCTCCAAGTAAACAATTAGGAGCAAGCATGTAGCATGGAAACTGTAAAGTGGCATATCTGAGGACGCAGGTATACTGAATGTTTTCTTCTATGAGTTTCAACATCTGAAGCTGACAATATGCAATAAAAATCAAAGAACTGTGTTTGAAAATAGCAAAAGTAACTAAATGCTCCCATGACTTTATTCACAATATTCTGAAATATGAAAACTGAGGAGAAAAGTGTTCACAAAATAAGAAAATAAAGAATGTTAAAGGAAAGAACCACAGCCCACCTCCGTACAACAATATGCAGGGCAGACAGCCTCCACATTTTTGTTCTCCATCACTGAGGTGGAGTGGAATTGTCCGCTTCGTTGGCAGACAGACAATATGGATCGTCTGTTTTATAGGAGAAATAATGGAGATCCTGCTTGACAGCCATAAGCAAGCCGGGAACCCCTCGGGAGCCTCCAAGGTGTGATGAAAACTCCACACTTGGGATGGAGTCAGTGGAAAATGGATGTGGAGAAGGGATAGTCCGTAGCAAATGAGCGTCTTGGAGACTCCAAATTCGTGTATAACAATCCTGACCCACTGAGGAAGGAAAAAACAAAAATTCTAGCACCTAACAGCCCATTGTGTCCATTTGATGAAATACTTGTTACACTTACATTTACATATCCCTGTCTCCGCAATCCTGCGAGGCTGCTTGCTGCAGCTGCAAGAGTTAAGCCAGGAGGATGGGACTGATTGTGGATTTATGGAGATGGTGGCCAACAAAATCAGAGGCCAAGGATAAAGCTCAGCCATTTGTGGAGAGTAAAACACAAGCCCAGGAAATACATATGTGGAAGAAAGGGCAAATGAATCTCCCAGAGAGGAGAAATTTTCTGAAAATTTGGGTCAGCAGACTAAACACATTTTGTGGAGTCCTGGGCATGTTTCCTGTCAGCTATTAAGATTTCTTCACAATTCAAATGCAGGACAGCATTATTTTCTATTTATAGGTTATATAAGTCTGTTTGAAACACTGGGCAGCTGCTGCTAGCCAGTGTGGACAACACTAAGGCAGATGGACCAATATTTTGACTTGGTACAGTTACTGTGAGTGAAATGCACTGGATCCAGTGGCTGAACAACGATGGAAAAACTCACTACACAGCCCTAGAGATATATAAAACATTTGTCAAAAACAACGGCAGACAGCTTTGTCTGAAAAGCCTTTTTTAGGCAAACTCCATTTTGTGCATGACCATGTGCCCTACCTGCTGTAAGAAGCCCTTCTTCCTCATTGACATGCAAAGGCAGAATGCTGTGTTCATTGTGATGACCGTGATATTCTTTCACACATTTTAGTTTTCTCAGATCCCAGAGTTTTATCTGTAAATGGACAGAGTAAGAGAACAAACACATCACTTAAAGGAAAATCCTCGGAATGCTTAGGCAAGGCAGTAAAAACAGTATTCATGGAATATTTCGTGAAACAAACTGGATCTCTACCCGGCCTGCCATGTCTGCAGCCAAGAGGTACTGCTCATCCTTCAGAAGATTCACAGATGTGACTGCCGAGTCATGAAACAGCCGGAGGCTTTTCAACCCTTGCCCTGTATTCATGGGGCGGCGGATATCAATGCTGAAAATCTCCCCTGAACGGCAGCCATTATACAGCACTGGAGCCTACAAAAACCAAAGAACAAATTCAGTGGATTTCAACACTGCCTTACTACTTGTACCCAAACCCTCCTTCTTGGGTAGCGAGGGTTTGTGTACCTGGGCTGTTCCCCCACCTCCATTTTATCCAAGCAACAACCATCTGAAATAAGCTACATGATACCAACCAAAGAAAACCAGGCAAATTCAATGACTAGGATCTGAACCCAGGTTTTCTCCACCAAAGCTCAGTGCTCTACTCCATAGTACAACTTTACTGTATCCTCAAAGCTTGTTTAAGTTGAGTGGTGACAACATTAACCACAGAAATTCAGGGCTATCATTGCCTGGGTCTGCTTGTTGCACAAAAAGTCTCTCCTACCTGGGTGGCAAACTGCTGTGCGAGAGCATCACTGCTGATAGAAAATATCTGACGATGACCGGTCACTGCATTGGTCACATGGACTTGCTGACTTAAACCTAAGATGAAACAAAATGTCAGCACCAGACAAGTAATTAGCTCCATAATGATAGTGGTAAAGTATTGCACCTTACCTGTGCTAAAGTAATTATCAGCCTGAGGATTCAGACACCAAGCACAGGACCAGGCTGTGGAGATCTTGAAGCTGCACAGCATTCCAGGCTGGTCTCCTAAAAAGAAAAAGGAAGAAGCCATTAGGAAAGCATCCTCAACACCAGGTTTGTCTCCCAAAAACGGTATAGGGTACCTATCTTTTATTATTCACACCACTGTATCTTCAAAACATTCAAATGCAAAAAACACTTGAAGAGCTTCTGCCACATTGAACTGCTTAGCTGACGACCCAATGCCTGCTTTGCCTGCCTGCCAGGGAGCAAGGCCATAATCCACTTAGACCAAAGCAGTCTCATTTACTTTAGTCAAACTGCTTTGAGGAAGGAATTATGATGAATAAATTGCACGATGCATCCCTAAATCCCATCTTTTATAAGTATGCCCTCTACCCAAAGCATATGCTTGCCTCTTTCAGTGGCTGAACATTAGCAACGTGCTTCGGACATAATTTTAAAAACCATGTTCAATAAAGGGAGCAAAACAATTACCGACAGAAGGCTGACTAGTTACCTAAACTAAACCAACAAAAGCCAGAGGCCTGGACATAAGGCAATGTCAGTGTTATTCTTATAACATTCAGAAAAATCATACTTGGGAACTGTAAAACTCGTATGTCTCATATAGGATCTCCGCATGCCTAAGACTTCACCCAACAGATATACACTACCTGCATTAGAGTTATTGAACAAAGATGCTGGAAGCAGGCTGGCACAACCGAGAGTTTCTGCAATGCCCATGAGGCACAGCTTGATGGAGGTAGTTAAGGATATTAAAGAGACAATACAGACAGCTCTCGCAGGAACAGAATGTGTCACTTTAAATCAGCCCAAGAGGCAGATCTCCCTCTGCCACAGTTGCACTAATAAATATTTCACTAGAAAACAGGAGATTTCAGAGCATTTCAAGATGTACAACAAGCACTATCAAGAAAGCATCATAGATAAAAGTGTTAACTTACGGGGTTCCCCACCCCCATTTAAACCAATGTCTCCAATCTCTGCTCCCTACTTTTAGCATGGATACTAAGAATAAACAGAGGGGGGAAAACAGATAAATGATGGAAGTCATGTTCCTCTCCTCTTTCTACCACAAAGCACAAAAACATTGCAGTAGCGTTACTTAATTTAAGTTCAAAGCCCCAGAACAGAAAACTGAATTTTCTAGAGTCATACTGAAGAGAACACAATTTTCATGTTTTTTGGGAGGGATCTAAATGGTGCACATCCTCCATGCGTGCCTGGAGTTGTTCAGCAACCACCCGTTCAATCACCTTGCCCAAAAACAGAAGATTTGAGACTGGGCGATAGTTGGCCATATTGGCCAGGTCCAAAGATGTTTTTTAAGAAGCGGTTTAATAACCACCACTTTCAGCAGGTCTGGGAAGGCTCCCTCACAGAGAAAAGCATTCACCACCCCGTGGAGCCCATCGCCTAGCCTGCTTTTATGAGCCAGGATGGGCAAGGATCCAGGAGACATGTGGTTGGTTTCACTTGTCCAAGCAGCCTGTCCACATCCTCACTGGAATTGATCCCATGCAACATCACCAGACAGGACCCTAACACTCTTCCACCCCAGCTTGGATCCCACTGTGGGGTCTACCTCTTTCTGAATCTAAGCGACTATCTGCAAAGAACTTTTCAAAATCATTGCAGGAGATAATTGGGGTTGTCACAAGGCCCTGATGGTGAAGGTGGTTCCGCTAGATTGTGAACCACTTGAAAAGAGTCTCCTGCTGCTGTTCTCTACAGGTGCAATAGAGGCGGTGAAGAAGGTCCTCTTCGCCGTCGCTATCACCACTTGATAGGCTCAACATTGAGCTCTACCCAGTGTTCGGTCTGACTCAGAATGAGTTTTCAGCCACCGGTGCTCTAGCAGTGTCAGCGATTGTTTCATCATCCTCAGCTCCAGCAAAAACTACAGGGCCACCCGGGCTCCATGCTTCGGAGCCAGACAGTCGATAGCACTTAATTTTTTTATAAGAAGGATATAACACATGGGAATCCGGATGACTTAGTGAGGCCCAACACACAGAATTCACCTTGAAAATAAACAAAAACAAACAAACAAACAGACAGAAAATGCCTATTGGAACAAGGATATATGAATGCAGATAGATTAACTGAACAGGCTAGTGATGAAAGTATAACCCTGCTCCCCCCACCCCCTGAAAATGAATAAGAAGCTGAACACAATCTAGTTAATAAATGAGAATCCATAGATTACATACAGATTGGCACAGCTCTTTAACCAGGCCTTTGGCTATTAAACAATTTATGGCCTTTCAAAAGTGTTTTTGTGTGGGATGTGTGTAAATATTTCTTTTTTTAATGTTAGGCATTTTGTGCTTTTATACTGTAAACTGCACTGCAATCTTTGGAAAAGCGTCTCATCCCTATGGTTATAAGGACTGATTTTCCACCCTCCAAAAACTTGTTTAAGCAGAGATGAAACATGTTCCCAATGTCTGGTCTTGGTTTAGCAGTCTTGCAATTGAATTCTGAAAAGAGCTTCCATATTCAAACCACCTATGAGTTACAATAATCTAACCTGGAACACAGATAACTGTGGCTAGGCTCTCACACAAGAGCAGACCAGCTTATGAGACCAGAGGCTTATCTAGTTCAACATCCCATGTCCCATAGTGGTCAAACCAGATGGCTATGGAAAGCCCATAAGCAGAACACAAGTAAATTGGTCCTCTCCAAGTGTTGTTCCCCAGCAACTGATATTCAGAAATCGACTTAAGTGCTCCACATTTCTGCTTGGTCTCAATAGTTAGGGTTAAAGAGAATAAATAAATTCTAAACTTGAAAGAAGGACAGAGCAGTACCTTGCGGTTTGTAAAATACAGGTTGTCGTACATTTCCACAGTAAGAGTATTCTTCCCCAAACCACTGAGGTTGACAATACCACATTTACATCCTCCATGCTCGACATCATTCACAGTGAATATTCTTTCAGAGGCACTGTCTGCCTGCAAAAGCAAGGGGTGAATTGCTGAGGGGTTACTTTTCCCCCAAGGAGGGCTCTTCCACTAATGAAGAAAATCGCAAGCTCATCTCAAAATGTTACAGAAAGATTATCAGTTGCCAAATGCCCCCTGCCCCAAGATCCAGCTAGTAGCTGCCATTCTTCCAAATGAATGGCAGAAGAATTTCTAAAGGTACCCATGGATGCATCTGGAAGAGATCATTCTTGCTGTAAGGTCACATTGCAACCTTAATACCAAGATAAATGACTGTCCTAACATAAGTAAAAAAAACAAAACAAACCCCCTCCAACTTACCATTATCAATTTAAAATTGTTGCTTCCACAAATAGAGGAATCTGGGGTCTCAATTTCCAATTTCCTTCTCTGCATGCAATTCACTTTTAATTCATGGATCGACCTACGTCAGAACGAGGAAAAGAGAACAACCAAGGAAACTGGCATTTAATGTCAACAAAGCCAAAATCAGTATGAGAGCCAGTATCAGTGCTAACAATCAAGTGTTATTTTAGAGTGATCAGATAAATTAAGAGTGCTGTCCTGCGGCCCCTGGAGATGGTGTAGCAGCGGTCATAGGACAGATTAGATCTAACCCTTCTACATAACAAACAGAACTGTGGGTCAGGGAGAACCAGTGTCGCGAGCATCCTTCTTCAATGGCACCAGCTTCCTCTGACACCTTGGCCCAACATGATGCAGGGTCAAAAGGGTGGGGACATTCTAGGAAGCTGCTTGAGTCCAAAGCCCTCCTGGTTTCCTGATAACATTCCAAAACCCGGAAATTTACATACACTTCTGAACTTTATCTAAATGTATCCGGCCCCTTGTTTCCAACAGGAGGGAAATGAAAAACCAAAGTATTTTAAAAAATATTTTACACATGGTAATGGAAGGACTGCACTCTGTACTCCCTTCTATTTTGTCAGTGGAATCTGACAAGGCATTAACAGATGGGTGGTTAAAATGCTTTCATATTTCCCCACCAACTAGCCATAGGATTGTACCTGAACGTTCCCAAACCTATCATTTCCAGTGCAAAGTCCAATAGTGGGGGGTGGGGGGGGGGGGAAGAGAATAAATTGCAGTGTATTGCCTATCAACATCAATGAAATTCCATAGATGATATCCAATGTTCACCATACTCAAAGGAGACTTAAGCCTGCTGATTTGAATAAGTGGTTCCTCCCCTATCAACTTGCCAGATGGATCGATTCCCCCCACCCTTCACTGCTCTGGGGGTTCACCTCCACCTCCCCACCAGTCAATTTCAGGTGGCATACAGTGGTGGGAGGAGAGACGAGGGAAAGCCCCATCATGCAAGTGGAAGCCCTCGCATAGGGCTTTTGCTGATGGGGCTTGTAAGGTGAATCGCGCAAATGCATTTACAAGTGAGTTAGTTGGATAGCACCCTCAGTGACAGCAGCAATTAGACTGTTTAGCTGAAATAAAATCTAGTCTAATAAAGGCTGCCCTTTGGGAGGAAGGACGGGATAAAAATGGAGTATAAGTAACTTATATACAAGAACTACACGTTGTTTTTAAAATACTATGAACAGAGAAAGATTACCATTTGATCAAAAAAGTACTTTGATAACTATCTCTTCCACCAAATCAAGCAAAAGAGGTTTTAGGTAGGCTGCAAACCAAATAAATGTGAAAGGTATGTTGTAGATCCATCCTCCACATACTGTAGAATCTGATACTGATATATTCAGTAATTGGACACCTTGTAGTCACTCTGGTCTGTTAGAGAAGTTCCCCTTTTCCACAGAGCTTAAGAGAAAGAGCTTTGCAACATAAAAGGAATGTTAAATCATCTTACCTGCGATAGTTGATAGAGCTAGGCAAACCTAACTGCCTCTTGCGTAAAACGATTGAAGAGTTCAGCCCAGACCTGGATGCTTTCTGTTTAAAAATGGTGAAAGTGCACAATCATGTTCCTTGTGCTTAAAAAAATCATGGGCTGAATCCAACAAAACCATAAGCAGAACTATCACACAATGGAATTTCCTAACCTCCACATGTGTGCTTGAGTACACACAAACACCGTCCTGCTCTGGAGGAATGGGGGAACTCCCAAAGCAGTTTTTTTTCGGGGGGGGGGGGGGCTTTCAAGAAGGACAAAGGGTAGGAAGTTCCATTGCACCACTGGAAGTTGTTCATCCAATGACTTCATTGAATACAACTCCATGAACTCTTCATGTACAATCGTCACTCTTACATCAAGCAAGTGTGTGGACTTAACATAATCTTGTTCTATGTTTAATCAAATGAATAATGTAAGCTTTCAATTTATGAATTAAAGCTCGAACAATAAGATTTTCATACGTAAGAGAAACGTGTGAAACAGAAACCAGAATCCGGCATAGAATTACGTACCCTTACAGCAACTGATGGCAATGACCTTACGCGTTAAGTGAACCTAATTTGAGAGAATAATTAAGTGCAACAGCTCACCTTCATGCATTTCTCCTCCTCCTCCAAGAGCTTTAGCCTTTGACTCTCCATCCTTCTGTGCTGAATACTCTCATTGGTGAGAGGGTTGCTGTTGTTATGCCCAGGAAGCAAGCGAAAGTAGCGGTTCCTTTCAGGATCGTAGTAAAATCCTGGTAATTCTTAAAAAGAAATCAAACACTTTTAGCAGAACCCTCTTCCATCTTCCCCATAGATTACACTGCATAACAATGGACAAGCTTTTGTAGGACTTCATACAATTACTTTCTGTGGTAGGAAAAGCATCCACCATTGTAGTTTAACACAAGGAAGTAGCTGGTAGTTTTCTTACAAATAAATATAAAAACTCAGTGCAAAGGACAACTGTAGCTACTTACAGGGTGGATTTGATTTAAATCATGATTTAAATCACTAGCCAGTAAGACTTGATTTAAATAGGATGGGTGCATCCATGAGGAACTAAAAAAGATGCTCAGGATATCTTTAGGGGGAAAACCCGAATCATTCTTACTGAGTATAGTAGGAGATGAGATACCACAAGAAAGGAAAAAAATTATTCTTTTATGCAACCGCAGCAGCCAGGTTACTCCTTGCAAAGAACTGGAAAGGAAATTATATACCCACAAAAGAGGATTGGCTATATAAATTAACAGAATTTATAGAACTGGCAAAATTAACTGCGGCAATAAGATATCAAACACATCAGAAATTAAGGTCACAATGGTTATGGTTCGAAGAGTACATGAGCAAACACTGCTCTAAAGGTAACATGCTGGTATGTTTAGACTAAGCTCATAAAGTTGTCTTGATAATAGTATACTAAAAGAAATAATGTAGTGATACATTATTTGCAATGTAAATAAGAACTTGAATGAAAAAATGACAAGCACTGGTGGAGGGAAGTCACAAAGGTGTATTATCATCCACCTATTTTATGTACTTCTTTCTTACCTTAATTTTTTTCTTTTGTTTTTCTTCTTATCTTTTTTTCTTTTTGTTGTTATTATAGTTGCAAATGTATGTGTATTAATGTTTGAATGAACATCTAATCAAATAAAATAAATAGTTTTTTTAAAAAAGACTTGATTTAAATAATCTTTTTACAAAAAGACTCGTTCTTCCTGGTATAATCTTAATATTTACAACCAGATGAAGCCCTCATTTTTGGAATAATAAATTTTCAGAGTAGTTTTTACTGTTATAGCAAAAATTACTGATTTGGTTATACTATTAGAAATACATAGATAATTATGAAATTATTGTGAGATTTAATAATTTAACTATTTATATTTGGACAACTTTTCTGCTGTACTTTTTTGGAAGGAGAAAAATAACCATTCCCTTAATAACAATTTAAACAATTTATTTAACTAAAACAGTAACATTATAGCATATGTATCCATGTTTGTTAACTGATGTGGTTAAACAACTGACTTGCACAATTATTACACAAAGATCCCAAGATTTGTGGAGTTTTCTGCGCACGAGGTTGCACTTTCTGCGCACGAGGTTGCACTTTCATTTTTACAGATTCACACTTAGCTACTTGTGCAGATCTATTCCACTTCAAACAATCTATTCATTGAACCTCTTGGAATTCAGCATTTAAGAGGTATGTAAATTTGGAAAGGCACAATGGGAATAAGTTTTTTCCCTCAACTCTGTATGTTTATAACATTTTTCCTGTGACGAAAAGGCACGTTATATCGGCAGACACAAATTCACACTTCTGAGAACTGCAAAAACAAGCATCTGTGATAATATCTTCTTATTAGAAAAACTGCCCCAAATAATCTTACAGAAACCTCTGGAAGAGCATGACATTGTGAATGGATTAATGAAATTCATTTACAAAAAAATTTAAACATTGCATATAAAGCCTCATGCTGCATAATTAAAAACAAATCCTTATTAGAAAACTATCTTTAGAAAGATTTTTCCTCCAAAAGCATTTTATTTTTAAAAATCCAATTTAAATTTTAAAAAAAATCATTTTTAAAAATTTTTAAATCATTGATTTGTATCCACCTTGGCTACTTACAATGAAAGCAGCAAATCAAAGTTACTGCATTCACCAATTGGAATAGAGACAGCATAGTCATTCTTTAAGATTACTTTAACTTTGCACACAACTTTTTTAGCACATTATATTGGCCGTCTCCAAAAGGCTTCAGGGACGTTAACTCCTTTTACAATATGAACATGTATTATTTTCAGCTTTACTTTCCAAGAAGTTGCTTTGGACAGATGTACCTGATTTCTATCTGACCAGATATGGCAATTGTCCCCCACTCATCCCTGTTGACATTGCTAGAATGTGAGAATCTCTAAACCGCATATTAACCCTATGAATTTAGTAATGGAATTATTTGTCAATCATGCAGGTTGATGCAGCAGGGCAGTTCTTATGTACAGAAATGAAGATGGAAACCTCACTCTCAGTTGCTGAAGTTGACAACATGTCTGGCAGAAGCACCCTAAAGAAACCTGTATTAATAAAGATGGCATGGCAAGGCCTTGAAATACTCATTTATGTGAATTATGTTTGAAAAAATGTTTATATATATATATCATTTGAAAAAAAAAGATTTGACTTCAAGAAAGCCGCTACTTTCCATTTGTCAATTTAACTTGTCAATATTTTAAAACCGATTAAAATATTCCTTAGACACAGGTGGCAGGCACCCTTTGAAAAGTTGAGTGACAATACATGTCAAAGATCTCAAACTCATGAAAGCAGTGGGAACTTTCTTGGTAAATTCCTTACCCGGTGGTGGCATGTTCGACAATATTTCAGATAATGCAGCGGAGGGAGATTCATCTTCGCCATTGTCTGGGTACAGTGGTGCTTCTTGTCTATAAGAAGGAGATACATAAGTAAGAAAGATTCCATAAAATATTTGGTGGGTTAAATATTAAACAAGTACAAATATCAAATTAACTATCAGTGAAAAGGTTAAGAGTGAATTAAAAAGCAGGAAACTAATTTCAAGAAATGTCGTTACCCTGAGCAATATAAAGCCACCTACTCCAGTGTTCTATTGGGGAACTCAATTTTGTTAGGGAATGCTGAGGAAGAGAACGGAATAAGAAAAGGGAACATGTCCCCTGCTTTCTTTCTCTCTCTCTCTCCCTCTCCCGCTATTACATTTCTTTTCCCTCCCGCATTGGAAAAATGCCCCACCTCTCAGTATAATACTCAGATTCCACCTCGTCCAATATCCCCCTGGATCTTTCACTTCCAAGTCCTCCTACAACACTGCTTACAATAACCAAATGTTAAGTCCCATGGTCTACTCTATCCCAATATAGGAATCAATTTTACTGTGTGCATGCAGTTTATAGGCAGATTACCTAATCTCTACAGAGTTATCCAGAGCAACATACATACTTCAGATAATTTACTATTGACTCGGAGTGATGTCCACACAAACATTAGTATGCTATCTGTTTTAATAGGGGCAATCAAAAAATTAGCCATTTTCATCTAAAAGGCATATATCACATATGAACTGTGAACAAAAAATTAACATAAAACCCTAAAGACCTTCTTAGATAATGCTTAAGGGCCAAAACGCTTCATTGTTTATATATTTATTTTATTTAAAAAATACCTGTATACTTCAAATTCATAAAAACAATGAAAGCGGTTTACACCAATTATACGTACATATTGAAATCACATAAAATTTAAAATGATAGAAAATATTTTTAATTGTATGTGTTGTATATTTATTATTACTTTTCTTAACTATCTGCATATTTATTTCTGTAAACCACTGTAGAAAGTACATGAAAAAAATTAATGTTTCAGTTTTTCTGCTTCCTCTGATGGACACCGACACTGATGTTCTGCAGCACTGAGCTGCAAACTGAGTGCGGCAGGGCAACTATTGTGTCAATATTTAAGCGTGGACTTTCACTGTAAATATCCGAGACTCATCCATTCTATTTAAAGCATTAATCCTTAAAAATTTGAAAGTATCATCACCTACCCTAGCCTTGCTGAAGAAGTCCAGCGGTGGCGTATCCTCCAAGTCTGATTGGGACCTGGCCTTCGGTTGTCTCGCCAGCAGATTCTGCCTCGCCAACAGTTTCGTTTCATTCTGTGCACTGTACAGCACAACTTTCAGCAGTTTTGAAGAGCTCTACACAAATAACACCTCAATTCAGCTGCTTTAAAATCTGTGTTCACAGCCACATCATACACCCCGAAAGCACAAGGCTTCTCCCAAAGAATCCTGGGAATGGTAGCGTGTTAAAGGCTGCTGAGAATTGTAGCTCCCCCAGGATTCTTTGGGGAAATTATTTCAAAAAGTAGTTTGTGATACAGTGGTACCTCTGGTTACGTACTTAATTCGTTCCGGAGGTCCGTTCTCAAACTGAAACTGTTCTCAGTGGCGTAGCGTGGGTTGTCAGCACCCGGGGCAAGGCAAGTAATTTGCGCCCCCTAACCCGTGGATTTGCGCCCCCTAACCCTAACCCCCAGATGTTGCGCCCGGTGCGGCCGGCCCCCCCTGCACCCCCCACGCTATGCCACTGACTGTTCTTAACCTGAAGCACCACTTTAGCTAATGGGGCCTCCCGCCCCTGCCGCACAATTTCTGTTCTCATCCTGAAGCACTGTACATACCACTGTACATACAACATGTATTCTTCAACTTAAAAAACAAAAAATAAGGAAAGAAGTCCACCGGGCTAGCAGTAAAACCAGAGCTCCAGTAAAGCAACTCTCTGGATCCTAGCCGCTGCACAATAACATTCATCCAACTTACTCTCCGATTCATTTAAGACATCAAGCAAAACCCGTAACAAGCTTTCTGTGAGGATATAGGTATTGGATATTCCTACTACTGGTTAGTTTTGTCTTAGTATTATTAGCCTTGTACTGCAATTGTGTTGTTACGCCGACTTTAATGGAAACTGTTTCTATACCGGCTTTCATGGAAGTTGTTTATTTTTATACAAGCCAGAACTATCTAAAGAAGTGTGCATGCATACGAAAGGCCATACCAATAACAAACTTAGTTGGTCTCTAAGGTGCTACTGGAAGGAATTTTTTTATTTTGTTTCGACTACGGCAGACCAACACGGCTACTACCTGTAACTATTACTTTTATGGTTAGATTAAGTCAAGGGTCTCCTTAAGAGGAAGAAAGGCTATCCAACCCAACAAGTAAATCGAATTTTATTATTACGGTCACAGACCAGTTCCGGCTCACTTACAAGATCAGAAAAATCTTAAAACACAACAGGAATACATTGAATTGCAACTGGGTTTAACAGAGACGATTCCGATTTAGCAGCAGTTAAAAATATACAGTAAATCTTGACCACTAAAATATAACCTAAAATTATCATAACCCAACCAAAACCTAACCCACAGCTAAAGTCAGAGGAGAAAAAAAACAGCGTATTTGTGCCGAGGGGGCCGTAGCGGCCAACCAGGTGCCTGTGGGAAGTCCACAAACTCGGCAGCACACGCGCCTCTGCCCTGCCCGCTTCAAAGAGTGAAGCAAAGACCCATAACTTCCCGCTCCCCCCCCCCCGGACTCCGTCCTACCAGCCTCAAGCAGCAGCCGTCAGCAGCCTGCTTCCTTCCAGCTCCGTTTCCCTCAAAACTCTGGAAGTGGTCAAGGAGTCGCTCCTGCCTCTCCTACTCCGATTCTGCTCCTCCTCCTCCTCCTCGCTCCTCCCTCTGCTAGCGACTACATGCGCGCGCACGCATATCCCACCTAATCTTTGATCTCCAAGGTTCCAGACACCTCCAGCAGCGACGTGGCAGGGAAAACTACTCTCTGCCTCGCCCCCCGCCCCCCCGCAGCCCGTTCACTCGGAAGCTTTAAGCCACTTCGACTCAGCACTTCCTTCAGCTTCCCCCTTCACAACTGCTCTCTCATTGGTTCCCTTCCTCGTCCCGCCTCTCCGCCCGCCCGAAGCTTTCAATTGGTCGAATCGGGGTGCCGATCATATGCCGTTTTGTTTTCCTCGCCGGGAGAGAGAGAGAGAGATCCAGAGTGGCCGGACTATGTATCTAATGTCTCTCCTCGCGTCCCCTCCGCCCAACCCTCACTCGCGTGCGGTCCTCCTGCCTCGCTGACGGTCACGTGACTGTTTGGCGGCGGGGAAGGGGTTACTGTATAGTCCGTTCAGAAGAAGTAGGCGGGGCGCGGAGGATTCTCTGGCCACGCGACGAACCCGTGTGGGCGTGGCTTCGAGCAACTCGTAGAAACGGGTTGAGGAAACGGCGTCCCGCCGTCGGGAGAAGTTTTTGGTTTTGGTCTTACCTCAGAGATGCGCTGTTGTTCGGGGCGCGGGCATCGTGAGCTCAGCTCTTTCTCTTGAAAGCCTAGTGTTAAGATAGAAATAGTACAATCAGGGAGAAGTAAATCCTTTTAAAAAAGTTTTTATTTATACTTTACAATTTTATACATTTCATTAGTTTTACAATCAATTTAACATTTCAAAGTTTGACTTCCTTCCCCCTCTTTCTGCTGTTCCTTATTATTATTATTATTTAAATACCTTCCAAATTCATTTCATTTGCTCATTTAATTATTTACTTTCAATATATACCCTTATGAAACTGCAAATAAATCCTTGTACTGTGAAGTAAATCCTAGGACAGCTAATGTATATATGAAATAGATCATAGAACTGACTTCAGGGGGTCTAACTTTTGACTTAATAGAATGCCACCCATAAGTATATATACTGGGTTGAATTCTGTGGAACTTCTATATAGCAATACAGTGAAAATCCTACTGGCTACACAAAATTGGGATGGATTTAATCCTTTAAATTAGTGTTGTTTTGTATGGATATTGGGTGAGTTCTGGCTTGAGGTATTTTGGACTTTAGTTGCACCAGTCAGTCATTACTTTAAAAGGGATAATTTGGAATTAAATGTGCAAGAGATGGGACATAAAATTCAACACACAGCAACATAATACTTGCTTGATGGAACCCTCTTCCCTCTCCTCCCACCTTGCTGTTTTGTGTTCTGACCACTCCAAGCTATTTTTTAGGTAGGGGGATATGAGGTGGGGAAACCCCATTGCACTAGTGGAGATCCTTGTATGGGCTTCTGCTAGCATGTCCAGTTACTTTAATCCAATCTGTTTTGTTTAATCATGATTCTGGAATGTGTGGCGTTACTGTGCTGTGAAGTCTTAATTGTCTCATACAAAGATTTTTCATTTTGCCCTAATGAATTATTTGGCAATCCATGTATTCTTGTTTCTTTTTATTGTTTCTCTATTCCCCAGTGTTGGGCCAAAGTTTGTCAAACTTTTAAATCCATAATTACTAGTACTGCACATGATTACTAGTACATCTGCTCATTTCTTTTAAATAAGTAACATTTTTAACACTGAATGAGGTGTGGGGTTTTTTACAAGCTCAGTGTCAGGACTCATTCCAGCCAGTAGAGAGCAGCATTGCATTAACACAGTGTACTTACTTTTTCTATTTTAATCAATGGCAACGGAGCACATTCTTTTACAAATAAAACTTTACATTTGTTGTGAAGCAGTGTATGTTAGGACAATTCAAAAATCCTTTTGGAAGTGGTCACATACAGCGCCATTTCTGTTGTCACACTGGCCACTGGGTTGACTAGTAGAAGGAGTGGTGTTAAAATTAACATGCTGCATCGGTGAATTGGTTTTCTCTTTAAATTTAACCACTTGTGCTGTTTTTACCACCCCATTTATAGTTTAATCTGCTGGTATTATTACTATTTATTATATATTTCTAATTTATATCCTGACCTCCCTCTCCTAAGAGTGAAAGAATGGCTAGCAATGATAAAACTATGTAGAAACAGTATAAAACAGCACAATAAACGTATTGCAGGCAGCAGTTATACACTGTTTTTTAGCAAAAGCTACAGGGCTGAGCTTTTATCTTATGAAACTGACCACTGAGCAAATGTTCTCCTTGCTAATCAGATGCAGATAGCCAAGAGTCAAGTGCTTGTCCCGCCCCAACCCCCAAGTACCAAGCAAAAAGTTTCACTTCTCCATCCAGTGTTGCCAGGTAAAAATTCTTACAGCAGTAGCAACATATTCTCCCCCGCAGCCAACCCAGAGGCAAAAACAGGCAGCCTGGTCTTATTACTAAATCCCAGGTCTCTGAGGCCCAAGATTCAGGCCAGGGCTTCATTTGCATGTTCCTCTGCATCTGGATGCAATTCTTCCATAGCAGATGTCCTCTCTGGAGAGATTCTCTTCCGAAAGTGGAGTCCCGTGCTAGCTCATAGCAGGAAAATAGCCAGCTAACTGATCTAGCAAAACCCCCACATGCTCATACTGATGAGCTTAATGCTATTTTATGGGTGATGTTAAATCATATGGAGTGAATTCACCTCTTGGGATGTGTCTTGAACTTCTCACATACAACTTCCCCGGTCTTGGACATTCTCATTTTTGAATGAACAGTCAATATTCATCTTCCCACCACTAAACTCCCATACTTCCTTTTAAAAAGAAACAAAAGCAGCAACAGTATTTTTACTGAGCTTTTGAGAGTTGCATCTAGTAAAAGTTACAGTTCATCTCCTTGGTTTCAATATATTGATGTTACATCCTGTTGCAATACTTTATGCACAGTCTTTGCTTCCATTTAAGCCATGGATGTAAGCTCCAGAAATGCTTAACTATGATGTCAGTAAGAATACGCAGATTCTGTTTTTTCCCTTCCATTCAGGGTGCAATACACAGGTCCTTCATTGACTCTTGGCCCTTGAGTAATTACTTAAACAGGCATAGGCTAGCTTGAAGTGCATGTGCAATCATTTTTGAGAGGAAAATTTGATCAGGCAGGTGAGTCTTCATCATTAGATAGTTAGCTATTGTAACTATCTCCCACCCCCAGCTTCTCTGGTTATCTACTGCGGAGACATGATATGCCCTTGGTTTGTTTGTTTTTTAATGTATATACAGTCCCATCCGCACTTAAAAGAATTTTGCACAATGACACCTGTATATTTATTTTGACAGATGATTGCAGATGGTGTAATGCACCAAGAGTAATCCTGTGTTTGCAAGGAATCTTTTCCAGCTATAATAATACACAGGGTCATAGCTACTGGGGTGTGTGTGTGTTTTTGGGTACCACATGTCAGAACAGAGTTTCAAGCAAAGATGTGCTCTCCCAAGCCCAAATTCCCAGCATGTTCGCACTCCTATCTTAGCAATGTCTAAGCTGGTTTGGTCATGTCCACGCAATGGAAGATGGCAGGATCCCCAAGGACGTGCTGTACGGGGCGCTGGCTTCAGGCACCAGGCCCATTGGTAGACCAACTCTGCGTTACAAAGATTTCTGCATACGTGACATGAAGGCTGGCCACATCAATTCTGCCGTATGGGAATCCCTTGCAGACAACTGCAGTGCCTGGAGAGGAGAGAGTCAGGTCATGTATCCATAACAGTGATTATGGATCACTGGAGGAATGACTGCTGGGAGGAGCACAGAGAGAAGAACCACATGTGCAGCGGCACAACTGGACACCTTCATCTTCCCTAGCTGCATGAAAACATGTCTCTCCCGCATCAGTCTCCACGGTCACAGAAGGCGCTGCTGCCTTACAACAGTTTGACTTCACCCACAAAGGTGCACTCATCTATAGTCTCCTGAGGCAGATGGATGCCAACAACAAGGTTCATAAATGAAAGGAAATCAAGTGAACAAATATTGTAGAATGAGCTTGTCATGTATTCTAATTGATCCAGAGCAGATTCCAACATATAGGTAGCAGAGTAAATTAATATTTCATCCAGCAGAGCTTTACCGCTACTGAAGGCAAATGAGCATAATGGTCACAAATCCATACATTCAGGATTGACACTGTCCATAAGACATCCAGTTGCAGCAGACTTAACTTAAACTTACAATAACTTATAATAAGATTAAACCGTAACACTATATACAGAACACCACACTAGATGGAAAGAGAGACAGAAAGAGAGTGAGCCTTACGATTACAGTCAGCATGACCTTGACAGAAAAAGATAACAGAACCAGTTTAAGCCAGCTGTATTCAGCTTCTCTGAAGGAATAACCCAAATGTCATGAACCTTGCTTGTTTCTTTCACGCAGAGAAGCTTCCAGAACCCTCTTGAATTAATTAGAATAGGAACAATCTCTGCACATCAGATCAATACTTTCTGCACTAAGAAATGCAAACCGACAGAGCTTGCAACAGTTTAAAAAGCACAATCAGAAGAATCAGGGATGGCACCCCATGATGAAAGACTACTGTCCGTTTTGAAGGAGATCAACCCAAAGCTATAAGTAGGTGAAGGTTTTACCGCTGCTGACTTTTGAATTATGCCAAAGGAGGCATTGTCAGATTGCACTATTACAAACAGAGTGATTAAACTCTTCCTGATAAGGCGGTTTGGAAGTGCAGTAAAGCCAAGGGAAGCAAACAAACAACGATTTTTTGTGTGTGATCAGTTCCTCCAGAGGGAACGGGCGATTCTGTAGCTCAACCAACTACTTGCAAGTGTGTAGAGTTACCGGATTCAGCAACAGCAAGCACTGACTTTAACTTGGAAGGCAATTTATGTAACATACAACAGGGATGACAAGGAATGGTAATTTCAGTTGACAGTCTGGCTTTCTTTGAAGAACTGTTTGGTTTCACTCCAGAGCATTTTTACAGAAAAAATAAATCTGAAGATGGCAACATAAATGATGAAAGTTATTGTGAGTTTGGATGAGTATCAGTAAAAATCTTATGGCTTGCCCGAAGGAAAGGAGCAAAGGATCACATTGCTGTTTCAAGTTATGTATCTTCTATACAGTGGAAAGAAAGAAAGAAAAAAATCATTGGTTGTAAAGGGTTTTATACATAGTTGAATGGTAAAGGGTTAACTGCCTGTAAATTATTATTTACAAGGCCTCAAACCAAGGTAGTTCTGTGAGTGAGATTTCTGTCTTTATACAAGAGTGAGGTTTCTGTCTTTATACAAGAGCTAAAGTGGCAGAAGTTGGTAAATTTTAATTGGACACCTGATGGACATTCTGCATCATCCTATTGGATCATAGTTTTTATATCATGGCAGTCTAAATCTCACTGAGTCGTTACTGAGATTTTGCAGCTTAATTATGAGCAGCACTCTAGCCCATATTTATGGCTTCCACTGTACATCTTCACTTCTGGCTCTAATGAGAAGATCCTGGGTTGTACCCACTAAGGGGAAGCAGAAATGCCTGTACAGACAAGACTATATTTCCTCTCTTCTCCCATGTGAAGTACTGGGGGTTCTGCTCAGAGGGAGGGAAGGAAGGAAGGGGGTGAAGTCCTATTGCACTGGCTTCAGCTGTTACATGCCTATCACTGTAGTATAGATGAAGGATCTCAGGGCTTTCTGTGCATCCAAGAAAGATCAGGGAATTGGGCCTTTATTTATTTATTTATTTACCTACCTACCTACCTACCTACCTACCTGTTAACCTGGACTCTTAGAGAGCTGGATGGATCCTGTATATATTATGTACTTGAAATTCAGATATGCCATTCACATGACCTCTGTGTTTAGGAGTGGAATCCTTGTTTTTAAAATGTTCATTTTTAAAATTTAGTTTTATGGATTTATAGGTGTCCACAAATCATCATGTTGCAGTCCCAGGGTCCTACACTGCTCAGAACATAAACAGCTGACCATCCTTTTTTCAAGAGCAGTCTGTACTACTTTCCCAATTTCCTTGTCACACTGGAGAAACCTTATCAACCTCCCTGCTCTCTTACTCAGCTGCAGCCATCAACCAGCTGCTTGCTGGTTGGCTGACTCATGAGAAAGCAACCAGTTCAAACACTTACCGTATTTTTCGCTCTATAACACGCACCCGACCATAACACGCACATTGTTTTTAGAGGAGGAAAACAAGAAAAAAAATATTCTAAACGAAATAGTGGATGTATGATTTTTGTGGCCACAGACATGTGATCTGACGGTGAGTTTGGGGTAGCCCAATGCAACAATCCTGAGGATCCATGTGGATCCATGCTTTGTAACCACGTTTTTGCACCACTGCGGCCCCAGGCAACAGTGGGTGCATGATTTTGTTGGTGCAAGCTGTAGCCTTGGACATGCTATATGATCTGATGGTGCAAAAATCCCGAGGATCCATGTGGATCCGTGCTTTGTAACCACGTTTTAAGTGGGAAGGGAAGGAAAAGCACTCAAGGGACAAGGAACACGCGTGGGGTGGGTGGAGAAGGATGCTGTTAATAATGCAGAAGAGGGGTATAAGAGGAGAAGGCTCCTCTCCTCTCCCGCTTTCCTCCTTTAAAGGCTCTGCTTCTCTCCCTCTTCCCAGGCTCGCTGAAAAACTTTGCTACTATTTAGCCAGCTGAGTGGGGAGGAGAAGGGACAGAGAGCCTGCTTGCGAAAAGCTTTGCTGCTATTTAGTGAGCTGTTCTCTCCCTCCTCCCCGGCTCGCTGAAAAAAAACAGCTCTGGACTCGTGTAAGCGGCTTCTCTCCTCTCCCGCTTTGTTCCTTTAAAGCAAGCAGGCTCTCTGTCCCTCTCTCTTCCCCACTCAGCGGCTCTTCTCCCGCTTTGCTGTTTCAAAGCGAGCCATGGAGGAGGGAAGGAAGGGGAACCATGGATCCTCTGCTCACGACTGCAGCAGATCCCCCCGCCATCCGTAGGCATTCGCTCCATAACACGCACAGACATTTCCCCTTACTTTCTAGGAGGAAAAAAGTGAGTGTTATGGTGCAAAAAATACGGTACTTCCTCCCACATCAGATGGTCAATCAGGGTGGCTAAGCAATGCCTGATGAGCTTCAGGTGCAAGTCATAACCTTGTTGCCTGACATGGATTTATCCCACTGCAGCCTAGGCAGCGCTACAACTAGGATGCCACCAAATGACATTTGCTGAGTCTGTCAAAATCTTCTCTCCCTTGGTAATTAATGCCACTTAGTGAGGTGGTGGTGGCAGAAATAAGTGTCACGGGAGGTCTTACGTGGCATTTTAAATTTTGCAAGAATGTATTCCCACTGTAGAAAAATTAATGCAAAAATTAAACTTAACTTCAAAATGTCATGGGGAAAGGAATTGATTAGATAGAACATAACCTAAGAGTTTGGTGAATAAATGTTGGTCACTGGGGCTCATCTGGAAATAGATAAAATAGTGCCGCAGGGTGTGTTGAAATCCTTATTGACAGGGCTATGTCTTTATGCAGAAAAGAAGCATAAAATGTAGTAGTGTACTTTTTTAAAAAAAACCAAGTACATTTCTAGGCCTTCTGTCTGTAAAGATGCTTGAAGGCTATGTGGACAATGGTTACTGAAAACTCAGAAGCCAGAGACTCTTTTGAATGAGGTGTCAGTGTTCTTCATCCTCCCTTGACTAGAAAAAAAAGAATTATGAAAAATAGCAAAACTTTTTAAACTATACAAAATAAGAGGAAATATGCAAGTTCTATAGTTTCACCAGTTTGCATAATATATGCAGATGGAGAATGTATCTTTTCTTGGATTGCCTAGGCCTTATTTTTTTCTGCATATATCTTTTGGTTATTGGGACCATCAAGGAGCCTGAGATCTTAGCACAGGTCACATAATATGAAAGTCTAGCATCTGTTGCGGTATGAGCAGAGACATCTGGGACGTTATAGATTGGGGTGGAGCACTCCAGCAATACCTGACCCTGCAGATTATGCTTTGATAGCACGTCTCTGTGCTATAAAACTGTCCTGATGGGACCTATTATATGTGGTGGGTTGATGCATATAAAGAATCTTGTTGAAATGGGGTCTCGTGTGAATTAGGGTATACTTTTGAAAATGTATAAACTATTACGAATGTTTATGCAAAACATTGAAACTAGCATATATAAGTTCTGGTGGTTACTGGAACCCAGCAGATCTAAGCTGAATGGACGTCTTTTTTAGTTTTTCAAAATAATTATGGAGGTTTGTAGATACTGGAATGCACTACAGAGAATCAGAGGAAGGAATGTGAACTTGAGGCAAGTATAATGTCTCCAAAGATATTTGAACCATTCTGGGCAATCATTCATAGTTTTTAATTATGAAAAAATGCCATTTTAAAAGTTGGGCATTTATTACCTTCTGGTGCTTTGTCTTTTGCAATATTGGTTTGTTCATTGTGTTGATGTCTAGATATTTAGATATTTCAAATGTATTCATTGTTTAATATGCTGTCCTGACAGGTAGAGAAGGGAAGTATAAGGTCTAAAAACTAAACTAAATTAAACTAATAGGATCTGCAACAGAATGTTGCAGTCTATTCTCTTTTTTAAAAAATATATTTTTATTAATTTTCCAATATAAAATTATAAAAAAATTCCACTTTATCACCAACATCATCTTTTTTTTTGGGGGGGGGGACTTCCACCAGCTCGTTTGATAATTCTCCGTCTTAGTCACTTTTTTCACATTCCCTGATTAATTGCAATATAATAATAGCTTAACCTATTCTTTTTTACAATATTTCTACTATTAATTCTTCACAGAACTTCCTGAAAACTTACAAATGTTGTCTGATCATCACATACCGTATTTTTCCCTCTATAACACGCAGATTTTTTCTCCTAAAAAGGAAGGGGAAATGTCTGTGCGTGTTATTGAGCGAATGTGTGGTCCCTGGAGCCAAATGGCAAAAAAAATCAGGCAAAAATCAAATCGCGCGTCTCGGAGAAGGGAAACCTGAAAAGAGGAAGTGGCTGCTTTCCTGCATTCTGCCTCAGGGTCTTACTGCCCACCCTCCTCTGTTTCCTTGCTGTGTTTGCTCAAACGGAACAAAGAGCAGGGAAAGCCCCTCCCCTCCAGGCAAGCAGAGGGGAAAGCAGAGTGTCGTCTCTGTGCTCCGGTGCTGCTGAAAACATGCAGGAGGGGGAGAGAGAGAGAGAGAGAGAGAGAGAGAGAGAGAGAGAGAGAGAGCTGGCTGGCTTGGGTGGGTAGGTGAGGGAAAACTTTTGCCTTCCTTTCCTCCCTCCCGTTATACCCCTCTCCTGCATTCTTAGCCAGCTGCTTCTCTGCACACCCCTCTCGTGCTCCTTGTCCATTCTGTATTTTTCCTTCCTTCCCCACTTAAAATGTGGTTAAAAAGCATGGATCCACATGGATCCTCAGGATCTTTGCATTGGGTCACCCCAAATTCACCATCAGATCACATAGCATGTCCATGGCTACAGCCTGCCCCCCCCAAATCACGCACCCACTGTTGCCTGGGGCTGCAATGGTGCAAAAACGTGGTTACAAAACATGGATCCTCAGGATCTTTGCATTGGGTCACCCCAAATTCACCATCAGAGCACATAGCATGTCCATGGCTACAGCCTGCCCCCCCCCAAATCACACACCCACTGTTGCCTGGGGCTGCAATGGTGCAAAAACGTGGTTACAAAGCATGGATCCACAGGGATTCTCAGGATTTTTGCATTGGGTCACCCCAAATTCACCATCAGATCACATGTCTGTGGCCACAGCATGAAGCACAAAAATGATACATCCACTGTTTCATTCAGAATGTTTTTTCCCTTGTTTTCCTCCTCTAAAAACGATGTGCGTGTTATGGTCAGGTGCGTGTTATCGAGCGAAAAATACGGTAATTTTTTCATATAATCTGTAAATTTAATCCAGTCCTCAGTGAATTTCTGGTCTCGCTGGTTCCGGATCCTTCCTGTTAGTCAAGTTCCGCGTAGTCCATTAGTTTCATCCTCCACTCTTCAATCATGTTGCAGTCTATTCTTACACCTGATCAAGAGTGCTTCTTTTCAGAGTGCCAGCCATGGCCTCCTCTAGGGCTGCAAAGCTGTGGGAAACCGACACACAGGACTAGAACACAGGAGCACTCTCCCATCTGTGGCTTCCAGCAACTGGTATTCATAAGTATTACTGCATCCAACCATGGATTTGTCTGATCTTCTTTTAAAGCGACCCAAGTTGGTGGCCATCACTGCCTGCTGTGGGTGCAGATTCTATAGTCTCACCATTCATTGCGTGAATAAGTACTTTCTTTTATCGGCCCTGAATCTTTCAACATAGGATTGGAACCTTTAATGCCTGAACGGGGCAAGGGTTAAGTTCTCACAGTAAGGCAGAAGGGATCTGTCCCTTATTGCACCAATGTTGTCATGCCGTTCAGGAATCTGAATCGGGTTGTTGTTAGTGCTGCAAGCTGGACTGCTGCCAGAGTTCTTCTGAATATAATATGCTTACATTGGGATTTGGACTACAAGCGGAATTCCCATGTTCTGTAAGTGCAGACAGTGACTGAAGGGAACAGCTGCATATCTTTGGCACTCCGCTTCGCATGCTGACCCTTGGTGTGCAACCTCCATACTCTGGAAATGTGGGATCTATTCCACGCTGTGGGTGTTTATTTACCCAGGGAAAGCATTAGGTGGTGGTGGTGGTGGGGAATTGTTCCAAATGTATAAATAGAATACGGAATCTGCAGCATGCCTAGTGCTAGTGCGTACTGTTACCAACTAATTCACCTGTAGAAAATGCAGGAGGATGCATGTGTCTTGTAGATTAAAACCGGTGTGTCAGTCTATAGAGATGCTGAGATTTTAACTTAGAGTGCTTGAGATTCTGGGTTCAGGACCTGGCCCTGAGGAGGGCAAATAAGGCAATTGAAGGTCCCTGTACAAAAGAGATCCCAGAGAGTGGGTCTGGGAAATAAACCTGCATTTATTCATTCATTCATTCATTCATTCATTTACTTTTGGAGATTTCTAGGTCACCTTTTAGGGCCATGCTTTCCCAAGGCAGCTTCCAATATCTAAATCACAATATTCTCTTAAAGTCAGTACATTCAAGGAACAAAAAAGCTTAGTGTTTAGGATGTTGTGTGAAGGTTTTTTGATGTTCACACAAGCTGCTTCAATATCAATACTTGGGATATTTATTATTTTCTGTTTATGGCTACCTGATCCTCCAGTGCATGCTGGCTCTTTTCTTTTCTTTTCTTTCTTTATATACCACTTTTCAGGTGAACCTCTCTAAGAGGTGTACATAGAAACATTAAAAGAATGGACATCGGTTAAAACTATGTAACGGGGAAAAAGACAAATGACAAGGAAGAATAATTTTATTGAGAACTAGAGTTCCTTTTACCTTGATGCAACAGGATGGTTCCTGAGTAGCCTTGTGCTGCTCACTGGCAGAAGCAGAGACCATCTCAGCTGAAGCACAGGGATGTAGAAGGTGGGCAGCTGTCTAGTCTCACTTTTCCCTTTGTAGGATTTCATAGCCTGGTTCTGAAATCATAGGATTTCAGCCTGGTTCTGAAATCTTGTGCATGTGAGTATAACCCCCTTTGGAATAAGAGTTTTCTTAGAGCAAACATGCATAGGAACGGGCTGCTGCTATTATTTCTTGGAATCCACACATGCGCCACAATGATTTATAGTGCACTTGTTCAGACCTAACTAAGTTGCAGTAGCATGCTTTATAGCTGGATTTAAGAACTTCAGAAGCCTGGCTTTCTGGTACCTGCAAAATATTAATGTGCTTTTATTTAGACTGATTCTAGAGTTTAATATAACTTGAGGTCTAATTAGTATTTGCTTTGCTTTTCATTCACTTGGTGAACATGTTAACTTCCCTATTACTGTATCTGGGTTTTTCTCTGTTTTTTATGACAACAGGACTATGTAGCTGTTTTAAAATTTTCTTGAGTAGCAAGTCATTTTAACTTTTCTTGAGTAGCAAGTCATTTTAATGATTGTTCTGTATTGCTTTTGAAGGTTTATTATGTTGCTGTACACCCCCCCCCCCGATCTTTTGTGTGAGGGCAGCATATAAATACTTTTATAAATAAATATTGGGCTTGTTTGAATTAAAGTGGTGTACCTCAGCCCATCGTGAAGTTAGAAGCAGGCTCATTGCCTTAACCTGACTTTCCTGGGCCATGACGAACCACCTTGAGTCTGATGAGGATTCTGCTGGGGATCCTTACAAACCGTGTGCCAGTGTTGCGACATGGTCAGCAGCAAAAATAGTACTGAGCCCTGCAGCATATGTCTGATCCGACTGATCCATCACTGAGAATTTCATAATAAGTCTTGACAAGTCCTCCGCAGCACTTTCCTGCTAAGGCAGAGTGGTCTAATGGGGCAAAGCAGCCACTAACCAGGAACCTGGCTCTCCCATCCAAGGACTTTCTCAATCCCAGCACAGCCACTGCAGAAGTGGTTAAATGTCAAGAGAATGAGACGTGTGTATCTTGCTTTTAACCTGCAATATAGGATTTCAGGACAGACGAAAGACAGTGCTTCTTCACACAGCGCCTAGTTAAACTCTGGAATCCGCTCCCATAACATGTAGCGATGGCAACCAACATGGAAGGCTTTAAAAGAGGATGAGAGAAATTCATGGGGAATAAGGCTGTCAGTAGTTACTAGTCATGATGACTATGTTCTGTCTCCTCTCTTACAGCTCACACACACATGTTTGTCCCATACCTAGAAAGCACAGATCCGAGAGGTTTCTCATTTGCCTCCCAGCTTTCCCTGGGAAAACCCGCTTTTTACTGCTGAATCGCAACAAACGTCAATCTATGGAAAACCCGAATGTAGTTTGTTCTGATTCAGTGGTAAAGAATGGATCATCCCCTTTCTGCTCAGGGGAAAGTGGCAGGGCAAATGGAAGTGTGGAGGAGCACTTAGAGACAGTATGCCTTCGAGTACCAGTTTGGCAAATCCTCACTGTGATCAATCAACTCCTACCTGGAAACCTATGTCCAGGACATGTGGGTCCAGAATTGGCCTCCATAGTCACCTAGAGACACACTGTTAAGGCCATATTCATGAAAGACAACCTTACTTGGCTATGAGTGATAGAAGAATAAGGAGAAGGAGAAGGATCAAAGGAATGAAAGGGAGAGTACTATTGGGTTTCCCATGGGCATCTGGTTGGCCACTGCTGCACCACGTGGGCCTTTGGACTGACGGAGCAGGGCTCTTCTTCTCTTCTTAAAGTATGCCATTCCAACCACCACCATTATTTCTAGAAAGTTAGAACGCATGATGGAAATCTCAGAAAATGGTGAGAAAAAACATGGTGGGAAAACTGTCGATTTAAAATGTTGGGGCAGGAGACAGAGGAAATACACAGCAGATTTTGCCATACATGCCAATAAGGCTCCTGTCTAGACTGGCACAATCCAAAAGTGGTGCGTTGATCTGGGTTCACCAGCTAGCACAACATTTTATTTGACTAGGATGGCCAGCCTTCCTCCTCCCAAGAAATAGCAACTTAAACTATCACTTAGGAGAGAAGCAGTGCAATTTCAGAAACAAGGCTCAAATTGCCTTCCAAGTCTTCTTTTTTTGTTTTTTTTTTATGCCCTTGTAAATGCAGAAGAGACCCTAGAAGAGGGGCATTGTAATGCGAATGAGAATTATGGCCAATACACTTATAATTTGCATTACAAAGTGAAGGAAAAAGGCATTTTAAATCTTAGGTGTGAAAACGCCAGTAGTCTTTTAGGTCTGAGGAGCCTAAAGTGATCAGAGCTTTAAAGGTCAAAACAAGTAGCCTTTTTGTTATGTCTTTGGAGGTCTACCATGAATCCTATTTATTTTATTTGCTTGATTCTTTTAAAAAACAGAACTCCACTGATTCCATCTCCATTTATCCTGGAAAATAGGACCCATAGTTCCAGAATTCAATGGATTTGTGTAAACCCTGAGATTGCCATCAGTTTCAGAAGATGCTGAGTAGATCTTGATAGCCTTGAGGCATTCTGCATTTCTGGTTGTACTGGAAGGAATTGTGTTTAAAAACAAAGCTATGGTTTGAATAATGTGGCTCCTGCTGTTGTATGGGGTTACAAAAGGTGTCTGTTGCAGATCTTCATTGTTGCCTCTTCAGAAAGATGACTTGTATTAGCAAGGAGGATCTGCAGTTGAGGCTGAAGGACTTCTTGACATGATATTTACTGTCTCTTCTCCAAGAGCCAACAAGCTACAGCACATGTGAGTTGTCTGTGGTGTCAGATAAATAAAAGGGGTCATTTATTCCTAAAAATATTTATATACCACTATTCATAAAAATTATCAGAATGGTTTGCAACAATGCCTTGCCGTGGTGAAGGGGCTTGAATAACTCAGAGAAGCTATGAGCTATGCCATGCAGGGCCACCCAAGACGGACAGGTCATAGTGGAGAGTTTTGACTAAACGTGATCCACCTGGAGCAGGAACTGGCAAGCCACTCCAGTATCCCTGCCAAGAAAACTCCATGGACAAAGACAATAGGCATATAAAACCATATAATAGAAACCATATAAAAATATTAAAAATAGAAATCAGCTATTATGGAAAGATGTATTATTACAATGTATTATTAATTGCCTGCATAAGCCTGATGCAATAGTAAAGTTTTCAGCACATACAGTCGTACCTTGGATCCTGAACGCCTTGCGAGTCTAACGTTTTGGCTCCTGAATGCCGCAAACCCAGAAGTGAGTGTTCCAGTTTGCAAACATTCTTCGGAACCCGAATGTCTGACGCGCCTTCTGTGGCTTCCGATTGGTTGCAGGAGCTTCCTGCAGCCAATCGGAAGCTGTGCTTTGGTTTCCGAATGTTTTGGAAGTCGAACAGATTTCCGGAATGGATTCTGTTCGACTTCCGGGGTAACACTGTATTTTAAAGTTGAAACAGAAAGTGCCTACTGTATCTCTGTTGGCAGGGTGTTCCACAATACTGGGCAGATGACACTAAAGACTCAGTTTTTTGCAGTTATCAAATGAGCCTTGCCAACTGGGAAACAACTTGTGACACTCCTGCAGATGATCTCAGTGATCAAGCAAAAGTATAAGGGTTCAGGGGGTCCCCCAGGTCTCCTGGACCCAAGTTTTTTGTAAATTAATACAAGGACCTTGAACCTGTAACAACAATTTTGTAATGTGCAGGATCTTTTCTTTTGCAGGCCCTTTTAGGTAAGCAACACTCGCTGGTAAAAAAATTTTCTTAAAGCCTCAGACACAAACAATGCTTTATATGAAATTAAATAATATCTAGCTTATAAAATAAATGCTATGGTGCTTTGAAATGACCGAATCCTTTCTCTGTGTGGGTCACTATCTAGTTCTCTGTGGAAAATTTGTTCTTTTTCTCTTTTCCCCTATTCAAGGGGAAAAAGCAACAATTTATCTACTGTAGTTCTTCCCTGAGTTATGCACAGGCCTGCGATAATGGGTGAGTTTGCTCCCTTAAATTTGTGGCTGGAACTGCATGTGTTTAACGGTGGCTCTAGGCATGGATTCTCCCTAGAGCTTTTGGCCTGATGAGTCTTTGGAGCTTATGCAGTCTGTATAATGCAGACAATTGCTTTTCTGAGCAATGAATGCACAGCAGTTCCTTCGTGGGCGCCAAGGATCCAATTGGCCTCCCTCAAGCAAATGCTGCTGTAGCAGGAAAATCACATTTTCCTAATGCTCAAAATACCATATACTGTTACTAGGAAAATGTGATCCTGTAGCCCCCAGCTAGTACTTTGATTGCAGCACTATTCCATGAAACATGACTGTGTGGGTGTTAGCAGGCCCATGGCATTATTGGTAATGTGCAATACAAGCTGCTGCCTCCCTCGCAGCAGTGCCTGCACCACTTTGTGTGCTCTGGGTTATATTTAATATTTTATTTTTAAAAAGAAAAAAAAATTACTTGCAAGGTCAAGTGCTGCCTCAGTGTAACACTAAGGAGCTGGTGTGTGATTGCTGGCTCACAGGAGTGCCATATTTCAGAAGTCCCTTCCCTCCCTCTTGTTCTTCATAGGCTGTGCAACCCGCTCACAAGTGCACAGCCAGCAATTGTTAAAAAATGCAAAAGCCACATCCTCCCTGGCCAGCCTCATCCATTGCATATAGAATACACACATGCGTGTGTGCGCAAACACATACACACGGTGCTATCACTATATCAGGCTCAAATGCAGAAGAGTTCAACTGATTGCTTAAGAGCCTCTCTAGTCCATTTCACCATCCCATTGAATTGTATGAGGTTAGCCAAAGTGGCTGCAATAAGTGTTGGGAAAATGAAAGAAACAGCTCCTCTCCTCCAAGCCTCTTTAGGTTCTCTGATACAGTTGTACATTTTTCAGGGTACCAGGGCTGTAGTAATGAAGTTGCTCCATAGCAGTAATTTATATACCAAAAAGGAAGCTGTTTTCATAGCTGAGAATACACAGTCTTAAACGATTTTCTTGGAAGGGAGGATATGGAAGGGTATGGATTCTTAGCTGATGCCTTTTAACAATTCAATGCGTTGTTGTTGCTGGTATCCGTCTGTTACGAGAGACAATGGAGTGCTCCTCCAAAGGCAAAAGAAGATCTAGGGGAGCACTACTGATGCTGTTGCACTTGCCGCAGAGCTTCTGGGACTCTGCTTGGGACACTACAACTATGACATCCAACAGAAAGCAAGAGGCAAGGGGTGCTGGATTTTGGCATTGCACATGGCACAACTGAAATTTGAGACTCTAATGTCCACCACTGCTAAGGGTGAGTCAAACTGCTGCGTTAGCAGTACTGAAGTGACCCTCTTGGAGCACAAGCCTGGGCAGTGTGGATGGAGGTTCTGGTTTGCCCAGACAAGACCCCCCCCCTCGGTCATGCTGATGTGGTCCAAAGGAAAGCAATACATTTGACACCAGCTTGGCTGCAAGAGTTGCCAGAAGGAGGCATACAAGGCACCATCCAGTCATCTTAGGGACTCCCCACTCCGGATTTGCGTAGGGTACCCTCCTTAGCCTTTTCTTCTCCTGAAGATATCCCACAAGGCAGCAGAGGTTCAGGATCAGATTTTCCTTCTCCTAGATGGGCTACCTTCCCAGGTTGATCAGTCCCACCGGCCCCTCAACCCCCTCTACAGCAACTGCCTTCTTGACTGTTGGACCCAGCAGATGGTCTCCTTTGTTCAATCTGCTGGAACCTGTCTTTGCTTGCAGGGGGAAGTCCCCAACTCACTGAGGGTTTGAGACCCATTGGCTGCCCTTACCTGATTTAGCCAGCGAGTCAAAGCCATTCCCAGGATGTAGCCGCTGTTGCATGCTGACAGCTTCTAGGAGCCACAGGTGAGAGTGGAGTGCAGGGTGGGGACTAAAGATACATACACAGCAACATGAGGAATGTAATAGATTTACTAGAATACCTAGAAGATCAGACAAAAAGGCTGCTTTGATATCAATAGATGCGGAAAAGGCATTCGACCAGGTGTCGTGGGACTTCATGAAAAGGGTCATAAAGGAAATGAAACTGGAGGAAGATTATATTAAAGCTATAGAGGCAATATATAGAAAACAAAAAGCCAAACTTATTCTTAAAAATGAAATAACAGAAGAATTTTGTATAGAGAGGGGGACAAGACAAGGTTACCCCTTGTCACCACTATTATTAATTTTGGTATTGGAATTATTGATGAATGCCATAAGAAATGATATTAAAATAAAAGGTATCTCATTAGGGAAAAAGGAATATAAGATCAAAGCATTTGCAGATGACCTGATTCTGACTATTGAAAACCCCAAAGAAAGCATACTACAGATAAGTGAAAGAATATTAGAATTTGGGAAAGTAGCCGGCTTCAAGTTAAACAATAATAAAACAACATGATAGTCAAAAATATGACCAAGCAAGAAAAGGAAGAACTACAGGAGATATCAGGATTAATAATAGTAAATAGGACCAAGTATTTAGGAATTTGGCTGACCAGTAATAATAGTAATCTGTTCAAAGATAATTACATAAAAACCTGGAAAGTAATAAAAAGAGATTAAGAAATCTGGAATAAGTTAAGATTATCACTTGTTGGCAAAATATCGGTGGTTAAAATGAACGTGTTGCCGAAAATGAAGTGTTCAGGACAGATAAGAAAAAAGGTTTCTCAAATGAACCTTCATTATTAGAAAAAGTGTTATTACAAAACAAAACCAAGGTAATATAAAAAATGTATGATACATTATTGGAGTGGGAGGTCAAAGACGAACAGGTCAAGGAGGTAATGATCAAGTGGGCTTTAGATATTGGGAAAACCATTAACTTAACAGCATGGGAAGAACTATGGAGAAAGAACTGGAAATTTACAGCCTGTGAAGTATTGAGGGAAAACCTAATCAAGATGTTTTATAGATGGTGCTTAACACCTACAAAAATAGCTAAAATGTATAAGACAAAAACAAATCTGAGCTGGAGGTGTGGTAAAACAGAGGGGACACTTATACATGTTTGGTGGAACTGTGAAAAAATCAAAAGCTTCTGGAACACAGTATATGATGAACTTAAAAAATGTTTAAGTATAACTTTATGAATACAGAAGCTTTTCTACTAGGGATAACGGACACAGGTATAGCAAGAGAAGATCAGAAAATATTCCTCTATGCCACAGGAGCGGCAAGAATCCTAACTGCTAAAAACTGCCAACAAAAAAGGAATGGCAAGATAAACTGTTAGAGTATATTGAAATGGCTAGATTAACAGAGGCAGTTAGAGATCACACTAGACAAGAGTTTCAAAAAGCATGGGGAAAATGCAGAGAATACTTAACAAAACAGTGCCCTAAAATACATACCTGGACTTGTTTCGATTAATGTCTGCAGGAGACTTTGTGGATATTTAAGTTATAATTAGAAAAATCTTAATAATTATTCATAAAAGGAAACAGTTTATAAGAAGTAAATAAGGAGGCCAGATACAGGATAAAGGAAGTCTTTTATTTGGTTGTTTGTATTTTTGTATGTTATGCTCACTGTATGTTATGTTCACATTTAATGAGGATGGATTTCTGTATGGGAGTGGGGGTTTGTGTTATGTTGTAATTAAAATTCCAATAAAATTAAAATTAAAAAATAAATAAATAAAGATGAACAAACTACCCCAGAAGGAGCATGACATTACCCCCCCACTTCCCACATGATCCTCTATTTTTCACAACAGTTAGAACATTAATTATATTTATCAAAACAGTTAACATTAAGTCCTTAAAACAAGATAACTTTAACATCAATGCAATTATTTCCTAGGCTATTTATTGTAGACTTATTGGTGTTCTCTAGATAATTCTGTACAGTCTCATTAGCTCTATGACTGGGAAATGTGGAGCCTAGACGGGGAGATTTGACAAACTAGTAAGTGAGAGAATGTTTTCCAAAGTTTTGTGTCTCTAATTTTCTATCCATTATTCATGGTGAAGTTTACAGCTCTTGGATTTAGCTGACTCAAATGGACTGAATCCAAAAACAAAGCCCTTTTCTTAGTCTGTAAGGCTTTGCCAGTAAAATTTTTATGGACATCAACCAGGCAAACTGGTTTACATGTGCATTAACATGCATTTGCACATATCTGAATTAATCTGATATGATATTAATCTGATATTAATCTGAATTAATATGAGGCTGTAGGTGTGCAGACAGACCAACATATAGGAAAGAATTTGCAGGGAAATGTACATACTGCATACAGACATTTATAAATCGTTTTGCATGTGCCCATTGACTTGCATGTAGAAGGGTTTGGCTTGTGGTTGAATACTGAAGTGGCAATCTTGAGGGTACATACGATTGGTAGGGCCCAAGTGAGGCCATGCCTGCCAATCAGCATGCTACTTTTTCAGGGTATAGGGAGGTTTCTGCTGCTAGATAGATTTCTTCATGTAGTGAAGTTTTGTGCTTCTTGCAAGAGTACTGTAATATGAACTGAAGTGTCCCAGTTTTCAGCCGGAACTTAGCTTCAGTCAGGACTCAACAATGCTAAAAATTTAAACCTGTTTTCAGTGGGGGGTCAACCCTAGAACAAGATAATGGGGGCCCCTTTGGAGAGATCTGAGGAGAGCATGTTGTATGCAAATAGGCAGGAAGAGAAGAAGAAGAAGAAGAAGAAGAAGAAGAAGAAGAAGAAGAAGAAGAAGAGGAGGAGGAGGAGGAGGAGGAGTAGTAGTTTGGATTTGATATCCCACTCTATCACTACCCTAAGGAGTCTCAAAGCAGCTAACAGTCTCCTTTCCCTTACTCTCCCACAACAAACACTCTGTGAGGTGAGTGGGGCTGAGAGACTTCAGAGAAGTGTGACTGGCCCAAGGTCACCCAGCAGCTGCATGTGGAGGAGCAGGGACAAGAACCCGGTTCACCAGATTACGAGTCTATCGCTCTTAACCACTACACCACACTGGCTCTGCACATTTGGGAAGGCCCCAAATGCTGGCTGCGGCCAGGCAGTGCCCTATGAGGGGAGAGGGAGGCGGTGCGTTCCCAAGGATTCCTCGTGCTGCTCTAGGCAAATTTGCCAACCCTTGTGGAGACCTCAGAGAAAACATCAACTTGGTGAGCAGCAACGGTGGAAAAAGTCAAACAAATCTGCACCAAAAGTTCACTGATTTGCTAACAGTGACCAAAGAGAACACGGGACACTAGTTGTGAAACAACTCCATTGGCTTCCAGTTGGTTTCTGATCCCAATTCAAAGTGCCCCATAAGGCCTTACATGGCCTGTGCTTGGGGTACCTAAATAACTACAGTGGTACCTCAGGTTAAGAACTTAATTCGTTCCGGAGGTCCGTTCTTAACCTGAAACTGTTCTTAACCTGAGGTACCACTTTAGCTAATGGGGCCTCCCGCTGTTGCTGCGCCGCCAACACACATTTTCTGTTCTTATCCTGATGCAGTGGCGTAGCGTGGGTTGTCAGCACCCGGGGCAAGGCAAGTAATTTGTGCCCCCTAACCCGTGGATTTGCGCCCCCTAACCCATGGATTTGCCCTAACCCCAGATGTTGCACCCGGTGCGGCCGGCCCCCCCTGCACCCCCCACGCTACGCCACTGTCCTGATGTAAAGTTATTAACCTGAGGTACTATTTCTGGGTGAGCGGAGTCTGTAACCTGAAGCGTCTGTAACCTGAGGTACCATTGTACTAAGTTTGTCCTTAAAGGCTCTGCTCCATCTTCCCCCACTGCCTGAGGTATGGTATGGCCTTTTCTATAATGGTGCCAAAACTCTTGAACTCCTTTCCTAGGAAATGCATCCTGCTCTTTCATTTCTGGCCTTCTAGGATGAAGCAGAGCCTGTGTTGTTTCAAAGGGCATTTTGAAGTCCTGGATCATGGAAGTGATTTCCCTCCATTAGCTGCTGCTTTTTGTAGTGCTTTGCTGCTTGTGTTAGTTCAATGTTCTTAATTGTTTTAATTGCTGTATCTTAGCTAAGGATGGTTAGCTGCCTTGAAGGGTTTTTGGCACTATAGGTGGGCTAAATATATTTGGATAAGTCAATGCTTGTTGTAACCAAGACCTGGAAAAATTAAAGAGCGCCTGCCATTTTGCTAATGTGTTACTTAAGGGTAAGACAACTAGAACATTGGGACCAACTGAGTGAAATGGTCACGCTGTGAGAGGCTGAAGCCAAAGTACAGAACAATTTGTTAACAACTAACTTCTTGCTCCATCCTCCCCATTGCAGTCCTTTAGGTATTTGAAGATGGCTATCATGTCTCCTCTCAGTCTTCTCTTTTCCAGGCTAAATATGCCAAGCTCCCTAATAAGGCTTGGTTTCTAGACCCTTGATCATCTTTGTCACCACCCTCTTCTGCACACATTCCAGCTTGTCAGCATCCTTCTTAAATTGTGGTGCCTAGAAATGAACACAGTACTCCAGGTGTGATCTGACTGAGGTAGAATTAAGCTGTACTATTACTTCCCTTGATCTGGACACTATACTTCTGTTGATGCAGGCTAGAATAACATTAGCATCTTTTGCTGCTGCATCACAGTTTTGACATGTTAAGCTTGTGGTCTACTAAGACCCTTATATCCTTTCCACATGTACTACTGGCAAGCCAGGTGTCCTCCATGTTATATTTGTGCAGTTGGTTCTTCCTATCTAAGTGTACAGTGGTACCTCAGGTTAAGTATTTAATTCATTCCGGAGGTCCGTTCTTAACCTGAAACTGTTCTTAACCTGAAGCACCACTTTAGCTAATGGGGCCTCCCACTGCCGCTGTGCCGCCGGAGCACGATTTCTGTTCTCATCCTGAAGCAAAGTTCTTAACCCGAGGTACTATTTCTGGGTTAGCGGAGTCTGTAACCGGAAGCGTATGTAACCTGAAGCATATGTATACAGGTACCACTGTATAAACTTGCATTTCTCCCTATTGAAATTCATTTTTTTAGTTTGGGCACAGTTCTCTGTTAAAGGTCATCTTGAATCCCAGTTCTGTATTCAACAGCACTGGCCACCCCTCCCAGTTGGGTTTCATGTACAAATTTGATGAGCATCCCCTCCATATCTTCATCCAAGTCATTTATAAAGATGTTGAACAACAACAAGCCCAGGACAGAACCCTGCGGCAACTCACTTGTCACTTTTTTCTAGCATGATGAGGAACCATTAGTGAGCACTGTTTGCATTTGATCAGTCAAGCAGCTACAAATCCACCTGGCAGTTACCTCATCCAGTCCACATTTTACCAGTTTCTCCGCAATACTATAATGGGGGACTTTTTCAAAAAGACTTACTGAAATCAAGATATACTATGTCCACAGCATTTCCCTGATCCACCAAGCTTGTAACTCAATCAAAAAGAGAGAGAGAGAAAGAAATGAGATTCATCTGGCACGACTTATTTTTGAGATGCCCATGCTAGGTCTTAGTAATCACAGCATCCTTTTCTAAGTGCTCACAGACTGACTGTTTTATTATCTGCTCTTGATCTTCTCCCCCACCCCCCATCCCTTTTGAAGACTGGAAAAACAGTTGCCTGACTCCAGTATGCAGGGACCTGACCTGTTCTCCAAGAATTCTCAATGGTTATAGACAGAGGCTCTGAAATTACACCCACAAGCTGCTTTAGTACCCTTGGGTGCAGCTCATCAGGCCCTGGAGATTTGAAGTCATTTAAGGTTAGGTGTTCCCTTAACACCTCTTTTCCTGTCTTGGGATGCAGCTCCCTCCTTGCATTATTTATTCTGTTATCACCAGGTTGGGCACTGCTTTCTTTTTTTTTTGTGAAGATAGAGGCAAAGTAGAAGTTCCACCTTCTCTCTGTCACCCAATAGCATTTCTCCATCATCTCCACACAAGGGACATACTACTTGCTTGTTCCTCTTGCTTCAAACATAGCTGAATAAACCTTTTATTATTATTTTTAACCTCTCTTGCAAGCCTGATTTCATTCAGGGCTTTGGCTTGCCTGACCTACTCCCTGCACCTGTTGGTGTATACTCTTCCTTTGTGATTTCTCCTTTCTTTCATTTCTTATACATTCCCTTCTTACATCTCAGCTCATCTGTAAGCTCCTTATGCAGTCACATTGGTTTCCTTGGGTGCCTCCCACTTTTCTTTCATGTTGGAATTGTCTGCCTTTGTGCCTTCAGTAGTTCACCTTTAAGAAACTCCCATTCATATTGGACTCCCTTCTCCATGAGTATTTCTGACCATGGGACTTCACCTACTATTTCCTTAAGCTTTTTGAAATCAGCCTTCTTAAGTTCCAGAATACATGTCCAACTGCACTCAAGCTTTCCCTTGCCTCTGTATAATGAAACCCAAGAGGACAAATTAATTTCAATTTCCTGTTATGTGAATTATGAGCCAAATTCGTCCCAAGTATATATGCTTAAAGAGAGACTTTAGAGGCTAAATATGTTCTTTGTGGCCACCCAGAGATACCAGACTTTAAAACAATGGCATGTACTTTTTTTAAAACCACTGAGCTTGGTACACTTGCAGTTGCAGCTTCTTTCTAATGCTGCAGTCAAAGAGTTGTTTATGTATCTCATGAGAGGATGTGAGTTGCAAACAACTTTGACAGGTGTCAGTTATTTTAAGGAAAGATTCCCACACTCCTGAATGCCGGAGCTCTGCAGAAGGTAAGTGAGAGTTGCTTATCTTGGAAGAAGCATTCCTGGACTTTGCAGCATATCTTCTTTATGAAATTCTTATCTGGTTCCCCTTTGATTTTTAGGTTGCTCAAAGGGCTGGGCCAGTTCCAACCTCTCCTTTGTATTAGCTGATAAACAGCCTCCCATAAGAACTGTTACAGCAGCCAGAAATACATCCTTTAATTACAAGGAGCACCAATAGGGTATAAACTCTTATTGTGTAGTTTCATAGAACTTTATATTTGGTACCTGACCTAAGGTATCTTTGAACTAGTCTATGCACATATTACTTTATCCATGCAGCAAACAGCCCTGCTTATAACATCTCACAACGTAAACTTTCTATGTGGATCCTTTGGATCAATTGAATATCTAGGCCACTTCTAAACCAAGAACAACAAGAACAACAACAACACACACACTCTCAATTCCTCTCCCCCCAAAACCCACTTTGCTTTCAGCATAGTAGTGGGATGAAGACAAAATCTACTGATATCATATATCAGTCTGGAACAACTGGAGAGTTACCAAGCTGAACAGCCCGCTAGGTGTGTGCTGTGGCCTGTCAGGGACTCGATAAGGCCCCTGTTTTCTTCTCTGCCTCACACTGCAAAAAGAGTTGCTGTTGTCATGTCAGACACCTTGAAGGGCATAATCCATGGCTGATGGGCTGCATTTGGCTTAGTTTGTACCATGGCCTCTTATATGGCCCCCGCCCCCACAAAGACTTGTATCCATTGTGAACTTTGCCCAATTCCTTGATTCAATAATCACATGTGTACAGAGATATTTTGGGGCCTGATAAGCCCCAAATGCCCCCTGCTTATGATGGTATAACGATGTAAGTATGTAGTCGGCAGACTGCTTTAGAAAAGCTCTGCTGGATCAGGCCAAAAGGCCTATCTAATCCAGTGCCTTCTTTCACATGTTGGACAGCCAGCTGCCCACGGGAAGCCCCCAAACAGGTAGCATCTTATGCTTCCTAATGGTAGGACTGGAGAACATGAAAATAATACTGAACTATGGTCCTTTCTCTCTTTTGTTTAAGACTCCTGTGGCTGCAGTCTTAAACACAGACTCCTGGGCATGCATGTACAGTGGTACCTCAGGTTAAGTACTTAATTTGTTCTGGAGGTCCGTTATTAACCTGAAACTGTTCTTAACCTGAAGCACCACTTTAGCTAATGGGGCCTCCTGATGCTGCCGGGCCGCCGGAGCACGATTTCTGTTCTCATCCTGAAGCAAAGTTCTTAACCCGAGGTACTATTTCTGGGTTAGCGGAGTCTGTAACCTGAAGCGTATGTAACCTGAAGCATATGTAACCCGAGGTACCACTGTATAAGACTGCATGTCATGAGACCAGATTTAGTTGAAACACAAGTCAGATCTGCACTGCAAGCTGATAAGCAACTGTTTAGTGCTGCTGGACAAAGATGATGAACTGGGTTTTTTGCTCTTTCTGTTGCCCCCTTTATTACAATATCATTCCACACGCAGTCACAATGACTGTCTCTAGGAAGGTGCAAGTGCGGTTCGGTTCCATTAAATCCATGACTGCCTGACTGCCACCTTTCGGTTTAATCTCGGATGCAAACTGTGCAGTGATACATTTCCATGCAGCAATCCTACTGACATTCTCTTCCTCTTTCCAGTTATTTCTCATCAAGATACTATCGTGGGTTTATTTGTACAACTACACAAAGTTCAACAAAAACAAATGCGCCCAGTTTGCCTTTTGATAAAGATGTAAATTGGGAGGTCTGATTTCATTTCTGTGGTTTCTGTCTATGCGCATGTTTGTAGAGCAGTATTTTGAAGCGGGGAAAGTTGCCCTTCAGACTAATAAAATGTTCAGTGCAGTAACAGCATGCCACACCACACCCACACTAGCTTCCATATGGTGTCAAAGCAGGCCAGATGTGCACTGCACTGCATATGGGGTAGGTTAGGTATGCCTTGCAGATGCCTTGTATCAGCATTAACTTGCATTTAACTGTAAAGGCATGTCCAGGGTAGATGTCTCCTATCACACTGCATGCCTTTGATTTCTGCATGAAATAAAAAACACCGTTCTGGTCCTGTCCCATCCCCCCAATATTTGGTCTAGCAACAATTTCATTGACTGGAGTATCCTTTGTGGAAGCTGAGCCTGGGTAGTAGTCACACCCTCCACTATGTTAGAGGATGCCATCATTCCCACAGTAGTAGGGTACAAACTCCATTCATAGGAGGCGTTGTTCAAAACTGTTGGGAATCCGTTCCCAACAGATCATCCCTCTTGAGTTAAGAGCATGTGCAGAACTACAGACAGCCAGACATACAGCTTACAGGACCACAGATGGAGCATTGTGTTGGAACAAGTTCCTTGCTCACAATCAAAGCTCAGGACTCCACTTTGTAGGAGGGCCTCCAAATGTCCCAGGGCTGATTTGCCACATTTTGAAGTAAGATGAATAATATACTCTGCCATCTAAAGCAGGGACAGGAAACCTCTAGCCCAGGTATAGGCAAACTCGGCCCTCCTGATGTTTTTGGCCTACAACTCCCATGATCCCTAGCTAACAGGACCAGTGGTCAGGCATGATGGGAGTTGTAGGCCACAAACATCTGGAGGGCCAAGGTTGAGGAAGCCTGACTTAAGCAAGGGTGCTTCCAGAGGGGAGTTTATAGTGAAATTGTTGCTGCTATGCTCACAATTCCACACCCACCCTGCATCCACATGACATTGTAATGTAAACAAACAAACAAACATACATAAGGGCTGGCATTTTTGTTTGTTTGTTTACATTTAGTCTGGATTTCCCCTTAATGTGGAAAATCAGATATGTAAAACTAGCCCAGTGTACACCTGCAACTGCTCCCAGCTTGTTAGTGCAATTTTTAGGGTGAGTGTTTTGTCATGTGTTCAGTAAAGGTAAAGGTAAAGGGACCCCTGACCATTAGGTCCACTCGTGGATGACTCTGGGGTTGCGGTGCTCATCTCGCTTTACTGGCTGAGGGAGCCGGCGTACAGCTTCTGGGTCATGTGGCCAGCATGACTAAGCCGCTTCTGGCGAACCAGAGCAGTGCACAGAAACGCCGTTTACCTTCCTGCCAGAGCAGTACCTATTTATCTACTTGCACTTTGACGTGCTTTCGAACTGCTAGGTTGGCAGGAGCAGGGACCAAACAACGGGAGCTCACCCCGTCACGGGGATTCGAACTGCTGACCTTCTGATCGGCAAGCCCTAGGCTCTGTGGTTTAGACCACAGTGCCACCCGCGTTGTCCCTATTGTTTCAGTAGGTTGTCCCGTTTTGTTTCCAGTTGCCCCAGATAACAATACAAGACTCCTATTTCTACCGATTGCCTCACATCTGGTTTGGAGGAGAGACTCTCTCAATATCTCCTGAGAGGTTGTAATCACTGTATGAACACCTGACCCCCCTTTAATTAACAAACAAACAAACAAACAAACAAACACAGAGGTATTTGACAAGACCCACAGTATTTTAAAAATTATCCCCTGGCCAAAGCCCCACCCTTCATTCCCCCCCCCCCAATAAAACATGGTAGCTAGCTGAACAAGGCTGGCTATGCTGGCTCAAGTACAATTCTTAGGATGCAATTTCTTCAGGTATGCAGATGTATAGAAATACCTGTGTCCATGCCTGTAATTTAAAAAGGTAGCGGATGCCAGGGGAGAAGTAACTGAGGGGAGAGACCAGAAAGCAACAACCCTGGTGTGGATGGCAAGTAGTGGAACACCCGTGAATATCCATTACAGGGGTGGGGAGAGGAATGTGTGGAAGCTAGCATGCCTAACACACACACAGAAAAAGTAGATCCCGACGACTCATTTATGATACCAGGTCCCTATCTGGAAGTACCCAAAGTGTGCTTAACAGTGCAGTCCTCAAACGTCCAGTGATTAGGTTTCACATACATGCCTGCTGTGTGTGTTCACCCAAAAGTTAGTCTCATTGAGTTCCAAGTGCTTCACTGCCAAGTAAGTATGCATAGGATTTCACCTTACTCTCAAGTGGTTACGATTTCAGCCTTTAGACACATCAGAAATCTTTCAGCTCCTCTTCTGGGTAATTCATTTGCAGACTCATGTAATTAGCCACAGGTAAACTCAGACGTCTTGGTGTCTTTCCCAGAAATGGGGCACCGTCTCCACTCCTTTCCCTTGCAGTCAGAAGACCTGCTGCCTCCGAGAAGTTACTTCGCTGCTTCGGAGCACTTATATGTGCTTTAATGAAATGTAGGCGAAGTTCCCTCCCTCCCGCTCCCTTTTCTCATGTCAAAAGATCAGAGAGGTCAGGTCTCAACACGCTACACCCAGACGATCACGCTTCCAAAAAGTTGCTTTGAGTGAAACAAACAGGCGGTCGGTTTGGCCACTGTGCATTATGTAACTAGTGCACTGGCTGCAGAAGCTGGATGACTGACACAGAGAAATTCCTGGCGGAGGGGGAAGGGTGCTGCCCTGAAGTCACTGTAATTACCGAGCGGCGTTCCAAGAAACCTAAAGGGGAAAGTGGCTGGAGATCAAGGGAAACAAAATGGAGACCACCATGTTTTGTTTTGGGTTTTTTTAATACCCCGAACAACTAGAACGTGCAACTGAAGAAGTGAGGGTCAGCACACATGTAATTCCCGCCCCCCCATTAAATGGCACGAACCCAACCCTTGCATATGAATTGGTGGTGGTGGTGGAGGAGATGCTCTTCGGCAAACGAGAAGCTATTGAAACAATGAACGAACTATGTTTCACCCCCGCGCGCGCACACCCACCCCACTCTCGCCTCTGTGCGTGTGCGGTTTTGTTTTTTTAAAGACCCAAACTATTATTAAAAACTCTTAAAACTCCCCGCTATCTAAGTTCGAGCGCCGATTGCCCCTCTGCCGCGTCGCTGCCCCTTTAAGACCTGCTCTCTTAACAGTTGCACAGAAAGGGAGTGACCTCTGGGCTTTGACAGCTCCCCTAATAACTAGCAGAACCCTAGCTCCGCCCTCAGCGCTTGATTGGGCGGCGGGCCGGTATCCACTTTCTCGATTGGCCGAGCGCTTCCCCTGAGCGAACCTTTAGAACTCCGAGACACAATATTCTGTTACATTGTAGCAAAATGGCGACTGTCATTCACAACCCCCTGAAAGCGTAAGTAGGAATCAAAAATGTACATATTCCGCGTGGTTTAAATATGAAAAAGGGCGCCTTTCCGATGCATGCTGCCAGACTGAACCGGGCGTCTCCAGACTCCCAGCTGCTCTACCCTCCCTCGCTCTTTTCTTTTCTTTCCTATCTCCTCCTCTCTCTCTCTCTTTTTTGTGCAACACACACGAAGTCTCTCGCTCGGTAATTAATAAGAAGAAATTGTTACGTCCGCGTCCTGCTTAATTGATTGGCGGCGATGAAGAGAAAGCGGAGTTTCTGGGCGCTGAGGCACCGGCGCCGCTCGCAGCTCTCGGGGCTTTTTCGGCTCTCGAGAACGGCAAGGTTTTGACGGATCCCCGAGGGGGTGCGTTGCACTTGACAGAGTCCTGCGCGCGGCGTCCGGGCTGCCTTTGCAGCGCTGTCAGCGTCCAGCACAGAAAGATCGATTGGTGGGAACCGGGCGCACAAGGACTGGCTTGGAAAACGCTCGGGTTGCAGTTTCGGGAGTTGTTTCCCCCCCGTTTGCAGTTCGGGGATGGCTTGAAAGCTGCGGGAGGGAAGGAGTTTGAGTCGCCAGCGTTTGGCTGGCTCGTTGTTGGCAAAAGGGCAGCACGGATCTTTTCATGGCAGGACAGTAGGGACATATTAGCCATTACACTTGTATGTGTGTGTGTGTGTATGGGGAGAGAGAGACCGACTTGTTCTAGATGAATGACTGGGGTTGGTGGCTGGTTGCTTTTGATAAAGCGCAGGAAGTCCGGCGATCTGCTTTGCATACCGTTCGATATATTTATTTTTTTTCGCTTTTAAAAGTAGAGGATTCCGGAGCTCGATTCTGGAATGCATCCACTCGGTGGACGCCGCCAGGGTGCAATTGAGGGTGAAATCTGGCTGCTCTCCAGATCATCCAGAAAGCCTCCGTGTGCAGGTTCTGGGGGCAGCCCTACTACGTCGGGGGCGGGGTGCGTGTGCGCCTTCCTAACCCTGGTGGTTAAAGGCGAGTAGTTTTCTCCGGAACCTCCCCGGTTTTTCCTTCTGGTCTGCAGCACGCACAGCCAGCTTAATCCCCCCAGGCATTAAAGGGAGAGCGGGATTTGGCAGCGCGACTGGGGATGGCGGGGCTTTTCCTTTTCCTTAACCTTTTCAGGGTTACTTCTGCGCTCGAAGGAACCGGCGCTCAGTTGCAGCGGGGACTGGATCGGATCAGGGATCCTGGCGTGGTAGTGGCGGAGGGGAGGGAAGCTCCTTTGGGGCTGCTTCGCTACCACTCGCTGAAGTTATCCGGCGGGGGGGTCTGCCACCTTTCAGCCTTCCTTCCTCCGATCGGGGGAAAAACACACACACTTCGGAGGGGTGTTCCGGGGGATCTTCGCTGATGTGAATGGATGGGAGAGTAAACCGGAGGAAGCAGCAGCCTTAATTTGGGATTGCGGTGGGGGTTGGGGAGAGAGGATGCACGGCGAGCTGTCATATTTAAATAACTGACATCTCCCCTCCCCCCCTTCCCTTTCTGGAATGAAATATTTGCATAATGAGACCCTTTCCTTTAGTGAATTCTAAGCAGGACCGTCGGGGAAGCGGCAGCTGCGATTTTCAGATCATTAGCGAGCGATCCCCTTCCTGCGATGGTGAGGGAGGAGAGAGCGGGGCCACACAAAAGTCGGTGGCCGAAAGCGGATGGACGATGCAGCTTCCCAGCAAAGTTTAAAAACACCGTATTTGTCACATCCGTATCTCGCCCTTCCTCCGAGTGGCTCCGGGCGGCGCACGTGGTTTTTATGAAAATAGATTGCTAAAAAAAAAAAAATCCTCATAGCAAACCAGAGAGCTAGGTAAGATTAGAGCTTCGTGACCGTAGAAGCCAACTCCTTAGAGGCCGAGGTCCCTTCGCCCCCCTCCATTTGAGGGGGCCGCCCCCCCAAGTTGATGGGCATTGCCATGCAAATAGTGTGCGTGAGCTGCATCTTGTGATCGATTATGCGGGGTGGGGTTTACCCCCCTCAATATTTTATTCAAGTTGGCACCCCTGGTCGTGACTGCTGAGGGCTGGGCGAGGGAGAACCCACACCTCCTCAGCCCTGATCCAGTATGCGCTTACATCTTGTGGAAGGGATCTGGAGTTATGCTCGCTTGGAGTCGCACGTGTTACGTCGGTTTCAGGGGGGCGAGGTCGCTCAGCCTTCCCTACTGAAACCCCCAAGTGCAGCAGTTAGTGGCCGCCTTGACAGCTCAGCCAGCCCTGCCCCCTATTGCCTGCGCGGTCCCGATGCAACCCTTGCACCTGAGTCAGCCCAGTATTTGACTCCTGCTTGCACAGATCCGCTGGGCGTGCAGCAGCAGCAGCAGCAGCAGCCCACTCCCGGGCATGTTTACTCGGAAGTAAGCCCCGATGGCCATAGGCTTGCCAGCACGAAGCCACTACCATAAAGGCTGAGTGGAAGTTTCTTTTCGAGGAGCCACTTCCGGAGGGGCTCCCTCGAAGGAAGGGCAATATTTTCATCGCGAGCCTGGAAGGGGGCGGGAGGCGCGTGGGGGGTGGATCCGAAGTCGAGCCTCGCTGACATCATTGGTGCAAACGAAGCGTGTGCGCCCGGCGAAGTAGCAGAAGTGGGAAGCCGCTCCTCGCGCGGCGCTATTAAATTTCTTCGCGCCCAGCAACCTTGTGCATCAATCATTTCCTGCCCCTCCACGTGACCCGTTGGGAGCCCTTCGCTGCCCGCCGACGAATTCATCTTGCGGCCCCGAGTTCGCCCCCCGCCGACTCTCTCCCGCTCTTTTAAAGGGACAGAACCAGGCTTTTAATATAATTAGCCCTCTCCTCTCCTTTCAACACCCCCCCCCCCGCGCGGGGGTGATCGGAAAGGAAACAATAGGCAGCGCGCGGAGCAAAGATGCTTTCCTAGGAATGGGTGTGTGTGTGTGGTGTTAGTGTCCATTTTCCAGATTCACAACTTGCGCCGTTGTTTTTAGTGCGCGTTAGTTGAACGCAGTTAAATACTGTAGAACGTTTCTTCTGGAAAAGTTGCTGATCAGGATAACCCGTATAAATATATATCGGCCATATAAACATACATCGCGCCAGCTTATGAGGGCAAAGGCAGTTAAGACACATAAGGGGGGGGGCAGAGAAGGGGGGGTCGCAGCGCGATGCGTCTCAGCCCCGGTGTGTCCTTCCTTCCTGACAATGAAAGGGAGTCGAGCATCATCTGCATTTTGATTGTGATGTCTCAAAACAACTGGCGTCCCCGTCTCCCCTTGCAAAGAAACTGGCCTCGAAAAGGTTTTCCTGGTCACCATCGGTATCGCTCGACCTCCCAAATCAGCGGCCCCCTTAAACGCTTTGTATCCTTGGTGCATAACAATCCCTTCTTTTTAAGTATAACACCGAACTAGGCAGCGCTATTAATTCCACGTGGGGAATATAAAGTACTGCATTTCCAGTCCCGCCGGATACTCGGAAGAAATACTTTGAAGTTCCCAACTGGAGGCACTGGGGGCCCTTTTCTGTTTGTTTTCAATTTCCCAGTGCTCTCCTCCTCCTCCTCCTCCTTTCCTACAATAGCGATGCCTCCGCAGATCCTTTTGGGTGTCTCCGGCGCTTCTCCGCTTTCCCTCCCTCTCTTCTGGGATTCAGCCAATGGTGTGACTGCCCATTGTATTGTTTCTCCCGCTGAACACCTTGTTTGCCCACACGGTGCGAAAAGGCAGGGAGCATCTAGAGGGCTGGATGGCTGGGATTCCTGAACCTGGGCTGTAGAGAAGTGGGGAGGCTAAGCATGGGCAAAGACCCACCTTGGATAAAAATGAACTACCTACTTGTTCTTGTCTGAATTGGGGAAAATAGACTCCTCAAGGGAGGCTTATTTCTGGTGGCGAAGGCAGTAATATGTGAGACAGTTTGTGCAACCCTCTCCTCCCTCCCTTTTGACCCCAAATCTCTGTTTACCCTCCTTTATTCACCTTCTATTTTTTTCCTTTTCCTTTCTGGGCCTGCCTTTGATCAAGAAAGGGAAGCTGGCGCTATCTGGACAAAACTTGCAGGATCAAGCAGCCATAAACAACTGAGACTTTTTACATTTGCTTGTTTTGGAAACTTATTGTCTGTCTGTCTGCAGTAGGGTGTCTCTCTCCACCCTGTATTTGCCTGCCATTGCCTTATTTTAACACCCTGGCGGGCAGGGATTAAATGATGTTCTTATCACTGCCTGTATTTGGATTCTGCAGTGTCTCCTGTTGGTTGTCTGTTGATGGTTGTTGATATTGACCTCTTAGTGGACAGTTGGGACAGTTGGCATCCACCTGCCTCAGGAGACAGTGGAGGAGTGTGCCTTTGGGAGTAAAGTCAAACTGTTGTAAGGCTGCAGGTACCAGCTGTGGAGACCAATATAGGAGAAACATGCTTTGTTGCAGCTGCTGCAACTGCATCATGGTACAGTATTTCTTCTCTCTGCGCTCCTCCCAGCAGTCATTCCCCCTCTGGTCACTACTATACATACACAACCTGTTTGTCTCCAGGCCCTGTGGCCACCTGAAGTCTGAAGAAATGTCCTTGCTCATGCAAGACATAATTTGTCCCCCAGCTCATCTTCATCCCTGGATACCTCACTTCCTTTCTTCCTACCAGCCTTGTTACCCGCCTCCCACAATCCGTTCCTGCTCATGAGAAGTGCTAAGAAAGTTTTATAGAATTCCCCTCTGTTCCTGCTGTACTACTAGTGGTTGGTGCCCGAGGCAATGTACAAGCCATACATTTAAAGCACATGACTCTTCTCAAAGAATCCTGGGGATTGTAGTTTTGTGAGGGGCAAACTACACTTCCCAGGATTCTTTGGGGGAAGACATGTGCTTTAAATGTATAGTCCGTAGGCAGCCTCACCAATGCAATCTTCCTCCTGGTTGGTGATCTCCATTCTGATCTCATTGGGAGAGAGAATCAGCCTCCAATGTAAACAAACAACCACAAAATGAATGACGGTTCACTTTCAGAGGCTCCATTCTTTACAATTTCCCCAGTATTCCCTTGGGAATGCCAGCATAAACATTGCTTGCACTAGGGAATTCCCACCCTTTTCCTCCCCTACAGGCCTATGCTACCTTCCAAAAACCTCTCCTCAGTTAAGTCAGGGGTCCTTAGTAAAGGGCTGGGATGTGGGGCAGAGTATTGCTCTCCTCTGCTGACCAAAGATGCTTTTGCCTGATTGCAGACTATTCCACATCCCATCTCCTGTAGTGCTCTGTCCCACATTCCAGCCTACAATGAGCATCCCATGTTCACTGGAAGTGGCCTTTTGAGGGTTGCAGGAGCCGAGAGTGGGGAGACAGGTCAAGAGTTCACTGGGGCAAGTGTCCCTTCTGGTCATACTAGCAGAATTGGGTACAACTCAGTGTTTATGTGGAATACATACATATGTGTACCAACACACACACACAAAATTTGGGATAACATGTCATGCACCTGACAAAATGGACCATAGCCCATGAAAGCTTAAGCCACAATATATCTGCTAGTCTTTACGCTGCCCTGAGAGTCTTTTTGTGTGTGTGCTGATGAAATCAGCAGCCATCATGTGCTTAGTAACTAACATGCCTCAAACTATTGCCAGGCTTAACAGGCCTGAAAACAAAGAATAAAAAAAGAAGAATGTAGTCACACAGAAGTGTCCAAGCCAGCCTGGACTAGTTCATTTGCATGGAGGTGGCTGCTGTGTGTCTGAAGCAAGCCTGAGGAGTCTCATTGGTGAAGGAAACAAAAAGACCCCCTAAATATGATTATGCCTTGATCTAAACCTGCACTGTGATGAAGTACAGATGAAGATAATTGTACTTTAAAAAAACAAACAAACAAAAAAACCCACTGGAGTTTAATAGCTACCTGCTTGCTGGTTCAAAAAAAACAAAACAAGTCTGGCACTGAGTAGTCCTTTCAGCAGATGTTAATCATTAAAAAAAATAGAGTCTTGAGGCTTAAATCTATGGAGCAATGTGCCAGCAGAGATGCAGCTGGGATGGAGAATAACAGCACATTGTCGCAAACTGATGGTGGTCATGAGCCAATCCAAAATATTATGCTAAAGCAACAGCTCTGCTGTGTTAGCAATTATGCAAGTGACAATTGCCACTGTTTAATGTAAGCAGATGGGGCTCATGGGGCTCGCCAACCTGGGAGGGTAGCCCATCTAGGAGAAGGAAAACTCTGTTCCTAAACATCTGCTGCCCTGCAGGCTATCTGCAGGAGAAGAGAAGGTTAAGGAGTAAACCCTACACAAATCTGGTCCCTAAGACAGTTGGTTGGATGACATATTGTATGCTTCCTTCTGATGACAACTGCAACCAAGCTGGTGCCAGACATACTGCTCTGCTTTCTTTGGACCACTTAAAGAAGGCCGAGAGGGGGTCCTATTGTCCGGGCAGCCCAGGACTTCCATCCACACTGCCCAGACTTGTACATTGGGGAGGTCAATTCAGTGATGCTAACCCAATGGTTTGACTTCACTCCCGTTCTGCCCCATTCTACTTTCTGTGACATTTTTATGACTTTTTGGGGCTACTTCCAGGTTCAGCGCTATGCATGTGTGATTGCACGTCATTTGGATGTGCCTACATTGGTCATTGCCTGTATTCAATTTCTATACCGCCCTTCATCCAAGGATCACATGGCAGTTTACAATATAAAAACACAAAAATACATAACATAGTAACAAACAAAAACAATACTCCCACCCCACATTGATGATTAAATTAGTCAAAGGCCTGGGAGAAGAGAAATGTTCCCCCCCCCCCACTGCTTAAACAAAGGCTCCAGGCAACCCTCATTGGTCCAACAAGGCTCTTCTTGCATTCTTAACTTCTGTGGCTCTCGACATTTAGAAACGCTTTTTGAAATGCATCCCACTTATAATTTGTTTCAGAAGCAAAACCATCCTAATCAGTCAAGCTCTGTCATCCTTGTATCTTTGACCTCCTGGAAAAGTGTTGGGTAAATATAGCCGCAAGATATGGGAGTGGATGTGGATGCTGAATGAAATGGGCTAGAGATAGGAAATGAGAACTGTTACGAGCTGGGGGAAGGGTGTACTATTGGGGAATCTGGAAAATGACAGGTTCCCCTTTTATTTAGTTGCATGAATGACTTGATTAGCTGCTTAGTGCTTTTGTAATTTGTTTCCTCAAAATTCAAGTCTTGCAAAGCCCATCAGGTTGTGTGGATGGGTGGAGCTGGCTTCATAAATTTGTCATGGGGTGGGAAAGGAATTTCTCAAAGCCTCTACATTTGTTTATACATACTGTATTCTCCTCCCCCCTGCCACCCCAAAAGCCCCAATAATAGGCTTGGATGGGAATAACATTCAAAGGACATGGAAATCAAAATGGTTGCAAGAATTCTAAGCTACAAATCTCCCGATCTGTGGGGATGGGAGGGAAAGGACTTTCATGGTAATGGGGAACATATTTGGGGAAAGTTTTCGAATTGTTAAATGGGTTCCACATTCAATCTTTTTCAAAGAAAGTCTGCAGAAATAATGGGTTCTTGCACTTAAGTATGACTAAAATCAGTGGGACAAGGTAACTTCTGGTGAGACTGTCTCAACAATTTCAATGAGATTTAAGTACAATGTAACGTTCTGAGGGTGTTATGAGATGAAGTGGGCTTTTCCCCATTGCACACTTATCCTGGGAGATGAATCCCAATGGATTATTAAGCAATGGACTCTAGATTTTGTCAGTCTGTGTTCTGATCACATGTTTGCAATCTAGGCATGTGGTTTTGTGAGTGTTTTGATGTATGTTGTCAGTTACCCTACACTTTCTAATTCAGTTTCTGGTCATTCGACTGCTGCTTCAGTGAGGTCTGGAGACAACATCCGGGCAGTATAACCCAGTATAACCAGCTTCAGCAGTTTGCTTTCTTTATCACTCCTTTAATAGTGCAGCGAGCATTGTACACATCACATTGTACACTCCTTTGTGGTAATCACAGGGTGTTATGTTCGGAACAGAATCATGTGAACAACTCCTAGGCTAAACTAGTAGAAACAACACCAAACCAAAATTAATCAGAAACAAGCAAGTATTGTGGGGTTGCATAGGGCAGGTATCTTCAACTTTTCCAGGACTCACTTTTAACCCAAACATGCATTTGGGGACCCATTTCTTAATCTTTTACCATATATCTGCATGGTGGTAGTGCTTCTACAGTGACCCGTTTTGAATCAGGTCAAGCCATGACCCACCAGTTGAAGACCAGTGGCAGAGGTTTTCAACCTTTCTGAGTCCATGGCTCCCTTGACCAACTCCTTTGGTACCCCTGTGGGGCTCAGGAGCCCAGTTATGTCACCCCTTGCCTACGGAGCTGGCAGCCTCTCACCCTTTTTCAAACACCCTCACTCAGCCTCCTCTCCTCTGCCATCCCTGGTCTCTGAGCTGCTGCCATCCCTGGTCTCTGAGCTGCCACCCCATCCCTTCAAGAGGCACCATTTGCCCGCAGAGCTCGTAGCCAGAGCTGCTGCAATAAACAGCTGTGCAAACCTTGGGGAAGCCAGATGCGAAAGGGCATCAGAGGAGGGGGAGGGAAGGAAAGAGGGACAGAGGCCAGTGCTGCCTGCGGCACCCCTGACCATCATTCAAGGCACCCCAGGGTGCCACAGCACACTGGTTGAAAACCACTTGCATAGAGCATGCTGTCAGAGGAAGAGAGTTTGTGGGAGAGGTTAGAGGACTACTTACTGAAATACAATCTGGTTTGTGCTTGTGGTGTTATATGGGCAGTTATAAATAAAGAAGAGTTTGGATTTGATATCCTGCTTTATCACTACCCGAAGGAGTCTCAAGGTGGCTAACATTCTCCTTTCCCTCCCCCCCCCACAACAAACACTCTGTGGGGTGAGTGGGGCTAATTCAGTTTCTGGTCATTCGAGTTCAGAGAAGTGTGACTAGCCCAAGGTCACCCAGCAGCTGCATGTGGAGGAGCAGAGACGCGAACTCGGTTCCCCAGATTACGAATCTACCGCTCTTAACCACTTCACCACACTGGCTCTCAGGCTTTCAATAGCATTTGCTCTTGGGTGGGGGGCATACTGCTTTGTTTGCAATAGGTGTATGTCCTGTAGTTTCCTGCTAACACCCTGTAACTTTTAATACCACAAATGTTCCGATTACAGATAGGTAGCCGTGTTGGTCTGCCATAGTCAAAACAATTTTTTTTTTCTTCCAGTAGCACCTTAAAGACCAACTAAGTTAGTTCTTGGTATGAGCTTTCGTGTGCATGCACACTTCTTCAGATACCTGTTCCGATGTTATGTTCCGATGTTCCGATGTTATGGTTTCTTTGTGTCCCTCCAGACTGCAATAATGCGGTGACATTAGGGAAGCATCCAAAGCCACAACTCTGTCCAAGAGGCCACAGTGCGCTCGCTACCTGTGTGATGAATAACTACGCAATTCCATTAGTTTTCTCTGCTGGAACTGTTTGAGGAGCACAAGTTGTAACATGGTAGTAGCCTTCTGAACCCAGCACAACAGAAGTGTGCTGGGTATAGCGTAGAAAAGCAAGAGTTTATTTTCCTTTTGAATGAGAACATAACAAAGGAGAAGAACATTGCAATCAAATTTTAAATAGTTCTCTCTTAAACCACTGCAAGAAGCCCTGGTCAGGAATTTTTCATGACATGGTTTATAGCCTAAAAGAGCCCGTTCGAGCCACAGATTCCAACCCAATGGCCTCAAGGAAGGATTTAATTTAGAGTCTCTGAAGTTTTGGCATGGCCTCCAATACACCAATTCTCCCCTCATATGGGAATAGCTGATGAAGTTCAGCAAAATGCATCTTAGGTCACACTTTCCCTGGCTGGGTGTTGTAATATAAGCAAAATACAACTTCAGCCGCTGTGAATCATTTGATGGCATGTTCAGCAGTGCCCAGAACTGTTGCATCTTGGCAGAGAATGAGATGACAAATTCCACAGCCGTATGGTGTGAATGTAATCACAACAGGGTGTTTCCACTGAATCTTGACTGGTTTCTTATAGCACTTGCTCCTCAGGCAACTCCTTTGGGGTGTTACTGATGTGGGCTGCTTCACCCAATTATTCATATTTCATCAAAAGCTGGTGTTCAATGTTATATCTTTTAATACTGCAGAGTCTAGTTACAGGGCGTGCAATTCTTCACTGAACGGAGGTACTAAAACAAAATGGTTTTATCTTTATTCAGTTTATGGGATCAATGTTGCGAAAGATCCCAGTTTGCTAAGGACTGCTTAGCCTTGCTTCTTATAAGTAACCCAACTGAAATAAATGGGAATTATAGCCAACATTTTGCAGGATGAAGGCCAAATAATAATTAGCTTCTAGCAATGAAAGTAATACAGCTCACCTTGCTGGTCTTACATAGATCTGTTGGTCTCACCTGCACTAAATATTGAAGTATTATGCTAAAAGCTTAATTGCCTAATATTGATTATAACTTGCATTGCACTTAATCCACTCCCCCTGCCTTGTTGTCTCAATTCCAGATCTATGGCTTTGGTCATGGTTTCTTAGTGCTGAGGAAAATGCATTCTGCACATGCTCAGTGTCCCCGTCTTTTACTGCACATCTCCCATGACTGAGTCTTGCCGTGACAGTGGTGTGTTGGGGTTCAGAAGTTCTGAGATTAAGCACTGGTCAACCCGGATTCAAATAATACCTTGATCCTCTTCTTTCCCCTCCCAATGCCTTTTACAGTGGTACCTCAGGTTAAGAACTTAATTCGTCCTGGAGGTCTGTTCTTAACCTGAAGCACCACTTTAGCTAATGGGGCCTCCTGCTGCCACCGCGTGATTTCTGTTCTCATCCTGAAGCAAAGTTCTTAACCTGAGGTACTATTTCTGGGTTGGCAGAGCCTGTATCCTGAAGCGTCTGTAACCTGAAGCGTCTATAACCCAAGGTACCACTGTATTCTATTCCTGGGTCAGTTTTATCTGAGACATTGACAATGGGCTGCTTAACAACCAGAGAGTTTCTTTTTCTTGGTCACCTTCACATGGGATGATGGTTATAACCCAACATACCATTTTGCAAATCAGAGGGCTTCCCTTATGGCATTACCTAGTTCCAGAAATAGCTATTGGGTGGCTGCTTGTGACTGGGGCCTTATGCATTTGGCATTGTATCCCACTTTACAGAGATTGAGAGTGATTCTTGTGGTGGTTGAAAGAGGCGCAGTCCCATCAGTTGATGTTTCAGCTCATTACCACCTGAAGAATGAAAATCTTCTACAAGCATTTAGACTTGGGGAATATTTCTAGCCAGACAGAGGCTAGTAACTAATCACGAAAAATATCTATTGTTATCGTGATGACAGACTTCTTCCTCCTGCCCTCCAATGTACGGTATATTCCAAAACACTATGTTCCAAAGGCTAACTAACAGCACAATCCTAACCATGTCTACTTAGAATAAGGCCCTATTGAATTCCTGGGCTTACTCACAGGAAAGTGTGGTTTGGACTGCCGCTTAAAATCCTGAAGTTAAGAGGAGCTTCACTTGATGTTACTGTCATTGGCTAAGCTGCTTGGACACAGAGTGGCAGGCCCAGGGAAGGAGAAGACTGCAGAAAGAAAAGAAAAAGAAAGAAAAGAAGACGCAAGAAGTTGCCTGCAAAAGGAGGGTTAGAGGAGGGGAGTGGTTCATCCACAGGCCTGAGGGAAAGCCAGTGAGAGGAGACAGAGGCAAACTACACACAAATGTGAGGAAGCCCTGGTAGCAGGTGCTAGTAGAAGAAGAGGAAGAAGAGGAGGAGGAGGAGGAGGAGGAGGAGGAGGAGGAGGAGGAGGCAGCCTTTGGAGGTTCTGATTTTCAGCTGGAAAATGGGAAAGGGATGGTACAAAGATGTACTTAACCCTTTCCCTAAATAACCCCCCCTGCCAACTGCCTATTTCTACAGAGTCGCTGTTAGGTTTACAAAACACTAAAAGCATGTATTTCCAGCAGCCAGTGTAGGGGTCACACTGGTACCTGTGAGACCAGCATTCAGATCCTTATAAAGCTCACGTGGTGCTCTTTAGCTAGTCACTGTCTTGAAGCCAAACCTACTACCTTGTTGTGAGGATAAAATGAAGAGGGTAGAATCATGCATGGCACTCTGGGCACCTTGGAAGAAAGGTGGGAATGTAAAGAACAAATCAAATAAATGAATAAGCACACAGAACTCCATGGGCAAGAGAATTCTGAACAGAAAAAGAGTCACCAGGGAAAGGGATAAGCACATGTGTGTGTGTGCGCGCGCACCCACCCACCCACCCACTACACCTCCACTCAGAAATTGCACCCTCCTGAGAGGGGAAGGAAATTGCACAGAGAAGCTGGGCACATGTTCAGAAGCTGCAGATGTGAGAGAAGCCCACTGAATTTAAATAACCATCCACATTTTTGGCTCTTGGCCTCTATCCAGCTTGCATTTGCATAGATCGAGTTGCTGTTAATGGCACAGGAGCCAGGGCCAGTGAATAAGCTGGCAACCCTGTCAACCCTCCACATTTTATGCTTTGAAGAACTAATTGGTTTGGTCAGCTGAGAGCAAATTCTGTGTCTAGTGCTATCCGTCAGCTTCATGTGAATGAACTAGTGAATAGCATGTAATTTAATAGTCACAGATGATGGAAACTTGGACTACAAGATCTGTTTCCTGATTAGTCACTGCCAGTTCATATCCCATCAGTGCGTATGTGAAGTTTGATTGTTTTGTCCTAATGTGCATAACATTATGCTTACATGTTTGTCATTTTGTTGCCCATTCACCCACTTTCGGAATTTATTTTGGAGCCCTTTGAGGTCTGTTTGGGTTTTCACAATCCTGAATAATGCAGCAGCATCTGCATAACTGGCTACCTTACAGCTCACCCCTGACTGCCGCTTTTTTGTGAATAAAGAAAACAGCACCAAGCTCTCCTCTGTTTTCATTTTATTCATTTGTAGTAAATGACTTCCATTCATTTGCTATGTTAAATTTGAAATTCTGTCTCTCATCTCTTAACAATTTCCCTGTAATTGGCCCTAATATTTGGATTTTTTATTCCTTCTGGTATCCATGCCACTTCTTCGCTTGTATTACAACAACTTATCAAAATCTTGCTTTCTTTGTCCAAGACTGATTTCCTTTTATTTCACTGATATCTTGTAACTTGTAACTCCCCATTCCCCAGATTATAAGCCATTGGGCAGGACTCATTGGGTTTTTCCTTTGGAAAGCATCTAGTTGTAGGCATCATTTAAATCATGAGTGGGGGCATTTTCCAGCCCTAAGACCACATATTTACCTTCTGGGAAACTTATTGAGGACCATATATGAGTGGTGGGTGGGGTCAGAGCAGTGCCGGATTTACATATAAGCTAAACAAGCTATAGCTTAGGGCCCCGAGTGGGGCCCCCCAAAAAATTTAAAGGAAAAAAAACCTGGATGTTCATTTCCAAAATATAAGATAAAAAACAAATAAATTAAACCCACATACAGCAACAGTGTTTTGTGCTTTGTAGGCTCCTATGATGTAAGTAATGGGCCCCGTCTGCTAGCCTGCTTCCTAAAATATCACATATTTTGTTATGTGCAAATGGCTTTAGATACCTATTAGGTCCATAAGTTACCATATAGCATAGATTCAGCACAAAAAACAGCGACAATTTGTTGTTGACAAAGGACAGCTGGACATAGAAGGGCCCCTTTACCTTCAGTAGCTTAGGGCCTCATCAAACCTAAATCTGGCCCTGGGTCAGAGGCAAAAATAGATGGATCAACATTATTTTTTTAAAAAGCATGTTCAGTAGGGTAGTTTTACACATGCTAACACTCACCCCCTCTCCTCGGTCCAGATAAGCAAGAGGCAACATCGGAGTTCAAGGATACATTCCAGCTACACAGAAATGCTTGGTGGTTGCAGCAGGACCAATGAGGAATGAGGCCTAGGGAGAGTTCAGAGGAGAGGCCTGAGAGGATGCATGAACCTCCGTGGCCTCAGGTTCCCCACCTCTGATTTAAACATTGCTGCAGAGATTTCTGTGATCTCATGGCAGGACTTTTGGAAACTCCTTCCATTGTAGGAATTGCTTGCAAACTGCGGCTGTCTGGCATTTCTGTACAGTGGTACCTCGTGTTACAGACGCTTCAGGTTACATACGCTTCAGGTTACAGACTCCGCTAACCCAGAAATAGTACCTCAGGTTAAGAACTTTACCTTAGGATGAGAACAGAAATTGCACGCCAGTGGCGTGGCAGCAGCAGGAGGCCCCATTAGCTAAAGTGGTGCTTCAGGTTAAGAACAGTTTCAGGTTAAGAACAGACCTCCAGAACGAATTAAGTTCTTAACCCAAGGTACCAGTGTATATGCTTTATATGCGTGGTAGCATTTTTCCATATGAGTTTGTGCAACAATGGCATCTTCTCCATGAAATGGTATGCAGGACCATATGCGTAAAAGCTGCCTTATTCTGAGTTAAGACTATTGCTCCATCTAGTTCAGTATTGTCTACACAAACTGGCAGCAGCTCTCCGGGGTTTCAGACAGGGAGTCTTCCCAGCACCCTCCGGATATGCCAGGGATTTAACCTGGGACCTTTTGCATGCAAAGCAGATGAGCTAAGCAGCCTTAACTCCCAGAAGGTTCCAAGTGTTCCTTTGGAATACCTTGTGTGAGAGAGAGACCCAGAGGGAAGAAATGTTGGGCAGAGAGAGCGCAACACTCCTGCCCCACTGCTTATCAGCTATAAATTCCCCTCTCCCCAAACTGCTTTCCACAAGTTGCATGGAACCTATATTTAGTCCCAGAGCTTTTATTCTTTCCCTGTGCCCGCAGAGCCCTCTGTGTGGCACCATTTTGGGTAGCATATACTTGCAAGAGCATACTCAGGGATGCATGGTGTGAATAACAAGCTGCCCTGGCTGTGGAATAGAGAGATCAATCATATTCAATGAGGGCTACTTCTACTTCCTGTATATTAGCACCGTGGGAAATTGGTAGATTTGGCAACTGTCTCTTCTGACTTTGAATCAGCAGGTGTCAACAACTTAGATACAGTGGTACCTCGGGTTACATACGCTACAGGTTACAGACTCCGCTAACCCAGAAATAGTACCTTGGGTTAAGAACTTTGCTTCAGGATGAGAACAGAAATCATGCTCCAGTGGCGCGGCGGCAGCAGGAGGCCCCATTAGCTAAAGTGCTTCAGGTTAAGAACAGTTTCAGGTTAAGAACAGACCTCCGGAACAAATTAAGTACTTAACCTGAGGTACCACTGTATACTTAAAGCTATAAGATTGTTTTTAGACTCTGGACTGAATGATCTTATGCACCTATTCCCACCAGTCTTTAGATGGTAATGTGCAATGTTCTACTTACTTCGAAATTGGTAAGTCAGCCCTGCTGCTCATTCTACCGACTGGGGCCCTGAACCGTGCCTGAAAGTCTGCCCTGATGGCACCCGCCGTATTTGCATGGAGTCAGGGTAGTGGGCAGAGCTAAGAGTCTGACTCAGGAGTCAAGCAAGGGTGCTGTGAAGTTTATGTGTGGCTCAGATTCTTGCTAAAATAAGAAACCTTTAAAGGAGGGGAGCAAACTCTGTCTGGTGTTGACATGGACTAAGTCAGGATTGGTCAACCTTGTGTGCCAGGGAGGGGGCGTGACGCGCATCCCAGAGGCGTGGCCCACACTGCCACCAGTGGGGGCGTGGCGCCCAGCACCAGGGGGGCCCAGCCGCAATGGCACCCCACTGGGATCGTGCCACCGGGCGTGGTGCGCTCCCCCCCACCCCTGTTCCTCCGCCAGTGTATAGTGCATGTGTGGAGATGTTGGGTATGACACCCTTTTCATGCCGTTTTCTCACACCCACCTAGTTTTGAAAATATATTTGTGGTCCTTTCTGCATGCTTGCTCTATAGTAACAGCCAGCCAGGCTGCCTTCACCTTAATGTAGTGTCACCATTCACTCAGTGAGCAGCAGCTAGACTGCATCTGGCTGCACCAGTCCCTGATGGGGACCCTCCAACTCCAGCCAAGGTAAAAGGTAAAGGACCCCTGGACAGTCAAGTCCAGTCAAAGGTGGCTATGGGGTTGCGGCGCTCATCTCGCTCCAGGCCAAGGGAGCTGGCGTTAGTCCACAGACAGCTTTCTGGGTCATGTGGCCAGCAGGACTAAACCGCTTCTGGCACAACGGAACACCATGACAGAAGCCACATGATGCTCATCTCCATTTGTGTTGATGTCACTACTTCTGACCCCTCAGATACCTATTTATGTACTTGCACTGGCGTGCTTTTGAACTGCTAGGTTGGCAGGAGCTGGGACAGAGCAACGGGAGCTCACCCTATCAAGGAGATTCGAACCGGCGACCTTCTGATGGGCAAGCTCAAGAGGCTCAGTGGTTTAGACCACAGTGCTATCTGCTCCAGCCAAGGTACACAATGTGAGCTCCTCATAAAATGCAGTCCCCATCAGGGAACTGGAATAGCCACAAGAGTTAGAGGCATGGCGTGTGTGTGTGTGTATGACAATAGTATAGACTGCCAGTTACTGGAGGCCTTTGGCGCCTTCTTCACAAGCCTTGTTCTACATGTCCTCTGCCAGAGCCCCCTTCCTTGCTGCTTCTCTCCCTCCATGTTTATGCCTGATCCCTCCACCCTTTCCCTGCACCATCCCCTGCAGGGCCAGCAGTTCAGCCTTCATCCTGCATCAGTTCACGAAAGCAGCACAGATAGCAGCATTATTTATTGAAAACTTGATGTGCAGGTGTGCAGTGAGAAGTAGCATCCTTTTTTTTAAAAAAAAAATAAATGGGACTGTCATTTCCATGACCATTAGCCCAAGGAGAACAAAATGGAAGGGAAAACATCCTTCCCACAAACCCACTGTAAAGCCAAAGATGGAATGGGGGAGGGAGGGGAAAGGTGCCAAACTGGTTCTGCAGGACGGAAGCCACTCCTCTCAAAATAGTAATAATACCACACTGCTGATTCACAGGACACAGAAGGCAGTGGCAAAATGCAGTAACTCAAAGTTGGCATAGAACTAGTCTGAGAAATCTCCGAATGAAGGATCAGAAGTACAGTTCAGTTTTACCTCAGGTTAAGTACTTATTTCGTTCCGGAGGTCCGTTCTTAACCTGAAACTGTTCTTAACCTGAAGCACCACTTTAGCTAATAGGGCCTCACGCTGCCGCCATGCAATTTCTGTTCTCATCCTGAAGCAAAGTTCTTAACCTGAAGCACTATTTCTGGGTTAGCAGAGTCTGTAACCTGAAGCTTATGTAACCTGAAGCGTATGTAACCTGAAGTGTACGTAACCTGAAGCGTATGTAACCCAAGGTACCACTGTAGTGACATAAGTAACCCCTCCCTGAAACACACACACAAACACACACACACACACACACGTGTGGATGGGCTCCTGGCTTAATTTTTTGGGGGCAGTGAACTTTTAACAGGATCCATGGTTCTTCAGTGGTGGAAATTGGGAGGACCTTTGGTAGACAACAACCCTTTTGAGCTGCCCTTTTTTCCCCCCTAAGGAGGAAATAGCAGCTGTTAGACTTCTTACAGGAGTGACCTGCTCTTTGCATATCCTATTCTGACCCTTTGCATTGCATGAAGAACTTGATGCTTCTAAAGCATTTCACTTCTTCCTGCCTCAGGCCAAGGATTGGATCTTACAGACTTGGGGGGGGGGTGTCCTGATTTTGTGAGGTTTTCTCCATTCTTGCAAGTAGCACCATGGTGTCATCAGTCCTGAAAAACCAGCCAAAGATTATGGCCAGCTTTTCATCGGCCAGCTACAGCGCAGCAGCTGGATGTGCAAACATTAATAGGTAATAATGTTTCTTTTCTGTTGGTGAAAAGTTTCACCTCCCTGATTCCTGCACATGAAACATAAAAGCAAAAGAGCAGGTCAGCACAGGTTTTTTTGCCTGGTTAGTTGGCAATGTTTGTTGCTCAGGAGTAAAAAAACCAACAGGAGCTATATATCTTCACACTCTTGAGAACACTTAGGCCATTTTCGCAAGACAATGAAAACCCATTTTGCATTTCCTGTGTCTGTAATTCAAATGCAAAAGTTCCATTGCTTATTAAGTAGATTCCATTAAATAAATGGTTCTCTTCTCTTTCTTCCATTTCAGCAAAGTTTGCATATGCAAATAAATGGCGCAAGAGCACTTTTAGAGCTTTTCCACGTGGCCAGAGGGCCAAATTGGATGTTACACAGGCAAAATGAGCAGTCTTCCTTCACTCCCTCCTTTTTAACTGAAAAGCCACCCCCTGACAGCTACCAATTTGACAGGAGGAAAGGAGAAATGAGAGAAAGAGATGCTTGTTCCTTTCCCCCTTCTGCTGTTTCTCAGCTCAGAATTGCAATTTCCAAGCTTATTTTTTCCCTGTATGGTGAGAAAAGATAACAGGAATCCTGTATCTTCCCTCACAAAGAGGGTAGTAGTACTTTTGAGCTGGAAAATGGTAGGAAGGGAAAGGGTTAAGCAATGCCTCCTGCCCCACTACTCTTCTGTTCCTTAACTGCAGCCTCCAAGGCTGTTTTTCAGTTAAAAAACAAAAACAAAACAAAAGACAGGACTTGGAAGATTCATACACTTCTTGGAAACATCTGAACTTAGGATGAGTCTACTAGATCAGGCCAATGGCCCATCTAGTCCAGCATCCTGTTCTCACATTGGCCAGCCAGATGCCTGTGGGAATCCTGCAAGCAGGACATGAGTACAACAGCACTCTGTTGTTGTTGTTGTTGTTGTTTAGTCGTTTAGTCATGTCCGACTCTTCGTGACCCCATGGACCAGAGCACGCCAGGCAGTCCTGTCTTCCACTGCCTCCCGCAGTTTGGTCAAACTCATGCTGGTAGCTTCAAGAACACTATCCAACCACCTCATCCTCTGTCGTCCCCTTCTCCTTGTGCTTTCCCAGCATCAGGGAGTCCTCTTCTCATGAGGTGGCCAAAGTATTGGAGCCTCAGCTTCACGATCTGTCCTTCCAGCAAGCACTCAGGGCTGATTTCCTTCAGAATGGATAGGCAATCCATGGGACTCTCAAGAGTCTCCTCCAGCACCATAATTCAAAAGCATCAATTCTTCGGCGATCAGCCTTCTTTATTGTCCAGCTCTCACTTCCATACATCACTACTGGGAAAATCATAGCTTTAACTATATGGACCTTTGTTGGCAAGGTGATGTCTCTGCTTTTTAAGATGCTGTCTAGGTTTGACAACAGCACTCTGCCCACCTCTTATTCCCAGCAACTGGTATTCAGAGTCGTCATGTCTGTGACAGTGGGGGACAGGGGGGTAGAAGACAGACATGGCGGCTAGTAGCTGTTGATCATATGCTTTCACCCTGGTCATCCTTCACACAGAAGAGAAGGCAAGACGAAAAACACCTTTGGTGGAAATGGGTATTTTGGGCCTGTGTAGGTTTCCATTCTGCCTGGGTCCAGGGAGTGATGCAGCCATCCTCACCCCCAAACCCCAAGGACTGAAGAAATCTCTTCAGATGATGGTTGTTGGAGGAGAGGGTGTTGGGAGGTGCATTTGGGGCCACTGTGTGACCAGTGCCTCAAGTCAACAAGCTGTGGCCTCGTCCTGGTGTGTGATGGGGACCAATATGTCTTTGTCTTTAAAAATTGGTGGGAGATGGCTCGTGTTGATGATGTGCTTCTCCTTTGCCCCAGAAGAGGGGCTGAGCAAAATTGCATTCAACTCTTCCCCTCAATTTCTGAGACACCAAAGAGGGGCAAGAAGCAAATATTTCCCTTCTTCCGAGCACTCCGTGTTCCTGGGCAGATAGTGTCATAGCAGCCATGCCAGTGGGAAAGGCTCACACATTTGCATAACTCAGGGGTCAGCAAACTTTTTCAGCAGGGGGCCGGTCCACTGTCCCTCAGACCTTGTGGGGGGCCGGACTATATTTTGAAAAAAATATATGAACAAATTCCTATGCCCCACAAATAACCCAGAGATTCATTTTAAATAAAAGTACACATTCTACTCATGTAAAAACACGCTGATTCCTGGACCGTCTGAGGGCCGGATTTAGAAGGTGATTGGGCCAGATCCGGCCCCTGGGCCTTAGTTTGCCTACCCATGGCATAACTCATCTGATGGAAGAAAGGAGGAAAGAGTTGTAGCTCAGTGATGATGCATCTGTTCTGCATTCAAAATCCCAGGTGCAATCCCTGACCTCATCTCCAGGTAGCCCTGGGAAAGACTCCCTGCCAGAAACCCTGGAGAACTGCTGCTATACAGTATAGTCCAGTATAGTGGTCTGCCTTGGTGGGGGGTGGGGTGGGAGAAGGCAGCTTCTTTTGTTCCCTCTTTCATGGCAGCGGCAAGGACATTCAGTACATGGAGTACACCTTGCTGAACCCAGCCGGACTGGTTGTTTATGTCATGTTTAAAAATACAATTTCTTTCTTACGTGGGAACTTGTGCTTCCTCTCCTTAAAACACTGTCAGCGCAAGACTCATGAAAAGCACCATCCGCATGATGCTGCCAGATGTAAGCATCTGCTTTTCACAGTCCAGTCCTGTTAAATGTGTCAAAGCCCATTCATTTTGGTTTGCTAAGCCTAGGTGCCTTTAACGCTGCATAGAATGGCTTGCAGTCTAGGCACATCTCTGAGTATGCCCCATTGAATTTCGTTTAATTTACTCCTGAGTAAATATGCCTAGGCTAGGGCTGCATTCCCTATTGCTTTTATAGGACGAGAGCTAAGAACGTGCTTAAGTCATACACTTAAACCAAAGGACCTTAAAAATGCTTTAACTTTGGGTGGACTTCTACCCAGTGCTTTACCCCCTAAAAAAACCGTTTAGGAGTGCTCTCATTTTCCTACTCATATTGAAATACTGCCCCTCAATGAGGTCAAACTTAGATTCACAAAATGTTTAGGAGCAGGCGTACCCCCAGAAAAAAGCACTGCTTATACCCTAAGTCATATTACCCCAAGTATATTTCGTGACTTCCTTTGAATCATTTGTATACACCTTGCTAACATGGTGTGTGTTTTAAAGAAAAATGAAGGCTAGATGGAAAATTATTATTTTTCTCAAAAAAGAGAGAGGAAAAAAAAGATTAGCATCAACCAGTGGGCTTCGGAGGGGATGCCTAGAATTGCGAGTCTCCTAATAACATTGCAAGAGTTGGCAGCTCTGTGGTTGTGCATCTGAAGAGAGGATTAGGTAGCTTTCTTATCTCTGGAGTCCACCACCTGTGCAGATCTTGCTAAACCATCTCTGCTGGAGATGACCTATCTCTGGCATTCCCTTCCTGACAAGCAGCATTTTGCCTCTCCGAGGAAGCGCATTGCACCAAATTCCAGGTGCTTAAAAAAAAATAAGAATCCCAGGGATGTTACCGAGGCTCTCTAAAATCTTCCATTTATTATTTCAATCTGGAAACAAACATTGTTTATAAGAATTCTGCTTCAGTGGAAGCCTGAAGTACCTTTCCTTCACCAGTATAACAAGAGAAATTCCCCAGACATATTAAAAATAAACTTCTTCATATCTATTAATGATCAGCCTGATGATGTCTTATGCCTTGTTGTGATTTTTAAAAATAAAAATAAGGGATTTAAAAATGAATTGCATTGCCCAGCATCTGTTCCTTATGAGCACGCGTATTTCCAAGCCAAAAGGAATGTGACACAATTGTAATATTGGGTCACTTATTATCACAGCACTGGCAGTACATTACTGCCTAAGATCACTTTTCTCCTATTAAGCGCTCTGTTTAGCCTTATCTCAGTCCTCTTTATAGCTTGGCGTATTTCTTAATGAAAAGTCTGCTCCTAATTCAACCCCACACATAGACTAATCCAAGAGGCACATTGCACTGATACACACACATCATGTGCTAGGAGAAGAGCCTTCCTCCTCCTCCTCCTCCTGCTTCCTCCAGCCGTGCATTTAATTGCTTTTCTATCCCTTACAGGCCAGGCATTTTCTTTTTCCGAAGGTTGAGTTTCTCTCCCCTCCCCGTTATCTACTTTCTGGTTTTGTTTTCCTTGCAAGCTTACCCACCAAATGCACTTTTGGGCTCTTCTGTCTCACGGTATGTCTCCAAGGTTAGCCATTGCTAAGCAACCGCCACACAAAGTTCAAGGCTGGTCAGCCTACTGCAATGCATTTCCCAGGTTATCTCTGATACGAAGTTAAGGGCGGCTGGAGTTGGGGGGAGGGGAGGCACTCCTTGGGAGAAGGGGGGAAACGTTCGCCGCTGAGCTGCCACTGTGACTTTGAGCAAGGCTCCGGCCAGAAAATGGATTTCAGATTCCATCTGAACGCTTCTCTTTCCTTGGTAATGGAACGGCCCACCTGAGCTTATGTCCCCCATCGTATTAATTCCACCTCTGCTCAACTTTCCCAGTTAATTAGCCGTGTCTATCCACCTCTCTAAGCAACCACATGTGACTCTTTTGGGAAGAGAAGCAGCTGCTGCAGGGATCTGGGGCTGCAGTTCCTTTGGCAAGCTCTCGCAACAGCAACCCCCCCCCCTTCCGACACACTTGGAGCGTGGTTATCAATCAAGGCATGTCAGGTTTCTCTTTCAGACCCATCTATCTTTGGGGTTTGGCCTCTTTCTTTTGTTCCATTTTATACCATTTTATGTATGGTGCTGAATTCTTAGCTGTTGATTAAAATGATTTTCTTTAGGCTGAGTGTGTTGCTTCTTAGCAAACCTCCAAATCAGTCAGTACCTCTTGCACTTAAGGTCTGAGTGTGCCATATAAATGAGGTCCTACTTGGGTGGCATATAGAATCCCAGAATCCTAGACCTGGAAGGGATCCTGAGAGTCGTCTATAATCCAACCCAGCCTCCTGCAATGCAGGAATCTCAGCTAAATCATCCATGGCAGGTGGCCATCCAACCTCTGCTTAAAAACCTCCAGTGAACGAGAGTCCGCAACCTCCCGAGGGAGGCTGTTCTACTGTCAAACAGCTTTTGCTGTCATATGTGGATCTGGAAGGGGTGAGCGGGATTCTCTATGCATTGCACGCAACTCTTTGAACAGAACGGTGGCTCTAATGTTCTGTATGCAGAACTGGGGAGAAGGCAGGATTCCTGATTGTGTGGAAAGAGCCTGTGCATGTGCTGTAAGTCTCTCTTCATGTACAGTGGTACCTCGGGTTAAGAACTTAATTTGTTCTGGAGGTGCGTTCTTAACCTGAAACTGTTCTTAACCTGAAGCACCACTTTAGCTAATGGGGCCTCCTCCTGCTGCTGCGCCGTCAGAGCACGATTTCTGTTCTCATCCTGAAGCAAAGTTCTTAACCTGAAGCACTAATTCTGGGTTAGCGGAGTCTGTAACCTGAAGCATATGTAACCTGAAGTGTATTTAACCCGAGGTACCACTGTACTGCTCTTGCCTCAGACCTTGGTATGATTATGTGAAAAGTGCTGGAGGAACATGATCTGTCCGGCTTCTCCCTCCCTGTTTTCATATTCAGGTGCATGTTGCACGGGAAAGTGAGCTTTACGAAGTTGGCCAATCTGGTTTGCAGGCCAGAGTCTGATATAGCTCTAGCAAGGAAGGCAGCCAGATCAAACTTTGAAAAGCAAATAGCATAGGATGATTAAATGCAGTAGAGGCTAGAGCTTGAGTTCCTTTTAATAATAGCTGTGTGGAAGAGCAAATTTTGTCAGGAGCAGATTGTCAGGCCACAGCGGCACAGCGGATGAGTGCAAAGCGGCAGTTGCCGAAATTCCCTCTTTTCTACACCTGCAGCTCTTCTAAGCCCACGGAGTGAATGCAGAGGTGGCAGGAAGCTGAACGCTGGAAGATTTGGGGCAGATAAAAGAAAACACTTCTTCAAGCAGTGCGTAGTCAAATTATGGAACATTCTCGCCCAGGAGGCAGTGCTGGTTACCAACTTGGATGGCTTTGAAAGAGGATTTTATATGCAATATGGGCTTGTGCACACAATCTACTGGTAAATGGAGGCAGGTGAAGGGTGAGGCTTGCAGCCAAGTCTCCCCTCCCCCCCAATTCCCACATACACTCTGCATGCTTAGAATGTCTGCATAGGTCTGTTGCACCTGGTCTCACCGCAGCCATAATTCTTCGAATACTAGAGTCTGAAAATAAGAGATATCTGTGATGTCGCATAGAACCATGATGTTACACAGAATTGGGGAATTTGCATGATAATTGGGGCTGTAGATATGGAGTTGTGGGTACGTTGAGAAGCCCCAGCTCTAATGGCCTTTTTCTTTCTCCGCTTCCCTCCCTTGTCAACTTTCTTCCTATGGGGTTCACACCTTTTGTGTGGTCTGGCTCCTCTGTCCTCAAAATCTGCCTGTCAGTCATTAAATGATTGCTTCTCTCCCCCCCCCCAATATATTTTCTTTTTATTCTTTTAAAAGCTTGAGCAATTTCATTTGAGCATATAAAATCTTGGGTTTTTCATAGTACAAAGAGAGAGAATAGTGGGAACCGGCAATTATATTTTGGGCTGGCGAAGTGCCCATCATTATGACTGGGGAGGTGTATATGTGCAGGAGAGGAGATTTTGTATTGTACTGTGTGAAAGGTTCAGAATATTGATGATAGGGTAGCCAATTATGCATCACCCAAAAGAGAGGACAAAGGAGACACAAGTTTGCATAGCATTTTGTATATGCTTTTATTGGTATAGATGCCAATTTAGAAATAATTGCTATCATTTAAACAGGAACACAATACAACTCACTGTAGTGAGGAAATCACAGTTCTACCTCTGACCTACAATACTAATCAAACTTTCAGGGCTATCATAAGTTACTCTATCTCAGTCCAGCCCCACAATCTTTAATTGTTGTTGTTGCTGTTTAGTTGTTTAGTCGTCTCCAACTCTTCGTGACCCCATGGACCAGAGCACGCCAGGCAATCCTGTCTTCCATGGCCTCCCGCAGTTTAGTCAAACTCACGTTCGTAGCTTCAAGAACACTGTCCAACCATCTCGTCCTCTGTCGTCCCCTTCTCTTTGTACCCTCCATCTTTCCCAGCATCAGGGTCTTTTCCAGGGAGTCTTCTCTTCTTATGCGGTGGCCAAAGTATTGGAGCTTCAGCTTCAGGATCTGTCCTTCCAGTGAGCACTCAGGGCTGATTTCCTTCAGAATGGAGAGGTTTGATCTTCTTGCAGTCCATGGGACTCTCAAGAGTCTCCTCCAGCACCATAATTCAAAAGCATCAATTCTTCGGCGATCAGCCTTCTTTATGGTCCAGCTCTCACTTCCATACATCACTACTGGGAAAATCATAGCTTTAACTATACGGACCTTTGTTGGCAAGGTGATGTCTCTGCTTTTTAAGATGCTGTCTAGGTTTGTCATCGCCTTTCTCCCAAGGAGCAGGCGTCTTTTGATTTCGTGGCTGCTGTCACCATCTGCAGTGATCATGGAGCCCAAGAAAGTAAAATCTCTCACTGCCTCCATTTCTTCCCCTTCTATTTGCCAGGAGGTGATGGGACCAGTGGCCATGATCTTCATTTTTTTGATGTTGAGCTTCAAACCATATTTTGTGGACTTCCTTGCAGGGTTGTCACAAACGCTTTGTCCAACCTCCAACACTCTTTGTAATACGCAGCTGTTGTAAGCCATGAACTCCCAGCCACAGCCCTCTCTAACCCGCAGCTTGGGAATAATAGGATGCAGCCTGTGTACTAGAATTTGTATTGGCAAAACTGTTATTTTAAAATATTTCAACAAAACTGAGGCAGTTCACACAAAGTAAGATCTGGGTTAAAAACAGCAAGGATTTCCTGGTTCCTTTTTTTGAGGATGCAGACTGTGGATACACAGCCCGGACTTCTCCCCCATGCATCTCTTGCAGAAAGCTGAAGTCGTAAGAATACAGTGGTACCTCGGGTTAAGAACTTAATTCGTTCCGGATGTCCATTCTTAACCTGAAACTGTTCTTAACCTGAAGCACCACTTTAGCTATTGGGGCCTCCCGCTGTCGTCTGTTCTCATCCTGAAGCAAAGTTCTTAACCCGAGGTACTATTTCTGCGTTAGCAGAGTCTGTAACCTAAAGTGTCTGCAACCTGAAGTGTCTGTAACCTGAAGCGTCTGTAATCTGAGGTACCACTGTACTCACTCTATTGACAGAAGGAGTAAAGTATAGTAAGTGTTACTGAGACATACAGACAGAGAAAGGAAGGAAGCAGCTATATGCCTGAACTCTTTTGCCTTCCTTAACCACGTGGGGAACTGGCAAAAACATGGGCCACACATTTCAAAGGCAGACAGTGGCTATTTTTTGGGTCGGATTAAAGTGCGTACCAGAACTTTAGACTGTTGCAATGAAAGTGGATTAAAGTGCCCGGTTGTTGCCTTAGCACAACAAATCCACATTCTTCTTGCTGTTTTTAAAGGGGATGTTTTTTGTTATTAGGAAAGCGGGGGGGGGGGGGGGAGGGGGAGGAGAGAATTCACTGAAAAGCAAATGATTAATGGGAAGACATGTAAACACCCTGCAATCAAATCAGGATGAATACTCATTGGCATATAACTGTCCCATAAACAAATCAAAATGAATGCTCAATAAAGACCAGACATTGTCTAACTACTATGTAAGGTTTGTGCAAGCAAATCAAGGTGAATGCTGAACAAAGAGTCATCTGAAGGAGCCCAAAGAATGCCTTGCTATACTGTCACTCATGTCAGCTTCGATTCTTTTCTCAGGCCCTGCTCCATGAAGTGAGAATTTACTGCTCTTTATTGGCCTTCTGGAGGGGTGCAAAAGCATATTTACTGTTTGGCCTCTGGTTCAGCTGGGTAGTTTTGTGTGGTTTCATTGGTGCCTTTCTATTTTTCTGTTGTGTTTGTCCTGTTTTCTTGAACACTGGGAAGGTGGCTAATAAATGTTTAATTCATAATGATAATAATGATAATGATCTCCCAGATTTTGATAATTTTGATTTTGATAATGATAATAATCTCCCAGATTTTTAAGTGGGTAGAGAGGGATAGCAACAGTTGCCTTACCACAGACCCGGAAGCTACAAATGATTGATGCATCATGAAAGTCATAGCTTGAGTCTTCTGCTATACAGTAGTACCTTGGGTTACAAACGCTTCGGGTTACAAACTCTGCTAACCCAGAAGTAGTACCCTGGGTTGAGAACTTTGCCCCAGGGTGAGAACAGAAATCATGCACTGGCGGCACGGCTGCAGCGGGAGGCCCCGTTAGCGAAAGCACACCTCAAGTTAAGAACGGTTTCAGGTTAAGAATGGACCTCTGGAACGAATTAAGTTTGTAACCCAAGGTACCACTGTACATGGTACGTTGTGAGGTGCTTTACAGGGCTGGTGTGATTTATTCTGAACATTTATTGCATTTGGGGCAGATGCATGATGCACACTCTGTTTAAATGGCCTGGATTATGCTCCTTGATTGGTATTGTCTTTCTGCTGAATAGATTGCACCAGGAGAAAATTACATATGCGCTACAGAGGAGGTCCCCAGCCATTAACTAAGAGTGCAATGGAAGGACATGGGTGGCGCTGTGGTCTAAACCACTGATCCTCTTGGGCTTGCCGATCAGAAGGTTGGCAGTTCAAATCCCTGTGACGGGATGAGCTCCCATTGCTCTGACCCAGCTCCTGCCAACCAAGCAGTTCGAAAGCACACCGGTGCAAGTAGATTAATAGGTACTGCTGTGGCGGGAAGGTAAACGGCATTTCCATGCGCTCTGGTTTCTGTCACAGTGTTCTGTTGCGCCAGAAATGGTTTAGTCATGCTGGCCACATGACCCTGAAAGCTGTCTGTGGACAAACGCCGGCTCCCTTGGCCTGAAAGCAAGATGAGCTCCTCAACCCCATAGTCACCTTTGACTGGAATTAATCATCCAGGGATCCCTTACCTTTACCTAGCAGTGCAATCCTATGCATGCTAACTCAGAAGAGTAGGGGATGTGGCGATGGACAGCAATACCTCACCACACAATGTGCTTCAGTGCGCCCGCAGTTGGGTAACATGTGATTTCCTTCCCTTATTAAATTATCTGTGTATTGGGAAAATCTGAATTTAGCAGGGGCGTAGTGTGGGCTACCACTTCTAGGAAGAAAATGTTGTGTGGATACAGGAAAAAGAACCATACACCTCGTGACACAAGCTGCTTCAAATCCACATTAAACTCCACTGTGGATCTTCTCTTTCCCCTCTGAGAATATATACTAGACCCAGACCTTGAAAGGGGGAGAAGAAAAAGTTCTGTAGTGCTGGCTAATGTATTAGTTCTTCAAACATTCTTATACACCATGTGCTGATTTATTGCACTGCATGTTCTAACTCTAATGTTCTAACTGTTTTCCATTGGCTGACTCCAACAACTTGTGTAATGGAAAAGACTATTTATTATTATTTTTTAGTAGAGAACTCTGGGAACTTTGGCTGTTTTAGCACTCAATGGATCAATGCATATTCCAGAAACTCCTTGCCTAAGTGACCTACAATTGGGCGATCAAACCTCCCCCCCCCCCACTGTCTTCCTCTAGCCTCGCCCCTAGAGAGAAGCTTGTAATTAGATGAAATGAGGACAGGCTATGCATAAGTATCTGCTTTGCTGGGATTCTTGCCCAGAAAGGAAACGAATGAACACACTGAACTGGTCAGAATCTTTTGCATCCTTTACATTATTGACAGGTTTCTAGTTTGGCTGTGGAAGCACAGAGGATTATGTTAAAACACAGAGCTGCTGACTCATTGTGATCTTTCCAGGCTGACTGGCTTTAATATTAATAATAATAATGATGATGATGATGATACTATACATCCTATATTGTTTGTTAATATTTTCTCACATCCTGTATTGCTGAGGAAGTTTTGGCTCAGAGCAAAGGAGCTGATTCTTTTCTTGGCCTCTGTGTAGTCATTTATTTGCTTGCAAACTGACCATGAATTCTGGTCGTGCAAATATTTTATAGAGTTACTAATTATCACATAAGCTGCATATGATGCTGAATCAGGATTCCAGTTTGTTTCCCCTCCACTCCTGCTTATTTGGTAACTGTTGTCAGCACACACTTCTTTACTTCTTGATTGCTACACTGACGACTAGAAATATTTTCTTAAATTTTGACTGTGTGAAGTATAGGAAACATTAGTCAGTTTAGAACAAGTGGGTTGGATCCAGACCAACTGCATGTCTGCTCAGAAGTATTGGATCCAGTGGGATTTACAGCACTTTGAATTGGGCTTTTAAAAAGCCCTTTTCCAGGTGATGCAAACGTTGTGTTATGATTGTTTATGCACTCAGTGTTTCTTTTTTAATTTGGCAATTCCAAGACTACCAGCTCCTGTTAGGATTGTATTGGATTAAAGAGCTCTAACCTGAATGAGATTCAAAGAATTAAAGGTTTAATCCACTGGTGGGGAACTTTTGGCCCTTGGGCTTAATTAGGCCTGCCAGGCCTCAGAGATTCGCCTGTCAGGCTGTTTGGGGCAAACCTGGTTCTGTGTTCATATATGATGCCAGATGCAAGCTGTGGTTGAAAGGAAGAAGAAGTGGGAGAGGATGCTTGAGAACCCCATGCAAAGCAGCAGAAATAGGTTCCAGCTCTCCTCTCAGTTGATGCACAGCAGACAGCCAAAGCCTGTGAGACAAAGGCTTCTTATTGCTGGTTTGCCAGCCTTGTGCTTGGTGCACTGGAGTTCCCAAGCCTACTAACCTATGTGGGTGGTGTGTGGGAAGATCAGGCCACATATTTGCACCTGTTGGAAGTGACAGCAGCGGTGCACCTGCGTGTCCCTCAACCTTGCCGTCACTCTGCTTTATCCCCATCTAGGTAAGCAGCAGTAACACCAACGGCAAGAGTATGGCCCTGCACGCCTCCATCCCACCACACATTCGGTGGCTGTGCTTAGTCTTGGAATGCATTGACAGCCAGTATCTGCCCTCCCTTCCCCGCAGGTGGGCAGGGTTTGCGGCACCAAGTGGAGCTCACCTGGGCGGGTGCCACCCACCTGCTTGAGCTGGCCTTTGACCCGCCCTCAGCCAGGGAGGACAATGGATGGCCGGCTGGGGGTGGGCCTAAGGCCAAAAGAAAAGAGGCTGACCCCGAGGCTTAGGGCCTCAAGTGGCGGTTTTTAGGCCTTGGCAAGGTAGCCTTTAGTCTAACATCAAGTTGGGGGGATGCATTCATGCTCCATCCCCATGCGGCGGTGCTTGCAGGGCCCATTAAAGGGCAAAAACCGGGAGTCCCTGGCCCTAGAGCGGCAGCATGTAGGTCAAACTCCTGGGACGAGGTTGGTGGAAGGGCAAGCTGTGTGAGTTTGTGCTTTGCAGTTCCCTCTCACTGGGCCTCAACTGCCTGCATATCCTCAGCCAGGCAGGCTGAGAGGGTTACCTGCCAAGGCCTGTGCCAAGTTTCCCACTTCTGAAGTTCAATAAAGTTGTGGCCAATTTGAACCCATACTCTTGTCTCATCATTTGGGATAATGGGGTAGGCACCACAGACAGGGTTTAGCGCATGTGCCCGCAAACATTATCACTCTTCCCCCATCCTCCACTTGTAATGGACCTTTGTGAATGCACAGTCCTATTCATGGACGCCCTAAACCAGTGCTCTTTTTTAAAAGAAAAAATGGAACTGGAACTCGCCATGAAGTTGTTACAGCAAGTATCACACATTTAAGACTTGTGGGAAAAGGTGTACCCTTGACTGCCCCCCAGAAAAAAACACCCTGCCCATAACATTCCCTATGGAAAGGGTTAAAAAAAGGGAGTGGAGATAGCTTACAAGGAATGGGCAAGAGCATGCAGTAATTCTCACAGGTGAATTCTAGGGTTATTGCAAGGTTGCATGCATTTTATTGTGCTGTAAACTGAAGCAGTATAATTTAACCCTTCTGCAGACTGGGAAAGCTTTTAGTACAGTGGCTCAGAGGATATACTGATTGCCTGCTATGTGTTGTACAAATGTCACCAGAGGAAGCATGCTTGATCCACATTACACTAAGAGTAATACACACACACACACACACACACACACACACACACACAAACGCCATGAGTGGGCAAACATTCAGAATATCTTTGAACTCCTATAGAAATTGCAGGGGAGGAAACATAGCAGGAGCAGCTACTCCCCCACCACAACTTTCTGTTTGAATGCTATGCCAGAAGCATGAAGTATAATGAAGTATAACTCCCCTGGTGCATTCTTAAAAAGTCTGACTCTTAAACCAGTATTATTATTTCTATTTTAAAAAATAATAATATATATATATTTACTTTGCATTTAAAAAGTGGCTTACAAATTTTCTCAAGGCAGCCTTTTCTTTTTTTTAAAGAACCCAGTAAAGTAGATAAAAACCTTGGCTAACTAAAACGGCAGCATTAAATAGCATTCCAAATAAAACTATCAGTGTCATTTAAAACCCTAACTAAAATATAGAACTAGCATCAATATTATTTATTTAACTTATGCTAGGTTTACTATTCTGTACTTCTTTTGCCAAACTGTGACACACACTCCTCTCACCTGCTAGTCTTTAGTATGGCAAAACTTTGCTGGTTTTGCTGCAGCAAGCTAATCTTTTTACTGGAACACACCAGTGAAGAGGATTAATCTGCCGGAGGTTGCTTGAGACCACCTCCCACTCAATGCTGAAAAATACAGTTCCAAAGGTCAGCCACCAAGGACACCCCTTTCACCATTTGTTTGGAGAAGGAGATGAGCAGAGATGTTTTTAGTGACTATTCTATAGTTACGGAACTCCTTTTTTTTGTTACTGAAAACTCCCCAAAGACCCAACATTTATTTAGATTTCTACCCCCTTCCCATGAGATGATTCCTGTAAAATAAATAAATTTCATTAAAACTCACAAAATATTTATACCCCGAGATAAAAACAGCTGAATTAAAACGACTGTATAATCTCTGTTCTTGGAGGATTTATCTTCAAAATAGAGAGAAGAAATGAGGGAACAGGAAGGGAAATACTGAAAAAATTATCGGTTTCATTTTCCTCAGACATTTTTCATTTGGCGGTGTGGCTTTTTAAAGGCACAGGGAACACATGGAATCTATAAGCCAAGATAGTTAAAGATTTTCTGTTATGGAGCTTTCCTGTACAGTTCACCTTTTGCTTAGCACAGTTGTGCCTGGTAGTAGTTTTATGACTTCAATTTGCTGTGATCAACTGGGTATACATCAGGGGTGAGATTACCTTTCTGGAATCCTGGTCCTGAGTTGCAGACAGTGGTGTAGCGTGGGTTGTCAGCACCCGGGGCAAGGCAAGTAATTTGCACCCCCTAACCCATGGATTTGCGCCCCCTAACCCGTGGATTTGCGCCCCCTAACCCCCAGATGTTGCGCCCGGTGCGGCCGGCCCCCCCTGCACCCCCCACGCTACGCCACTGGTTGCAGAGGGATTTATATGCCAAAATGAGCACAGGTCCATCGTTCTGTTCACACAATAGCCAACTAGATGATAATAGAAAGCCCACAACCAGAACCAAAGTGCAACAGAGAGAGTGGCAGTGTGAGATGACCAGTGAAGATGCCCAGAAGGCTCTAGAGTAGCCTTTCTCAACCTGTGGGTCCCCAGATGTTGTTGAACTACAACTCCCAACACCCCTAGCTAGCAAGGCCAGAGCTCAGGGATGATGGGAGTTGTAGAACCGCTAGCTCTAGAGGCTTCTGGGCTTAAAGCTTGGGGCGCTGATCATGTACCAGTTCACCAGGTGAGTCTCATAAAGCACAGCCCCTGTGGAAAAAAAATGTAACACCATAAATGCTGCAGGTTAATCAGTTTTTCAAAATAACCGCATGCATCTATAACCTCAAACTTCTTCAGCCTTATTTTATTTTATTTCTAAATTAAGGGGGGGATAAATTCTAAAACAGTTTCAGACACAATGGCCAACTGTCATTCTCATGACAACTTTTCTTCTGCCGCTTCTTTTGAAGTTTTAAAAGGCCTTATCCAACAGATGTGAAGAGTAATGGCGCACATTGTTTCCACTCTCTCTTTCTGAATGCCGTCACCCCACCCCCCACCCCGTCAGCCGAAAGCCAGGTACAGTAATTATCTCCAGGCTTGGTGACATCTGCAGAAATATTCCTGTAACAAATAAAACTAGGCTTGTGCCAGATGTTTCTGCACTTGAAGCCCAAAGGGAACAATATAGATCACGGGAGACCTCGGAATGCTATTGGAGGAGAGAGGTTGTAATCCTATCGTATCGAAAGACAGGAACAGAAGAGGGGGTTGCTACCTTTCTATTTTTGTGGACACCTCTTCTTCCAGGCCCACTTTGAATTTAAATCATAGCATGCTTTAGTATAGCAGTAGCCAATGTGATGGGACGCGGGTGACGCTGTGGGTTAAACCACAGAGCCTAGGACTTGCCGATCAGAAGGTCGGCGGTTCGAATCCCCGCAACAGGGTGAGCTCCCATTGCTTGGTCCCTGCTCCTGCCAACCTAGCAGTTCGAAAGCATGTCAAAGTGCAAGTAGATAAATAGGTACCACTCTGGCGGGAAGGTAAACGGCGTTTCCGTGCGCTGCCCTGGTTTGCCAGAAGTGGCTTAGTCATGCTGGCCACATGACCCAGAAGCTGTACGCCGGCTCCCTCGGCCAATAAAGCGAGATGAGCGCCGCAACCCCAGAGTCGGCCATGACTGGACCTAATGGTCAGGGGTCCCTTTACCTTTACCTTTAGCCAATGTGATGCCATGCAATGTTTTGGACTATCACTCCTATCATCCCTGGGCATTGGCTATGCTACTGAGACTGATGCCGAAAATTGTAGTTAACATCATCTGGCGGGTGCTACCATTGGCTATTTCTGTTTTAGCACATAAACCTGGCAGAGCCTAAAAGAAGTATGGAATAGGCATTCCTTCCTATGGAACTTTGTTCACTTGCTGACCATAATGCTGATTCCTGGTGCTTCTACATGGATGCATAACTTTCTCTTCTCTTGCCCCCCAGAAATCCCCTGCCCTTTCTGTCTGTGCTACTTCTCCCTTGGCCACCCTTGAGAAATGTACCAGATGGAGGGGACTGTGAATCTTACATGAACCTGCATTTTATAATCCTAGCAAGGGTGCTCCTCCGAGCTCTGCCCACTGTGAAGCGTAACAGATCATAAGGCTCAGAAATACAGACCAGGAGAAGCATGGGTTTGGTGACTAAGGGCATTCTTTGTACAGTTCATTCTGGAATCGAAACAGAAGCTGTGCGGCCTTCTGCTTATTTCATGCAGATCACTTCCTAGATCTTTGTGGCACATCACCAAGAATAAAACCCAAATACAGGGAAACTGAGCAAGGCAAGATACAGAGCCCCTCCCTCAGTTATTATATATTGCTACTTGTTTAATGGAGCTAACAGCAAAAGGAAAAGAAAGCAGGATGGTGGCATGGATGATGATGATGATGATGATGATTGCGTCAATGTGCATAATATTGAGAAGATGAGCAGCATGAGCTGTGAGCTCTTGACAAGAAATGGACTTGCGAGGGAACTTTCAGTAGTGTAGAACTTTGTGCCAGGAAGCCAAAGGGCTCAAGGAAGTATTCCTGAAGGGGCTCCTGTATCTCTATCTAGATGTTATTTCTCCCATCATCAGATATGGTGGGGGAAACCATGCCGGGAAAAATGTATTGTACAGGGGTCTTCCCAAGGTCTGGACCTGGAAACCATAAGCAGACAGCAAGGTCCAATAAATAATGTGTGCCGAACTGCACAGTTCATGCTTTTGTGTATTCACTTGCATGATTTCACTAGCTCTGCCTTTTGAGATGTGTATTCCTCCTGCAGATCCCATTCTCACTAGGAAGTCTGTTCCCTAAGATACAGGACTCAGGTCTTTAGTATTGTGGTATCTACCATTTGCAACTTTCCCCCAGACAGGTACTGTTGTTTTAGCATCTATTGAAAACCCCACATTTTCAAGAAGCATCTGTATTGGGTTTGAAATTGTATTTGTGTAGTGGGGGGGGGCAGGGAGTCCTGTTGTGCAGATGGAAATCTTTGTGCTGACAGAACATGCTACTCAGTGCTACTTTGAATCCAACCCTAGTATAGAAAGCTACAGAAGGCTGCATTTAATATGTAGCTCTGATTTTGCAATATGCACAACTACCGTAATATAACCGGTAGGTCTAACAGTAGCCAGGATAAACGAAAGCACTAAACCTTTGTCCTAGATCTTTCAGGGAGCTGAGTATCTATAATTCTCCCAGTGAATGAAGGTGGACCAGATGCCAAGGTCTTATTCTGGGAAGCGTCTGGATAAGAACTAAGCAAAGGTTTGCTTTCACATATGACAAAATGGGGTTCAAATAGACCACAGAAACAGGCATACTTTAGCCCCCACCTCCGATTTTCATGGCCCTAAGTGTACCTCATTTTGACCTGAGATAAAAAAGTCAAATGGTAGGAAACTGGTTAGGATTGCAACCGCATGGTGGTCGTCAGGATGAAGCAAATACTGAAGATACCATCGAGAGGGAGATCCCATGACTTAACCTGCAAGTTTCTCTTTCTTTCGGTGGTCTTTTAATCATGCATCTGATCTCAGTTATCTGTGTTACGGCAGGCAGCAAAACCACTGCAGCACAGGGAAATAACTATAGTATAATAAGAGCTGCCTTGTCAGGGGAGAGAAGACTAGTAATTCTTCACTTGGTGGGGTGTAGGAGGGAGGGAGAGAGAAGGGGGAGGGACTGCTCACAAGGCTGGCATGGGGTGCTGCACATTGTAGGAATCCATAGTGCCATTTGCAAAACTCAGATCACTTTGCGCAAAACTTTTATTGCCAAGCAATACACAGTGACAACAGCAGTGATTACTTCACCTGTCATGGCCCATTACATCTCCGAGTGTCACACTCCATTCAGTTTCTAGGCAATGTGAGTCTGGATAGATCAGGGGATTGCTTTGTCTTGGGCCTCCATGTCTATCCACTGATGGATAACAATGTATAGCTCCTTCACCTTTGACTGTAGGCCCTCACCAGGCTACTCTCGACCTAGTTGTGCCTTGTGCACTGGTACAACTCATTTCCACATGAACCACTTTTTCTTCCTCCTGTCTCTATAACCAGGGGTGGGGAAACGTCTGGTTCTCTAGATATTGTTGGACTCTGGTTCTCTCAGCACCAGCCAGCATAGCCAATGGTCAGAGATGATGGAAGTTGGACTCCCATAACGTCTGGAGCATGGGTAGGCAAACTAAGGCCCATGGGCTGGATCCGGCCCAATCGCCTTCTAAATTCGGCCCACGGACAGTCCGGGAATCAGCGTGTTTTCACATGAGTAGAATGTGTGCTTTTATTTAAAATGCATCTCTGGTTATTTGTGGGGCATAGGAATTTGTTCATTCCCCTCCCCAATATAGTCCGGCCCCTCACAAGGTCTGAGGGACAGTGGACCGGCCCCCTGCTGAAAAAGATTGCTGACCCCTGACCTACAGTATGCATTCTCATTCTGCCTTATCCTCCTGCCTTTTTTGTCCTTGATCTCTGTGGTCTTGGCTCCCCATCCTGAGTGATTCTTCCTTCAGCTGAACACAGACCTCTCTAACCAAGCTGAGAGCAGGAAGTGGGCATGTTGGTGTTGAGGCTCCACATCCCAATTGGCTCAGCAAGGGAAGGTCCAAGCATGCAAATGATGACCAGGATACAGCCTAAGTGAATTCAAGCTTGGAACCGTGCAACCCTTTTTCAAGCTCTTGCCTTGCATAACAAAAATGTGCTTGCTCTTACGATGATAAGGGGAGATACGGAGTTTAGCAGATCCCCAAGCAACCAAGATTCTTACAGTAAGGAAATGCACTTGATCCTATATGGCATAGTAATTCTATGCCTTTACCAATTACCCTCTGAGATGTCGCGTGTCCCATTACAAATGACATTTAATAGGGTACATATAAAGTGACTCAGTGGCTGAAGCGGTGGAGCACTGGAAAAGTGAGAATGAAGATTTTCTATTATATGGCCATTTGTGGCTGTGCTGCATGGCTGTACATTCTTGCCGTTCCAAGCAGGTTTCATGTTGCATTAAGTATAAGTGACAATTCTTAATGGCAATCTGGCCATGACTTGAACAGGCACTCTGACCTCCCTGGAGTTTAAGAACCAGTATTTTCATTTACAGATAGGTAGCCGTGTTGGTCTGCCATAGTCAAAACAAATTTTTTTTTTCCTTCCAGTAGCACCTTAAAGACCAACTAAGTTAGTTCTTGGTATGAGCTTTCGTGTGCATGCACACTTCTTCAGATACACTGAAACAGAAGTTGCCAGATCCATTTTTCACCTTCTCACCCCTTGCTTTTTCCTGTAAGACCTATTGCAGTCGTTAAGAGCCGTCAACAGGCTCATCTCAGCTATCTGCCAACCACCCATTCCCACCACCCTTCTGAGTAATACCCCTCCCCACCTTCTCACTATATAGAAGGATCTGGCAACTTCTGTTTCAGTGTATCTGAAGAAGTGTGCATGCACACGAAAGCTCATACCAAGAACTAACTTAGTTGGTCTTTAAGGTACTACTGGAAGGAAAAAATTTTTTTTTTTGTTTTCAGTATTTTCATGTTGCATTTGCATTTGTTTTATTTGCTGAGGCATGGGAGGAGCAAATTACAAAGCAAACTCAGTGTTAAAACTTTAATACAGAGTTGTACAAAGCCACAGAAATTGGACCCAAGAGTGAAGCAGTGGGAGCAGCGCCCAGCTCAGCTTAAGGGATGCTGAGACTTGACCCTAATATAGAAGGCTTCACAGAAGATCAATGTTACCAGCATCTTCACATACATCACCTTCCAGCTACTGCTGACCATACCTCTCAAACGCACCACAATGTTGGCGGTGGCAGGAGTTTGAAAGTTACTTTTCAAGCCTTTTTGAAATTGGTTCAAGAGCATTTTTAGTAAATAGCATACCCTCCAACTAGAGGCATGGGAGCATATTGTTATTTAGCTTTCATGTGCAAAGCGCTTATGAATACCTGCTATCCATCCTGACAGCAAAACCTGTCATGTGAACTGTTAGAAGCCTCATTTAGAGGCTGGGGAATGGAGGGAAATGACTGTGTGGTATTTGACATCAGGTCAAATTAATTATACTATCAGAAAGTATTAACAGAATGCATTCCCTAAGTGCTCCTGTCCACTTTTCTCAATAATCCTTTCCATAACTCTGTAATGACAGGAGGCAATGAGTGTGTTTTATGACAAAAAAATGAGATTTGAACCAGGGGCTTTCTGCTCATTGCTGACACTTTTCAGTACACCACCTCCATCACTCTGATTTTCCTGCTGTTGTCCATTTCAGGCACTAAAGTACAGGAAGACTATGGCAACTGTGCTGAATGTCAAAACTGTCAAAACTGCCTCTGGCTGCCTTTCTGCTACTATACCCTTACACACACACACACACACAGAGAGAGAGAGAGAGAGAGAGAACGAACACACTGCTGGATCAAGCCCTGTGGCCCATTTAATCCAGGCTGCGAAAATGGCTCTTTGGTCTTTGGCTTCCTAGGAAAACCTAAATGCTGACATTCCCTCTGTCACAATATTTCTCAGACTGGTACAACTGGGCACACCCCAGTCCACTTCCTTTTTTCAAGAGAAACCTTTGGTTCTGATTTGCGCTTCTTCTGACTTTCCATTCCCAGCGAATCCCAAACTTCACTGAATCACGTTCTTGCAAGCTTGACCGAATCGCGATTTTTCTGCTGACCAGATCCTTTTTTAAAGACCTTGGCAGGGAAAGGAAGGGGGTAAATGATAGTGCCATTTCTTGGTTAGGGAGATCCACTACAAGCCCAGGTTGCCATATTGCATGGTCACAGATTGCAGAAAGCCATGGTATAAGTGGCTTTGGTTGCCATACTGTTTCAACAAAGCACAACTGGGGCAATTTATTTTCCCACTACAGAACTATACTGTTCTCCTCCCCATCCCAGGCTTGTAAGCAGCGACTTGGGTGTGCTTCTGTTGTAGCCAGTCACGCCCTGGCTCCTTTTCATGTTTCATTGTTTGGAGGCAAGATTATTCTTTTAGAGACATCATAGCTACCAGGTTTTGATCTTGCAATACACAAGGCAGCCAGGAGGCTCTGTCAGCCTGTCTCTTTTAAGGATTCAGAGGCCGGCCTTTGTACCTTGCCTGCTGCAGTAAAGAGGGTGTCCCACATCCTGCAGCAGAGAAGGCTGGGGCTAGTGACCATTGGTGCAGTGACACCAAAGACATAATTTCCACTGCCTTTCTGGCTCTGAGGGCTATTTCACCCTATCCTGAAGGCTCATGGTGTAAGCATAAAACCACCCCCAGCAAAACAGAATATATTCTATTTCATTAAATCACCAGGGACGGATGGTGACTTTTATTTATTTATTTATTCACTTATTTTAGCCATGTGTATAAATGGGAACTGAGGACTGTTGCAGCTCCCCACAGTATATCCACATGGTTAAAAAAAATATATGAGGGTGCCTCTCACAAGTAATGGGGTACATATTGCATCCTGATTCCACAACATGAGGCATCCCTGTGCGCTTAAAGGTATAGACAGGGAGATGCATCCAGTGTGATTCATATTCAGAGTAACCTTAAGTCCATTAAGTTAATTGGGACTGCCCTCGGTGTAACTTAGTTGGATATCACTCAGATTCTTCAAATTAGTACCTTATAACTCAGGGGCGCCAACTATAGAGGGTGGAAGGGGCTTTGCCCCCTCAATAATTCTTTTTTTTTTAAATGATATTTTATTCAAATTTCAAGAAAGAGTTTACAAAAATAATAAGATAATAAAAAAGAATACAAATAATAAAAAATACAGAGTAGAAAAAAAAAGAAAATAGAAAAAACACTAAAAAAAAAGTCCATCTTTCAATGTCTTATTTTTCATTCACTTGTTTCCCTGACCTCCTCACACCTCCCTTTTTTGTATTCCATTTCGAATGGTTAATTCAGCAAATCCTTTCCCTCTTTGTTTTTATCTTAGCTCTTTATCTTGACATATTGTATCCTTATAATTTCATCTATTTAATAAATCATTTTTACATACTCCTTTTTAACATTGTTACTAAAACCGCTTCGTTTCATTCCAGCATCATTTTAACATTCATTAATTTTCAAGTGTTTCTGTAAATAGTCCTTAAATTTCTTCCACTCTTCTTCCACCGACTCTTCTCCCTGGTCTCGGATTCTGCCAGTCATTTCCGCCAATTCCATATAGTCCATCACTTTCATCTGCCATTCTTCTAGAGTGGGTAAATCTTGTGTCTTCCAATACCTTGCAATAGGTATTCTTGCTGCTGTTGTGGCGTACATAAAAAAAGTTCTATCCTTCTTTAACACCAATTGGCCGACCATGCCCAGGAGAAAGGCCTCTGGTTTCTTCAAGAAGGTATATTTAAATACCTTTTTCATTTCATTATATATCATCTCCCAGAAAGCCTTAATCCTTGGGCACGTCCACCAAAGGTGAAAGAATGTGCCTTCATTATCTTTACATTTCCAACATTTATTATCGGGCAAATGGTAGATTTTTGCAAGCTTGACTGGTGTCATGTACCACCTGTATATCATTTTCATAATATTCTCTCTTAAGGCATTACATGCCGTAAATTTCATACCTGTGGTCCACAACTGTTCCCAGTCAGCAAACATAATGTTATGTCCAACATCTTGTGCCCATTTAATCATAGCCGATTTAACCGTTTCATCCTGGGTGTTCCATTTCAGCAGCAAGTTGCCCCCTCAATAATTCTGGGCAGGGAGCCAAGCCCCCACCTCAATACTGAGGGGGCCGCCATCTCCCCGCCATATCATTTTTTTGGGGGGAGCAACCAGGAGCGCACACAGAGGCTCCTCGAGTCAGGTCTGGCCCGGGAGTGGAAAGAAGGAGAGTCATGGCAGCAGTGTTGCTGCCCTTCTCCTTCACTGCGCTGTGTCCGTGAGGGGGCAGCCAGCTCCCTTGCACCCAGCCGCAGCTCTGCTCCTGGGTCACGTCTGACCGAGGAGGCATAGAGAAGGAGGAGAGCTGCGGCAGTGTTGCTGCCCCTCTCTTCAGCTGGGCAGCGCCGCACGAGAATGCTGTCGAGGCAACATTTTTGCGTCCAGTTGGGCCAGGTGTGTTGGGATGCATCCGGGGAGATGGGGGCAATTGGCAGGCCCCCAGCTGGCTCCACCCACTGGCTGGCAACCGGGCGAACTCCGGTTTTCGGAATAGCATCAAAACTGCAACTCAAGCCTCAGAGACCTTTAGAGAATGAACACGCAAGCTCGCAGAGATAAGAACTCTTTGCAACAGAAGTAGCGGACAGAGGCATATGTAAGCATATTTACAAGCATTTATTCAGCATCAGGACAAAAGAAAAACATGTCTGCTTCCCTTCGTGTCCAAGCAAACAGCATAGGCAAAAGCTATATACAACGGAAGTTCCCAGCAGACTGTGCTGGAAGTAAACAGACATGTGACATACAACAACTCCACATGCCTATTCTAAAGGTGGAACGGAACTATATCCTAACAGGGTGCAACGGACTTGTTCTGCGCCCTGCCTCCCTTGGGGGCACACCCTGCATGCCCAACACGGGTGGCAGGAGCATATGCTCTGCCGCTGCACCGGGTGGGGGTGGGGGTGGGAGGAGTGGAGGGTGATTTTCACCCCCTGTGCTCTCTCCGCCACTGATGGGTCAGCGCTGGCACTCTGGGCGGGGGCAGGAAGTGCGGAAGGTGAAGTTACCTCCATGCTCCCCAGCCCCTGCTGCTGGTGGGCAAGCACTGGAGTGCTAGGTGAGGGCAGGACAGGTCACGTGACGCTGGGCCCCCTCAATGTGGGGGACAAGTCAGCGCCGCTGTTGTAAGTCAACTCATAAGAGCATAGAAGACTTTAGGAATTGTTGCTAGAATGACATAATAATGAGGAATGAACAGTCTCCATGTCTGAGGAATATAATACAATCTTAAGGAGTGTTCAAATGGAAGAGCTAACCTCTTAATTTGTGTGCTAATTCAGAATTTCAGAACATCTGGAAACTGGAACTCTTTTTTGCACTATTTGTTATTATTAGATTAGTAGATTACCCCACGCTGAAATCTCATGGTGTAAGACTTACAGTGTGACATCATCTCTGGGGTAAGCGAAAAACAACAACCATAAATCCCCAATAAAATTTCATATACAGTGGTACCTCAGGTTACATACGCTTCAGGTTACATACTCCGCTAACCCAGAAATAGTACCTCGGGTTAAGAACTTTGCTTCAGGATGAGAACAGAAATCGTGCAGCGGCGGCGCGGCAGCAGCAGGAGGCCCCATTAGCTAAAGTGGACCTTCAGGTTAAGAACAGTTTTAGCTTACGAACGGACCTCCAGAACAAATTAAGTTCTTAACTCGAGGTACCACTGTATTTTATTCAATTTAAACAGAATTAAAACACTTTCCACTGCAATTTTCAGTTTATCCCTGAGCCCCTAAAAGCCTGCCCACATAAAAGGTCTTACAAGGTTCCCAGGAAGTGAGGGAAGGGGGGGGGGGCGGCAGCAGGAATGGTACAGTCTACTATTACAATGCTACCCTAGCACCTTCTGTGCTGTGAATGGCAGACACACAGGTCTAGGATGAATGTAGGATTGGGGCTTTTGAGAAATACACAATGCAAGATGAGAAGCTCTGGAGGAACCCTTGTTCCCCTTAAAAACCAGAGTGTTTGCACGTCCTTAGAAATGGTATGCACAGCTCTTTAAGTCAAACCTCAAATGTTAAAATGTTGGCCTCTAGGATAGTAAATCTTGACAACCAGCCTGTATCAGGTTTGGTTCCTCAATTGAATACATTGTAATTCCACTGATTCCTGTCAGAACCTTCTATTTTGAATGGGATAAGATGACATCCTTGTCGTGCCCCACCCACCTAGTCTCTTACTCCAGTTGCATTCTTGAGTGCCCTGGTGCTATTGCATTACTCACTGCATTCACTTCTCATGAAGGCAGGACTTTTAAACTGAAATAAGGCTCTGACCCTTTGACATGACACCTAAGAGAAGGTAGATAACATGATCCTGTCTGCTTATCAGAGGACATTTTGAAACTCTGTAAGAAGATACCTTTCTCAATATAGCCTCCTATGAAGAGAGGGAAAGTGGGGGGGGGGGGGGAGAGCTTAACCACTACTAGAATGCTGCAGTTTCCAATTTTGCTACACTTCAGTCAGTGGGCTGGGGGAACCAGAATATTCAGCAAAAATATATCCTCTGTACAGCCCTCTGGAAATTAAGGATACATATGGGTGTTGAAAATTTGTTGGATAGTTTCTCCCATGAGTTAGACTGGTCTTACCTGGGTGTTTTGTTCTTTAATGGTCAGATTCAACAGTAAATAGTAGCGAATTTTCAACACAGGTACATTTGCATTAATATGTGCAAATTAGCAATGCACTGTATGTCTCTGGAAGACTGGGCGACTGTACCCGACGCTGTCTAGAAACGTGTGTGTGTGTGTAGTTAGTTCTGGGGAATCATCAAGGGACTGAAAGTAGGTGACTGGTGGGGAATCAGATTTCCAATCTGTAGCCAGTCATTTAACTATTTGCTGGCCTAGTAGCATGTTCCTCTGTATGCTTATTCAGAGGTATGTCTCACTGAGTTAAGTATGATTTACTGCTAAGTGAATGAGGATATACCGTATTTTTCGCTCTATAAGACGCACCAGACCATAAGACACACCTAGTTTTTGGAGGAGGAAAACAAGAAAAAAAATATTCTGAATCCCAAAAGCCAGAACAGCAAGCGGGATCACTGCACAGCGATCCCTCTTGCTATTCTGGCTTCTGGGATAGCCGCACAAAGCCTCTTCAGGGCAGAGGAGCATTCTTCCCGCTGCCCTGAAGAGGCTCTGCGTTGCTATCCCTGAGGCCAGAACAGCAAGCAGGATCGCTGCACAGTGATCCCTCTTGCTGTTCTGGCTTCGGGGATAGCTGCGCAGTCTGCATTCGCTCCATAAGATGTAAACACATTTTCCCTTACTTTTTAGGAGGGAAAAAGTGCGTCTTATAGAGCAAAAAATGCGGTAAATGTGACATTCCTGATTCCCTGCAAAGTTAGTGCACATAGGTAAAAGGTAAAGGAAAAGGACCCTTGGATGGAAGTGCAGTCAAAGGCGACTATGGGGTGCGGTGCTCATCTCGCTTTCAGGCTGAGGGAGCTGGCGTTTGTCAGCAGACAGCTTTCCAGGTCAGGTGGCCAGCATGACTAAACCGCTTCTGGCACAATGGGACACCGTGATGAGCGCCAGAGTGCAAAGAAATGTCATTTACCTTCCCACTGCAGTGGTACCTATTTATCTACTTGCACTGGCATGCTTTCGAACTGCTAGGTTGGCAGAAGCTGTGACAGAGCATCGGGAGCTCACCCAATCGCACGGATTCGAACAACAAACCTTCTGATCAGCCAGCCCAAGAGTCTCAGTGGTTTAGACCACAGCGCCACCCACGTCCCTGCAATTAAACACTAGTGTGGAGGGGAGCTTAGTCTAGAACCTGGGTGACCAGGGTTCAGATCCCCATAGCCATGGAAATCACTGCATAGCCATGGGCCAATCAGTGCCTCTCAGCCTAAAGTATATCAGAGGAGTGTAGTTAGGATAAAACTGAAAGGAGCAGAATGATTTATGCCATTTTGAGTATTTGGAAGAAAGATAAGAAAGAAGATTTTTCCTATTACTACTACTACTGCTGCTACTACTACTACTACTGTGCATATGACTGCAGCCTTAAATCCTATGTACATTTACCTAAGAACTAGTCCCACTGAACATAATGGGACATTCATGTGCATGAATACGATTGCATATGGAAATGCATATGATTGGTTTAATATATTTAAACACATGTGAAATAAAAACAAAATTGATATGTGCCGGTAACAAGCAAATGCAACCACACTGTCTGATGTCTTTTTAATATTATCGATTCAATTTGTTAGTCACTTGACACATAAGGAGCCCACAAGTGATGTACAAAATTTTCAAAGCGCAAGGCATGACATAAAATCTGAAAAAGAACAATACGTACATTATAATAAAAGCCATAGAGTAAGCTATAAAAAAGCAGAAAAGGAAGAAAGAGCCTTTTATTCATATTCATGATCACTGCTGACTCAATGTTGTTGTTTTTTTGGGTGGGTGGGTAAGACATTCTCATTTGTCCCCCCACATGGGCTCTTTTTCTAATTTCCTTTGCCTATTTCCTTGCCTCTTCCTCTGTGTCCAAGTTGCTTCATTTCCAGAGAAAGGGCTCCCGGGGTGTGAAGGTGAAGGTGGACTGCTGATGAAACAGTGAATACAGTGGTACCTCAGGTTAAGAACTTAATTCGTTCTGGAGGTCCGTTCTTAACCTGAAACTGTTCTTAACCTGAGGTACCACTTTAGCTAATGGGGCCTCCTGCTGCCGCTACGCCGCCAGAGCATGATTTCTGTTCTCATCCTGAAGCAAAGTTCTTAACCCGAGGTACTATTTCTGGGTTAGTGGAGTCTGTAACCTGAAGCGTATGTAACCCAAGGTACCACTGTATAGGAAATCCCTGCAGTAACCATTACAGTAATCTGTACAGTCTGGCCTCCTACATTACAGTCTGGCCTCCTACATTGTAACACCTACAGACATTTGCTTAATTATTTCCATGTTGTGTCCTGTCCATAGCTGTCAACCTTTCTGTTTTTTGCGGGAAATTCCCTTATTCCAGTGCCGTATCCCACAGCTTCCCGCTGCTATCCCGGATTGTTAGATATCCCATAGACTGTCCCCGGGACAGGTGAGGCTGCTGATCCCTTATTTTCGAGGCTGCTGATCCCTTATTTTCAAATCTGAAAGTTGACAGCTATAGTCATGTCTGCTTTAGAGTTGGTTTTTTTCCTTTGTACCATAGGGATGGTCCATGTTGATTCAAAAATTTTCTGTCCACTTGTGTTACCAAGTCACACTCTGGAAACCATGCACAAACCTTTAAAATTCCCCAGGGGGGAGATGAAGTAGAGACAGCCTCTTCTACCTTTCCTCACCTGGTCCTGCTTTTAACCCTTCTCCCACTTCCTGCGTCCTCTATGTAGGCACACATTCTCTTTGGGTAAACCCCAGTTGGCAATATCACTGCATACGGTTACATTTTATATTGCACCGCTTCTTCTGCACAAATTGAATTCCAAGCATTTTTTTTTGTCTGAACAGAACAATGGATTTTCTTGTGTTTTCCTAACTTCCTCACACAGTGTTGAAAACTTGCTTTCTTGTCATGCAGACTGGTTCGTCGCTGTTATTCAATTTTATGGTTGGGTAGCCAAGGGCAGGGTCACAAAGTATTGTGAAATGCGTTGCTTAGGCCTACAATCCCAAATCTGCTTGTTCAAGGAAAAGACCAATGAAATCAATAGAAGTTGGTAGGTAAGAGGATATTAACCAAAGGTTGTGTAAGTTTCCACTCTTTTATCAGCATATTGTGCCCACATAGGAATTGGTGTGAATGCTGGTAAATGGTAACAGTTATTAAAGTTTGGATTCTATACTCTGTTAGAGGTACCAGTTGAAACATCACATTGTTTCTTTATTCTTTACTTCTCTTTGAAATATATATGAGAAGATTATTTTATTCAAGGTCATGAGCACAGTGATGGGAACTAGAAACCTTACAAGCCGCAATCCTAAACCCGCTTACTGGGAAGCAAGTTTTTTTATTCTTTATTTATTAAATTTGTATGCTGTTCTATACCCCCAGGTCTCAGGGCGGTTCACAGGATAAAATCACAATATAAAAACACAGAATACATGTCAGAGCTGCCCAAGGTCCCAGCTCACAAAGGACCAACGCTGCTTCGTGGTTAAGTACAAAAGTCTTTATTGAAGTTCAGTTTCACTTCCAGAGCCTCAGCGCGCAGCTCTACGTCTCAACTGTCAGACCGCTGATGATCCCTCTGAATCTCCTCCCCCCGTACACCAGTTTAAGACCCTCGCCTTGCTCCACCTTTTCCGCTGCTCTTTCCTCCTCTGGGTCCGCCTGCCCGCCGGGGTCTCGCCCTTTCTAGCCTCTTCTGACGCTGATTCCCCTGAGCCTTCTCCCTCCCTCTGGCGGGCTTTAGGAGCTGGTTCCCCATCCGGGTCTCCTGCTGTCCCCCGCGCCTGCACATTTGAACTTGGCTCGCGCGCCCAGCCAGCAGCTTTCCTCCTGACCGTTTCACTGCTGCTGTCACTGCTTCCCCCTTCGGGGGGGCTAGCTACAACTGACCTCCCCTCCGTTCCCCCACTCTCCGATGGAGGCGTGGTCAGCCCTGACTCACCTCCTCTTCCCGCTGGAGGGGACGCTGGCCCTGACACATGTGACTCTTCCCCCCCACTACGCTCTGGTGGGGAAACTGGTCCCGATCCTCCACTGCTGCTTTGGGGTTCCCCTCTGGCTCCTTGTTTCTGGTGAGTCCCCCCTGGGACCCCCCTTGCCCTGACCATAGGCGCCCCCTTCTGGGAATCTTCTGATTCGCTGGAGAAGCTCATGGAATCTCTCGGGCCACTGTCATACTCCCCTACGCTTCCCTCGGATTCTTCCCCTTCGCTCTCCAATTCCTCTCTCCCCAGAGCTCCTGCTCCTGATTCCCTGACAATACATAATCAAAATAAAACCAAGAACAGTCCAATAACGCCCCAAAACATTTTAAAAGGACATTGAGTGTCAGTCAGCCAAAGGCCTGCTTAAAGAGAAACGTTTTTGCCTGGCACCTAAAGGTATATAATGAAGGTCCCAGGTGAACTTCCCTGGGGAGAACATTCCATAGATGGGGAGACACTGCAGAAAAGGCCCCTTCTTGTGTTGCCATCCTCTGGACCCCTCGTGGAGGAGGCACATGAAGAAGGGCCTCAGAAGGTGATCTCAGGGTTCGGGAAGGTTCATAAGGGAAGAGGCGGTCCTTAAGGTATTGTGGTCCTGAGCCGTTTGAACTGAAATCAGGCGTACTTCTTAGTAAACATGCTTAAGATTGAGTTATCAGTGTTTAAGGTGGCAATTCTATGCCTTCTTGCCTGGGAGTAGCACAATGGAATTTACTTTTGAATAAAAATGCATATGAATAGGCTGTAAGTTCAGGTGGTTTTTGTACCTTCTCTTGAGGGGCCTTCTCTGTGGTAACACCTTATTTATGGTATGATTACCAGATCTTTTTCAATGAATCTGGGGACACTTTTCAACTTCCTACTAAATAGATGGATTTTGTCAGGGGACTGATTTGTAAATCCAGGGAACTGTCCCCGGGAAATGGGGACCTCTGGTAACCTTAGCTTATGGAAGGCCCTGCTCAGTGTGGCTCATTTGGTGCCTATGACCTCATTTTGTTGCCAAGTGAAGACTTTTACCCCCCCCCCCCCACCATTCTTTTAAAAGGATTCTTGGAGGTTTTAAAAGACTTGGGGGGATATATTTTTAAAAAAAAAACTTGCAAAGGGTTTTAAATTTTGAAGGTTTTAAAAATCTGTCTATACTATGAGTCTGATAGATTGATATTATTGATTTTTCTGCCATTTGCTTTTGTTTTATTGATTGCATTTTAGCTGATGGCATTTTAATTGCTATAAGCCCCTCAGACAATTCTGAGGCATAGAAATACCCAGTGCTTTTTTTCTGGGGGTACGCAGGGGTACGCATACCCCTAAACATTTTGTGAATCTAAGTTTGGCCTCATTGAAGGGCAGTATTTCAATATGAGTAGGAAAACGAGAGTACCCCTAAACATTTTTTAAAGAAAAAAGTACTGGAAATACCACAAACAAACAAGTTACACATATTGGTGTTTTTGCCCATGTCATATAGCCAGGCAATTCCCTTCCATCCAAATGAATCAGGAATTGGTGAGACAGTCTGGAAACATAAGCAAGTGCCTGATCCCTATTTCTCCTCCCCCAAAGAACTATAGTTCTCAATGCTCCTCAGGGAGATAGAATGGCTGCTAAATCAGTGTATCATCTGCAGTAGTAGAAACAACCTGAAGAAAGCAAAGACCAGAGGCACCTGTGAATTGAGATGAGTTGTTACAGATGAATGCCTTTAAAGGTCAAAGAAACAAATCCAGTGGCCACTTTTCAGAAACTGTTCTTTGGAATGGATACTCAGCTGGGCTTAAAGTAAAGGTAAAGGGACCCCTGACCATTAGGTTCAGTCGTGGCCAACTCTGGGGTTGCTGCGCTCATCTCGCTCTATAGGCCAAGGGAGCCGGCGTACAGCTTCCAGGTCATGTGGCCAGCATGACAAAGCCGCTTCTGGCGAACCAGAGCAGCGCACGGAAACGCCATTTACCTTCCCGCCGGAGCGGTACCTATTTATCTACTTGCACTTTGACGTGCTTTCGAAGTGCTAGGTGGGCAGGAGCTGGGACCGAGCAACGGGAGCTCACCCCGTCGCGGGGATTCAAACCGCTGACCTTCTGATATTCTCCAGTAAAACAAGGCCTTCAAGAATCAATTCCATTTGCCACCTTGTCTGGGTTTGTTTTTTTTAATCGTCATGGCTTAAGTAGCACAAGTGCTTGACTGCTTTATAACAATCAGCTTCAACAGCACCAAATTTGAATTCGAGTATTCACAAGGTGTTCCTGGAAACAAAACACATTTTCCCTATTACACAGTATATTCAGGAGATGGGTATGGAGGGGAATGATAGGCAAACTTCAGTATTGTCCTCTCCTCCTCCTCTAATGGCAGCCTGGGAGTAGAGAGCAGCAATGCCACCAGGTCGCCTTCCAGAAGTTGGTCACATGATTCCCCTGCAGGCCCATATAGATGTTTTATCTATACAGTGGATGAGTGGCACTGTCCTGATTATTCCTTTCTAAAAATAGACTTATTCCTAAATGAATTATGCCAAGCAAGCATCAAGGATAGTTTCAGTTGAATACTGTATACTAATAGAAGCATTGCTTCTCTTTCAAATCATGCTTTAAACTAATTGCACAGTTTAATGATATTGTTTGTTAAGCTGCTGCTACTTATTATCTATACTGTTGCAGCTTCTGCCTAGATGTCAGGAGTCCAGGTTCCCAGCTTGATAATGCAGTAAGCATAGGTAATTAAAAAGGAGGATTTATTGCAAAAACAAACAGATAGCTCCGGACGGCTCTTAACAAAGCCTCCGGCACCATTATTCAAGATGACCCTTCTGAAGACTCCTTCCGGCGACAGAAGATATTGAACTTATGAACTTTACGTCTCTTATTTTGCTTCCTATCTAGCAGCCCTCCCATTCGCCAACTTTTTGGACTGAGTGGATCAGCTCCAACTTCTTCCTTTTCTGGCAGGCTGTCTCTGAGTTCTTTTGTGCCTGCTTGTACTTCCGGTGAGCTTTGACTGTGTTCTAGCCTGCTCTCAGCTACTGCCTTATCACCCTACCTGTCGAGGTCAGGAAGAGCTGAAGTCTGTAGCTGCTGGCTCTCCCCTGCCTAACATCAAAGCCTCTCTGTTCCTGGCTGCTTTCTGCAGTTGGCTGCAAACCTTCGCTTGGAGCTAGCTCATTCCTGACACTAGAACTGTTCTTATTTTTATCTGTAAGCCACCTTGATTCCCTGTCAGGGGGAAAGGCAGGGTATAAATAAATATATAACGACAACAACAGAATGGCCTTCTCCTTTCTGCTAAGCAAGTTGCTTCCCTCTCCACCATAAAATCCCTTTTTGATAGCCTCTTTAGGAAAACCACTGTTAAACTACTGTAAACTTCACTTTCCCTAATTCTCCACTGCCATCTGATTGTCCCCCTACCTAATCCTAGTCATCAATCATGTGCCAGACTGTTACCGATGTCTTCATGGCCCTTGGGTTGCTTCTTCTTATGTTGCTTGGTTCACATCAAAAGCCATGGGCCACGTGAGAGGTACTTGACCATGTGGCTCCCTCCAGTGCCAGTACTGTCCCAGTTAGGATTTTTCTGCTTATTCAAAACATATCCGCACTCCAAAGGCCTACTTATTTTAAACCAGCTTACCTTCAATGGCTTCTTTCAAATAATATTGGGAAGTGTAGTGTGGAGAGGCGGATGAGCTTTTTATGTCAGAGATCTCTGGCCTCTCTTGCAGAACTACATTTCCCAGTATTCTTTACAGGAGCAAAGATCAAATTAGTATTTGTTTTTAGGCTGCGGTTTAAACACGTCATTTGTGTTCCATGCAACTACAGTAGTGTGTATTTCTTACATATAGTATGCAAGATTTCATTCAAGGTTATGCCTTGGTAGGGGATATCCTATCTTCCAAGCACTGAAAGCTAAATATTTTTTTCTTTGGAAACTTGTTGTTGTTTAGTCGTTTAGTCGTCTCCGACTCTTTGTGACCCAAGGACCAGAGCACGCCAGGCACTCCTGTCTTCCACTGCCTCCCGCAGTTTGGTCAAACTCATGCTGGTAGTTTTCAGAACACCGTCCAACCATCTCATCCTCTGTCGCCCCCTTCTCCTTGTGCCCTCCATCTTCCCCAACATCAGGGTCTTTTCCAGGGAGTCTGGCCACCTCATGAGAAGAGAAGACTCCCTGGAAAAGTACTGGAGCCTCAGCTTCAGTATCTGTCCTTCCAGTGAGCACTCAGGGCTGATTTCCTTCAGAATGGAGAGGTTTGATCTTCTTTCAGTCCATGGGACTCTCGAGTCTCCTCCAGCACCATAATTCAAAAGCATCAATTCTTCTGTGGTCAGCCTTCTTTATGGTCCAGCTCTCACTTCCATACATCACTACTGGGAAAACCATAGCTTTTACTATATGGACCTTTGTTGGCAAGGTGATGTCTCTACTTTTTCAGATGCTGTCTAGGTTTGTCATTGCTTTTCTCCCAAGAAGCAGGCGTCTTTTAATTTTGTGACTGCTGTCACCATCTGCACTGATCATGGAGCCCAAGAAAGTAAAATCTCTCACTGCCTCCATTTCTTCCCCTTCTATTTGCCAGGAGGTGATGGGACCAGTGGCCATGATCTTATATCCATTGCCATCATGGATTCTTCCATAGAATGTGGCTGTGCTCATTTAATAGGCACCACCCGGGCATTCTTTGTGATGTAATTTGTAAACAGTGTTACAATTAATGTTTGCATCATTTTGTAAAAATGTCTCCCTGGTAAACTGCCGCTGCCTTTCTCGAAGGCTGTTCCCAATATGTGAGATGCTGAAGGCAGATCCTGTGAAGTCCTCTTGCCACCTGCATAGGAAACGCTCCATGCAGAATGTGAGTGTGGGCAGAGCTGAGATTCGGAATAAAATTGATTCTGTTCGTTTGGCCACATCCTGTTTCCCTTGTTTATGTACCTGCCGCATTGAAATCTAATTTTCAGTTTGATGGGGGCCAAGATAGGGTTGAGAAGCTAAGTAGGGCTGCCACATTTTTTTTAATGAGGCAGAAAACCTGCCTAGCTGCTGCATGAAAGACAAAACACACACACACAAACAAAACTCCCCCCCCCCCCATGCCAGGAAAAGCTATAGCTTTCAAAAGCTCAGAAGCTCTTACAGAAAAAAAGGCTGTAATCCTACTGCCAAATTGGGTTGGATTTTTTGTTTTTACTTCAAAGTATCTTCATCAGCTTGATACTTGGCTAAGGAATCATTCAGTCAACTGTCATCTGTCAACTTGGAGATCATGCCTGTCCTCTCCAAAGCTCTGTAGCAGTAAGAAAACAAGCAGCTGCTGTGTTCCTGCTCCATTCCTTGACCGTCACTTATTGCATATAATCATGCCCAAAGCTTTTTGGCTCCCTTTTGCCCAGTCACTATTGAGAAGAAGAGATGCAAGAACTTTTCTCATCCTGTTTTTAAATTTTCTAGAGGCAGATGATAGGGATTTCAATGTGGTGATTGTAGTATGAAAGAGATCTCCCTAGCCATTGTATAGACTGAGCTGGTAATCAGGTTTTCTTGGTGCTTTAAAAGTCAGCAAAACCTGCTTGACCAGGGAGCAGAGGAACCGTAATTGTAATAATAAGAATAATAATCAGAATTCATTGTAATGGTAAGGAGATTGTTCTGTCAGTACAAGCATTTCTCCTTGGTTGATGGAACAATCTCCTCTCTCCTTTTCTCATGTAGTCATACCTCATGTTACGTTTGCTTCATGTTACATTTTTTCAGGTTGCGTCCCGTGGTGACCCGGAAGTACCGGAAAGGGTTACTTCTGGGTTTTGCCATTCGCGCATGCGCAGACGCGCAAAATGACATCACGCGCATGTGCAGAAGCGGTGAATCGCAACCTGTGTGTGCACAGACGTGCCGCTGTGGGTTGCATTTTTTTCATGTTGCGAACGGGTCTCCAGAATGGATCCCGTTCGCAACCAGAGGTACCACTGTACTTTTCTGAGGATTCTCGTGACCACCCCCACCCCCAAGCCAATTTGTGGGTGTGGGGACAAAGCCCCATTGAGTTAGAGGACATCCTTCCACAGGCTTCTGCTACTGGGACTGGTTGGCTGGATCTGGCCCAATAATAATATATACTTCAGCCATAACACTTTCAGTTCTGTTAAAAGAAAGTGACTGCCTTTATCCCCAGCCAGGCAGTTTACATAAGGCAGTTCCATTCTCCTTCCTCCCCAAGTATGTGAAGTATTATGTCTTATTTCTCTCCCAGAAATAGTTTATTCTCTGGTTTAGCTATCTGTCAGTCCACTGATATTCTCCCACTTACAATCCTCAGGACGTAAGAAGGCACAACCCAAGAGATCCACAATTAAAATACTGAAAAAAATGTAGTAGCAGCAAGTAGGTGCTGGGGGTGAGACAGAAATGCACTGGGAGAAGCAAGTTTCTTTTCCCTGTGCTGTTCACACAGTGCCAATTGTTTCTTCTTCCCTGAGCTACCATTTTCTCCTATGGGGAACAGCACACCTTTCCCCAAATGGGACAAACAGCATTTGATGGGGAGGAAGGTGGTAGTGTAGAGAGGGGGTGGAAAGAAGAGTTAAACCAGGAACAGAGAACATGGGGCTCACAGATGTTGTTCAACTCAATCTCCCATCAGCCCTAGACAGCATGACCAATGGTTGGGATGATATAGTCCATCCACATCTGGATGACCACAGGTTCTCCATCCTTGCTGCACAAGAATCTATGTAGGCACATTCTATCTAGGTGTGGAGCCAATAGGATCTTAACGCCCCAATGCACCATGAGCTATGCCCTACCTTTATAATATACATGCATTATACAAGGCGGACTACATCTATTACACTACCCACTTAAAAATGTAAGAACAATACCGGCAGTATAAAAACCACAACATAGCAATTGCAAATTGAAAACACAGCAACAATTTCAGCAAACTAACTGGGTTGCCAGTGAGCCAGAAGAAAACTGCCTTGGCTTGATCTTGTGTCTTCAAAAGAGATCTGATGTGAAAAATCATGCCACAGAGCTACACATTACAGTATAAAGGTAAAGGTAAAGGGACCCCTGACCATTATGTCCAGTCGTGACCGACTCTGGGGTTGCGGCGCTCATCTCGCTTTTTTGGCTGAGGGAGCCAGTGTACAGCTTCTGGGTCATGTGGCCAGCATGACTAAGCTGCTTCTGGTGAACCAGAGCAGCGCACGGAAACGCCGTTTACCTTCCCGCTGGAGCGGTACCTATTTATCTACTTGCACTTTGACATGCTTTCAAACTGCTAGGTTGACAGGAGCAGGGACCGAGCAACAGGAGCTCACCCTGTCGCGGGGATTTGAACTGCCGACCTTCTGATCGGCAAGTCCTAGGCTCTGTGGTTTAACCCACAGCGCCACCCGCATCCCTACATTACAGTATATCACCTGCTAATTGCTGCAGATCAAACCACTCTTAGAGGACTGCTACAGAGACCAGCTCTGCTGTTGGGATGACACAGTTCTGCAAAAGCGCAAAGAGGTCTTGGTGTAAAAATGATTTCTTAAAATGAAAATACCCTTGAACTCCTCTTTCACAATGGAGTGGTTCGGTGTCAGAGAACTTTTGAGCTCTGCTCTGTAATGTTTGTTGACCATCTCCCCCAAGCAGTTCCCTCTTGGAATCCAGGTTTTTGTTACTTAAGCTTCAGATATGCACCCCCTTTTCTCTTCTTGCCTTTCTCATTTTTTTTCTGTAGCAGATTGTGATAATTCCCATGGCTGGATCAGGCTGCAGCTGAGACGGCTTCCCTGATGCCTTGACTGTACCATGGAAACTCCCTCTGGCCTCTCTGAGAGGGGAATACGCAGCTTATTATCATCTTCTGTTTATGAATTTAAAGGTCCTATTAGGATTATATTTCTTACTCTTGTGTGCTTTCCCTCTGCCTCTTTCAGGATAGTTTTTGTACCTTTGTGTGACTGCTCTATTTTGACTTCTTATGTACAAACACAATTGCAATGGCCTTATAACAGAACCTTTGTTTATTCCATTTAAAAAAATAATAGTAATAGCATCCAGGAGATGAGATAAATTTAGTAATTGAAAATTCCTGTTTTGAGATTTAAAACAACAACATTACTTTTGTCATTTCCATAGCGATTCATTCTGATTGAGGGTCACTTGCGTTTCATCACTGTCGGCCTAACCTGGAGGTTTCCCCCTTTGGGGTGTATGTGTGTATTTTCATATATATATATATATATATATATATATATATATATATATATTCAACAATTTATATTTTTCTTTATACTGTAATTTCTAAACAGTTTACAATGAGATTACAAAAGAGATACAAAAGATAAAATCAGAAAAGCTTACTTAAAATGTCTACTGAAATAAAAAGCACCTGAGGTTCAACATGGAGGGATGCCTTTCTGGTCTCAGCTAGGAAGGTGTTCACAGAATTGGGTCCACATACCTCCTGGAGGTGGGGATGCCAGGCACGCAGCTTAAACACAGTCTGGCCCATATTTTATCACGATGTTTTGCCTGGCATAGACATAAACTGATAAGAAAAGCTTAACTTAATTTCTGGGTCTTAGGCCACTGTTGAGGGAAAAGAACAAGGCCTCTAAAAATGTTAACCTATCCTCAGGGCAGGAGTGTGGAATATTTTCCTGAATATAAGAAAAGGCTGCTGGACCAGGCCAGTGGTTTATCTAATCCAGTGTCCAACTCTCATTCCCAGTCACCAGTCTAGCTGCCGCATAGTTGTAGTTTCCGGGTCATCTTCAAAGGTAGACCCACATAGAGCGCATTGCAGTAGTCCAAGCAAGAGATAACCAGAGCATGCACCACTCTGGCGAGGCAGTCCGCGAGCAGATAGGTCTCTGCCAATGTACCAGATAGAGCTGGTAGACAGCCGTCCTGAACACAGAATTGATCTGCGCCTCCATGAACAGCTGTTACTTTTAGACACTTTTAGACAATGAAAGAGTTGCTAATCTGGAATGTGTTAAACAGAGATGTGAGGGGAAAGTTTGGCTGAACTGATCTTCTCTGCTCAAGGCATCTGTTAATGGTGTAGGAGCAGGGCTACTAAAAAGGTATTCAACTAAGTTTCACTCAGATCAGACACATTGAAAAGAATTGACCTGACTTAGCCATGTTCATAAAAGACAGGAGTGCCTGGCGTGCTCTGGTCCATGGGGTCATGAAGAGTCGGACACGACTAAACAACTAAACAACAACAACAACACTCTGTGTAAAACGCAGTTAAATACCACTCAGTAACATGAGATGTCCTTGCTCTATGAGGTATATTAAACTGGGATCCTTAAACTTGAAGTCCAATCACAATAGAAACGTTGGACTACAGTTGCAAACAAAACTTTTGAAGTGTGTTTTAAGTGCAATATACAATTTGACATTAGATGGCGATGGTGAGCCTTATGGAAAATTCACTGTATTTTAAAAAATGCTTTAAAAAAAAGCATTTTCAGAATGGCTTTTATATGTGCGTAGATTCCACCCTAGCACATGGATGGGGAAGCTCTGGCCCTCCATGTCACGCTGGCTACAAGTACCAACATCCCTGACCATTGGTCATGCTGACTGGGGCTGATGGGAAATGGAGTCCAAATGCATCTGGAGAGCCTTATATCCCCCTTCATATAGAATGTCACTGATTTTATTATGTCTTTCGAACTCTCCCAAATAATGCAGAAGAAAAGTAGAAAACAGTTTCTGTATTCAAGGGCTTCTCTAATCAGCAAGGACACATACGCCAAATAACACAGATGGATGCCACTGGAACAAAGGGCTATTCATTTTCATTTATAGGCTTCCTTCAAAGGACTTAAATCATAAGGTATGGAAAGACTGAAGAACTTTGAGCCACGAGTTCTCAGAAAAATTAAAGGTGGAATGGCCTATAATGCACAAAGCCCTGTAATATCATAATGACACGTGTTGCATCTTGAAGGTTCCTCAAGGCTCCTTGCTGTTTTGGTAAATAAACAGTTTGCACCTACTGTACCTATCTTTGGTGGTGGTAGTTTTATTTACTATGGCATGGCTTTATTCATTCCTAACTCTTAAGAATATGAAAAGAGTCCTGTGGATCAGACTCAAGGCCTATCTAGTCTAGCCCTCTGTTTTCATAGTGGCCAACCAGATTCCCACAACCAGGACATGAAAACAATGTACTTTACTACTCACGATCCCTATGATTTACTGGTGGAAACAGAATATAGCTATGATGACTCTAGTTTTCCATCAATCTATAACTGCCTGAGAATAAATGAAAAGTTCTTTAGAAAATCAAGTTATGCTGGAGTTGCAGCGGAATGGTTGCAGCTAGGAACAGTCTTCCTACATCTCTTCCCTTGAAGTGTGTTTAGCCAAGGAGGTCTCTTCAAAGGCAGCCTCTGTTGTTCCTTAATTAGCCGGCCACTCCAGGGAACAAAAAAGTGGGACAGGAATCTAATCTGGCTTTCTTGGATGGCAGAGCACAACTTAAGAGTTCTAGCAGTTGAGCAGGCGCATGCAAGTTATATATGTTAACCCTTAGGAAATGTATCAGAGTTCTCAGGGGTGGTAGTGTCATTTTGAAATGAAGAGTTGGATCATTTCCACATTTAAATCAATGCATATATTTCCTAAAGCAAGAAGGCAGCTTTCCTAGTTTGCTGGTATGGGTAAATGATTTCTCTTTGATCTTTCTTTTGAGTAAAAATGCCATGAATCCAGTTTTTGCTGAAATCACTGGTACTTAGGGGAAATTGCCCAGGGACTTAGGCCCTTGGCCTGTATTTTTCCTAGAGCATTGTTATGGTTATATTATCTGGAAATTTGGGGCTGCTGGTTATTTTATTTTATTTATAATATGATTTTTTAAAAATATTCACCAGGTGACTATGTTTGCCAGCTCTCCCCCACTCCTGATACTGTTTCCAGTCTCCCATGATGAGTTGACCTGGACTGGTTAGAATTTATTTTCGTTTCTCTATCCCTTTTAAGCATTCCTTAGAGCTGATGCTCTCTTACTGTTCTATATGTGGGGGGAATAGTCTCTACTATGGTGACAAATGTAAAGATGATTTGTTGTTAGTCACATACAGTATTAGAGACATGTCCTTCTCACCCGCTTTACTTTTTGTTGTGGTTACCAGTTCATGTTTGGAATACAGTAATATGGGGAAGATACAATTGTAGGGGCTTTCAATTAACTAAAATGTGTTTAAAAAACCCCAAAAGCATAAACTTGGGGAAATAATTTTTAGAGTCCTCTTACAATAATTACTGATGTGACACCTGTAGGATGGAAGTGGAACAAGCTGACAGGGAATAAAATGCTTTGCATTGGTGTCTGCGACCACGAGTCTGCATTTAAATTACCCAGCGTTTCTTAGGATTTAAGATTTGACTATAACCATTTGCAAAACCTGGAGAGATCTAGCAGTCCTTTGGATTGTCCCTATCAGCATATACCATGGGGAACAGCTGCAAGGCAATGTTCCAGCCATAAAGGAACAGCAGCTATGATAGGAACATAGGAAGATGCCCTACACCAGCACAGATTATTTATTTATCTATCACTTTATCTTAAAAAAAAACCAAAGCAATTTATAATGATACCTGTATACAATGAAAACACTTTTTTAAAAATCACACCAACTGACTCTTATGGAAAGTTGTATTATTAATTGCACACATAAGCCTGGCAACAGATCATTCCGCTGGACTGGGCTGATGATGCTAGAAGCTCCATTGTATGTTGATGTCAAACGTAGGAGCAAACTCCTAGGGGCTGAGGGGTCTTTGACCCCCCCATAAAATATTTGTGGGGACCGCCCCCCAGTTGATGGGCATTGTCATTCAAATAGTGTGCGTGCACTGCATCATGTGATTGATTATGTGGGGTGGGGGTTACCTGACCCCCCCATATTTTATTCAAGTTGGCACCCCTGATGTCATATGAGCCTTGGCAACCTGGAGCACAACCAATGCCCTTCCTGCAAATGAATTCAGTGATCATGGGAGATAAGGCTCCATAGGTATTACTCTTGAAGAGCCAGTGCCCTGGCCTGCAAAGGAGCCCTTCTTTACCTTTTTGTGGGGCACAACCCCACTGGGCAAGTGTGTGGTAGCATAGGAAGCGCTCGATTCCTGTGTTGAGTTTGGTTCAGGGCATGGCACCTGTGAGCGTCCTGTCTTCGGCTCTGGAGCAGGACTCTCAGGTTTTGAGGGATACAAACCATCAGCCTTGAGCACTTTTGGCTCCGAAATGCCAGCACGAGGAGCTGGTTATTTCCCAGTTGGTGGTATAGTAGCACCAGACTCTGTTGGCTCCTCCTCCTCTGAGCTTGTGGCATGGGAATGTGTCATACATTACAGCCTTCTGTTAGAAGGGTCATTCTGTAAAGATACAGAGCCATAAGTAGAGAGAGCAGGAAGGGTCATCAACAGTTAGCCTTGAGACATCAGCTTCAGCAGGACAGAGATCACCTGGCCACACTTTCCCCCACTATGGTGAAATGAACTTAATGAATTCGTACCCACTATTACCATCTTTAGGGACGCGGGTGGCGCTGTGGGTTAAATCACAGAGCCTGGGACTTGCCGATCAGAAGGTCGGCTGTTCGAATCCCCATGACTGGGTGAGCTCCCGTTGCTCGGTCCCTGCTCCTGCCCACCTAGCAGTTTGAAAGCACATCAAAGTGCAAGTATGGTAGATAAATAGGTACCACTCCAGCGAGAAGGTAAATGGCGTTTCCGTGCGCTGCTCTGGTTCGCCAGAAGCGGCTTAGTCATGCTGGCCACATGACCCGGAAGCTGTACGCCGCCTCCCTCGGCCAATAAAGCGAGATGAGCGCCGCAACCCCAGAGTCGGCCACGACTGGACCTAATGATCAGGGGTCCCTTTACCTTTTATTACCATCTTTATTGGTGACATCTTTTCCTCTCTTTTTGACCATGCATAAGTGGCCACCCTAAGTGGAAATTAAACTTCATGAGACATAGGGTGTTTCTCTCTGTGTGTAAACAATGGCCTGCTGTGGGTGGCAAGCCTGTGCAACTTCAGAGAGGAAGATTTCTTTCACTTGTGCTGTCTCTGGAATGACTCTCACTGAGCTATGTTTTTGTTTGAGAATAAAAATGCACAACCTAAAAACATTAACTTTACAATGCGCAAGAAAGGCTGAAGGCATAATAACATTGCTATCTTAGTTCACAAGCCTGGGATAGAATTAAAAGACTTCTGCTATCCAAAGGAACACCTTAGAAGTAAGATTTGTCTAATGAAAAATAAAAATTATTTCAAGTCCCGCCCCCTCCTAAAATATAAAAAAAAACTTCCAGCTTTGCCAGAAACGTTAAGCGCATTAGCGGGTTTAATTGCCCCAGTTGCAGAGGCTCAGGAGGCCACCAAACTGCATAGATTCCATTCCAGGATCCTTTCCAGATGGTGCCTCTTTTGACAGAACTCGGTGGCAGAGTTACAAGTGCAAGAAGTCTGCAGTTCAGGTGAAATATGAGTTAACGCTGCTGCTATGTGGGTTGGACGGGTGTTGTGTGGGCAGGAACAGGGAGAAGGTTACAAGATCAGTTTGACTATGTCTGCGGCGAGAGAAATGTGAACTGGCTGGCTAAGGTTCCCACTGTTTTCCGCCCACTGGAGGAGGGAAAAAGGTTACTACTGATGCTTCGTTGTACTTGATGAAGAGGGTATTTGCTGAACTACCCCTCTCACGTTTCAAGGTGAAATATTTAAGCTTTTTCATCTTGGATGCCTTGGGTAATGTCACCAAGAACTCGTTATGCTTGTGTAATTGCCTCTTGGTCTGATTCCGCTATCTTGTGACCACTGTAAATGCTGATCATTGTGGGGTCCTCTCTGTCCAATGAAATGGTGCAGGTCAGCCTAGGAGTGGGCTAGCTGCCTAGCTCTAAACACTAGCGCTCAGTGAAGGCAGAGAAGCTCCCATACAGCTGAGCCGAGCCCAGCAGCCTCTTATCTCCCCTGCAGATGTTTGTGCTTTTGTCTTGCTTGTGCATGGAGGCAGGAGAGAATACGGGAATGTGCCAATCCATTCCCTCTTTGCTTCCTCTTCCAAAACTGCCAAGGACTGGCAAACCTCAGACTCTATATTTGGCAGGCGACACAAAGAGCAAAAGTGTGATAGCTACGTCAAATAAAGCATCTGACCGCATTTGGTCTTCTGTGTTGGTTTGGGGCCCAATTTACACTTAAGGAACCATGGTTTAACTCCAACTTTGACTTGAGATTGTAGCCTAACATTCTTGGTCCATTAGCAAGGCTGACATCTGACCTCCCATTTTGCGGCAGGGATGCTGCTGTCAAGAAGGTAGTGTGGCAGCTTCACCTCACTGGGCAAGCTGCTACCTCCAATGTGACACGGCCAGGGCTGATGGAGACATAATGTTAACTGGCCATAAACTGGGGTTAAGCAATGAGGCCAAAGGATTGCACACTCTTCCAAGCCTTTTCCCTTACCTGAACTCACCGCTTCTCCTTCACTTTGGTCTCAGGTATATCTGACTGCCATTGACCCCAGTTAGTAGAAAGGGGACGGCTTCTGGAACTTAACCTTGCACTCTAAAATTAGTTGCATAGTGCCACTGAGTTTGGCCTAACTAGGGTTAACATTGGTTAAACTTAACACTGAATTGTGGATATGGAGGTTGGGTGCAAAAGAGGACGGGGTTCCTGCTCTTTTAATTGTTGTGTAGAAGCTTAAGCTGGCATCCTTCTTTCTCGGGAGACAATGGAGGAGAGCGCCTTTGGAGGTGAGGTCAAGCTCACAGCGCCTGCTGTGGCTATAGAGACCAATGCGGTAGAGACTTGTTTTGTTGCAGCTCAGTCCAGATGTGCTGCTGCAGATGCACCACGGCGTTTTTTCTCTCTGCACTCTTCCCAGCGGTCATTTATCCTCTGGTCACTGCTATGAATGCATGACTTGGCTGCCTGTGACTGCCTGTCTTCAGGCACTGGGTCGTCTGCAAGGGATTTCCACATGGCAAAGCATGGCAGATCCTTATCTGAGAGATGCTATTTGCAGATGACACAGCTTTGACAGCACACTCCAAGGAATCGCTAGAGAGACTTATCAACCATTTTGTGTAGAGGCTACCCTTGCTGAAATTCCCTCAACTATTAGCATTTCATGAGCCTTGCTTTCTTTTGCATCTGGTCATCCTAGTGGGGCGGTGAGGGGGGCAAGGAGGTCTCTCTTTCTTATCCTTTAACCCTGAGTTATCAGATTGCTGACTTAAAATATTTTTATAGTACCTACTATGTCCCTTCTCAAGGGTTGTGTACAACAGTGTAAACAATGACATCTGAATCTTCCTTTGCACTGGCCCGTAAAGTGGCTCTTATGACGGAGTTGTGCTGTTAAGCAAACATACATACAGGCAGCCCTGCACTGGGCAACTAACCTTTGTTTTCTCTCTGAAAGTTAGAGGTTGCATTTTTATCTCTGAACTATATATTGATGCCTAGGGCAAGAGGAGCGGGAACCTTCCAGCATGATACTTAGCCAGAAGCACATTAGCATAGCAGGGGTGGCTTATTTTGTATACTTGCTAGGTTTCTAGCCTAACCATATCAAAGCCTCAAAGTAGATCACAACCCTTTAATAACAAGACACCGTATCACATGAAGCAGTTAACAGGGGCCATCTGAAGCCACCCCTTCCTCAAAAGTCTTGTAGCACTTTTAAAAGTAACATGGGACTGGGAATTTCATAACCCTGGCTGGCAGAGGCAGCCTATCCTATTTTGCCGCCTTAGGCAAAACAGAAAGGTGCCTCCTCCCTGCTGCTGCCCACCCCCACAAAAGCCTTGTGCCTGTGGGGGAACTGCCACAGGACTCTGCCACTCTGTGGCAGCCCAACCCTGATGGCTGGTTACAATTGCTCTTATGTCAGCCTCTCCCGGTTGCCGGTTTATTGCTTTAGTACTGCACTTTATCTGGTGATGCAAAACATTGGGATAGAGCCCTTATTTTCTATAGCTTTCAATCATGCTGCTAACTCTTAAGAATACAATGCAGAAGTGGCAGGGAACCCGTAGCACTCCCGATGTTGTTGGACTGCAACTCCCATCATCCCTGGCAATTACACCATTATGGCAAAGCTTACAAGTTATTTGAGAGTGAAAGAAGAAAGGTGAAAACTTACAATGTTTAGACAGAACTGGGGAATATTTCTTGAATACTGGCATAACAAAGCAAATGCTTCACATGATGTAAATTAATACTTCCCATTTTTTTTCATTAACCTTCTTTGTAAACGTGAGGTTTTATGAAACTGAATAAAATGGTAAGTTTTTTTTAAAAAAGGAAGTGCTGTTTGGATAGAATTACTTAATGTGCCACGCATCATGTGAGGAAGACAGAATGAATTCAGGAGGTTTGGACGATGGAAAATAGAGTTCAGTTTGCCAAAAAGCAACAAATGCATTTCAGTGGGATTTATGTATGCTTAACTTACCCATAGAGGGACATGGGTGGCGCTGTGGGTTAAACCACAGAGCCTAGGACTTGCAGATCAGAAGGTTGGCGGTTTGAATCCCCGCGACGGGGTGAGCTCCCGTTGCTCAGTCCCTGCTCCTGCCAACCTAGCAGTTCGAAAGCACGTCAAAGTGCAAGTAGATAAATAGGTACCACTCTGGTGGGAAGGTAAACGGCGTTTCCGTGTGCTGCTCTGGTTTGCCAGAAGCGGCTTAGTCATGCTGGCCACATGACCCGGAAGCTGTACGCCGGCTCCCTCGGCCAATAAAGCGAGATGAGCGCCGCAACCCCAGAGTCGCCCACGACTGGACCTAATGGTCAGGGGTCCCTTTACCTTTTTAACTTACCCATAATATAAGGCTTTTGCCCCAAGATTTTTCTAGATACATACATAGAGTCTGAATTCCTGCTGCCACAGTCAGAATACTGAGCAAGATCAACCAATGACTTGGGATAAGGCAACTTCCTATGTTCCTAATTGGAATGTCACTGAGAATGAGACGGCTTCTTGTGGTAAATTATAATGAGGCAATAAGCATTTGCTACTAAGAGAATAAGCCATCTGTCCAGCTCTGTGTTAGAGAACCTTCTTAAGCTCTTTATAAACTGTTGTGCACAGTTGCTTAATATGTTAAGTAGCAAACTATTTTTTGTTTGTTTTGGATAGGTCTCAGCGTTCTGCCCTTCTTCTCCGTCACCAATCTCATCCCCGATTTTTGGGTGTTACCATCTGATGGGGATGAGGTTGGAGGTGCAGAAATAGTTGCTAACTCTAGCTTGACAATTCCTGTGTACATCATGTAATCCTCTAAATCTCTGGCATTTTGATTCTTTTGACCGTCCCCTCTGCCTTCTGTTGTCTGCAAGTTTCTCAGGCTGTTTAACAAATTACAGTGCATTACCTTGACATTTCCACCCTACATGGGCATGGCAAGGGGAGCTGAGATATGTTATCCCCGCAATCCATGCTGTTACCCGGAAAAAAAGAGAGGATGTTCTTTAACTGGAACTGATTAGGGCCTGATGTGGTCAAGAAACACATGAATGAAGGAACTGTGTTTTAAATCATTAAGTGAAGGGAGAGAGTGGGGTTGCGGGGAGCATCCAAACAAACAGGAAGAGACCATGAAATATCCCCTTTGATGTTTTGCGCTAGGCAGTTTTCAGTCTTTGCTTAAAGACTCTCTCTTCTCCCCCTCCCCCTTTCCCTGTTTGCCTCTTGTGGGACTGTATCCAATATTACAGCGTTCATGTAATGCCTTGAATTAGCTATCACTCTTCTTGAGATAATTATAGGTTTGTATAATGTACCTATTGTTCTGTTCCACAAAGCAGCACTGTCATATGGATGGCTGGGGTGGGGAGACGAGAGAATCTCAGTTTGCCTCCTGCATCCACCCTGTGCTGTTAATTAGTATTCTGGTTTGCATTTCCTTCTTTAGGGCTTTCCTCCTCTGATGGCTGCACTCTGTCTTCCCCTGGACCGTCCCTTGCTCTTGGTCATCGGCCATCACACACTGGTGCCAACGCCATTCCAGCCTTTATCACTACTCATCCTAATATAAAACAATCCACTCTCCAGCACATTGGAAAGTAAATGAACCTTTCCACTGTGTTCTCTTAACAGACTGCCAAATTTTGGACAATATGGGTTACTTGCAGTGAAGCAGCATCTTTCCTCAAATATCATAAGTTTCTTGGGTATCAGTCAATATCCTTTCAGATTCTCTAGAATCGGCACTTTGCATGTGGGAAATATATTTATCTGTTTAGTGTAGTTTCCAGGGTGGCTCGCAATATTTAAAATAACAGCATAAAACAAAATCAGTCCAACAACAATTATCACAACTAAAGCAGAAATAGCAATCAAAGCAACAAAAACCTTTCAGCTCTGTACAGCGTGGTAGCTAAGCCAGCAGATCTTGTCTGCATCTCGTGGTTAAGGAGGAGAGAGCTAAACCATGAACTCAGATTCGGAAAATGCACTGACTAAGCCAAACCTTGGCTTAGCTGCTGCGCTGCACTAAAAGGACCAGGGAGGAGCAAAGCAGCTGTAATCTCCGCCCCTGGAGCCCACATGCCTGCATATTCAATGTCAGCACCAGGCAGACATTTAACAAATTAAGCAGCTTTTAATCAACGAAAAGGGATTGGCACTGTGGGTTGAACTACAGAGCCTAGGACTTGCCGATCAGAAGGTCGGCGGTTCGAATCCCTGTGACTGGGTGAGCTCCCGTTGCTCGGTCCCTGCTCCTGCCAACCTAGCAGTTCGAAAGCACGTCAAAGTGCAAGTAGATAAATAGGTACCGCTCCGGCGGGAAGGTAAACGGCGTTTCCATGCGCTGTTCTGGTTTCGTGAGAAGCGGCTTAGTCATGCTGGCCACATGACCCGGAAGCTGTACGCTGGCTCCCTCGGCCAATAAAGCGAGATGAGCGCCGCAACCCCAGAGGTGTCCGCGACTAGACCTAATGGTCAGGGGTCCTTTTACCTTTTAATCAACGAAAAAATATCCCGATAATCTGGCAGAATGTTTTAAACGTATTATTTTTAAATGTAAGTTCTGGTAGAAACTGCTGATGGCAAACGTCACCTTAACAGGAATCTCCCCACTCCTTCTCCCACATACAGGATGAAATACTCTCTTCTTCTGCTTCTCCTGCTGTAACAGAGTATGCTTCAGGCTTCAGAACTACTACTTTTAATTCCTATGCAGATTTAAGCAAACTCAGCTAATGGATTAATTAACTACAATTCATATGCTGAAATCAACTAAGATTTATTTGAATGACAATCCTAATAAAAAAATTACTGGGATAAAAGCTACAGAAATGCTTCTTATTTATAGTGTAATATAATTCATCCATTAGAAGCTAATTGTTAGAAGTTATCTATCAAGCATCCGGTCATCCCCATTAATGCTAATTTTATGCTCAATTACACCCGCTGTGATTTCTGTGATTGGGCTAAATTTTTTTTACTTGTATAGTATTATTTGTATATGTAAGGAAGATACCCTCCATGAACAACAGCCTGATGGAGATGACTCTTACTGGTACCTTCTGCAGCCAGACATACCTGAACTGTTTGAGGCTCATTGGAGACTTGGTGGAGTGCTGGGTCAGGCTTAAAGTTATCTCCATGGAGGGCTATTGCCTGTTGGAAGAGGCAGGTGAATCAAACAAAGGGAGCAGAGGAATATATACCTCCACTCCCTGCCATCATGGTTCCCACAGTACATCATGTCATGTATCCCCAGCTGTATACATCTGAAAAGCCCTTTAGCTGTTGCACAAAGAATTCTCATGCTTACGTTCCAGAATCCTCCTCAAATCCACTGAACTGGGCTGGAGTTTCTGTCCTAGAGATAACTTTATAAGAGTTCGTTTCCTGCCATCATAATAGGCCTGGGCTGCACACATTGCAGAATGTGGTAGAATCCCAAAGTGGTGGACTGTAACTTGATTGCAGGTGAGGATGCCATTTTTGAATGCAACCCATATTTGAAAATATAACTCTCTGTAAGTGTAAGCAAAACAAAAAACCTGTTATTTCAGGAATAAAGGGTAAGGCTGTTTTACTGGCTTTCTGTTTGCAGGGGATTTTTCTTATTGCAGAAAAGAATTCAACATGTGATGCTTCTTGTGCATCCCAAAATTGTTCTCTCACCTCTGGACATCTCATTCCCATCTCATGTTTGCTGCATATATAGAGCAGGCCAAAGTTACCAATTGTATTACTGATGGGATTCAGCAAAAACAGTTGCAGCTTTGGAAACGAGTGTAAAAGTAGCTGATAATAATGATGACACAAGCCTTTGTACTTTAAAAACCCTTCCTATACCTGATATGAAAGCCAATTCTGTCTGTCTGTGGTGATAGCTGATGAATGCGATGTGGCTGTTGATTGATGCTGGTGTTGAGTGATTTGTAATGTGAGATGGAGGGACAGGGCTGCACAGCCAGTTCCTCAGCATGTCCAGAAGATCTACATCTTGGCAATGGGGAGCTTTCAAAATCCATTTTCCTTCCTCAATCATTTGTGGAACTGTGTCATGGAAATAAATAGAAGCAGCTGATAAAGAAGCACAAGCTGCAAATATCACAGGTCCAAACTTCCTTTGCTTGATGTAAACTTTTCAGGAGAATCATCACTATCGATGATCACCGTTTGCCACCATTACATTTCAATATATTTAAAATGTTGTAGGTGGTGAAGCTGGGTATCTACAAGGAATTCTGAACCAGATTTGCTCTTTGGAGAGGAAGGCACACAGACATACTGTAGCCATCATGTCCTTGGTAGTCTTCTCCATGAACTTGTCTAATCCTTTTTTAAAGCCACCCAACTTGGCCATCACTACATCACGTGTGTGAGCAAATCCCACAGTTTTAACTATGTGCTGGATAAATAAGTACTTCCTTTGGTCTGTCGGTGTTATGTACTGAGTTGAATAGGATCCAAAAATGCAGCAGTCAGGTCCTAAAACAATAGGATTCAGAATGCAGCAGTCTGATTGGTCCTAGAACAATGCAGCAGTATGAATGGTCCGCAGGAGCCACCCAATCCAGCTCCAGGAGGAAGTGAATCCGCAACCTGATTGGCCTACAGGAGAATCCCGGAATTAGCCAATCACATGCAGCCCATTGTGTAAATAATGTATATAAAGTAGATATTGTGGGGGAACTTTCATTCCTCGCTACTATGAGCTGAATAAAGAGCATGAAATCCACACTCGACTCCGAGTATATTTCAGTCCCGAATATTCCAACATTCATGGCCCTGTGTTCTAGTATTACAATTGCTTTACGGTGCCCTTCCTTCGAACAATTGCAGCCTGCCTTATGCCATTGCAGCTATTCCCCCCCCCACCGTGCCCTGAAGTAGCAACCCAAAGATTAATCTTGGCTAACTGTGCAAGTGGTTGGCACCACTGGAGCAGCTCCAGAACATTTTCTCCCCTTGCCTTAAGTGTATTTACATACCACAGCTCATTGCTGTCCTGACACACTCCTTTCTGTATTCATTCCCAAGTCTTGGGCTTTTCGTTTAGTTCTTTCTCGACTATTTTCTGTTCCCTCTTGTATTCTTTTTTTTTTTAATTTAAAAAAAAAATGCAACTGTGACTGAAATGCTACTAAAGAGTAAAGATTGAACAAACTGGCTACAGCCTCTCATCTCTTAGTCATCACCTCATATTGTTCTTACCCTAATTAATGTTTGGCAGTAGCTATTCTGTTGAAGTTAGGCTGGAATCTGTTATGAGCCAGCCCCAACTTGACAGCACACGATCCCTGATTTGGAGGATGAGAATCACAAGCATGCCCTAGTAGCTGAGGTAGCTTATGAACTGCAGGAGTATTATTATTATTATAATTATTTATTTATTATTTCTTATATTTATATACCACCCTTCATCAAGAGATCCCAGGCGGTTCACAGAATAAAATACAAGACACAAGTAAATAATTAAACCAAAACAACAAAACAATGTCCACCCCCTTCCCACAGATACATTTAAAAGGTGATAGGCGTGTTAATTTGAGTAAACCAAAAGCTCCAAGTGGAACTTGAAAGCTGTAAGAACTTTATCATGCCCCCCTGGAAAATTATGATAACCTGAGCTTAGTAGAAATAAGTATTTATTTTACTTACATTTTACTTACATTTGATAATAGTATTTGCATTTACTCTACCAAGCCAAGACCAAAGTGGAAAAGAACACCAGCTAATACACTTTCCAACATCAGACATATCGATTGTATAGTTTAATCAAAAACAAAGAATTCCAATTTCTAACAACTGTCAAAAGCATAATTATTCTTAAGGCCTTGTCATTCTAATAACCCATTACGGTTTTATCTGAATTACCAGACAAATTAAAAACTTAAGAACCATCTCGCTTATCTGTTGTTCCAGCTTCTTTTAACTGTTCCCAAAGCAATTGTCCTCTTCAGGAATCTGCATGAAGCTGTAGTACCTTTTTAAAAAAGTCCACCAACTTAATTGGAAATCTCCATCTATAATTAATATGTAAATGCTGTAACTCACTTGTAAGCCATTTCCGAAGCCTATGCTTTTCTAAGTGTCTTGCAAGATAAATCAGATAAAATCTGTATTGGAGAGTTACTCATTAATAAATTTTGTGTCTGCCAAGCAGACCTCCTTATTAGATTTTTCAGATGCTTCAGTCCTGTAAGTGTAAACCTGGAAGTAAGCCCTGCTGAACACAGCAAGACTTTCTTCTGAGTAAACATGCATAGGATTGTTGTGCTGCAAGTCTATTAGCATATAATGTGAGCCACAGGGATGCTTATATCCTTGCTGGTAGAAAGACTAAAGTGCAAAGGCAGATCTGAGAGTGCTGCCTGCTTGTTGAATTGCTTCTGACCTTTTCAGGTGTTAAGATCTGCAGAGGGGAACCAGGAGAGGGTGGTTATTTTTGGTGCTAGCCTCTCATTCTTTGATAATCAAGGTGTTTTGTGGGACCCACCTCTTTTGCTGAATTTATGCAGTTCTTGTCTGTTTGGAATGGTTTTAAAGTAAAGGTAAAGGGACCCCTGACCATTAGGTCCAGTCGTGACCGACTCTGGGGTTGCGGCGCTCATCTCACTTTATTGGCCGAGGGAGCCGGTATAAAGCTTCCAGGTCATGTGGCCAGCATGACAAAGCTGGTTCTGGCAAACCAGAACAGTGCACAGAAACACCGTTTACCTTCCCGCTGGTGCGGTACCTATTTACCTACCTGCACTTTGTCGTGCTTTTGAACTGCTAGGTTGGCAGGAGCAGGGACCGAGCTCCCTAGGTTGGCAGGAGCAGCAACAGGAGCTCACCCTGTTGCGGTGATTCGAACCACCGACCTTCATATCAGCATGTTCTATAATTGTAATGGTTTTAACTGTTATTGTAAGTTGCATATTCTGTTCTTGTAAAGTGCCCTGAGACTTTATGGTGAAAGGCAGGTAAGGGATCTAATACAGTGGACGCTCAGGTTGCGAATGTGATCCGTGCGGGAGGCATGTTCGCAACCCGCAGCGTCCACAACTCGCAGCGCCACGTCTGCGCATGTGCGGGTTGCGATTCGGTGCTTCTGTGCGTGCGCAAAGCACAATTTAGTGCTTCTGCGCATGTGCTGAAACCCAGAAGTAACCTGTTCCGGTACTTCCAGGTTTTGGCGCGTCCGTAACCCAAAAACGCGCAACCTGAAGCGTCTGTAACCCGAGGTATGACTGTAAATGATTTAATAAAGAATTTAAAACCATATTTCCCTTCTCTTCAAAGTAGCAGAGAATCACAGTTTTTACCAGCGGTGCTGTATTATTTTGGCTTCTGGACATGTAGTTGTGCCCTGAGAAGAAATGCAATGAAAAACACTAGCAACTAGTCAATGGCGATAATCTTACATAAACAGTGCAGTTATCTACATAGCTACTCAAAAGTAAGTCTCTTTAATTTCCTAAAAGAGGCTTCCTCCCAGGTAAATGAGTAAGCAGCCAACTTTCCTGAACTCAATAGGATTTACTCCTGCGTAGTCACATGCATAGGGTCGTGCTGTATAGGATACATATGCACCACAAAGACTCCTATTACAAAGAATTGTAATATGAAGGCCACAATTACTTCAGAATAAGTTTAACTAAACTCAGTGGGTCTCAACTGTAAGTAAACATGTAAAGGACTGCATTGTAAATGACTTACTCAGGGATGGAAAAATATTTCCAAATCTTTACACACACCCTGCCCCCAACCTCACATTGTTGAGAACCAGATTTTTAGGCTATGTCATCAGGCCTGAGTGATCAGGAGTCTGAGATTTTCCTACTCTGAATCTTAGGGTGCTTCTAGATAGGGGCCTTATATTGCAAATGGGTCATTCAGATTCCATTTTCTTGTATTTGTGCTTGGCACATTAACTTACACACATTCCTGGGGTCCCCCCCCCTTCCAGTCATGGATATTCATAGCTATTCTGATAGCTGTCCATATCAGTAGGCTGTTTATCTGCCTTTTTTGTATTGGCAAAAGTTAGAAAATGTGGAAAGGACTGAGGTAGGGTGGCCATATGAAAGAGAGAGGCGAGGAAATATCAGTAAAGTATAGCTTGAATGAGGCCCATTGTAATTCCTCTTCCACATAGCTATTAAAATTATAGGAGCCTGTTATCTTTTTCAATTGAATCTGAAAGTCTTAAGGTTAGGGCATCATATTTGACACTATATAGTAGGTAAAAGGGTAAAGGGACCCCTGACCATTAGGTCCAGTCATGACTGACTCTGGGGTTGCAGCGCTCATCTCAATTTATTGGCCGAGGGAGCCGGCATACAGCTTCCGGGTCATGTGGCCAGCATGACTAAGCCGCTTCTGGCAAACCAGAGCAACGCACGGAAACACTGTTTGCCTTCCCGCTGGAGCGGTACCTATTTATCTACTTGCACTTTGATGTGCTTTCAAACTGCTAGGTTGGCAGGAGCAGGGACCGAGCAACGGGAGCTCACCCCGTCACGGGGATTCGAACCGCCAACCTTCTGATCAGCAAGTCCTATGCTCTGTGGTTTAATCCACAGCGCCACCCGCGTTCCTAGGCTTAAGGTTAGGGAATCATATTTGACACTATATAGTAGGTTAAAGGGTAAAGGGACCCCTGACCATTAGGTCCAGTCGTGACCAACTCTGGGTTGCGGCGCTCATCTCGCTTTATTGGCTGAGGGAGCCGGCGTAAAGCTTCCGGGTCATATGGCCAGCATGACTAAGACACTTTTGGCGAACCAGAGCAGCACATGGAAACGCCGTTTACCTTCCCGCTGGAGCGGTACCTATTTATCTACTTGCACTTTGACGGGCTTTTGAACTGCTAGGTAGGCAGGAGCAGGGACTGAGCAACGGGAGCTCACCCTGTTGCGGTGATTCGAACCACCGACCTTCTGATCGGCAAGTCCTAGGCTCTGTGGTTTAACCCACAGCGCCACCTGCGTCCCTATATAATAGGTAGCCAGTATTTATTTTTAATGATTTGGTAACTACTGAAATTCCCCTTTCTACACAACTATTAACATTACGGGAACTTATCTTCTCTTTTTAAATGAATTTGGAAGGTTTAACATCTATCAAATCATTAATAATACCATATTTTTCGCCCTATAGGACGCACTTTTTCCCCCTCCAAAAATGAAGGGGAAATGTGTGTGCACCGACCCCTCTCACTCTCCAGGCTTCAGGAAGCTATCTGCAAGCCTTGGGAGCCCGGTGGGTGTTCCCGCCGGGCTCCCAAGGCTTGCAGATAGCAGTCTGTTCTGGGGGCTGGGGTCGGGGGAAGCTTGGGCTTCCCCAGACCCGTGCCTGGGGGGGGAAAATAAATTATTTTCTCTTTATTTCCCCCCCAAAAAACTAGGTGTGCCCTATGGGCCGGTGCGCCCTTTAGGGCGAAAAATACGAAAAATACTCTGCAGTATTGTGTGCAATATGAAGTCCCGCCTTCAGATTTGGCTAAAATACTGCCCCTTCTTGAAGCCTTTTTGACTGCCTTTGTCCTTTCACAGTATCTTAATAAGTTAAAACTTAAAAAATAAATAAACCTCATGCCATTGCTATGTGATCAGAAGTGCCTGGCAAGCAGAGACCACATCTGCCATGAACGATGGGATCAAAACCTGGATGAAAAGGAGGCAATTGCATGACCAATGAAGGTTAAGTTGCTGGTGAATCCCTCCTGTAAGATAAGTGGGATCCATCTGAAAGGTAATTATTGGAAGGCATAAATGTCTGAGACAACCTACGGAAAGCATCTTCTTATGAAGGAGGAGGGGAGGCAATTTCCCCCTTCCGTTCCGTTTAGGAATGTCCCACCACTCTCAGGGGCCCAGGGTGCTACAAGGAAGAGGGTGAATGGGTTCTCAAGTCCATCTTGTGGGTTTTCCACAGGCATCTGGTTGGCCACTGTGAAAAGAGGCTACTAGCCCGGATGGGCCATTGGCCTGATTCAGCAGAGTCTTGCTATGTTATTACGTTGTTGTTGTTTAGTCATGTCTGACTCTTCGTGACCCCATGGACCAGAGCACTCCTGTCTTCCACTGCCTCCTGCAGTTTGGTCAAACTCATGCTGGTAGCTTCGAGAACACTATCCAACCATCTCATCCTCTGTCTCCCCTTCTCCTTGTGCCCTCCATCTTTCCCAACGTCAGGGTCTTTTCCAGGGAGTCTTCTCTTCTCATGAGGTGGCCAAAGTATTGGAGCCGCAGCTTCACGATCTGTCCTTCCAGTGAGCACTCAGGGCTGATTTCCTTCAGAATTGATAGGTTTGATCTTCTTGCAGTCCATGGGACTCTCAAGAGTCTCCTCCAGCACCATAATTCAAAAGCATCAATTCTTCGGCGATCAGCCTTCTTTATGGTCCAGCTCTTACTTCCATACATCACTACTGGGAAAACCATGGCTTTAACTATATGGACCTTTGTTGGCAAGGTGATGTCTCTGCTTTTTAAGATGCTGTCTAGGTTTGTCATTGCTTTTCTCCCAAGAAGCAGGCGTCTTTTAATTTCGTGGCCGCTGTCACCATCTGCAGTGATCATGGAGCCCAAGAAAGTAAAATCTCTCACTGCCTCAATTTCTTCCCCTTCTATCAACACAAATAGTCCCCCTTTCTCTCCCATCAAAAACCCTTCTGTGTGCAAAGGAATCAATTGGATTCCATCTATATGTATTTTTGTGTGTGTGAAGAAAGCTCAAGTTTAGACAGGAGAGGTCCAGTGGTTAGCACACCACACTTCTTGCAAATGGAATTGAGACTGATGAGGAATAGAAACCACCTCCCATGATAGTCCTTTATCATATCTGAATGCCTTTCTTCATTATGTGGCCATAGACTATAAGGCAGCTTCATTTCTGATGGATTTCATTGGAATTCCATCAGAAAGAATGTTAGGTTAATATGCTAGAAAGATAAAGAGATTGATTTTTTTAAAAAAACTTTAATTACAAAAGTTAAGGAGGATCTTTAGGGGAAAGTAGACATTTTCTGTCAAATGTGTCTCTTGTTGGCACTAATAACTTATTGGATGAGATAGATTTTAGTGCTTTGTTATGTATGTTGATTATGTTTCTTATGCATTATCCCATCTTTATTACTGCAAATGATATCTATTCAGGGCAGGCAGATGTTTAAATAAATGGATCTTTGTATTTGTGTATTTCAAGGCCAGGCTCGGGAGCAAAATAAAATCTAATTATTACGCTAATGTAAATTTATTATAGAGCTGTTAAATGTAATTGTGGTTTACAAGACTCATATCGTGAATCCAGAATTATTTCACTGCATGGAGCTAGTTGCTTGGGGACAGAATTACATAGTTTAAACAGCTCACTTCCTCCCTTTCCTTTGAGTTTCATAAACTTGTAGCACGACAGATCAATTAAGCATGCAATTGTAAGGTTAGAGTCTACCTTAAGACCATCCAGCCAAACCTCCGGCACTGAGACAGCATCTTTGAACACCCTGAACAGATTAGATTACTCAGAATGCTATAAACAGAGAGGAGTGAAGAAAGTGTGCCATAGGAACCTGCAAGGCAATCAAGTGAAACAAGGTTTTTTTTTGCTGCAACTTCTGTTGTTACACTATTGGGGCATCAGGAAGTGTGAACCATGACAGCAATACAGCTTGAGACTCTCAAATGAAGAATGGCGTGGTTCAAGGCCACCTGGCAATATAGGAGCCAACTCCTAGGGACCAAGCGGGCTTCGGCTGTCCCAATAAAATATTTGAGAGGGGCCCTCAAAGTTGATGGGCGTTGCCATTCAAATGGTGTGCATGCACCATGTCATGTGATCAATTATGCAGGGCGGGGCTTACCTCCCCCCCCCCCAAATATCTTATTCAAGTTGGCACCCCTACCTGGCACTGAGAGTGATCTGGACCACATGGGCACAATGTGCCGCAGTTTTGATCTTCTGACCCAATTGTGAAGTGACTCAACTGTGAACTGACCTGTGGCACAATGCAGTTCACCAAGGTGATTTGTATATTTAAATGCAGCCAGTGAAATTCTCACTGGACAGTTTGCACCTCTCTATGTGTGCTACTAGGTGAGTCAAGTGAACTAACTACAAGAAGCGAAAAAATCTGCTTCATTATTACTTCAGGTGATATCTATGATTTATCTTCTTCCGATGCAAAAACAGCATATGTGCTGTTGCAGAGAAGCGTCCCCAAACACCCCGGAAGTTTGACAATGGTATTATTAAGTCTGACGGGAATGGGTGGGTGGGAGGCAGCGATTGGATTTGCAAGTTGCTACACTGTTAAGTCAGTTTTAGATAAAAATGCACCTGGGATGCACAGCACTTATTTGGATCTGTGTTGTGAATGCTCCAAATATGCGATGCCAGCATGTTAGAAGGTGGAAGAACAGTGGCTGGTGCTGTTAGAAATGGAAGCCCACCATTGAAATCCTACCTCAACCACAGTGGGTGCGACCACTGTTGTTGTTGTTTTAGCAGCATGCTAGTTCCTCATCTCTAAAATGGAAAGAACTCCATGGAAACAAAATAATTAAAATGTGGTTTTCTCCCCTTGCTGTTTGAAGACAGAAGGTGGTGTTTTAATGCATGACATCTATGGGGCTGTGTTGTCATTGGGTGATGTGTCATAGTTTCACTTCCAATGACATGGGATCTTTTAACAGTCACCACCAAAAGGATTTAATTCTTTTTTGAGGGGAGGGGGTTGCGTGTAGGAACAAAGTAGGTTTTTAACATGCAATATGAAACTTTGGAGCACTGGTCTCCATTGACTGGCTGAACATCCCCAACATATTGTTGGCCAAAGCCAAAATCACCTTACAAGATACTGGGCAGGTTTTGCTCGGATGTTAAAGACAAGTGGTGACAGGACTGAGCCCTGTGGCTCTCAAGCATATATGAGAGCTGCCTAGGGAGGAAAAGCAGCTGCCCATTATGCATCTCTTGGGACCTGTTAGAAAGGAATTAGTGTAGTCAGCTTAGCACCATTCTCTTGGTACTGACCGTGCTGGCAGAACTTCACAGTCGGCCATGCCTCGCTGCTGATAGATCAAGAGATAGCAGCGGCATGGCTGATTTCCTTTTTGTCATTTCTCACGAATGCCCAGTGCATTATTGCTGCTCTGGTTTTTCATATACGACTCATCTGGAAGAAACATCATTGCTGCTTTGCTTCTTGATTCACCTGGAAAATCTATGGCAGGGATGGGGAGCCCAAAGCCTGGATCCATGGGCAACCTTCTGGGAAGCCACAGGCCAGTAGTAGGGGAAGCCAGAAGCAAAAGTGGACAGAGCAATGGATGTGACCCCTATCTTTGTGCCATAGGCTACATTCTAGCTGTGTAGAGCCATGCAGAGGGTTCTGCATCTCCCTCACCAATCCATCCTCCATCCAGGCAAACAAGAGGCGTTATCACAGTTCAAGGCAAAAGTATCTGAGGGAAAGAGTAAGCAAGGTCAGTGAGAGATGGGGCATTGGGAGAGGGGTGTGGCTGAGAAGGATATGAAGCCTGAGATACGTCCAGAGAGCCAGACCGAGAGACTTGGAGGGCTGCATTTGGTTCCCATATCTGATGTTCCCTATGCCTGATCTCCACTATGGGTGCTTCAGATAGTTTGTCACCACTTTCTCAATTGCTTCCTAAGGTTGGAAGACTATTAGCAAGGCCATGGTAATTGGGTTTGGATGTATTTTGATTGAACAGTTATTTATTTATCTTTCATTTTATTGAAAGACATATATAAGCTGCTTAAATATTTTAAGAATCTATGTAAAAAATAGTACAGTCATACCTCATGTTACGTTTGCTTCATGTTACATTTTTTCAGGTTGCGTCCTGCGGAAGTACCGGAAAGGGTTACTTCTGGGTTTTGCCGCTTGCACATGCACAGACGCGCAAAATGATGTCATGCGCATGCGCAGAAGCACCGAGTTGCAACCCGCACATGTGCAGATGCGCCACTGCGGGTTGCTTTCCTTTCATGTTGCGAACGGGCCTCCGGAATGGGTCCCATTCGCAACCAGAGGTACCACTGTATTTATCTTGCTTGTCTTGAGCCTTCTCACAATGACCTCCACTAACTTGCAATACTCTAAAAGAAGATTCGTCAAATTCATGGAGACTGTGGCTGTCAGTGACTACAGTGGTACCTCATGTTACAGACGCTTCAGGTTACAGACGCTTCAGGTTACAGACTCCGCTAACCCAGAAATAGTACCTCAGGTTAAGAACTTTACCTCAGGATGAGAACAGAAATCGTGTTCCGGCGGCGCAGCGGCAGCAGGAGGTGCTTCAGGTTAAGAACAGTTTCAGGTTAAGAACGGACCTCCAGAACAAATTAAGTTTTTAACCTGAGGGACCACTGTACTTACTACAGTGGGTATGCTCTGTGTCTGCGGTTGGAGGCAGAAATGCTTCTGCAAACCAGTTGCTGGAAACCACAGGATGGGGCCTGCTCTTGTGCTTGGTTCCTGCTTCATGGTTTCCCACAGGCACCTGCTTGGCCACTGTTCACTACTAAGCCTGTTGTTCGTACTGAAGTTGAAAGATTTTGATTTGGTTAAGGTCACTTGTTAAGTTCGTGACAAAGAGTTCAGCTCATGTCTTTGCTCCTTTCACACCAAAATACTAACATCGTTGCGTAGCCCATTTGCAAACGTCAGGTGTCAGAACTAGAGGAATTTGAGAGGAAAATTAAAAGAAAAACAAAACCAGCTCATAGAGACTTTTCTAGAGTTATGGCAGGAAGACTCTAGCAGGCTATTCCTACGCATTTAGCAAGCTCTCAATTTCATTTTAACATCTGCAGTTTTGTGTAACTGGTGTTATTAGAGACTTGTGTTAGAAGCATCATCAAAACTCTCTTCAGGTATTAACATTAATTAAACAGGTGAGGGGGTGCAGGGAGCATGAGTATGCTAGTTCCATCTCCTTCCATAACCATTTCCATTGCCCTCCAACTTGTGGAGGGCGACTATCTGCAGCAGGGAATCTTCTATCCTTGTAGGGCTCCTCGTGTATCCACGCGACGGGGTGAGCTCCCATTGCTCTGTCCCAGCTTCTGCCAACCTAGCAGTTTGAAAGCATGCCAATTCAAGTAGATAAATAGGTACCACTTTGGCAGGAAGGTAATTTATCTACTTGCACTTTGAGGTGCTTTCAAACTGCAAGGTTGGCAGGAGCAGGGACCAAGCAACGGGAGCTCACCCCGTCATGGGGATTGAACCGCTGACCTTCTGATCGGCAAGTCCTAGGCTCTGTGGTTTAACCCACAGCGCCACCCGCGTCCCACTACATCAACATCTACCTGTCGGCAAATTTGCCTATACAAAAAATGTTTTAAGCAGGCACAGCAAAGAGTAAAAGACCCCTGCTTGACGTCAACAGGGAGGGTGTTCCAAAGTGTGGGTGCTGCCACACTAAAAGATTTCTTCCAATTTATGAGATTTGCAGTACCAAATAAATAAATAAATAAATAAATAAAACCTGAATATAAATCCATGACTGTGCTAGCTTCATCTCCTGTCATTGTGGAAGGCAGTTATATGCAGTGAGCAGCCTTCCCAGTCACGGAGACTCCCCATGTAAGTTAGAACCCAAATTTTCCAGGGATCTAAAATACACAAAGGACCCCTGGACAGTTAAGTCCAGTCAAAGGCGACTATGGGGTTGTGGCGCTCATCTTGCTTCAGGCCGAAGGAGCCAATGTTTGTCCATAGACAGCTTTTCCAGGTCATGTGGCCAGCATGACTAAACCGCTTCTGGTGCTATAGGACACCATGACGGTAGCCAGAGAACACAGAAACACTGTTCCGGGTCATGTGGCCAGCATGACTAGATCGCTTCTGGCAAACCAGAGCAGCGCACGGAAACGCCATTTACCTTCCCGCCGGAGTGGTACCTATTTATCTACTTGCACTTTGACGTGCTTTTGAACTGCTAGGTTGGCAGGAGCAGGAACCGAGCAACGGGAGCTCACCCTGTCGCGGGGATTCAAACCGCCGACCTTCTGATCGGCAAGTCCTAGGCTCTGTGGTTTAACCCACAGCGCCACCCACGTCCCCAAGCAGCATATAAATTTTGTTAAATAAATAAAATTTCATGCTACCTCCCTCTTGTTTTTCTGTCACCCAGTTTTGCTTATATTATCCTGCCAGCATTCACAAGCTGACTATGCTGGAGTAATGATACTGATAATTGCACCGTCTCTTTTCATTTAAGACAAAATGAAGCAGGTGGTATAGTCCTCAATAGTGTCTCACTGATATATGAAATTTTCAAGTTTCTTAAAAAAAATTCAAAGTTGGCAAAATGTGAGCAGATGCTTTTTATTTATTTATTTGAAATATTTATGAATCACCCTCCCTCCAAAGAAGCTCAGGGCGATATACAGTAACACAAAAATCATGCTCTCTCCTTTCTGCATCCACTCACACCCCAAAATCAATTTAAAACACAGAAAGAGATGATAAGAACAAGAGATGAATGATGAGAACAAAGCTAAATGTGGTAAAGTAGAGCCTATATTCTATGAAAACATTTATTTTCTGGTTAAAGCTATAGTAACATTTTTAATAACATCAAATAACTGACACATCATTTTTTTAAAAACACCTTTTTAAAAAATTCTTTAAAATAAAAATTTCTTATTTTCAGACCTCTATCGGCTTTTCAACTGCTGGCAATAACTGGACCCTTTGATTTTCATATAACTTCCCTCCACCATAGCAAAAGTGGCATTTTCAGATTTTAAACAATCCTTGATGCCACCAATTTAACAAAAAAGATTTAAAGTATGAAGTTCTACTTTTATTTTTAGCCTTGCAACTAAAGTGGTGAGCAGCAGGGATTCTTAAACGGGTAGCAATAGTTCAACTTTTGCCAGCCTGGTGCCCTGCAGATGTTTAAGCCTAGAACTTCTATCAACCCCAGCTAGCATGACTCTTTTTTAGTCCCAAAACATCTGGAGGGCACTAGTTTGGCAAAGGCTACTATCGTTTATTGTTCCCTAGTTTCTGTTAATACAAAGTGATGGGCACTGCTCATATTTCATTCTTGGGAGGAATTTTTGGTACACACAGAACTTGAGCAACGGGTGATAGTTTGTTTTCATTCAGCATGCTCTCTTTTCTCTTAAATTCTCCTCTCTCTCTCTCTCTCTCTCTCTCTCTCTCTCTCTGTGCATCCCAATTTTCACAGTCACAGAAATTTGACGCTGTGCTGTTAAATTGTTGATTAGTTCCTTTGTGAGTGTGTCTGATAAAACAACTGTGCGTGTCACCCAGTTTTAATCAGCTTCATTTCTTTCTAGTGAGACTTCAGGTTGGGTTTGTGTGTTGTTGTCTCCCCGCCCCCCCCTGCCCGGCCTGCACTTTCTAATTGAAAACAGGGGTCTAGACAGTCGCCCTGGGACTTCTGTGCAAAGAGCTTTCTCAGTAGGCTGGCATCTCCCTGCAGATTGCATATCCACAGCCACAACCCCTCCCTTCCTGGTGCCATACAGGCCTCCGCCCCCTGCAGTCCCTCAGGGAAATGTCTCCGCTGGTACTGGTTCCACCCCACCTCATCCCACATTCCCATATCCTTCAGGCTACTGGAGAATCCCAATAAATATCTGCTACCTTTTTCTTTCTCCCCTGGCGAGACTCTTGCGCCTTTTTACGCTTGCACGGCGGGCAAATTCAGCCGTAAATATAAACTCTCGCCTGAGTCTTTCCCGCTGCTTTGCTCCGGTGCCAGGAAAAGCCGCAGCGGTTAAACTTCTTATCTGCCGTGCAGCTGCTGAAGGAACCAGGCCACAAGAAAAGCGGTGGGTTTAATTTAGTCCAGAGCGAGGGAAGAAATAAAAGAGAACAAGGTTCTCTCTCTGTGGGTGCACCTTTTAACAGCTACTGTGGCCTATTTATGCCCTTCTCCTGTTATTAAGCAGATTAGGATTGTTGTTGCACCACCCCGCATATAAGCTTTCTGATAAAATGCCATATGTTGCTATGCGGCTGACTACTGGAGGAGGAGGACCACACAGTTCAGCATGGGAACATGGACTTACCCAGACATGGCTATATATGCAATTGCCAAATTTTCCCCAAGCCTCACACTCCACACTCTTTTCCTTGGACCAAACTTCTTCATATTATCACAGACCCTCCAAGTGTCCCTGTTTTCCAGGGACAGTCCCAGATTTACGGAAACTGCCCTGGGTTTTGATTGGATCCCAGAATGTCCCTCTTTTCTTTGGGACATCCTTATTTTCATTGGAGAAATGTTGTAGTAGGGTGTCCTCTAGGAGACTCTGTGAATAGAAGTAATGTTTTATTATGTTCTAACATACAGTGGTAACTTGGGTTAAGTACTTAATTTGTTCCGGAGGTCCGTTCTTAACCTGAAACTATTCTTAATCTGAAGCACCACTTTAGCTAATGGGGCCTCCTGCTGTCGCTGCGCCGCCAGAGCACGATTTCTGTTCTCATCCTGAAGCAAAGTTCTTAACCTGAGGTAATATTTCTGGGTTAGTGGAATCTGTAACCTGAAGCGTATGTAACCTGAAGCGTATGTAACCCGAGGTATCACTGTGTGTTGGAAGTCACCCAGAGTGGCTGGGGCAACCCAGTCAGATGGTTGGGGTATAAATAATAAAAATGTTGTTGTTGTTATGGAATAGGACATCACTGTTTTCATCGGAGACATGTTGGAGGCCATGCTATCACCTCCACCTCCCCAGTTCATCTGTCTCACTCTCTCTCTCGTTCCACCTCTCAACCTTCCTGCTATCTAGTTGCTCAGTCTGTCAGTTTTCTTGGCAGTGGGAAGCATGGTGTGTGTGTGTGTGTGTGTGTGTGTGTGTGTCTGTCTGTCTGTCTGTCTGTCTGTCTGTCTGTGTGTGTGGTGCAGGGGGAGGTACGTATGTCCAGTCCAGTGGTTGCTTAGCAACCAGGATATGCCCCCACACCCTGTCCCGTTCTCTTAAGCTTCATTGGTGAGGAAGGCAAAGGGAGGGTGAGGCAGTCAAGTAGATGAGAAGCGCTGAGCAGTGGTGGAGATGCCTGCTGGCTAGGATCTTTATAGCCTCCCATGGGGCTTGTAACCGCAGGATCTTGTGTCCCTTTTGGGCAGTGAATCAGAGCAGCTCAGCCCTCCTCAAAGCTGCATTCGGTCGTTCTTTTATTCCCTTCCTGTGCAGCTATTTTCCTCTCTCCCATGTTGTGCTTTATTTACTTTTTAATTATCAGAATGCCGTACAATTCATTTTTGGAGGGTGGGAGAAGAATGCTGCACAGCCTCTCTCCCTATCTAGTCGTTTAACAATTAGGCCAAAACCTCACCACAGCGCTTAACAAGGATACTAGTTCCGGTTTGAAACTGGCAAGGATGGTAAACATCCTGGCTGTAACTAATAAATTGTACAAACCATCTTGTTCTCACCACACATCAATCAAAACACAACTGCCCTAAGCAGGGATGGGTTTTCCATAGTCTCAGAAAAACAGACTTTGATGTGGAGATACACCCAGACCAATGCTAACTGTGTTCATTCAGAGGGAATTCCCATTGCGTTCACAATCCATGGATCAATCCATGTTTAGGATCTCAGCTAATAACTCTATGAGAATAACTCTCTGAGACAGCCATTAGTGCAAATTACATGCTGTTTTGCTTGCCGTTTGATGCCCATTTCAGTGCGCATGAGAGCGCATTAGCAAGTATACTTGCTTCCTGTTAAACTACATAATTGCCTGTCAGGTGAAAGTTGTTACAAGAATAAGGCATAATAGTGAATCAGACATGCTGCTTTAAACTCAATTATTTTTTCATTTTAAAATTAGGACAACCTGCCTACCTCCAACTTGCATGCTTTTGAAAAACATGTGTGTTTCTCATGCTGGCTCTTGTCATAGCACGGCCTACTGTTTCTGCAATTTCTGCAACTGCAGTGTTGACCCCCAGAGTTTCTGTTAACATTGCAGAGGTTTTTAGGTGCATTCTCAGTTCATGTTGGAACTGAAAATCCAGTCATGTTTGAAACTGTGGGCCTCTCCAGATGTCCTTTTTCTTGTGCATTCATGGTTATTCGTGCTCATGATGGTATTGGGGCTTTTGTACATGATCTTGCTTTGGTTCCTGCTCCCACTTGCAAAAAGGTTGGGGCAGACATATTGCTTTATCAGTCCAATCAGTGCATGTGGCTTAGTTGCCTGCTGAAACCCATAACTGTTTATACCACAAATATTGCTGGTGTTTTTTTGGTCCTGCTTCTGTTGCCCTATAGCACAAAAGTCCCTGTCTAGATGGCAATAATGTGGTAATATTGGAGACACACCACCAAACAACTAACAGAACAGAATGATGTGTGGACAGCCCAGTGTAAATCCACAACTAACGTGCTATTATTGTGTCAATGTCATGTTGCAGAGTGTACCCACAAAAAGCCACCAATCCAAGTTAGGGCCTCACTAGCTTCCTCCCTTTATGAATAATAGGCCCGGGAGGGGTGGGAAGGTGTGGAAAACTTCAGTTAATTGTGTGCTTTCAATGCTTTTCAATAATTTCATTATCCTGTAATTGCACTGATCTTTGCCTAACACGTTTATATGCCCCTTCCCCTCTTTGCTTTGTTTTGATCCCGGGGAAGGTGGATGTCCACTGCTTCATCCTCTGCTTCTCCTTCCTCCTCTGCAGACTTGGGGACCAGTTCTACAAAGAAGCCATTGAACACTGTCGCAGCTACAATTCCCGGCTATGTGCTGAACGCAGCGTCCGTCTTCCTTTCCTGGACTCGCAGACAGGTGTAGCTCAGAATAACTGTTACATCTGGATGGAAAAGAGGCACCGGGGACCAGGTACACATTGTTTATCAGTGGCATGGAGGACGCACAGAGTTCTGCTACCAGGAACTTTGAGAAGTCACACGCAGGAGGGCCTGCCTGAAAGGATATGCTTGAAAGGGGTTCCTTTTGTTAACTGCAGAAGATGAGTAAACCCAGTGGAGACTGGTGCTTATTGGGACTGGTGGGGCGGAAGGCGGGGAGCCCAACAGCTGGTGGAGCCACAGCCAATGACAGGCAGAGCCAGCTAATGCCTGTTTGGTCTCCATTCTCCTCCCTGTTGGGTTCTACAAATGCAAAGTTGAGACTTAGAAGGAGGAAGATGACAGGCAGGTCTACCTCCTGGACTATCTGTAACTAAGAAGGCTGGGAGGCAGGAGGGGGCTGGCTGAGGTTGGTGGGGCATTGTCCCGTTTCCCTTACTAGACCAGCCTCCACTGAGGAAGTCCTAATTATTCCTTCGCCCCCATTCACTGTCACTAGAGAGGATTGCTTGACATGTTGTTTCCTTCGGATGCAGCATCATCTCAGCCCCTTTATTTCTATTGATCTTCATTGCATAAGTGCAATGGAAAGTGAATGGGAAATGGTTTTAAGTAAGAGTTGCGAGGGAAAGGCATCCGTACGTTGTTACTGATACACTTGAGAATAATGAACCTTATTTCTCAGAAGGTAAAATGCATTAGTGGCGTGCTTGCAATTTTAAAGTGACTTTACCATTGCCCGTTTCAGAAAGCGATAGGGAGTGCCTTGTTCCCTTCTTGCACATACCATAAAAGTTTAACATGTTAATAGTAACGCAAGGACCAAACTAGACCTTACATAGAATTCTTGACACACCCCTCCATTTAAAAAATCGAAACCAGCTGTTTCAGAGTGGGAGGAAGTTGCTTGCTGCACTTGCGCAGCCTTGCAGAACTCAGCCTGCCATTGGCTCCACTACCTTCTGACTGCCCAGTCCTCAACCACTAGTTTCAGTGGGCACCAGCCACTGTTGCAGGTTCAGAAAAAGTATGCGATAGAGTCCTGGGGGACTGCACTCCATATCGAAGAAAGCTAAGGTGCCGAAGAATAGGGCTGTAACCCAGCTTTCTTTCTACTATACAAATTTTACTAAATAAAATCTCCTACTATAATAATTTTACTAAACAGCCTCTTGCTACTTGCACTCTGAAGTGGCGCAGTCCCAGGGACCTGAATGCACAGATTGGCTCTGGGTACAGTGGTACCTCGGGTTAAGTACTTAATTCGTTCCAGAGGTCCATTCTTAACCTGAAACTGTTCTTAACCTGAAGCACCACTTTAGCTAATGGGGCCTCCTGCTGCTGCTGCGCCGCCGGAGCACGATTTCTGTTCTCATCCTGAAGCAAAGTTCTTAACCTGAAGCACTATTTTTGGGTTAGAGGAGTCTGTAACCTGAAGTGTATGTAACCTGAAGTGTATGTAACCTGAGGTACCACTGTATTGTTTTCTTCAAGTGTTACGCACTGTACTTCTGAATAGCACTGTGTCCAATGAACAATTCTTTCCCATTCATTCTGCTCTTTAGCATATGTACTTGAAATATATTCATTATCTGACGGGGGGGGGAATCATTCCTTTGTTGCATCACCTTACTTTCGTACAGTTCTCTTAATAAATGCTGTATCTCATGGCAAACAGTTGAGGGTTAATTTCACACAGTACTGCACATAACTCCTTTCCTCTCTTCCCCCCTCCCCCCCTTTCACTTTAGCTTTGAGTTATGACTCTTCTACACTAATGAGATAAACAACATAACTCATTGCGGGTCCCGCTATTTCCTTTATAATCAAATGGTTAGAACCTTCTGTGCTTGCCCTATAAGGCACTGAATTGTGAGGCAACTCTGGAGAACAAAGAAGATAAAAAACAACAACCATGCATGTATTCTCACGTATGTGGTGCCCAGGTCAAAACTGGGGAGATCCTTGCAAGAGTAAGAAACGACTGTCTTCCTGGACTTGCCTTCTAAACTTCTGTTTGCAGAAGAATTAAAAAAAGAACACCATACTTCTTTTGGGAAATTATATTGCAGTGGCTAGGCTCAACACATCCCTTTCCTGTTCCAAATTCAGTAGGCTCTGCTTTTGAAGATAACACGAGGTTACTTCAGATTAACAAGATTGTGTAGTAGGACTGCTTGTTAGCATACAGTCTCGTCAATTAGGAAAGGAAAAGCAGGTTTTTATGTAGGGCATTCCCCATCCCTGTTGTGCCTCTTTCTACTGTAGCTGCCAGGGGTTATCTGCCCAATCAGCTTTTTGAGTTTGAAAGCTTTATGCCTGGTATGAAACAGGGACAGGCGATTGAGGGGTTGTTTCTCTCCCCCCCTCTACCCTTACATTTTTTTCTCAGGATGTTAAGCATAAGGTGTTCAGCTACAGAAACAAAACAAAAAAAGCCCACCCCACAATGCATCATTGCAGCCATGACTATTTACATTAACTGGAACAATTGCTGCTTGCCCCCAAGTGGGCTGGTACGTATCCTGGCACCCTACTTTAACATGTGCTGCATCTGCGTTTCCCCCTCACCCCCATTGCCATTATTCTCCTCCTCTAGATCAATGCTTTTAAGCTGCCAGTTGCTGCTGCTGTTCTGACCAGGGAACTTTTGCCTCCCCAACCTTAAAAAGACAGCCACTCTCAGTTTGAGTGACCTAATTCTTCGTTGATGGATAATGTTGTAGAAGAATGCAACTCTCCGTGGTGCAAAGCTATATAAATGGCACTTTCAAAGTGAGAAGGAGATTGCCAAATGCCCCTTATTTTAAAGACAGCCAGTCTTTTCACAAGGGATGTTGTCTTTGTTCCGGAGTGATATCCTTATAGCACTTAATATGAGCCCCTTATTTCGGGTTTTAGATGCAATACAACACTGAAGAGAACTGAAACTCTGTCTCTGCAGTGACAGGTATTTTTGAACTTTTGATCTCACAACCCTGAAGAAGAGAGAAGAGGTGGAGGGAGAAACTTTGCAATGCCTTTTTGCCCATTTCATTCCACTTCATGTGTCACTTTGAGCTAATCAAGTGGGAAAGCTCATAGTGAATGAATCAGCTGTTGGTTTCCACATCGCCTGAAACATATAAGCTTCCTCTAAAGAGTGCCTGGTGTTCCTTCAATCACAGGTGGCACTCAGAGGCCAGTCCTAAACAAATGTTTTCCCCAGAGCTGACTTCTCCAGCCAGGTGCCCTATGGGTGTTTTGTTGTGGCAAATGGGGTAGGACAGAGCAGTGGCAGCGCCCCGCCGGATGTGTTGTAACCAGCATGCTAGCTGGGACTCATGGGAGTTGTAGTCCAAAACCTCTGGAGGGTACCAGGCTGGGGAAGGCTGCTCTCGAGCAAGTATGAGTATGAGCTTCCATTCATCTCTGGAATGAGCCACTGTTGCCACTATCAACATTTCCTTAGTATTTAATAAAACAAGTAGGTCATATGGAACAAAAGCAGGGTAAATTAACTTATATTTTAAAAGTAGCTGCCTTGACATTACTTGTGACCCTGTAGTTGTCAGATTGAATAAAGGACTGGATTCCTCTGTCTTAATTATTCTGCAGGAGGAAGGTATGTAGGGAATGTAATTTCCCCATATCTATCACAGTAGTATGAAGAGTTCCACTCTCTGAAGATGCCATTAAGGGTACAGTGGTGCCTTGGTTCCCAAACGGCTTGGCTCCCGAACAAATCGGCTCCTGAACGTCGCAAACCAGTTTGCGAACTTTTTTTGGAAGCCGAACGTCCAACGTGGCTTCCGTTGGAAGCTCCTGCAGCCAATCGGCAGCCGCGGTTTTGTTTTTGAATGGTTTCAGGAGTCGAACGGACTCCGGGAATGAATTCAGTTCAAGAACCAAGGTACCACTGTATATCTACACAAAAATATTTTTGCAGAATCTATTATAGACATGCATACAGTGTTACCTTGGTTTAAGAACAGTCCTGTTTAAGAACGATTCAGTTGGTAAATTCTGCAAAACCGGAAATAGTATCCCAGTTTGAGAACTTGACCTCGGTCTAAGAACGGAATCCGAATGGTGAAAGGACACCGGTGGCAGGAGGCCTCATTAGGGAAGCGTGCCTCAGTTTAAGAACTGTTTCGGTTTAAGAAGGGACTTCCGGAACGGATTAAGGTCATAAACCGAGGCACCACTGTACTGTGAAAAACTGGTGGATCTGACTTGGTGCTGTGTGCTGGATCATGTTCCTCTTTGTCCCTGTTAACATCTCACCTTTTCTATATATTAAGAGGTACTGCGACCATGTTTTCAATGAGATGGTGAGCTTGTTTCTGGCCTGTACCACTTCAGGCTGCAAGTGCTGGCTTACGTGGCTGAATACTCTTCCAAACACACAAATAAAAACCACTGCCCATCGAAAACTAGATTCAAAGATGAGCCTTGGCTACATGCTAGTTTTCTAAGTTATATATAAATATATATATATTTAAAAATTGTCTGGGGAGCTCTTAGTAATGTGGTCACCTAGTTGCAGTGTAAAGCAGTGCAGGTCTTAAATTTATCAGCCCAGTGGTAAAACTTGGTGTGACATTGCATTGTAGCTGCCATTTGCCCCACTGGGGTAAATGCATAGATATCGCATGGATTCTGGTAAGTGTCCACCCCCACTCTACAAATACCCAAGAGGGAGGGTGAATTTACTTGGAAGGAAGCACAGTGGGGAAGTTCTGCTGCTTGATCAGAACTTCTGGATCACTTTTGGTTGGTTCCTGAAAAAAGGCTTGAGTTTCCTCCAAAGTCTCACATGCAAGTCTGTACACTACTGCTCTCCCAGTCAAGCACAGCATCATCTAATGGTGCATCTAGGTGGCAAGTGCATTCTTCCCTTGCTCCTTCTTTGCCACAGCGGGTTGTTGAGTCATTCAGCTATGAATTTATAGAAACTCCCCAGGGGAATGGTAGGGATTTCTCTCTCGCCCGCAAACACCACTGAACTCAATTTAGGAATATAGTTGTGATGAAGAAACAACATTTGTAATCCCTGCAATTAAAGTAGTCTGGAAGAGCCTTAGGACTTAATGCAGATTAAAATAGCATAGCATTCTTGAGCTCTCTTTTCATACAATTTTTAGATGATATAAAGTGGGATTCCCCCCTCCCCCCTCAACAGACTTCATGCTTATGGGCTTAAGTGAATATTCTCAAAGCTGTGATAGGGCCCTTCAGAAGTCATAGCAAAAAGGCGAGTCCTTGCATTTCCTCTGTGGGTTGACCACATATTTTCTGTAGAGTCTGAATGTCTTCTGTAACTATGTGGTAAACATACCAAGCGAACATAGTCAACTGTGGATCTCCAGTTTTTTTGTTTTTAAACCATGCCCACAAAACATTATAGAAGGGGCCCATGGTTGAATAATTATAATGTGTCATGTTGCTGGCAAGGAGCATATGAACTGGGTCAGTTACTGACTATTGTCCCAATAATACAAGGAAATTTGTGACAAAGCACAGGTTGATAAATATGGGGCAGAACTCCTAGCAGCTTAGTTCCCACCCACCAGATGGGAGCGCAAGATGCCTCTGACTGTGGACCTGAAGACCATGTTCTGCAACCACTTCTCTTCCTAGTATTCAAGGGAAACCAGTGTAGTTCAGTTCACCGCAGCCCATTTCCTTTCTTATAGAAATGTTCTTAGATTTTTTTTTTTAGCCTGTGCAGACCAGAGAGGACATACAGTTGGTGGAGTTCCTCACCTTTGAAGAATCCCCAGATGGAGAACAAAATATTTTTTTTATTCTTCTTATGATTTATTAAATAGCCTCCTTACCCTAGGGTAGAAGTTTAAAGCTCACTTGCAGTAGCTTGATACAGTTGATTCCAGAGAGGTTGCGATTTCTAACCTGTTTGTGAATCACTCCAGAGTTTCTCAGCCTTGAGAGGAGGAAGGGTGGGCCAGCCTAATTGCATGCAAAGCTCTCTTGTCAGGAAGTGTGGATGCCTCAGAATGAAAGCTACAGTTAGATTTGCAAAATTTGACACCCCGTCTCCATTTGCTTATGGTGAACTTTTGAGAGAGAGAGAGACAGAGAGAGATTTATTAAGGGTTAAAAAAATCATCACGCTCGTTATCATTGTGCATATTGGAAAATACATATTTCTTTAGAAACTTGCCAATAGTTCCGTTTGTTTTACTTGGTTCCCATATCTAGGTCATTCTTTCACATTGCAGCTATTTAGCATGGTCACATTAATTGTGAATCACTACCGGCAGCGTCCAACATGCTGAAATAATCTCCACAATATTTTATGTGTGTTTTTGCAACTATTTCACATATAGCAATCTTGACAGCCATGCTATCTAATATTCACAGTCTGCAACAGCTTGATGATGGTGGGGAGATCACCACAGAGTTGTGTGCAGGTGTGTGTGGTGAACCTCTCTCAATAAATTTGATTCTTCATGATGGCATTGTTTAGCACTAACTTTTCCTCAGTGAATGGAAAGGGATTTTTTTTTAAAGCAAAGTTGGCTAGTACAGTCAAATCTTATTCAGTGGTGGGCTGTATATGCATGTGTGGTGGCTATGCCCAGTTAGGAAATCGTTCTGAGATAATAGAATCTAATATTCCCACAGAAACTCTTGTATGAGTTTCTGTTATATAGCCTAATGTTTAGGAAAGTACCAGGATCTTAAATGCCATGAAAAAACCAATTTCTTTCTCACTAATGGCAGCAAAACTAAGAGCCTAGTCCTATGCTTTACTGAGCAGCTATGATCATTCCCCCAGTGATTTCAGAGCCCAGGCAGGTTCATATGGGACAATACGGTTCTTCAGATCACCTGGACCTAAGCCATATAGGGCTTTATAGGTGATATTTATTTATTTAATTTTTTACCACCCTTCATGGAACACGGGTGGCCTTGTGGGTTAAACCACAGAGCCTAGGACTTGCCGATCAGAAGGTTGGCGGTTCAAATCCCCGCGACGGGGTGAGCTCCCGTTGCTCAGTCCCTGCTCCTGCTAACCTAGCAGTTTGAAAGCATGAAGTGCAAGTAGATAAATAGGTACCGCTCCGGCGGGAAGGTAAACAGCGTTTCTGTGCGCTGCTCTGGTTCTCCAGAAGCAGCTTAGTCATGCTGGCCACATGACCTGGAAGCTGTACGCCGGCTCCCTCGGCCAATAATAGATGAGTGCTGCAACCCCAGAGTCGACCATGACTGGACCTAATGGTCAGGGGTCCCTTTACCTTACACCACCCTTCATCTGAGGATCACAGGGTGGTTTATACAGGGTGATTTTCAGAATAAAAACAAAAAAAGTAACACAACAACAAACAAAACAGCAACCCCTCTCCTAGTTTAAAAGCCATAGGTTGTTTAATTAGCCAAAGGCCTGAAAGAAGAGGAATGTTTTCACCTGGTGCCTAAAGATGTGCAATGAAGGTGCCAGGTGAGCATCCCTGGGGAGAGCATTCCACAAATGGGAAACGAGCATTTCACTGCAGGAAAAAGGCCCTTTCTGGACCTCTCATGGAGGAGGCACACGAAGAAGAGCCTCAGATGGTGATCACAGGGTCTGGGTTGGTTCATGTGGGGCGAGGCGGTCCTTGAGGGATTGTGGTCCTGAGTCATTTACAGCTTTATAGGTCAAAAACCAGCACTTTGAATTGGGTCTGGAAAGTAATTGGCAGCCAGTGCAGTCAGGCCAGGATCGGTGTTATATGCTCAAACCATCTTGCCAAATTCTGCACCCGCTGAAGTTTTTGATCTATCTTCAGAGGCAGCCCTATGTATAACACATTGCAGTAATCTAACCTAGAGGTTACCAGAGCATAGATAACAGAAGTTAGGCTATCCTTGTCCAGATAGGGGTGCAGCTGGGCCACCAGCCAAAGCTGATGGAAGGCAACTGCACACTGCAGAGGACACCTGAGCCTCAAGTGACAGCAGAGGATCCTGATGTACCCCAAGCTGTGTACCCGCTCCTTCAGAGGGAGTATAACCCCATCAACAGCAGGCAATCTCCCATCCATCCTGTTTAGGGAATCACCCACTAACAGTTCTTCAGTCTTATCTGGATCAAGCACTTTGAATTGTGCTCGGAAACAGCCAACGTTGTAGCAAGATTTATTATACAGGTTATTTCCAAGCTAAATTCAACATTCTGCTGCTAAAATATAAATCCTATGTGGTTTTGACCTGAGATGCCATGTAGGAATGGAAGAGAAATTTGTGTGGCCTGCATTTTAAAGCAAATCAACCTAAGCCCCCTCCTCACAGTCGGAGCTGAGTTGGGTAAAGACTCCAGAGACAACATTTTTAGAACCAGGAAAATTTGCTTGATACTACAGCATTACTATTTACATGCCAGGAAAATAGCTTTCCAACCCCCTGCCCCCAGCCTATTAAATATTTTAAGTTGGAAATATTTTAATGTGTTGATCCGGTAAAGTCTGCCGTGAAATCTTTATTGTGAAAGGTGCTATCAAAACCCATAGTAGTTCATTCCACTCCTCCTTTCTGAAATGATACCCAAAGGTAGGATGCAAGCAAAGGTTGCCTTCAGGCCAAAAGAGCTGGTTCCTCTTGCTTAATTATAAATTTAGCCCTGTGTGGGTCACCCGACAGAGACAGATCTAAGAACTAACTCCTGCAAAAAGAAAGAAAGGAAAACCACAAAATCCCGCCAGTACCAGCTCTGTCCTTTCATCTACTGCTGGGACTATGACCCCCAAGAGCATCAACCATATTATCAAAGCCACATTCACTAGAGCATTCTTCAGTGCCTGTCAGCGATGCTCCTATGGCACGCCCACGAGCCAAGCAGTTCACCCTCTAAGTGAGAAAATGAATGGACATGAATAATAGGGTATTAGAAATGGAAATGTCCAAGTGGAGCACTTTTCAGGCTCCCCGGGGGGTTCTGTCTCTGACCTTAAGATTGCCATGCTTAAACAGAAAGGCTTAGAAGAGAATTAGACTGAGAAGGTGCCCAATTAGAGTGGGCTTACAATTTTGCTACTGTATCTCTTGGTCTAAATAAGGGCTATAAAAAGTAATTGTACCCCACGTGATAGCTGCTTTTGTGCTTTGATGTTTCAGCAAACGCAGAACCCTGCTAGGTTCCATACTTTTTTGGGGAAATCGTTAAATCTTACCTTGTTAACCTAGTTTTTGCTCCCATGCACCTCCACCCATCTGTACTTATCAGCTCTTGCAATCTTTGACCTATTGCAGCTCATGCTACAATTAACATGTTCTTCTTCAGTGCCCTGCAGGACTCATTTGTCTTTTGTACTGGCCAAAAGCAGAAGAACATAAAGTCTAGACTATATTATAATACTATATATATATTATGTCTCTTCATTGATTTATTTTAAATGTAAGATTTTTTTCTTGCCACCCCAATTTTGTGAACTGTTTGTCACACTATTGTTAGTATACAGTGTTCTAGATCAGTACACAAGGTTAGTTTGCTAAAAGGCTACCTTTTTACATATTACCATTTTCTCTTGGTTGTTATGAATTTCTAATACCTATTGGGCATACTTGCAGCAAACTAACCAATTTTCAATGCGCAGTCTACAAACTTGTCGGGATTCTTTTTTGGAGTTGTCATGCTGTAACTCTGGATTCTGCAAAATGCAGCAACAAACTCGTTTCTCCTGCAGAGGAAAACAAAACCTAAGCTGTGTCTGCATTAAACTTCAGAAATTCACATCCGTGAGCCCATCTTGACATCATGCGCCCCGGGCAAGCCTCCTCAGGTGCCACTTAGCATGTCGCAACTGCTGCTTGCCAATGTTCTCCCAAGTAAATCTTACAGTAAGAAGACTGTCTTCTCATGCCTACTCAGAAATAAACTCTGCTAGCTTTCTTTAGCAAGCTTAGACTTTGTTCACACTCCCATTCGCTGTACACTCACTGCGTTTCCAGTGCTGGGTTTTTAATCAGTGTTCACAAGGCGTTATCCAAAATGCATATGTATGCTGTACGTTGTTATAAAATTTGATGCATTGTTTATCAAACCAACTGCACATCAGTTGCAGTCCTTAAGCTGTCCGTAATTCATCTCTAGCCAAGGTGTGAGCACCTTTGCGTAGGGTAAAGACATCTCTGCCTATCAATGTTCCCTGGTGTGTACACACACACAAAAACAAATCAAACACTAAGGAAGGTATGTTGATGTGAACAGGTGGCGGGGTGGGGAGAGCTGTGAAACACACCAGGGGGAAAAATCACTACACTCCAAGGCAGTAATGTGAACACACCCTGTGTCTACATGAGATTTGCATTCAAATGTGCATGCTGCAAATCAACCTGCTTTGAGCTGTTCTGGATTCATACCATTGTGCAGCTGAGTGGTGTTAGGGATGCTGTGGACCCATCGCTAGCATGGTTAATAGGCCGCATGATTTTGGGACCACTCCTGGTGCTGGGGCATCTAGCATTACACTTGCTACATCCAGTGACATCCAGCTATGGAAAGATGCTAAGCAGTTTTGCAAGGCTCTAGTTGGCTATAATTTTGAAGAGGTGCTAAAAACCCTTCCAAGACAAGATGTAATGAAGTATAATTCCAGAGGTGAAGAAACGTTGAGATTCTAGCAAGGCTAATGATGATTTGACAGTGAAACAAAATTGTGTGTGTTTTAATTGTTGTTTTCGTTTCCTTCTAACCCTCAGGATTAGCACCAGGTCAGCTCTACACGTATCCTGCTCGTTGTTGGCGCAAAAAGAGACGTTTGCATCCTCCTGAAGACTCCAGGCTGAAGTTACTGGAGATTAAACCTGGTAGGTACTCCTCTCGATGTAACTTCATGACTCTGGCAGGCACAACCTCAGAGCTTTTGAACTTTCCTTTCTGTCTTTGCCTATCTCCTGTTTGCAAGCAGAGAATTTTGCTAAAATCCATTGTGTTTTTTAAACGGAAACACCCATTCATTCTGAATTTAAGTGCGGCTGTAATTTATACCGGTCTTGAAAGACCAACATTGGCTCCCAGTACGTTTCTGAGCACAATCCAAAGTGTTGGTGCTGACCTTTAAAGCCCTAAACGGCCTCCGCCCAGCATACCTGAAGGAGCCTCTCCACCCCCAGTGTTCTGCCCGGACACTTGAGGTTCAGCTCTGAGGGCCTTCTGGCGGTTCCCTCGCTGTGAGAAGTGAGGTTACAGGGAACCAGGCAGAGGGTCTTCTTGGTAGTGGCGCCTGCCCTGTGGAACGCCCTCCCATCAGATGTCAAAGAAATAAACAACTAGAAGACTTCTGAAGGCAGCCCCTGTTTAGGGAAGTTTTTAATGACTGATGTTTTAATGTATTTTAATCTTTTGTTGGAAGCCGCCCAGAGTGGCTGGGGAAACCCAGCCAGATGGGCGGGGTAGAATAATAATAATAATAATAATAATAATAATAATAATAATAATAACACTACTATGGGGAACTGCAGTATTTATGTTGGGGCCAAGTGTTTTTCTCAATTTTAACACTTGACGTTTGGGAGGGCAATGTTATCTCCTGAGTGTTATGCCTCATGATGGCATATCCGAATAAATATTTGCTAAGGCGCCATTCATCCAATACAGCCATAGCATGGTTGTCTGTGAAACAACTGTGGGTGCAATTCCATACGGGAAAATATTTTTGTGTGTTGTAGTTTCCTACATAGTTCAACAGATAATCACAGCCACCTGAAAAAAGTAGTCATGCAGCTCTTGCAATGCAATGTGTAGGAAACCCTTCAATAATGTGTGTGTGTGATTACCGGTATATGCATGGGGTCTCACAAGGAATCATGGGAACTGTATTTTTCACTGAACTGAAGGCAATCCATGACAGTGACACACCTTGAATGTAGATTGTAAACCTGAGGACAAGTACCGTCCTAGTGTTGACATTTGTAAATGATATAAAAATGCTTCAAACAAATACTTAAGTAAATAAAACAATATAAATGCGTATGTATGCGTTCCTTTATATTTCCAGCTTTGCTGTTTTCTGATTTCCTCCTCATTGCCAAGCTATTAAGAAATGAAGAAGGGAAAATCCTTGTGCTTCTTTATTGTTAGCAGTTAAAGCACTAGCAGTTTCTAGTGGTTAAATATTCATCAGAAGGAGGGTGTTCTCATACTGTTCAGTTTTGGAGAGGAGGAGCACCTGGATGTCTAATTGTATCTTTACTTGCAGGATTTACTCTTGATAAAATCTCACAAAAGTGGCAGCCTCTTCTGGGCAAACAGGAAGACTCCAATCCCTATTGCAAAACACATAGAACTAAACTGGTGTGTGTATTGGGGTGTGTGTGTGTGTGTGTGTGTGTTTTCTCATTTGTTCAGATTCAGTTTTATTCACCAGAGAGAGAAGACCCAGTGGTAAAGAATAGGTCTTCTCTGTTTGAACCATTGCAAAATTGGGCATATTTGGATCTTAATTTGGCTTAATCACATTTGCCTTCATCACAGAAAGTAGCCAGATGGTCAATAATGGAAACCAAACTAAAGTCTGTCTAGGATACTAACTGAGATGTGTAATAAATCTAACCGCAGCAATCCTAATATCTAATCTATCTATAGCATGCTCAACACTGTACGTATAGCATAAATATCAAACACTTAGTCATGTCTCAGCCACAAAAAAATGAAGTATTTAATGAATAAACCCAAAAGCCTTTTTTCACATTAGCATGTTTCCACAACTCCTCCCTCCAGCCATACAGTAGAAAATGGGAAATCTCTCTGAAACCAAATGTCATTGTCCAGCACCGCACAATTTAATTTATGTGTCTGTCTGTACGTACTCATTTAACAGTAATTATGGACTCTTTTATCTACTGTGATCAAATGCTAAGTAGCTGTTTTCGAGTGCCCTTTGACTATGGTATCCTGGGAGGGTTGTTCACTCTGATGCTGTAAGATAACATGATCAAGAGTCTGGTGATGTCAATTCTTGTCTGAAAAGAAAACCCAACAGAGTCATATTAAACATTTATTTATTATGGCAGAAACAATGTCTACGTTCATCTGCAGTATCAGCTTGAAATAGTGATTTAGTCACATTGTGTTCTAGAAAGTATTTAGGAATTACAAATAGTTATCTGTGAAAAATCAAGGAAAGGTTTTTGGAGGGGAGAATGTGTCAGAAGAACATTGTGGTAGCATACCACAACAACCCACAGTAAATTTTCTGCAGCATGCTCAGCTTTTTTGATAACCTTGTGGGAAAGAATATCAGAGAATCCACAAAGCTGGGGGGGAGCAGAGGGGAGGAATTGTCCCAAGGGAGTTTCCCTATTGCCCTCCTCACTCTCCAAGAGGACGTTGCAAGCTTTTGCAAGATTAAAGGTGTTAGCTGCAGGTCCAAAAAGTCAGCTAATCTGCAATTCATAGCCCTTTTTAGATGCAAGGAGAGCGTTTCCTAAACTTTTAGTAATTGAAGCATATGTTCTTCTGAATTTAAATTCAAATTTTCCATCTGAAGAAGTTTATGTGGAGAGTATGTAAAAGCAAGAATTATTTCTCCTCAGAAGACTCCATAAAGCTTTGTTTCTGCATGAGTCACTAATCTGGGCTTGCCTCTTGATTGGAAACAGGCAAGTCCAGAGCAGTAAATCTTGCAAAGATACGACAGGCAGCCTCTTCTGTGGGTGGATGACTTGGCCAAGGACACAATCTGAGTATATATGCCAGAGCTCTGAACACCAAACCAAGCCTCCTTTTCTTTGACCAGACAGATGGCTTGCTGAACATTGCTACTATCCCTCAACCCCATACTGGCAGACACAAAAGGAAAAACTAATCCAGGCAACCTCACATAGCGTTACCACTCCACATAATGCATCTTCCACTTATTGGATTTGGCGCTGAACATGTGATGATAGCCACTAAGATTTCAATCCTATACACATCTACTCAGAAGGAGGTTCCTCTGAGTTATTCCCAGATAGGTGTGTGTGGATTTCCACCTTAGTTAGATGGCTAAAGAACAACAACAAACCAGGTATTTGGAAAAGGAGTCTCTCAACTAGCTTCTGGGCCTGGGTCAAGTGGGGATGTTTTAGGAATTCATTGATTTTTTTGTACTCCAGTATGAACTGGCTAGATCCACAGTTTCTGGAGTAATGTGCAGATTGGAACATAGCTATCCATCAGATTTTACAGTATGCTCCTTTGAATGTTGCAACATGTATTTTGACATGGAATGCTTTCAAAATATTTTATTTCAGTCTGTCTTTAAATATGAATTTTTAAAATAAAACCACAGATGAATGTGGGAATGAGGCAGAATGAATTTATGAGGGATCATATGTGAAAGCAACTTGGTCTGCGTTTGACCATTAAATGCTCCTTAGAACTTAGGACCAGGATATTTGACAGACAACCTACCTCCATATGTACCTACCCATACTTGAAGACCTTCGGTGGGGAGCCTCCTTGGGTGCACTCATCAAAAATTGTGAGCCAAATGCCTACCACAGAGAGGGCCTTCTCAGTGGTGCCCCCCCCAAATTCTGGAGTGCTTTCCTCAAAGAGGTTTACAGATATGCGTTTACTCGGAATGCCCCAGCTCTCCCACCTCCAATTTAGAGAGGTGGGAAAGCACAAAAAGACAACATGATGGGCATGATGAGCCAGCCCTCCGCCTCTGTGGTGGAACGCAGACTGTGTCCTGAGGGGCATGGACTGAATGTGATTCCTTTGCACAGGCCATTGCACAACATTCCGGCATGCCTGTGCTCTATTAAAGTCTCAAGTGCATGTGCAGCCATTGAATATCTATTGATTTACAGTGCCTGGCAATATGAACGTGTGATTTATTTAGGACCCTCAAAGGAGTATTGATTTTTTCTCGAACCTTTTTGACCTTAAAAAAAAAGACAATGTGGCCTGTGTGGTCTTTATGTAAAGTGACCAGTGGCACAAGGTACTATATTTAGGCTTGTCTTCCTCCTTTTAGATATTTCTCTCAGTCCCTCCCCACCCCACCCCCCTGCCACCTCACTGTATCCTAAGCTGTGAGCCAACTTCACTCCTCCCAGCTATCCAGTTAACTTTTTCTTGGGTGTGCTTGGAGAAGTGGGTTTTTGAGCTCTGTTTTCCCTGCTTTTTGCTGCTCAAACAAAACATACATAAATTCTGGTTTGAAGGCCTTTCTTCTCTTCAGCTCCCCCCCCCCATCTTTCAGGCAGGCTATTTCCTCCTCTTCCCTTCTAGTTCCCCCTGTGTTTGTTCAAACGTTTTGAAGAGGGGTTTTTGATTTTAGAAATTAGAATAGAACGTATCGTTGCACTTTTCGCCGCAATTCTATTCTAAAAGGGCGGAGGAGGAAGAAAGAGGATAACATTCACTAACCGAATAATGCTAGAAAAGAACCAGCACCTGTTTCTTATTAAGAAGCAGTGCTGAACATAGATGCTGGAACCAGGGAGAGCTAAAGACCAGGCATTTCTCTTGGGAGAGACCAAGAGTTGCTTGACTGTCCCTCTCCCCTTTCCGAGGCCTTCATGCGTCACTGTGGAGTTTGAACTGCCCATGGCTTAGTTCATTCCTGAGAGATAGCAGGTGGCCTTCAGCAGAGGGGGATTCTAATCTGAGGAAGCAAAATACTTTGTACGTGGTTTCAACTGCCTAACTGATGTCCTTCATTCCGTGTTACTGTCCTTAACTGTTTACAGGATTAGCATTTTCACCAACACACCATTTTGGGGTGGGGGGGGAAAGGAGAGGGCGATCTCAATTTTTCTTTCTTTCTTGTCAGTGAGTGTAATATGGCATCTGGGTTTATGTGTGTGTAAGGTTAGCCCTGCTTACATGCAGATCTCTATTTGCATTCCTGTGTTCAGCTCGGCTTCTGTAATCACATTTGTTTTACTAGGCAAAAGGTCTTTTCAATGGCTTGTTGACTCAGGAGGAGACTTGGGAAGCAAAGAAGGGCTGCCAAGGTTTTTGTTATCGCAGAGACAGCTTGAAAAAACACAACTCTCCCCAACTAATAACCTTCCCTCTTTTTATCAGGTGTTAGAAGGTGTGTTCTATTGTATGTATGAGTGTGTATAAGATCCTAGACAACTTTAAATAGCCTTGAAAAGGTTGAGGGTTAATCCCAACAAGCGCTGGGCATACTTCTTTCTTTCATTTCCACCAAGCATCACTAGTGATACTTTTGCTTGTGCGCATGCCTAGATCTAGCCTTCAGAGGCTCTTCCCCCTTCTGAATCCCAGCTGAGAGGCTCCCTTGGCATCCATGCTCTCAAACTAGGCTGGCCAGATGCAAAAGAGTTCTCTCTCCCTTTCATAGTTTTGTAGAAGAGGGAATATTTCAGCAGATGTATCTTATCAATCAAGCACTAGAGCAAGAATGGAAAGATTGAGTGGGGAGGGGGGGCTTAAAAAACAAGACAGCTCAGATGAATTGCTATCTCCATCACTGCTGTTCTGTCATGCTCACTATTGTGGACAGCATTTATTTATTTATTTATTTATTTAACATGATCCACATATCATTTTATGAGGGGGGGGGATTAGAGTGGTATGCACCCGTAGAAAAAGTGCATTACCTTCAATGGATTGAATAGTTGGTTGCAATTCCAGTAATAACTTTCAGTGGAAGAGCAATGATTGGGTAGTGCAAGGGATCACCCATCTGGAGGTACCCTTTGACAGATAGCATGGTGGCATACAAACAAATAGGGCTATGTGGAAGTAGAACAGAAGTGGTCAATGCCTGCTCCTTTAGGAGAGAGAAGGGACGCGGGTGGAGCTGTGGGTTAAACCACAGAGCCTAGGACTTGCCAATCAGAAGGTCGGCGGTTCGAATCCCCGCGATGGGGTGAGCTCCCGTTGCTCGGTCCCTGCTCCTGCTAACCTAGCAGTTCGAAAGCACGTCAAAGTGCAAGTAGATAAATAGGTACCACTCTGGTGGGAAGGTAAACGGCGTTTCCGTGTGCTGCTCTGGTTCGCCAGAAGCGGCTTAGTCATGCTGGCCACATGACCCGGAAGCTGTACGCCGGCTCCCTCGGCCAATAAAGCGAGATGAGCGCCGCAACCCCAGAGTCGCCCATGACTGGACCTAATGGTCAGGGGTCCCTTTACCTTTAGGAGAGAGAGGGTGCAAACAGCTTAACGGGAGACAGATCCAGTGTGGTATGGCAGTTAGATTGGGAAGGCACAAGTTCAAAGTTCACAGGCTGTTCTTGGGCCAGTTACTAGCCTTCAGTCTAAGCTACATCACAGTGTTGTGGGGATAAAATGGGAGGTGGCCAGGATAAAAGTCTAATTGATAGATTGACTGATATTGTCCATTTAGATAAAGCTTTCCCCCACCCCCATGGTAATTGCAGATTACACACCTTCCCTGTACCACACAGTTTGCCTTTTTGATATATGAAATTCCCCATTTACACAGCACCGACAATACTCATTTTTTTAAGCTCTGGAAATGTTTGCTGCCTTCTTTCTGCGCTTCTTGTAACATGTGACAACTTACTATTTTACCAGTGGCATTCAGCTGACTTTGCTTCCTGTGATTTAATAGCAAAATTGCTAGGCCTTCAGAATGACTGCCCCAGATATACTGTTTAATGAAGCTAATACGTTATATAGAAACGTAACATGGCTACTTCAATCTGTGAATAAATATTTGACGTGTAATCTGCTTTTGGAGATAACACGTTGTGTAAGATTTACTGCATTTTTTTTTACTATGAAATAAGCCACATTCTCTGAAAAAAAAATGCCGCTCTACTTATCATTACCAAAGTCCTCCTGCCTCCAGCAGTGTTGGGGGTCCTGTTGTACTTTTTACTAGATAGACAGGCAGAAGATGCAGATGGAGACAACCTATAGATCAGATCTTCCCCCCAATGTGTAGACAGGGCAGAGTTAACAGGAGGCACAATGGCTGGACTAGGGAGTGTAGCTCCCTTCTTTCTCCAGAGTGTCTGGGGAAACCCAGCCCAATGGATGGGGTATTAAAAATAATAAAGTGATAATAATAATAATAATTCTATGTGATGTTACTTGCATGGTGGGAAAAACATCTGGACAAGATTACAGGGGGAAAACAAACTGTTGCTTCAGAGTCAAACTTCAGTGCTTCTCCAGTATTTTCAGAAGAAAAAGATTTATTTATAGTGCTTGTTTGCCTTTAGTAATGACAAAACACCATAAGTAGTTCCCATGTCTTCAATTTGTAGAATTCATTTTTTTTAAAAAAAATATTTCCATGCCTTGAATCAGTACAGAAAACTACTGTTTTAGGGCCAGCAGAGGGAGTAATATTACAGGATTTATTTTGTGTGTATGGGGTTTGATTCTGCTTTCATTTAAGCTGATGTATGTCAGAAATGAGTTTGTTCATGGGATTAACATAAAACTGTGCACTTAAATCCCTGACTGCTACACCAAAAGCACAGGTGCAAAATAGAAACATATAGCCATAAAAGATCTGTCACTGTAACTTTTTGTAACTCCAGCCAGTACAGGTGCTCAGATTTGTGACTGCAATGCTAGCCAGTCATTTATGCAGGTGATGGGAGAAATGTGCACACAGCTGGAAATTTTAAAAAGTTTTTAATTGCTGCCAACTTCCTGGCTGAATAAGCATGCTGCTTTTATATGGCAAAGTGTTTTACCTATTCTGTCACCTGAGTGGCAGCAGTAAAAACTTCCAAAACTTTTCTGGTTGTGTGAGCTTATCTCCCTAGTGTGCAGGGATATGGCTGTCTAGGATCATGGCCCTGGGTTTTCACGTGCTGCTGTGTTCGTGCACTTCAAATGTGCAGCTTTTTACTGTCTTTTGGGAAGGAAGGGAATACAGACATACTGCTAGTTCAATATACCGGTACTCTTTTTCTAAGCAGTTTAGAGAATGATGGGATAGGTTCTCATTCCCAGATCTTCTGCCAATCCTCAGAAAAACTACAACGTGGTTCCTGCCTCCATGTTTTACATTGGTATAGCTATTCATGTAATTGTTCTAGGCATGGAGTACTATAGCTAAAGGATGTGACACATCAAGATTGGGTATGAAGTATGAACATTGTTTCACCTATTACTCTGTGGCTCTGTGACTGCAAGTACAGTAGTACCTCGGAATTCGAACAGAATCTGTTCCGTAAGTCCGTTCGACTTCCAAAACATTCAGAAACCAAGGCACGGATTCTGATTGGCTGCAGTAAGCTCCATCAGCCAATTGGAAGCCGTGTTGGATGTTCGGGTTCCAAAGAACGCTTGCAAACCAGAACACTCGCTTCTAGGGTTGCGGCGTTTGGGATCCAAAACGTTCGGCTCACAAGGCGTTTGGGATCCAAGGTACGACAGTACTAGCGAGCTCTTTTATGCCTTTGCTAAAAATGGATGTACCGACAGTGTAATAAGCCCATGAATGTCATTGGCCTGCAAAATATGTTTGTGGTCTGTTGGGAGTTGACAGAGGAGGACCAGGGTACTCCCATCATTCCTGCAGCAGCCCACTGCATTTCTATACTGGGTCTAGAGGAGGGATCCTCCAAATCCTCCAACTTTTTTCTGATGAAAATAGGGACGTCCTAAGGGAAAGCGGGACATTCTGGGAACAAATCAGAAACCTGGACGGCTTCTGTAAATCCGAAACTGTCCCTGGAAAATAGGGACACTGGGGGGGGGCAGGTGTCTGATCTTCCTCGGCCCAGTATACCTGAAGGAGTGTCTCCACCCCCATTGTTCTTCCCGGACACTGAGGTCCAGCTCTGAGGGCCTTCTGGTGGTTCCCTCACTGTGAGATGTGAGGTTACAGGGAACCAGGAAGAGGGCCTTCTCAGTAGTGGCGCCTGCCCTGTGGAACGCCCTCCCATCAAATGTCAAAGAGATAAACAACTACCTGACATTTAGAAAACATCTGAAGGTAGCCTTGTTCAGGGAAGTTTTTAATGTGTGACATTTTGATGTATTTTTAATCTTTGTTGGAAGCCGCCCAGAGTGGCTGGGGAAACCCAGCCAGATGGGCAGGCTACAAATTAATAATAATAATAATAATAATAATAATAATAATAATAATAATAATTTTATAATAATTTTATAATAATTTTATAATAATTTTATAATAATATTTTATAATAATTTTATAATTTTATAATAATAATTTATTATTATTATTATTATTATTATTATTATTATTATTATTATTATTCCTTCCTCTGGTAACCTGCTTGGCTTGTATGCTGGGCACAGGAGAAGGCTAGAGCACGCCACCCCTCCTTGTCCACCTTTTGAACAAGACTGAGTGGCAGTTATTTTTTAAAAAGAATATTTACAATGACCTAGCGGCTTAATTTAAAAAGTGCAACACAAAATCAATACCTATCAGCCAATTAAAGGGATCGGGAAGCCACACCCCTTGCTAGAACCACCTGCTAGAACAGGAGCTGAAACTAGTTTTTGTGATTTGACTGTATCATTTTTTAAATTTAGAGCTGTTTTTTCTTTCTTCCAATTATTATGCCATTTAACTGCAGTCATCTCTATGTGGTGTACAAGTAACAAGTACCAGAAGCTGTTGGTTTTTTTCCATGTGCAAAATCATCATATAGGTATGATTCCAGTATGCCATACATTTGCTCTGAGTGTCAAATAGAAGCTTCTCTGTGTGGTTTTTTAACTGGGAAAACTGCATGGGGGAAAAGGAAAAACCTCTTCCCCCAGCATGGTCCAAAACTGAATTGACCCCACCCCACCCCTGCTGGTTTCTAAGACTTTTAGAAACCATGGGGGGAGCCTGTAGTCTGCCCCTAAAGATGGAGATGTAATAATATTTTTTATTATTTTTACCAAGCATTACTGGGGAGACACTATTGGCTATATCTCCCATGTGGTGTCTAGTTAAGCCAGAACTCTATAAAGTTGATGCAGTAATAAGTGTGTAAGGAATCAATGCAAATTTTCATATGTGCTATGTGTTAAAAGAAATGTGGAATTGTATTTCATTAAAATGTGATCTTTTAATTTTATTTCGTTTTATAGGTCTCTTTGGCAGATTAAACTGTTTAGGAGGTTGAAATACGATAATATTTAAACAGTGATTCTCCCCCTCCTCCTCTCCAGTGTATACTTTCAATGAATAAGCAATAAATGATATTAAATTCCATTTTGAAATGTTACAAGCCAAGTTTTATGGATACATAGAGAGCAGTAAGAGCTAAAAGATAATTTTCCTTTGTCCCCATCTATTATTCTCCCCTTTTCTTCAGCGAATGTTTTCAATCTGTCATCTTTATTCTTCTCCCGGGTAAACATTTTACAGCCTCATAATCATTTTACACTTGATGGATATTAAATATGTTTTTTACTGGTTTGCAATTCATTTCAATATTTCCCTACATTTTGTACTTCATGTCCTAATAAAATGCAGGTATTTTATGCTAAAACATTCAGACCCGGCAAACACCTGCACTTTCCAAGTAATAAATGCATTTGTATGGGGTATATGGAAGTGGGTATGCATGGGAAGGAGAGCTGATGTAATTTACCCTGAAGCAAGATATATGTATATGCTATGGTTTGTTAAGGCCTCACTCAGAGATCATATCTCTAATGCACTATTTTTTGAGTTCATAAAGTGAGTTTGCTATTGCATCAACATCTGGCAGGGAAAAAAATAACTAAAGTTGCACCTGTGTATATATGTGAAGGAATGATAAGGGATGCGGGTGGCGCTGTGGTCTAAACCACTGAGCCTCTTGGGCTTGCCAGTCAGAAGGTCAGCGGTTCAAATCCCCACAACGGGGTGAGCTCCCGTTGCTCTATCCCAGCTCCTGCCAACCTAACAGTTCAAAAGCACACCAGTGCAAGTAGATATATAGGTACCGCTGTGGCAGGAAGGTAAACAGTGTTTCCGTGCGCTCTGGCTTCCATCATGGTGTTCCGTTGTGCCAGAAGCGGTTTAGTCAAGCTGGCCACATGACCTGGAAAGCTGTCTATGGACAAACGCCAGCTCCCTTGGCCTGAAAGCAAGATGAGCACCGCAACCCCATAGTCGCCTTTGACTGGACCTAACCATCCAGGAGACCTTTATCTTTACCTTTACCTGACTGCCAGTGTGCATGAAAAGGGGGGGCAGTAATATGCTCTTAAATGGGCCCAATATTGGGAGAAAGGAAGATGGTTAGGCCAGCCTCAATTATGCCTCTTAAGAAGATGGTTATAGGTGTGCCTGAAAAGTGGCTTGTCTTTATATCCTATCCATAGCTGTCAACTTTTCCTGTTTCTTGCGAGGAATCCTGTTCAGAATAAGGGAATTTCCCTTTAAGAAAAGAGAAACGTTGACAGCTATGATCCTATCCCCGTTCCACTTTGAGTACACTGGCTTAAACTTATACTTCAGACTCCTATGACTTTAGAAATACTACCACAAGAAAAAAGGTAATAAAACAGCACCCTGTGTAGAGCCAATCGATTTATGATCATTTAACAAACAGCATATGCTATAAGAAAGAAAAATAGGCGAAGTTTGGATTGTGAGTATCATAAGCAGAAGACAAAGTGTCACTCTCTGTAAGATCCCTTTCGCTAGAATGAAGTTCGCCCTAGCAGGGAATTTAAAGTAATGCTGTACCCACAGATGATCCTTCACATACATCTGTCATTGTAATCTAATGCTCATTGCTCTGCAAGGTGCAAGCACAGCAGGAGAACTGAAAGCAGTGATGTTAGATCTGTATGTGGTGCTATGGATTACAAGCCTGTCAGCAAACAATGATAATGTTAACTTGAGGGTATATGCCTGCAGCTGCTGTATCTGCCAATAATATGGTAAAATACACATAGTTTATGGGGCTTCCCCCCTCAAAAGACTTTCATGCCATCTTGCAGGGCAAAATCATACTGAGGTGGCTTCTGTTAAAGCCATAAAATACAATAGATAAATTAAAACCACAATGTAAAACACTATGACATTAAAACCTAGTTCTCCCTGAATTTCTCTGAAAACAACATTTTGGAGTAGATGTTTCTGCTCAAGCAAAAAGAAAAAAAAGAATTTTTTTGAGGGGAGATTAAAGTTTTGATCAGGCAAATTCCTCACCAGAGGCGAGGGGGTTTCCCTATCTATCTAATTCTATAGTTTTGTGATTCTAGCTTTTCATATCTGAATGGACAAATCAATCAACTTCCTCTTAGAAATGATGCCTGAAAGGCATCTAAACTGTCAGCATGATGGCTTGAACCAAAGCATACCTAACTTCTCTTTGCAGTCCTTCAATCCTGAATCTTAATAGGTCTCCTACTGCTTTGATGCATGCAGAACACGTTAATGGAGATAAGACGTCTCCCAGCCCACTGTGCCGTTTGGGCTGTTCCGTCTTCCACACTAGCTGTAGAAGAGCAGCTCACCAGCCAAAGATATCCATAGATTGATGAGCTTATTACATTGTTCTCTTCAGCTCCTAAAGTCCTTTCCTCCCTCGCCGGCAAGGCACCTAGGCTAGGCCTTGCTCATGTTCTGCAGACAGATGACTGTTGTGGGGGAGCGGGGTGGGTGGGAAGGAGAAGGAACGTAGTTTAATGAATCTCATGGCCAGATGTTAACGAACGAACACACTGACCTTGCCAGAGTACCCAAAGGAGCCTGCACTCCCCTTCCTTCTGAGGGGCAAGGTACCCCAGGTGGCTCCATCTGCCTGGTGTTTATCTGTCTTTCTAAAAGGAACATGACATGCCTGCATTTGGCACGGCTGTTTAGAAAAGACATTTCATTGCACATCAAGGGCAGATGACCAGTCATTCATCTCCGCAATGTGGAGCCTCTCTGCAGCCATCAATCTTTTCTCCCAAACCCGCAGCTTCTTGGCTCCTCATTAATCAAATGAAGGGAAATACAGAGGCACCACTACTCACCCCCTTCATTATCATTTGCTTTTCTCCTCAGATGCAGTTCTCCTCCCCTCACAGTCTTTACTATTTTTGGTCAGGGAAGGCGGAGGCACTGAGAATAATTTATTGAGTGTGGGGATTTGTCTCCACTTCCCACAGTTTATGCTGTCATTTGGATAGATGGCAGAGGCTGATAACTCCCATGTTTCACTTTCAGATACGCACGGTCATATTCTGGGTGTATTCTCCAAAAGAACTGCCATGCTGCTTTTGCTAGATCAGTCCATCTGGTCCAGTCCTCTGTGGCCAGCCCAGCAGTCACAAACAGATTGCCATCTCTTGTTCTCTGGGCCAAAACCTTCAGTTCATCAGCTGAATCTGACCAGTTCTCTCTATATCCTCAGGGCAAACAGGCCCATTTTACTCTCTGCTGTGTGTTTCCATTTCTGATTTTTTGCACTATGAAGCTTTCAGCTATGTTAAGGCTTCCAACTCTATATGCTGCATTTTTGGCTAAAGCTCCCCACCCCCCGGAATGGTACCCCAGAGACTTTGAATGTTACCTTGTTCACAATTTCTCTTTTCTCCCACCGTTCTGATTCTTGCTGAGCCCACAGGGCACATTTTCCCCATCTGCATATTCTCTGCTGCCAGAAATCTTGTTTATTTCAGTGCTCGTATTTTTTATCTAAACTTTATATAAAAGCTTCTGGCATACCCTCCGGGAGCAGGCAGAATTTCCCTTTTCAGACACCTCTTATTGGTATAATAAAATTACACATCTCTTGCCACCATTTGGGAAGACTAGTGGTGCTAATGACTCCATGGCAAAACTCTTTCCGTATCCCTGCAAATAGCAGGGACGGGGAACTCTTTCCAGACCAGGGGCCGCACTCTGTTCTGGGAAACCTTTCAAGGACCACATGCCGGGGGGGGGGGGGCAGAGGCAAAAGCAGGAAAAACCCAGAATGTAAATTTTTTCTTTGTACAGTACAGTGGTACCTCGGGTTACAGACGCTTCAGGTTACAGACACTTCAGGTTACAGACTCCGCTAACCCAAAAATAGTACCTCGGATTAAGAACTTTGTTTCAGGATGAGAACAGAAATCGTGTGGCGGCGCAGAGGTAGTGGGAGGCCCCATTAGCTAAAGTGGTACCTCAGGTTAAGAACAGTTTCAGGTTAAGAACAGACCTCCGGAACAAATTAAGTACTTAACCCGAGGTACCACTGTATATGCACACCCAGGCAAGCAAGAGGCCTTCTCAGAATTTGTGGACACATTCTAGCCAGGCAAAACTCTCGAGGAGAATGCAAAGCGTCCCATCACCCCTACATCTCTGCAGTGGACAACACAAACATGCAGTTTCCTGTCCTTTGGTTGATTGTCAAATCTTAGGGTGAGACAGGGTGGAAGCAACATGCTGGTGTCCATCCCTACAGCCTCATTTCTCTCTCATCCATTTTGACTTTGTTAGTCCAGAGCTCAGGGCATGAGTAAGTACTGACAGGCTAGCCATATGTCGTATTATGCTAGGCCAATTAATATGGTTATTGCGATGAAGGAGCTCATCCCATCAATACTGAATCAGGAATATGGTTTTGTTCAGCAGTCCTCTGTCCTCCCCCCATAAGTAGCTCTTCCTTTTTCCCCGGGAGCATTTGCAAGATTTCCACATGCAGAAGAATGATCCTTAAGACCATTAATCATTTTGGATATTGTGTGGAAATATACTGACTTTGCCCCTCAAGCGGTATCCAAAATGGTAAAGTGAGTGACTTTTCTGTCTAAAAATGTTTCTATGAATTGCCCCCTCTTTATACCTAGGATACTTACAGTACTTGATCGATTGTGGAGATTTCTGGGACAATATTTTTATAGTAATATGTAGTGCTTTTTTTCTGGGGGTATGCATACCCTTAAATATTTTGTGAATAAGTTTGGCCTCATTGAGGGGCAGTATTTCAATATGAGTAGGAAAATGAGAGTACTCCTAAACATTTTTAAAGAAAAAAAGCATTGGTAATATGAATAATAGAACCTACAGGAGAGAACTTTTATAAGTTTGTTCTTGTTGCTTATCAGGTGCTCTGCTGAAAGAGCTTTATCTTCCTGTTTCTGCATATTCCTATGACAGGCTAGAATATCACACACAAACCTCCCAACTGCTTAGAAATCATCTGAAATATTTTGTTTTCAGAGGGCATTCACAGTTGGACTGACAATACTTTAAAACACGTTCTTTATTAAGCTATTTACATGTGCAGTTCTTCAGATAGCTTTGTGGAGCATTCTGGATGGATATTTGACAGTGTGTTTTAAGAGTGTGTTTGTGTTCCCATTTAATTGACTAGAAACCAAAGTGAAGAAAGTTATCATGTTCCTCCCGTTTTAAACCTCAGAGAGTATAAGGGGATGAAGTCAAATGCAGGAATCTGTGATTAAAAGACCTGACAAAGCCAGTGATTTCTAAATGGTGGTTTGGGACCTGATAAATGATTGGAAGAGTATCTGAGAAATTGTGATTATACTGGCTGCTCTCAGATGTAATTGGTATATAATCTTCCCCTCTAGACCTCCTTTATATCTAAAGGTTGTTTCACACATTATACTGAGGTAACCAACACTTGTCACTGAGCATATGTTGTGGCTGATTCTGGGTCCCTGAATGATGGGGATATTTTGCAAATGTGTCTGCCACCATTACACCTGACATTTTTGGGGTGATATATACAAAATAGCTTAGGTGTACACCTAACAACGTAATGTGTACAGTGGTCCAAGAGATTGCCACCTTTTCTGCACAGGGTAGCTATGTGTCATGCTTTCAAAAAAAAAAAAAAGGTACTCTATATAGAGAGCTGTCAGAGAAAAATACTCTATTCCACATTTTTGGACATCTACCACTCATAGGGTGGAAGTCAGTGTCATGTTCTTCCATAATGCTGTTGGTGCAAGCATTTCAGCTTGTCAGATGGAACCATCCCCTCTCTCCTCCCCTTGCGTGCCTTTCTGGTGGTTCTCCTAACCCCCTACAAGCCAGCTTTTGGGAGGAAATGAGGGAAGCCCCCTTGCACAATCACAGTCCTTGCCCTCTGCTGGCAGAGCTGGTTAGCTGATTTCTACCCTACATACCAATACCTTTTCCCTTGCATACCTTTGATGTGGCCCTCTGCAAGTGCCCAAGCACTCCCCGAGCCAGTGTGGTGTAGTGGTTAAGAGCAGGGGATTTGTAATCTGGTGAACTGGGTTCGATTCCCCGCTCCTCCACATGCACCTTGGGCTAGTCGCACTTCTCTGAAGTCTCTCAGCCACACTCACCTCACAGAGTGTTTGTTGTGGGGGAGGAAGGGAAAAGAGATTGTTAGCTGCTCTGAGACTCCAAACTCCTCCTCCTCCTCCTCCTCCTCCTCCTCCTCCTCCTCCTCCTCCTATTCTTCTTCTTCTTCTTCCCTGCTTCTGAATTTAGGGACGACTGAGATCTCTTCCTGGTAAGGACAGACTTGGAAATCAGGATTGTGCTGGCTGTCACAAACATGACCCCTGCTTCAAATGTGCTTTCCTCTCCCTGCTGGGCCGGGGGGGGGGGGCATCTGCCCTTTTCTGCCTCAGCAGGCAGAGGCTTTGAAAGCCAGGGTCGTGCAGGCTGTCACTGGTGCCTTCAAAGTTCTTTCCCCCTCCCTGCTTCAGTGGCAAGAGGGGTCTGCCCTTTTGTGCATCAGCAGGCAGAGACTTTGAAAGAGAGGGTTGCACTTGCTGTCGGCAGCACAGCTTCTGCTTTCAAAGTGCTCTTTCCCCCCTGTGTGTCTCTGTGTGCACCAGGCGATGTCCACACCACTGGCATGTGGCCCCTGATCACCCATCCACCCACTGCTGCAGGTGGCCTTTAGGAAAATGGCTCACCACTGATCTATTTGAAGAGGTCCCCCTATCAGAAGTGGTTGTTTAAGAATGAGAAGAAGGGAGAGCCAGGGGTCTTGATGCTGCCCATCAGCACCAGACTGAGCAGCCACACAGTCACTTGGACCCAGTTCCCTCCCCTCCCTCTGATGAGACATTTGTTCTCTTTTTCATTATTACAACTTGCTTATTTTCTGTTGATGCTTAATAGGTCATCCTACTTCTCTGTCCAGTTGTGCTCTCTAGGAGCTGGGTATGTTTAGCCTAAAAAAGAGGAAACTGTGAGGATCTACGATAGCCATTTTCAAATATCTTAAGGGTTGTCATATGGAAGAGGGAACAAGCTTGTTTTCTCCTACTCTGGAGGGTAGGACTCAAACTAATGGCTTCAAGTCCCAAGGAAGGAGATTCTGACTAACACCAGTAAGAAAACTCTGACAGTAAGAGCTCTTCAATAGTGGCCCCTCAGGAGGTTGTGCACTCACCTTCATGGCAGGTTTTTAAGCAGAGATTGGATGGCCATCTGTCATGGATGCTTTAGCTGAGATTTCTGCATTGCAAGGGGTTGGACTAGATGACCCTTGGGATCCCTTCCAAGGCTACAATTCTACGATTCTATAATCAGAGGTGGCATGGCTCTAAATTCCAGTTGTGAGATAGCTAGAGTGGGAGAGTGCTAATGCTCTCATGTCCTGCTTTTCAACTTCCCCATAGGTATCTGGTTAGTGACGGATGCTGGACTTTCTTCAACAACCAGGCAGGGCTCTTACGGTGTTTCAGTGTTCAGTAGTAACATCCTAATCAAACTTCTAAGGGGTTGTTATGGTATTCCGGCAGTTTAATATTCCAGAGAGCATTAAGGCAATTGGACACTCTTTGGGCTGGTTTGCTTCCCCTCCAGCAAGGCCAACTTGTCTCACAAGATGAAATAAAGCCAAGAATTGGTACACTCTGGGATTTTACTCTTCCACAGTGCACTGGTATGATAAATAGCAGTGGGGAAGCAGGGTGTCTTTGAATTTCAAATAGCTGTGCATTTGACCTAAAGGAGCACTACTCTCCAAATCATACTCCCCACATTAATTTTTCAAGTCTCTGGCTTTTAAAAAGCTCCGCTACTCTTTAAGGAACATCCTTCAGAAGTTTGTTTCAGTACAGTACAGCAAAAGGGGGGCGGAAATTATCTCACTCGTAGATGGTTTATGCTCTTGTCCTAGGGGTGCATGGTTGGCAACAGTGCATTTAAATTAAAAAGAAAACACTCGTTTTATTTAAACAAACAAACAGGAAGACTCAAGCATTATTAAAATCAACTGAAACTTGTTTTAATTGTCATATGTCTGGTTGGTAAAAGTGGTTACTCAAACAGTAAGTTCTTACAATATTTTGGGGAGATGCTTGGATTTAAGGTTTACAAGAGAGTTTTCTACAACTAAGGGAGGGTGTCTGTCAGTGACTGCACACCACATACAATGGGAAGGGAGAAAGAAGGGACCCAAAGGACTTGTGCTTCTAGGATGTTGACCAAAAGTCACCTCCATCATGAGATGCATGGGCTCCACCTACACAGAGGAAGATCAAGGAATGTGAAAAACACCAGTGTGTGCTCTCCCTTAGTGTGCCATAGAGCCATAGAATTGTAGAGTTGGAAGGGACCCTGAGGGTCATCTAATTCAATATAAACACTTCGATAAACCAATAAATAGATTCATGATTTCTAACAACATTTAGGAATCGTGATGGCTATGTACTACCTCCAGTATTGAAGGCAGAGTAGGCCTCTGTATACCAGTTGCTGGGGGGCGGGCAGTGGTCATGAATGAGAGAGTGCTACAGCATTCATGCCCTGCTTTTGGGCTTCCCATAGGCATCTGGTTGGCCACTGTGAGAACAGAATGCTGGGTGGCATAGGCATTTGGTCTGATCAAGCAAGGCTTGTTCTCAGTGCAATAGCTTTAAGGTATTGCAATGGAAGTTAGTGTGCTAATCACCAATTATATATTTCATGTTCAAATCTGACTTTCTCCCATGCACCTGTTCTCAAGATGACCAGGAGTGAGTAAGGTCTTTCAAGCATGGAGCTTTACCAGTATATACATGATATTATGCAGAATTCAGTTGTTCTCTGGTTATTCGGTTGGGTTACCTTGGAGCAGACCTTTCCCTTTTAATTGCAAAGTATTCATAGTCCTGCCTTTAAGGCAATTTAGTCATGTACACTTAGGTGCGGGGAAGGTAATGGTTAGGCAGCTTTCCTGCGAAGACAACATATGCACACTGTCAGCCATCTGCTCACATTCCCACATCAGAGAATCTTGTCTGCTAGTGCAATTTAAGATTTCTCTGCTTGGGGCTGCAATTTGAAGTAGCTGTTGTTCTAGGGCAGAATCGCAGGATCTTATTTTCACATAAGATCCTGGCAATCCTTTCTTCCATAGTCAAGGCACAATACAGCGTTCATACAAAAATGAGCCGAGATACATGGTTATGAGAACGTTTGACATGTGTATGTCAAATGTAGCTTTTATCTCAAGGGCTCTGGCACCTTAAAAGCCTGACATCCCCTTAAATTAATTGGATGGTTTCAAACTCTTGTTCACATGATGAAGTCACACCTCACTTCAGCATTAGGGGCTCTCTGGGCTAAGGCTGTGTCATATTATGAACAACATTTTAATCATCATCGTTTATACAAACAATGCAAGCTGCAAGGAAGTTTCAAAACTGAAAGAGAAGAGTGAGGGAAAGAAGGAGTGGACAGGACTGGGTTTGGGAGAATGATGTGGAGGTCTAGAGTGGTGAGGATGGTAAAAGTCAGAGTTGTTGAATATTGGGAGAGGTATGTGCAGAAAGGGCATCACAAGACATCTTCCAGAGTGAAATTCTAGAGTACTATGAGAAGCTTTCCCTTTGTTAGGCCAATAAAAATGACTTTGTGGATGTGGCTCACCATTTTTAAATACAAAACAAGCAATTTCCAGGTACCACATTGACCGGACTTTATCATTTTCCCAGCTAATAACCCAGCTATTTGACTAAGTATGTTTGTATATTTTCTCCCCCACCCAATCTTTAAAAATCTACCCCCCTCCCACTTGCACTTTAATGCTATAGAGATGTGGAAATGAGCAATATGATGGATGGATGGATGCAGCTTGTCTGGGTTTTTCACCACCATTTCCCCCGGGGCGCTCCATCTGCTGGCAGAGAGCACCATCCCAAAAGATGGTATCTTTTGCAAACTCGACAGCTAACAGACAGCTTCTCTCTCTGCATATTTCCCAGAAGAAGAGTGGGCTTAATCTGTTTTCCCCCCTCTCCTTCCTGTGGCATATTTCGTGATATTCTTTCTGACTTCCATTGTTCCCAGTGCTCCACCTTAAATAAAAATGCTAAGGGTGGGAAACAGGAATGGAGACTTTACACTCTTGTGACACTGATAGATTCTCATTTGAAACTGACATGAGATTTAATTGCTCACTGAGCCACTGAGTTGCCCTTTAAGGCACATCCTGCCACATCCTGTTAATGAGCTCAGTGGCTACATTCACCCAGCAGTCGCTAGGTGCCATGTGGATACATAAACACACACACACACACACACACACACACACACACACTTATTATTTGAAGATTATTGGGGTTACAGCCCTGGATCTGGGATTTACCATCTCAGATACTATCTACTAGAATCAATCATGATGTACAATTATGTGGTATTTGTTTATGAGAATCAGCTAGTCCAGAGAATCAATGTGACACAGTGTTTGTATAAGCTTTGTGTAAGCATTTCTGAGGAAGCGGAATTGCTGTGGTTTGCTTTTGCACAGCAGCTGTCCCTGGAGTGACAGAGCATCGCTAGAGCTCACCCAATAAGTATCTCGTTCCCAATTAGAACTTGGAAGTGGAGCTGCTTTTGTGCAGAGAGAGACAGTAGTTTGGGTGGCAGCTGATTTGGCATTGTGTTGTGATACATTGTATACTGTATAGCAAATTAAAATGCTGATAGTTTTATTTTAATAGGTAAAACCTAGAGTGTATGATTTACTGTAGCCTATTGTCACCTGGGACGTGGGTGGCGCTGTGGGTTAAACCACAGAGCCTAGGACTTGCCGATCAGAAGGTCGGCGGTTCGAATCCCCGCGACGGGGTGAGCTCCCGTTGCTCGGTCCCTGCTCCTGCCAACCTAGCAGTTCAAAAGCACGTCAAAGTGCAAGTAGATAAATAGGTACCGCTCCGGCGGGAAGGTAAACGGCGTTTCCGTGCACTGCTCTGGTTCACCAGAAGCGGCTTAGTCATGCTGGCCACATGACCTGGAAGCTGTCTGCGGACAAACGCCGGCTCCCTCAGCCTATAGAACGAGATGAGCGCCGCAGCCCCAGAGTCAGTCACGACTGGACCTAATGGTCAGGGGCCCCTTTACCTTTACCTATTGTCACCTGAGGCAGTTTGGCCATCCCCTTAATGCTGACTAAAAACTACCGTACTTCTCCAGGCTGAGTCTTACCAGGAAGTCACTCCTACTAGCCCCTCTATGGACTGTTTCTTTCCCCACCCTTCTGAGGGCACCCTTCTGAGGAAGATGACTCAGGAAAATCTGTGTCCCAACTGGCACTGCATCTTGCCAGTCTCTCTGGCACCCACTCCTATCCAGAGCAATCAGATTGCAGAGGTGCAGTTTAACACTGCTTTAGAGCGTTTAATCCAAGGAAGGAGACATATGCATTGATGGAACAAACCCAAAATGATAAAAGTGTGTTCTAACGACTCAACTCACGCTCTGGATTGATACTAATCTGCAGAGTTGAACATAGTAGATTGCAAAGAAAGCCATATATTCCCATTTTTTAAATGAAATATGTGTGTGTGTTGTGTGTTCCTTTTTGAGGATGGTGAAGTCTGACTCTCTTTTTTAAAACAGGCCACTTGTGTGGGTGGATTTTTTTCCTTTGGGTCTGTTGGCCAATCTGGCCTGGGAGGGAGATGTGAATAGCCACTTGCAAATTTGGATTTAGTCAAGGGACAAGTGGGCTTTGAAGCTGGCCTTCTGACTGAGTATGCTAATTGCTGAAAGCAGATGTGATTAGGAAATGAGACTGACACCTATCAAGGAGGGACAGTGCTTAATTATCACCACTTTATGAGCACTTAAGTTGGCTGTCACTTTGGGAGGAAGCACCCAGGAGTTGGAAGGGACAATAGGTGTGAAACAGCATGCTTCTTGGAATGTGATCATGTCTAGCCTGCTCTCAGGGAAGCTGGAGGTTAGTTTAATGCAGGGGTAGGCAACCTAAGGCCCAATTGTCTTCTCAATCCAGCCTGCAGCCGGTCCAGGAATCAGCGTGTTTTTACATAAGCAGAATGTGTCCTTCTATTTAAAATGCAACTCTGGGTTATTTGTGGGGGCTGCCTGGTGTTTTGACATGAGTAGAATGTGTGCTTTTATTTAAACTGCACCTCTGGGTTATTTGTGGGGCATAGGAATTTGTTCATTTATTTTTTTTCAAAATATAGTCTGGCCCACCACAAGGTCTGAGGGACGGTGGACCGGCCCACAGCTGAAAAAGGTTGCTGACCCATGGTTTAATGGATACCAAATTTATCCAAAAGCATTTTCTTAATCATAAACATGCAGGGGTGCCAACTTGAATAAAATATTGGGTGGGGGGACTTTTTAATGCGTGATATTTTAGTGTATTTTTGGTTTCTATGGAAGCCGCCCAGAGTGGCTGGGGAAACCCAGCCAGATGGGCGGGGTACAAATAATAAATTATTATTATTATTATATAACCAATTGCATGACGTGATGCACGAACACCATTTGAATGGCAATGACCATCAACTTTGGGGGGCCCTGGCCCCTTCAAATGTTTTATTGGTGAGGGGGCGAAGGGAGCTTGGCCCCTAGGAGTTTGCTCCTCTGTAACCATGCCAACATTCTAGTGGAAAACATACTTGGATTATAAAAAAAATAAGCCTGCCATTTTGTGGTCACCAAAACAGCAGCCAGCTTTCCTCTTTCAGTGGCTGCCTTAGGATTGGTTCATCCATGAACATACTTTGCTTGTATTAGTCTTTTTTGCTTTTGTTAAAAAATTGGAGATCAGAAATTATTGTTGACCTACTGTAACTCACCCAGAGATCTACCAGTAGCTTCAAATCTACCTGTTGCTCTCCCCTTGTTTAGACTTTGCATGGGTAACAATTGCTTTTCACATGATATGGTAGTTGAATTCTGACTGACTCCATGGACTGCATGTTGAGAGGGATGTTATATTGTTTTAATATAACAAAGCTTCCTGCAAACAAGTCAGCTAGGAAGAGGTCTAAAAAAACCCTCAACACCCCCACTTTTGAATTGTGATTCAAGTCTAGTTTAATGGATTCAAATCCATTGGAAAAATTGACTCGTGTGTTTTATTTCAGGGTGTTCAGACAACGATCACATAAATCCATGTTTGACTGTTGCCCATTCTCAGTCAGCTTGAAAACCCACATGGCTATTCATCTATACATGATGTGCATCTTCTGGTTGCTTATTTACTGTTAGGAACACATATAGGGAAACACAAAGTAAGTTGATGACATGAGAGAAGTCTTAACAGCAGTAGAGAAGATGAGCTGGGCAGGACTTCTCAAGAGAGCTTCCTTGAGTGGTTTTCAATTTCACACATTCTGTGATTTATTTGTGCTTGTGCATCCCTGGCGCTGCAGGAAATAACCATAGCCTCTGTTGTTGTATTTGGTTTGTCAGAAGTTGACCTGCCTCTGAAGAAGGATGGCTTCACATCAGAGGGGACCACACTGGAAGCACTGCTGCGTGGAGAAGGGCTTGAAAAGAAGGTAGATACTAAAGAGGAGGACACTCTACAAGAAATCCAGGTGATTAAGTGCTCTTCTATTGGCTTGGTCACATTTCCAGTCTATGTAATACTGAAATTGCTGCTTATAAGATTTTGTGGCTCAGTCTCAACCTCCAGCCTATTAATCTCTTGTGACCTTTATCCCACGATCTACAGGAGAGCACACACAAATGCAAATACCAGCTGCTGTATATAACCATAATCTCCAGTGAGGAGGAGAAAGAGTGTGTGTGTGTGTGTGTGATTGTGTTGCTCTGTTGCTGTGTAGGTGTGCCATAACCAACTATTGCAAAGGACCATAACATAATAACAGTTGGGCAAATGCTGCCCACACAACCCAGTGGGTAGCCCAATTCATTCCCCCTTCCTTCAAGATTAAGGAAAATGAATACACAATACAGGAATGTGGGAAGGAGTGGATTTACTTCACATAAGACAAATGCACTGCAGAAAGTGCAAATTAACACTGCACCAAATACTGCAGGGGCACCTTGTGGGAAGATACATTTGCATCTCAACACTGTTGTAAATAAAAAATATGCCCTTTTCCCTTATGGGGTATCCAAGAGCCCATATAGAGTCCTTACATAGGTTCCCTATTGGTAGGAGAAAATAACAGAGGCCACCCAGAGAATATTGAGAAGCAAAGCAGCTAGTAAGCTTGATCTTTATTAATCTGTTGCAACAGGGTGCTCCCCTCACACGCAGGAGAGGAAGAGGACCTCCAAAAATGCTGTGCAAGGGCTTATAAAGACTTTTGAAATTTCCATCCTCTAGATCAAGACTACCCCCAGAAACATTATGCATACATCACGGAAGGGGTGTAACCTAAGACCACCCCTCAGATACATCCCATCTACATCACAGAAATTTAAATGTTGTTTTTCTCTTGTCCTTGTTTATTTCCTGTCTGGCAGGTTACTTGATTGGATTTCCTTGGGAGCCTGGCCATTCTTTTGTAATGATAAGGCCCACACCCTTATTCAAACACAGATTAAGACAGGATTTGTGAAGAAAGAGACAATGGGGAGACTTTTCCAGTTTGACCTTGCAGAGAAAACATTTGGTCAGTTTAGGAATCAAAATGGTTCCAGGTTGGCCTTCCTGTGTTGATCTATGTATGTGCGGTTATGAACATTGCCATATATCTAAGACCATAAAATTCCTATCACAACACTACATGAAGGGCGAGCATTGTGACTGCAACACTAGTGTGAGTGTGTGTGTGTGTATTTGATATCTGTAGTAAATTCAGGATTTGATACAATTATTGAATAAAAGCATGATGGGAATTGAAACTCCTCTATAATTTTGAGGTGGATTACTACAGCAAACACCCAAAAGATGCATTCCTGTGTAATGGGTGTATTGCAAAGTAGGGGTGGAAGATATATGTTTATCCATGGAAGCTTCCACTGTGCCCTTTGAGCCTCTTCACAGCCCTGACTGGCTGCTGTTTCGTTGCCAGGTGTCCCCCCCACTCCCCCAGATTGGTCACCTTTCTAGGCTACATAATGATGCCACTGTTCCCTGGAAGAAAAAAGCCAAGAAAACCAGTTTGAAAAAAACCCAAAATGGCAACAAAGCACCAGCTAGTCAGGGCTGTGAAGATGCTTTGAACAGATGTGAACAAAGTGAGCAACAGAAGGGTTCCAATAAGGTTTTTGGAAGACCCCCAAACCCCACCTTGTAGTCTTAAAAATGATCAGTTGTTGACGCTTCGTACAGCCAAACTACATGTCCTCATTGAGAGCAGGTTTGGAACTTTCAATCCATAACTTGAAATGGCCAGATCCAAAGTTGCTTTGTATTCAAACAAAGCCAGAGTCTGCATCCACAATGTCTGATTTCCTTTGCCTTTCTGTTATGAAGCCTCTGTTGTTCTGGGAATTGTTTTTAATTACTGTTTATTGTTCTAACTACAGAGGGTTTTGGAAAATGATGAAAATGCAGATGAAGTGAATGAGGAGGAAGAGATGGAGGAAGATATTCCGAAACGAAAGAACAGACCCAGAGGACGGGTAGGTTGCCTCAGCCACATTGGGGGGGGGGAGGGAGGAGGGAGAACACTATTCTGTTGTTTCTATTTATATTGATTGCATAGATAGACAAAGAGCTTAATGATACCGGTGTTATGTGATACGTTTTGTATGGTATGTATAGCATATGTATTGGTATGTATACATTATAAAGTGATGTGATGAACAAGGATTCCTTTGAATCTTTTGTCTTTTCACTCTCTGATTGTGATTTTTAATAAAACTGTAAGAGAAACAAACCTGGGAGGGAGAGGGAATGAATGCACACATGGAGATATTTGTGTGCATAGATGGCACAACTTTTATTATTTGGTGCTTGTTTTAGCTGCCTTTTCAGATGGGCTGCAGTTATATCTTTTCCCTTGGCGGTCTCAGTGCAGGGAAGAGCTGGCTATTGATCAGTGCTCTCTGCATGGGTCTTGCAGCTGGAGGCTCTCAGTAATCAGATCCCCTGGCAAGAAACCCACACAGCATGAAGGCAGGCAGCTCACCTCCCACTCTTCATGCTGTCTGGCTGTTCTGGCCCTCTCTGCTCTCTGCAGTGAACTGCTGGAGGCTCTCAGGACATGAGCAAGCACCAGCCCCTGCAAACCTCCGGTAGCAGACTCACAGCAGGGAGATCTTTACATTAGCCAAATGTTCACAAACTCCTCTATTCTCCTCCATCAATAAGTGGCTTTTACGGGTTGCGGGGTGGGCGGGGGGAGACACCCAGGCCACCTTACAATCTGTTAAATTGTAATGTGCCACAAGCAGAAAGCAGGAGGGAAAGACATTGTGCTTGTGGTAACGGTAGGAAAAGTCCACAAGCTATATTTTCATCTTCCCGTAAAATCTCATTCTTGCACGCGGCTCCTTCTACTCTTGAAATTTCCTCTTTGACCCTTGCCTGCCTGCCTTGCCTCCCTTCACTTTATGCTATGACTACATCTGGCTGCCCTTGGAGCTGACCTATTGCACAGAATGAGGCACACACTACATTTGATGGCAGCAGGCGTGCATCTTTGCAGGCAAGTCTGCCAAATTTGCAGTTAAAATACAGTTGGACGGAGTGCAATTAAAAGGGTCAAAGGGCCTCTCCAAACTGGTGTTTTGTTGCAGAAGTATTCTGCAATTTGTGTTCTTGACACAATCATAGTACAGTAGTGGCGGATTTGTTCTGCGATGCTTCCCCATTATTGCTACCTGGAGCGGCTGTAATGGTGCAAAAATAAGTTAGAACATTTGTGCTATAGAACGTTATGGGGCACGCACTGACTGGAAATGAAGCAGTGGAACTGCCCTCAAACCCTTGCGGGTGCAAGGAATATTGAAAGCTGGACTGTGTGTGACAGCCCTGATAGCATCATGAGCCCAAATCACCAAGAAAGTGCAATAAAAGGTACCGTATTTTTCGCCCTATAGGGCGCACTTTTTCCCCTCCAAAAATGAAGGGGAAATGTGTGTGCGTCCTATGGGGCGAATGCAGGCTTTCGCTGAAGCCTGCAGAGCGAGAGGGGTCGGTGCGCACCGACCCCTTTCGCTCTCCAGGCTTCGCGGACCTCTCCGCAAGCAGCGGGAGTGCTCCCGCTGCTTGCGGAGAGTTGCCAGCATGCCAAAGCCTGCGCGCGCTGAGATCAGCGCGCCCAGGCTTCGCGGACCTCTCCGCAAGCAGCGGGAGCCAGCGCTGGGCTCCCACGGCTTGCAGAGAGCTGCCTGTTTGGGGGCTGGGGTCGGGGGAAGCTCGAGCCTCCCCCGCCCCAGCCCCGCGCCTGGGGGGGAAATAATTTTTTTCCCTTTATTTCCCCCCCAAAACTAGGTGCGCCTTATGGGACGGTGCGTCCTATAGGGCGAAAAATACGGTATGTCTGGAGGGAGCCCAAAGTGGTGTTTTGTGCAGGGAGTACACAACCCTCCCATCACTGGCCTGCACTGGAAATGAGTTCAGCAGGAAGGAAAGTTCCTGGGGGTGGAGGAGAGGCTGGGGGGAGGGAAGCTGCAGGTGGGATCAGACTTATCAATCCTTGTCTACATGCCTGTCTTCACCACCACCACTATACCACTACCACTACTACTGCTACTTTATTTATTTAGATGATGATGATGATGTGTATACCACCCATCCGAAGATCCCAGGGTGGTTCACAACAGAAAAATACAAAATGAGAATACAAAATGTATAATAGAGCAAACCATTAACCCCTCTCCCACAATCACGTTTAAACACATTCACTTTACATATGAATTGGGAAAACCAGCTTTTAAAGATGTGGGTCTGCTGCCATAATGTGTACTGTCATGGACCCAGTTCACGTCCAGCTCAGACTGCCTCTCCATTTAACCCGGCACTGCCTCCTCCTCTGGTTGGCTTGGCTCTCTCTTGGAGATGTCTTTCCCATTGTGAGGGTGGGGGCACAGCACTGCTCCACTGTGCCAGCCCCTCCTGGGATGCAATAGGAAATTGTCCCACACTGCTTATTTTGCACCTGGCTCTGATTGGGGTTCTGAGAAAACACAGAGTAAATTCTGTAGCCCTGAAGACTGCCCACCCCCCACTTTATAGTATGCTGAGTCTGAAGTACAATGCAGAGCCAGTTAAGACACTGAAGCTCTGGTACAATGTTTCCCCAGCAGCCTCTCCCGCTAGGACACATAAAAAACCGAAGGTGGCCATTGTAACAAAGCACCTCATCCTTTTTTCCTAGATCTAGAAGGTATGTTTCTTCTCCACTCATCTGCTTTAAGGACACCGTTGCACTAGATTTCCAGAAGCAATCTAGAGGCCCCTAAATGTATATTTAGGCCCATGTGTTTGGTTGTTTCAGAGCAGCAACGAGGGAATGATAGGCACTGCAACAGAAATAATGCGGAGGAGCTGAGGTGCTGGCCATTCCCAATTTGTGCACGTCCTCCCCTTTCCTGCAGCATGATTTCATTTTTAATCTTGGGCCCCTTCATCTGTCCTTCTGGCAAGCGTCTCTGTTTGGCTCCATCTGAACGCTCCAAGGCTGCTCTGGCGAAGCTTTCCGGCTATGTACATCAATCCCTTGCTGTAGAACGGCAGGAGGCTGAAGGCAGCCATGGATGACTGAATGCCACATGCTGAAGCACTGACAGCAAGCACGTGGCACTCGAGTTTGTGCCTCTGGGGCGGCTGTCTATTTGCCAGCCCCCCTGAGGCCAGCCATGAAATTATGGGAGTGTTGGGAAAGAGAGTTGAAGGCCAAGGATATATGGATTTGCAGACAGTGAGAGGGAGATTTAAAGAACATTGTCGGGCAGAAATAATGGGCAGGACAATAAGGCCTGAAATCACAGAGTGCACATTACACACAACCTGAGAACATGAGCATGCATTTTAGGGGGGAGGAATGTATATTTTGCGCATTGTGTAATGCAGGTTAGGTGTAGCTACCATTCATTATTCAGTGTCCCCAGTGCACCAAGAGCAACCGTTTCTTTTTAAAACAAAAGGAACAAGAAAAGAAATTAGAAATCAACATGCATGAATGTGCTTGGGGCAAATTTTACTGAAAGCTCCAGGTTCAGACATTTTAATTTATGCATGTGCTTCGCTCTCTCCTATTTTAAACAAGGAGACTTTGAAGTGAAAACTTTGTGTGTAATGTAACTGTTGTTATAATTACTGCACTATTAACAATGCTATAACACTTTTGGATGTGTACAAAATGCTTAATAGTGTTCATTTCTTAGAGCATCTCTTTTCAGAGTGTATATCCTTTAAAAATCACATTCCCATTTTCACTTTGTTTCCTCCTGGTAATGAGGATTATATTGTATCCCTTGTGAAGTTTTAAAAAGAGATGGCTTGCATCAACCCCTGCCAGAGCATTGCTCCCCAGCATTGTAGAACAGAGGCGTCAGTCACTTCTCAGCTGTTTGCAGCTGCTGGCTCAATGTACTGGAGTTCAGGGACATGGGCAAGAGGGAGAAAATTAGTCTCAGAGGGCCCTGCTAGTATTGGTGTATTGTGAACAATGGGTTAAATTACACAGCGCTTGGTCTCATGTCTTGAGGAGAAACCCCCCCCCCCAATAATATGGCTGTCCTGAGATAAGGATGCCAGGTGCACTGGGTTACCATAGCAACACTAGCAAGGCCAAGTGTATGACTAGCTGAGTCCTCCCATTGGTTCAGAAAATATGCCTACATGTAGAGATGGTTTTAATAGTCTCTAGGGCATGGGTAGGCAAACTAAGGCCCGAGGGCCGGATCTGGCCCAATCACCTTCTAAATCCGGCACGTGGACAGCCCGGGAATCAGCGTGTTTTTACATGAGTAGAATGTGTTCTTTTATTTAAAATGCATCTCTGGGTTATTTGTGGGGCCTGCCTCATGTTTTTACATGAGCAGAATGTGTCCTTTTACAGTGGACACTCGGGTTGTGAACATGATCTGTGTGGGAGGCACGTTTGAAACCTGCAGCGTTGGCAACCCACAGTGCTGCATCTGTGCACACGTGGGTTGCGATTCAGCACTTCTGTGCATATGCAAAGCACAGAAGATACCTAGAGATACCACTGTAATGTCTGGGTGGTGGCTGTTGCATTAACATCTTGGTTTATTTCTAGGCTCGGGGTTCTGGAGGTGGCAGGCGAAGGAATGATGTTTCTTCTATGGACGACCATGATAAACCTTACGTTTGTGACAGTAAGTAGTGTCCAGACCCTCCACTCTGCTTTCAGTCTGGTGCAGTAATCAAGACATAATTCATTCCTTTCCATAAAATGAAACACATTTCACTGCTTTAGAATTTGCTGAGCTGCCACTCCCATCACTACTTGCTGTTACTGTTTTTTGAGCGAGCGAGTGAGTGAAAATGAAACCCGTGGCAAGAGACCACACCACACCTCACATCCTTCTTTCTCTTAGGCTCAGTTTACCTCTCTGCTTCATTTGCGGCTTTTTATGCCTTGGTATCTATGTCCACCGCATGAGTCACTCTCTTTTCTTTTTGTGGTTCAGATAGGGCCACACTAAATGCTACATGGGAGATGCATGAACAGCCTCCCAGCATTCTTCTTCAAATGAAAAAATAGTTGAGGGAGGCTGCCAGTTTGAGCAGAGGTATGGTGAGGAGGGGAGAAGCAGCTGCTTCACCCACTCCCTCCCAGTTACGTTTTTCTTCTTCTCAAAACTAGTCCCTTGTCTGCATTTCTATAGAGGTAGCCATTTTTCTCTCCCATTGTGAATTGGGGATGATTTTGGGCAGGAGGGGAAAGGGATGAAATAGCTCTTTATCCTCATGCTGCCCCTGTGCTGAAACTACCAGCCTCCTGTGGTTGCTTTCCATTAAAAAAATACACACAAACTCTGCCTGAAAACTGTTATATGCATTGCTCATTTAACACCTAGCTCAACTCTGTGGTTAGAAATAAAAAGTATCACCTGAATACTTAGGTTCTTTACAGGTATGCAATTCCCTTTTCCCAAAACCGTTTTGTTTTTCAGTCCGAAGGCAAAATCTCATGCTGCTCTTTCTCCCTCTCTCACTTGGACAGAACTGTCGTGTACACAGTAGAAACTGAGATACGAAAGCTAGGAGCTAAATGGCACTTTAAACCCAGATTATGGGTGCAACAACAGAATGTCTAGGCACATATTTTTATAACAAGAATACAAAGCTGAAAATGAATGCAGTGCAGCTAAAATATTATGTTCATTTTTTCACATGGTCTAGTCCTTCCCCTAAAGCAATGACCAACCTAGACAGCATCTTAAAAAGTAGAGACATCACCTTGCCAACAAAGGTCCGTATAGTAAAAGCTATGGTTTTCCCAGTAGTGATGTATGGAAGTGAGAGCTGGACCATAAAGAAGGCTGATCGTCGAAGAATTGATGCTTTTGAATTATGGTGCTGGAGGAGACTCTTGAGAGTCCCATGGACTGCAAGAAGATCAAACCTATCCATTCTTAAGGAAATCAGCCCTGAGTGCTCACTGGAAGGACAGATCGTGAAGCTGCGGCTCCAATACTTTGGCTACCTCATGAGAAGAGAAGACTCCCTGGAAAAGACCCTGATGTTGGGAAAGAAGGAGGGCACAAGAAGAAGGGCACGACAGAGGACGAGATAGTGTCTTCGAAGCTACAAACATGAGTCTGACCAAACTGCGGGAGGCAGTGGAAGACAGAAGTGCCTGGCGTGCTCTGGTCCATGGGGTCACGAAGAGTCGGACACGACTAAACGACTAAACAACAACAAAGTCCTTCCCCTGCTTACCCCTCTAATATTCTCAAGAGGGTCTCTTTTCCAGTCTTCAGGGAGTAGCTGGAAGTGGGGAGGCAGAAAAAGGTCCTCCTTTGCTTCTACTCTGCAGTTTTAATCTGAAATCTTAGGTGCAGTACTGTGCCCAGAGCTCATAAACTGCTCGCGCTAATGAAATCCCCTGTCGCAAAATGTGCCTAGAACAATGGGAGTTTCGAACACTGCGTGCACAATACGTGACGGAGCCCTGCTTGGGTGCTCAGTTGTATCAATCCCTCCCTCTTTTCTATGACAGACGCGGCAGAGAATGTAATTGAAATAAGCCACTCAGAATGAACTTGCTTTTTGTAAGAGTTCCTGTTTCCATTACTGCCATTCTAAGGCTCCGTTCATTGGCTTTTTATTGGCGCTACTGTATTGTAATTGAGGACTTTCTTCCACCAATTTAGAAGGCACCTTAAGCACCACACATTTAACCCAATGAAGTCCCAACCTGGTATCTTGTGTCGTAAGAGCTGTTTTTGAATAAACCAATATAGAATTCAGTCTACGGAAGTGCCTTTTATATGAATGCTTCCCTAACCTACCATGTGGTGTGACTGTTGCTCAAGGGGCTGGCCAACTAGAAAAGGAAAGGACAGAAAGGTGAACAAAGAGCAAAGCGCTATTTAATTCAGGTTCCTAGATGTGCCCGATAACAAGATTGCTATAAGCTGGAATGGTGGTGGGAGACTGGGAGCCGACTTTTTATTTTTTTATTTTTGTTATAACTGGTGAAGAGCCTATCCGTAAGAAGGGTGGTATGCTGTACATTCACTTTTTCCTCTTTCAACCTCTTCACCTCTTGCTCAGTTCAGTCTTTTCTGCCAGTCCTGTTTCCCTTGATAACATTGGCTGAACTGTCCTGATATTACGAGGGGCTTGTAGGTTAGCCTCCTCTGTGTTTCATTTGCTCAGTTGCTCTGATCCTTTGATTTTGGATACTAGGATTCAGTGCTTTTTTCTGGGAGTACTCAAAGGTACACAGTAGCAACACCATTTTTTTCTCCCAAATGTTAAAAGCGTAGCACTTACTGTAACAACTTTATGTTGAGTCCTGGCACCTTTTCTTTTTCTTTCTTTTTTTTAAAGCACTGCTAGGATCCATGATAAAGTTTTAAAAATTAAACTTCAAAAAAATGTTGTTTGGAACTAAGGATAGGTTGGGTGAATGCTAACATAAAACTAGACTAAACTCACCTCTGCAATTTACTTGCTTGGTTCGGTCTCCTCTTCCTGCCCTGTTTCCATTGATAACATTGGTGGAATTGTCCTGATATTACAGGGGGATTGTGAATGTAAGTCTCCTCTGGCTTTCATTGGCTTAGTTGCTCTAATGTTATAGAAAACTTGGGCTGATCAATGGCAATCTCCTTTACTGAAGCTGAGAAGGAAGGAAGGGTGAATGAATCCATATAATTAACAATAAATGAGGGCCTGCGTGGAAACAGATGTGAGATGGCACCATAGCTGGTTTGAATTTCTACCCTAAACTCAGCTTTCCTTTGTGGAAAATCTTCAGTTAGTGAAACATGCAGATACATTCCAAAGTTTATGCCAAGATGAGAAAACTGAACGAATGTGGCCCAGATCAGCATACTTTGTTGGAAGTGATTGTTCTGTGTGATACTGTGGAATCATTGTTTAATGCTTGTTACCTCCATTTTCCTCCAACCACACCACAATAAAATTCCAAATATATTTTTATTCCACAGTTCTTACCATATTCTCAGCCAGCACCTGAAGTTTGTTCTTTTCCTTTTCACTCAGCAATTCCTTAGCAATAAGGAATGTTCTTAGCTTGTTGTTTCCTGGCATTTAATGCTCCTGCTACTTCCGTTTGTGGAAAAAATTGCTCTAGGAACTCACATTGATTAGCAAAGTCCATCTATCCAAATCACTGATCAATTGACAGTCCGTGGGCAGCATCCAACCCTCCCCTCAATTTCTGGTGCCCGTTCCCTGAGAGCTTGCTTAAAGGGCACCTGTTCCATCAGGTGGGAAACCAGGGCTGCAAAGGAACAATTGCTCTCAATATTTCCTTTGCAGCCCCAATGTGCATTTGGCACTGTATGCAAGGCCCCCTGCTTTTGGCAGTGATAGGATCCATTCGGAAGCTAGGGCTGCAGAGATAAAATTGGGAGGACACTCTGAGGCTCTGGATTCCTCCATAGCAGCTTTGCTTACGCTGTGGCTGATGTCATATGACATCAGGTAAGTAACAGGTGTGTGTGGCCAGCTGAAAACAGCCTTGTGGTCTGGACTGCAAGGCCTGGCGGGTTTAATTAGCCTTAAGTCAGAGGTTATGCACCCCTGCTTTAGACATTTGTTCTCACTCACTTTAGTTTGAACGAGGTGGCTGTTAAATGAAGCTGAAGCCTGAAAAACTACTGAGCTCTGCAGACTAGGTATTGTCCCTGACAACTGTCCTAATAGCTTACTCTCAGCACACATGTGAGGTTTCTGATAATAGTCTTATATAAATAAGAAAGGTAATATTAATTATACATTCAATACCTGACAGTTGCTTGACTGTAATAGTCTTATATAAATAAGAAAGCTAGTATTAATTATACGTTCTACACCTGTCAAATGGGACAGTGTGTATGATATGTATCAACATTCATGTTTTAAATATGTCTAAGTATTGCTTTGATCATTGCCCCTTACCATCCAGACCACTCATTTTTTATTTCTTTAAAAGAATAGCTGGGCTAAGATAGCTGCACCTCATCAGAATCTTTTTAAAAAAGATGTTCTATTCTTTTCCTAATTCTGCCATAATCCAGTATTTCTTAGACCTCTAATTAAATGTCTTAATTTAGAAACATTCTGATATATTCTCAAGCTTATTGACAATATTCTCAGGACGTCTAGGGTAATAATCTTTCAAAATAATTCCTGCACAGTTTTGTGCATCCCTCCCAATGTTGCTGCTTGGTAGTTAAAACAGCTGGTTGTGTAAACAAAGAATGATGCTTTTCATTGACCTTATTCATCATGTCTTCATTTCCACATGGTGTTGACTTGCTAACATTTATTCCTGTAAGATATAGTACAACCTGACTCATTTAGTTTAAGAGGCAGGAACTGTAATGAGTTTTAAAGGCCTGCTAAAAACCCACTTGCTTAGACAGGCTTATTATTACAATTAAGCAGTATATAATTTTTATGAAATAAATAAAGTGTGCACTGGTCAGTTTTATTGTTGTGAGGTTTTTTAATTGTATATATATATGTATTATAGTTGTGATTTTATAGTATATCTTATGCGAACTGCTTAGAGAGTGGTATATTAAGTGCTATATAAGTAGCACTACTAAATAATGAAAGCAACAACTACAACTTATTGTTAGTGCCAAAGCTGCAATTTGCATGCCACCAGAGCTGCATTCAATTTGAGTTAATAGATAGTTTGCAGCATTGTAATTTCAGCTTGTTTGCCATAACCAGGATGGTTTTCCTCCAGGGCCTCAGCTCTCTCACTCAAGCCAGTTTCCATTGAGGAATAAATAGGATGACATGACATCCAATGTTAGTTATAAAACAGGTCCATTAAAATCAATGGTCTCAAATTCATTGATTATGAAGGGTCTACACACATTACGTATGTGAGAAAGAGAAAGAAGAGAGAAAGAGAGAGAGGAAAAAAACATTATCCACAGAGATGGCCTAAAAAGATTATAAGTACATGAACAAATATAATATAATTTCTAATATAAGCACAGATCATTTGTGTTCATAATAAGCTATTTTAACCTTTCTACATGCTTTAGTCTCTTCAATGGAAAACTGATAATAACTTGTTATTAATGCTCACAAGCTAATACCCAGAAAGCAGTTTCTAATGGAAAAATATTTAAAATTGATAAAGACTATCAGCTTCAGCAGGGCATTTTTCCCTGGGAATTTTCTCGTTAACATGAATTCTGAGGCATCTGATCCCTAAATGCGGGCAGCTCACTGTCCCTAGTCTGAAGGAGAGCTACCACAGCATGGCACTCAGCTGTGACCTTAACCGTGCAGCATCTAAATTTAAACTGAGACTGTATTCACACATAGATCATTCCATTTCCTCAATGTTCCCTTAACTGTTACTTTCCGAATTATAGTTGAGCTTTCACACGACGTAAACGCCACTTCTGGAAAACCAGTAGAGGATGGTGCATGTTTAAACGCTCATTTGCATGTTAGTTGGTTGCAGAAAAAAATCTGTTTGCAGTAAAGGGATGGAATTTGGAGCAGTATACAGTTCTTTCCTGCTGTTTGCACAGGGGAATCATGGGGGAACAGATGCCTGCATGAGCAGAAGGGGTGTGAGCATAGAAATATTGTCCAATGACGTTTGTTGCTGTGTCACACTGCACCCACTGGTTTGAATGAAATTTAGCATGGTATGCTGGTATATTGGTCAAAAAGCCATAGTTCCATAGCACGACAGGTACTGTGGTGTGAAAGGAATGTTAGAAAATGGGATGGAAGTGCTATTATTATAATCCGGAAAACTAATGCAATATTCCCCACATCTGAATACATCCTGAGATGCCTTTGGGGCAGATTCTTACTCTACATTTCATTTATTCAGCTATGCACTGTCCAGTGGAAAACACGTTTTCCTCAGACTTTCAGTCCATGTCTGGTTGCCTCTTCTGAGTGTTTTAAAAGAAATATTTTACTTCAAACCTGACTGGAGGGACAGGTATTTTGTATGTGGGTATTTAGCTCTCCGTGAAGAGCTATCCCTCTGGTGTTATGAAATAGAAATAAGCGTCTATTTGTCTGGGAAAGGCAGCAGCAGTGAAGAAATACTTAAGGCCACTTTAGTTGTTACTGATGTATCATCCTCTGTCTTCTGCTCTTTGTGTTTTCTCTGTTCACAGTCTGTGGAAAGCGCTACAAGAACAGGCCAGGATTGAGCTACCATTATGCTCACACCCACCTTGCTAGTGAGGAGGGGGATGATGCTCAAGAGCAGGAGACACGCTCCCCACCTGTCCACAGAAATGAAAATCACAAACGTGAGTAGAATATACATTCCCCTCCTCTTTCTGCCCACCCCCTCCTTTGTGGAATGCTCCAAATCCACCATCTATTCTTCCTGGGCTACCTTCATCCTTGCATTTCAGCAGTGGCCACAATTACTTTGCTCCTCTGTGAATTATTGGGACCTGGGCTTTTAGAGGAGCTAATCAACTGCAGCTTTCCCAGGTGCTGAGCTCAGCTAGTCAAAAAATTCAGCTCCAAACCTCACATTAACTCTGTAGCAGGGCACTTTCCATCACTGCTCCCATGGGGCGAACATGTCGAAGGAAGACAAGCGAAAGGGGGGAACCCAATCTGCCCATTGTCAAGCCGTTTCACTGTGGTTTAGCTCTGAGAACAAGAAAACACACTTTTTTATTATCTTCTATCTTTGTCTCTTTTCTTCTTGTTATTGTACAAAATTCACTGCACGTTTCCAGTGTCTTTCTTATGTGACACATGATATGATCTCCATAAATATCAAGGGAGCAAGTCGGACGCAAGGGCCTAGGCCTAGATCTGATAATATTTTCTGCTCCAGAAAGCCTCTGGATGTTTCAAAAGGTAATGATGTCCCCCTCTCAACTCTTATTTGAAAGTCCTAAGACTGGTTATTGAGGGGATGCTGATTCTACTGCTGAACGAAAAGCCCGGAGACACTTAATCTCTACCGTGCTTTTAGACATATTGAGAGTCTTTTTTTTATTTTAAGTGTTGTATAGCTCTTATATGAAGAAAGGCTATAGTAGAATTTATTATAACTGGGGTGAAGTTGTACCGACAGTAACATAAAATATTTGCTAGGATCAAACTATTATTAATGCTACAAATAAATTTGGAAGTAACAAAGTGTATTCCTCTTCATAGCAGGATAAACTACCATAGCTTCTTACCAAGTTAAGGTTAGTAAGCCTCTCTTGAAGCATTAGTCACTAGTTTCTTCCTAGAGGCAGTGTGCTAAACTAGATTAGGTGACTGTTGAATTATATTTAATTGTAGGAATATAAGACGAAGCTGATGGACTGAACCAGGCAGTCAGTCTTGGCTTTCTTTTTTTTCTTTTAAAGCAGCAATTGATTGATTGATTGATTGATTGATTGGAATATCAAAATATAGTTACCCTGAGCACCTTAAAGCAAACTACAAATATTCTCAAGGTGCCCTTTCAAATGTGCAATTCAGTTTGTCAAATAACTAAATGAGATTGTTCAGTTGTTCTTTTTAATAATTATCATTCATTTGCAACCATATCAATTCCCTGAATTCATTGCATGTATCCTTCAAGAGGCTTGCATAGTAGTAGCCCATCCATTTAAACAGAGACCCCTGTGCCTTATCCAGTACGGGGGGGGGGGAATACTATCCCCATATTTAGCATACAACTCATTCTCCTATCTCTTATCATAAAATAATAATAATAATAATAAATTTTATTTATATCCCGCCCTCCCCAGCCGAAGCCGGGCTCAGGGCGGCTAACAACAATAAAATAGTACAACATTCTAAAATATGTCATTTTCAAAGTTATCAACACTGCTAGGATTTCACACCTCACTGTGTTTCTGCTAGTCTTCATACTTGATCTATTTGAATTCTTGTGGCTATCAACAAATGGCAAACCATTTTACTGTGGTAGGACCTAAACCAATGGATTCAAGTTACAAGGGAGGAAATTCCAACTAAACATCAAGAATAACTTTCCAACAGCAAGAGCTGTTAAGAGAGTGTAGTCTCCCTCGGGAGGTTATGGACTCTCCTTCATTGGAAGTTTTTAAGCAGAGGTTGGCATGTATGATCTAGCTGAGATTCATTGTTTCATTTAATGCAGTGAGATTTTGATTTTAATTACCACAAGCTCTAGCGGTAGTAGTTATTTGTGTGCATGTTTATCCTTCTTTTATGTCCATCTTCCACCTTTCTGGTCTGTGATTAAAAACATTTCACAAATTGTTCCAGGGATGGGGAAGGAAGATGCTAATGTCAACACAGCTGACATTGGGTTTTCCCCAACGTACAGAACCACCACCCTTAAGCCTGCTCCAGGAAATTAAGTCAAGTTGTTTATCCCCTCTGTTAAATTCTCAAGCGATGGGGATTGCTGAGCATCAAGGGTGCTACCAGACTCATTAGAAACTGATCGTGTTCCTCCTTTTGTCAGTGGCGTAGCGTGGGTTGTCAGCACCCAGGGCAAGGCAAGTAATTTGTGCCCCCTAACCCGTGGATTTGCGCCCCCTAACCCATGGATTTGCGCCCCCTAACCCTAACCCCCAGATGTTGCGCCCGGTGCGGCCGGCCCCCCCTGCACCCCCCACGCTACGCCACTGCCTTTTGTGTCTTCCGTCATACTGTGAGCCACAGCACAGTAAACAACACAAACACACTCAAGTCTATACAACTATGTAGCAGGGGCATTTCAGGCTAGCCCTGCACCATAATTCCATGTGGCATTATGCATGCTGTTGGCAGGATGGCTCTGAGGGAAGCTGCTTGTCTTTCACCCTTCCTCACCCTTAGGCTAGGCAGTGGCTTAAAGCCATATTAATTCCTTTAACATTTGTTAATCGCTCTGAGATTTAGGTGCTTAAGAGGGAAGTTTCCCCACCCCCCTTTTCAAATGCTACTCACAGTAGGAAGAGTAGTACCAGAAGTAACACAGAAATCCTCGTAGGCATTTTCTGCTGAGAGGGGAGCCCTGACTGCTCAGTGATACCCCCCTTGCGTTGCAGGATGCGGCAGGATCAGGGTGGAGTGGGCTTTGCAAACCTCCCCACACTACCCCCTGTCACTGCTGCTGATGAAAACGAGAGAAATAAGCTTGTGGTATTTTTGGTCAGGTGTAAAGGTGGAGGTTTCACAGGGGGTGGCAGGTAGGTGGAGCTGGTGAGTGAAGCAAGCAACAGTGAGCAATTATTATTATCGTCGTCATCATCATCCCACTCTAGGTGGCTTCCTGCACATATAAAAACATAATAAAACAGAGTCCAAGCTACTTATATATACAAACACACACAGTCTTTTAACCATCCTACTTCCAAATGTTTTAGGGCTTTAACAGTGAGATCTAGGACTTTCAGTTGGACTCAAAACTGGTCCGGCAGTTGATAAAGTAGAATAACATACTCCAAAAGACCAGCTGCTGCATGCTGTCCCATCTGAAGTGTCCATGTCCTCTTTACAAGAAATGAGACAAGCCAAATGACAGCTTGTTGCCTTTGAAGGGTAGCCTGTCACAGTGCACAGACTTGCAATGGGGGCAGTTAAACACCATAGCGAGCCATATCCCATAGACCAGCAGGGTGGCATAGCTCACCTGCTTTATGAAAGCCAAGCGCCTGTCTTTTGCCTACCCTGCTTTCATCCTTTCAGTGATTTGCACTTTTCCAGCAGGAACATGGCCATTCAGGCCATTCGGGCTGCTGCTATCCCTCTTCATGGTCTCTGTTCACACAGCCTTTGCCTTGAGCCCAGCTGCCCACAGCACTTAGGTGCACCATGCCACCCCCTGTCACAAGTCCCTTCCTATTTTCCATCACCTCTAGCTCCTTATCTCTTCCTTCCTTCCCCTTACATGCTGTATCTGCTGGCTCTAAGCACACTCAACTCACGCTCAACTTTTAACCCTTTCTTAGCTTCTTGAATTGCCTGTGGCTGTGTTAACCACAGCCCCCTTTCCTCTACCTTGAGCTTTCCTTCCAGGTCTTGCTCTTCCTCTGGACCCCACTTCTGGCTGGCTCTATCCACTCATGACCCACATATCCCCATAAGAAGATGCCTGAGGAGGGCCCCTTCACCGGGTGTAGTGGCAGGGTTGGCTCTGAGGTTGATTTTGATGGCTTCTGCAGCTCCTTCAAAAGCCTTCTGTTCTTGGCCCAGTTCTGATAAACTTAGCTTTCATGTGAGATGGGAGGACTGAGTCTGCCCTCCCTGTTCACAATGAAAGCATTTCTCACTTGCTGTTTATGCATGAGCATCTCACCGGCAAAGGACCTATATGCAAAAAAATCCAACTTGTATCGGCTTAAACCAAATTATTTGCAACTACAGATGTTAAATATTTTGTGCAGAGCTCCTACACCTATTGGATACCCATACCTGGATATCTGGCAGGCCTAGAGGTGTTCATGGTGGGTTGCGTCAGCAGCCACAATCTGCTCTCCCACCTTATGCAGCAGGAAATTTATTAGAACTGGTAAAAAGTATTACAGTGGTACCTCGGGTTACATACGCTTCAGGTTACATACGCTTCAGGTTAGAGACTCCGCTAACCCAGAAATATTACTTCGGGTTCAGAACTTTGCTTCAGAATGAGAACAGAAATCGTGCAGTGGCAGCACAGCAGCAACAGGAGGCCCCATTAGCTAAAGTGGTGCTTCAGGTTAAGAACAGTTTCAGGTTAAGAACAGACCTCCAGAATGAATTAAGTTCTTAACCCGAGGTACCACTGTATCTGGAAACAGGATTTTACACAGTGCGCTCTTTCAGTCACTCGGACAATCTCCCGCCCCGCTGCAGCCAAAACCTGGCTTCTCTTTGAATGTCTATTTACAGCCTGAAAACCTCTCTTCTTTCACTTATCAGGATTTAATTTATGTTGCCATCCATCTTTCATGGGAATGCTAATTGTTCATATTGCTAATACGTAGTAGTTAAGTGGTGCCTTTGTACGCAGGGAGGAGGCAGGGAAAGCCAGAATGCCAGAGCCGTCTACTCCCTAAGTTGGGTGCGTGTTGTGAATCAGATCTGACAGGTCCACAAGGTCACAAGGTCTGGACTTCAAGAATCCTCTCTGTATGGCTCTTGGGAAGGGAAGTGGGGGGGGGGGTGTTAATCCATATGACTAATCTGCAGCCTTCTGAAATGGCCGGAAAGGCCAAACGCACGGTAAATGGCAGGCCGTGATTATTTCCTTAGCTACATGGGAAAGAAATGCAAGAAGCCCAGTTTAATGAATGCAAAACAAACCCAGAATAGGTTGTGACATGTGGGGTGGTGGAAGATAGATCCTTGCCACAGTACAGGGTTCTTGCTTATTTCCTTCCTCCTAGTTCATCCATGTCTTCTGTTCAAGTATCTCTTCACAGCAGTATCTGTGGTAATAATAAGCTGGTGCGGAATCTGCCAAAATCAGATATAGATTTGCTGCCTGACGTCAGCTGCTGGAAGAAAAACATTCCTTCCTCTTTCTATCCCCCACTCTGGCCACTGTGGATGTCTAAAAAGTATATTTCCCAAGGACTCTGGAGAAAATGTTTGTCAGGACATCCTAATTTGAACTGACTGGCTTCCAAAAGGTCTACTTCATAAAATAACAGAGTCCAAAATGGGATGTTAAGTTTGCCCCATCTATACCATCCTTCAGGTTCTTTGGATGCTAAAACCAGGGATTAGGCCTGGTTTTGGCACAGAAACTGTCTTCATCACCCTGTATGATTACCTCTGTTGGGAGAGAGACAGGGGAAATGTGTCCCTGTTAATTCTCCTCAACCTCGCAGCTGTTTTCGATACAATTGACCATGGTATCCTTCTGGAGGGATGAGTGGCAACACTTTGCGGTGGTTCTGGTCCTACTTGAATGGTTGTTTCCAGAGGGTGATTCTTGGGGAGTGCTCTTTGGTCCCATGGAGCTTTCAATGTAGGGTTCCTCAGGGTTCAGTTTATCTCCTATGCTGCTTAACATCTACATGAAACTGCTGAGTGGGGTTATCCAGAGTTTTGGAGTACTTTGTCAGCAATATGCTGATGTCACCCAGCTCTCCTTCTCCTTTACTTCTTCAGGTGTGGCAGTGTAGGTGCTGGACTGCTGTCTTGCCTTGGTAATGGACTGGATGAGAGTCAACAAAGTGAAGCTCAATCCAGATAAGACTGAGATAAGCACTAGTGGGTGCTTCTCTGGACCAGATGGGTGGGAGGTTGCCTGCTCTTGATTGTGCTACATTCCCTCTGAAGGAGCAGGCATGTAGCTTGAGGGTACTTTTGGATTCTTTGCTGTTGCTTGAGGCTCAAGTGGCCTCAGTGGTACAGAATGCCTTTCATCAGATTCAGCTGCTGGCCCAGCTGTGCCTCTGTCTGGACAGGAATAGCCCAACTTCTGTGTCTAACCTCACGAGAGGTTAGATTACTGCAACATGTTATATGTAGGGCTGCCTCTGAAGACTGTTCAGAAACTTCAGCTGGTGCATAATTCATTGGCCAGGTTGCTCACTGGGGCAATATGGTCTGAGCATATTACACTGATCCTGGCCCGACTGAACTGACTGCCAATTATTTTCTGGGCCCAATTAAAAGTCCTGTTTTTTACTTATAAAGCCTTAAACAGCTCAGGACCACAGTACCTCAAGGACCGCCTCTCCCCATATGAACCCACCCAGACCCTGCAATCATCTGAAGCCCTTCTTCTTATGCCTCCTCCACAAGAGGTCCAGAGGGCAGCAACACAAGACCAGTCTTTAAATCAGCCTTTCCACTTCAAGAAATGGAGACAGCATGCTATTTTTGGCGTGTATAATATTTTTCATAAAAGTTTTTGCAAGGGTCTACAAAATAGTGAGAGTGTGACTATTCATACTGCATAGTCATAGATAGCTCCAACAATGCTAACTGCACCTGGTTTATGCCCTACTTTCTACTACTGTACTCTGGTTTTAAATATATTTATCCATTGTCATATTAGCAGCATTCTGTGCTTAATGCTACTGCCATCCCAACTGTTCATGGTAATATGCAGCATCTGAATCCACACGCCGTGCTGAAGAGTATGGCTAGCATATAGGACTCTCCTGCTAATAGAAGCTAGACACGTTTCCGCATTGTGGAACTCAAGACCATAAAGTCCAAATAAGAATTCCAGTAGGCCTGGGAATGCCTCATTTTACCCCACATACTTGGCATGGAATTTTTAATCACTCCACGTACAGGGAAAAGGGCAGCTATAGCTGTTATTCTTTTTTTGTTTCTCAGTCCTATCATCCATTGTGCTCATTCGCCCCCAGTGGGACAAGCAGGTCTTCAAGTCTGCCATGCAAAAGTTAGTGCAGATGAGTAAAATGGGGGGGGGGGCACACACACCTGAGAACAGCCATGTATTTTCTGGTGATGCATCAGAAACTTTCTGTTCTTATCTGTAGTGTCAGGGGGGGGGGGATGAGAACCCTACTGGAAGCCATCTTGTAAATTACCTTGCATTGTGGTTGATTTGGACCAGGACAGATTAAAATAAAATAAAATTGGAACCTCTCCGCTCATCAGCTGATGTCAGTTTTAGATCTGAAGCATAATTTGAGACCTAGTCTCCAGAAATGGAAAACAAAATGATGCCTTTATCCCACTGAATCCCAAGCTACCCCCCATTTCCCATGCAAAATCTCCGTTGAAACTTCTTAACTTTTATTTTCATCTAAGCAGGAGGCTATGGATGAATAAATAAATCAAGACAGCTTCTCAGTGGGAGAGAAACTATTTGTTCCTCACACCAAGCACCAGCTATTTGGAATGCTGCATGAGGGACCTCTCTCTCCCCCCCCACCCCCAGTGGTATTTTCTCCTTGGTCAATGGCAGGAAGTATATTTGAATGCAAAGAGTGTTTTCCCTTGCCTTCCTTGAGGAGGATGACAGCAGTGTCTTTTCACTGAACACAGTATCACGTTATTGTTATGATTATTTACATTTTTATCCCACCTTCAGTCCATTTACCCCTCCTTCTGCTGGATGTTAAGGAAAGAGGAATACATATGTTGTTCTGAGGCAAAATATTCCTGAAGGTGACCTGTTTTATGTGTAGACCAGGTCTTCTAGACGGATCCCATAAACTGCACACTTTCCCTTCTACATTTGCTGGAAGGACAACGCTGACCTTTGCACCAAGAGAAGCTTCCCTTGTGAACTGAGGTGATTGCAAATCAGCTGGAGTGGAGGGGATAATCAGAGCAATTTCCAAGCCATTTGTGAAATCAGGCCACTACCAAGACTTACATCTTGAGCCAATGTCCTTAAAAACAGCAGCAGCAGAGAAATGCAATGTTGGAAGCATCTGGGGGTGGGGGTGGGGGGGGAAGGCTCCTTTCGAATGAATACGAAATGTCTTAAGTTTTGTGTAAGCTGCATCTGGATTGTCCGTCAGCACTCTGACCGATTTATTCTATGTCTTGTTTCAGTCCACACCTTTATTGTGTGCAAAGAATAAAAAAATAAAATAAATGTAATGGTCTGTGCAATGGACCATTCCCTTTGAAACCCACCCGCAATGACTTTCTCCATTTCTCATTAAATGTTGGGAATAAGCCAGCCGGAGGTGGACATGTCTCCAGCAGGGATTCAATCTCTCATTCTGTTAGCGCAAGGCGCTTCCAAGAAGCTTGTCTCCTCTCTGCCGTTCCTGCTGCTCTTCCTTTCCCATTTATTAGCTGATGCAAATCTGTGGCTTCTTCTTTTTTTTTAATTTCTCATTTCTTGAATCCCACCTATTCCTTGCAAACTTGCTTTTGAACGGGAAAACAAGAGGCCACAAATCAGCTCTTTACACTTGAGAGATAGGGTAATAACAGGTGGCAAGACTAGAGGCAGCAGGAGCCTGGGATTCTGGTTGTCATGGAAACATGTCAGACCTGCAGAGAGATGAGCTCTGTCAGCAGTGGGGGGGGGGGGGGGGAGAGCAGCTCAGTGCCACTTACCCTATAGGTTCAGACTGTATGTCAGCCACCCCTCCGAGGGATGAAGGCTTGGAAATATGTGGAAACAGGGAAGCCAAATTCTGAACACAAGATTTGAACTGCAAAGAAGAGGGCTCAAGGGCACAGGACAGAGAAGCTCTCAGCCTAGGCCAAAGAGCTTTTGTTTTCTCATAACTAAATGCAGGGGCTTCATTCTCCCCACTCTGCTTTTTTGACCTGAGGTGCCAGCACAAAGGACTATAGTGGCCTATAAGACGCAGAATAAGCAGATAACAAAGGTCTCATGCAGCCCATTGTATTATATTGTTATCCTTAATTGTTTTAAATAGCACTTTTATTTAACGTGAGTCAAGTGCTTGGCGATATTTATTATTATTTGCAAGCCTTCCTGGCACTGGTGGTAGATTTCCTGATTTGGGATGTGAATTGTCTTCTAGAGTAGTGTCATAAAGCTTAATTTAGAGTAAAAAAATAACTCCAGTTTAAATCAGTGCTGGCCTCCCTGCGCACACCTCCCCCTTTGGTGGAGTTACAATATTTGCATCAAGAGGTTCAGCCATTAACACAGTCTCTGATGAACCTCTGCCACCAGGCAAAGACATTTTTATTTAGACAGGCCAGGCTGACTTGCCTGTTGTAATTGGTTTTAACATGTCACCTTTAATCATTTTAAATGATAATTTATCTGCCTTGCTTTCATTTTGGGCTGTATATTTAATTACTATTTTATGTTTTACTAGTAGTATTTACATTATTGTTGTTTGCCATGTTGGGAGCACCTTTTTGGTGGAAAGGCGGGATGCAAATAAAACTGGTGATAGCACTAGAAAATATGTGGGGGCTGGGAAGAAGGTTCTGAAAGACAATCTCCACATTATTTAATTTTTTAAAAATATTGATGTATACTTCTGAGCAGAAGTTAAATTAAAACAGCACAAAATTATATCTGCACAAGACCTCACTGGAATATCCTAACTGGGACACTGGGCCATAAGGTTTCAAACTTTAGCCCTGAGGTCCAGCCTTAGTCACCATTGGCGACATTTCCAGCATTAATGAGGTTCCAAGTACAAGTAACCCTTCCCTGCCATCTCAAAATTTATCCAGCAGGCACATCAGTGTGTGCAGTGGGACTGGCAGAGATTGCCCTTCTCTCCCTTTACTTGTGAATGTGGTCTTATGAAAATTCCTTAAGTATGCTTAAAATTGCAGTTTAAGAGTTAGTAAAAGGAGAAGATTAAACACCCAGGATTGTAAAGCTAGTTGTCTACAAGATTCTCAGGAGCACTTAGAAATGTGAAGTGTTCTCAAAATTATTGAGGTATTGCTTAACACACTTGGATGCCCCTAAAACTTGCTTAGCGGTAATATGGAACGCCATTGGCTTTTGCTCTCTGACTTAAAATAAAATGGGTTGGATCCAAATGTTCAGTTGAACTTAGGTTGCGTTGAAACATATTGGACAAGTTAGTCGTAACTCAAGTCTCTTTGATTTCAATGAGAACTAAGTTGAATTAATTTAAGATGCTTCCAGACTCAGAGGTGATGGGTTAATTTGCAAGGGTTGTTGAGATATTGCAAATGGGATGTTGGCAACAGGTGGGAATTGTGTTCACTTATTGGATCCCCCCCCCCGCCCGTGAAAAGGTAAATCCAGATTACCAGGGGTCTGGGGGACACGGGATGGCATTTTAATGTCAATGATCTTGTGCGATCGCTGCAAAAAACCGAAAAGCAACCTTATGTGCATGAGGCACACTAATCTCACAATAAATACTCACCAGGAATTGCTTGTGGTCTGATCCAGTCAATTTAATTTTCAGCCATAGAGCACACGAGTCATGGGGCACCCAGATACATGCACTGGGCAGTTTGAACTAGCTTTATTCCAGTTATTCTCTTTGTCAAATGTATTGTTCAAATCCATGTAGAGAAAAGAGTGAAAGTTGCATACTGCATGTCTCCTGGTTTAAGCAAGAATGTTTCTTACCTGCAGCCCAGAAAGGACCAGATGGGGCCATCATTTCCAATAACTACTGTGATTTCTGCCTTGGAGGATCTAACATGAATAAAAAAAGCGGACGACCAGAGGAACTTGTCTCATGTTCAGACTGTGGGCGATCTGGTAGGTGATTCCTTATTGTAACTTCCTGTGAGTGACTGACATGTGTAAATTCCTTTTTCTCATACTTAGGAATTGTGGATTTATTGTTATATTTTCTTGTACAACTGGAGTTGGTTAGACACGTAGTTTTGGGTGGGCATCTTAAAAACCATATATACAGATGAGATTTGTTCCCATTCAACTTGGATAATTATTTCCACTGTGCTCTCCTCTGTCTCTGTTTCTCTGTCTCTCTTACACGCACAAGCATACACACAATATTGCATAAGACTGAGGATGTGTGTCAAACATTGTTCTTTGCAGTGTAATACTACTGAAGAGGGTTTTGTTTTTTTTAAAAAAATGCTTTTAATCTATGTGCGTCTGTTTTAATATAAATTGTGATCCTTTTATCATTATCATCTTGAGATTTGTCCAGCTCAGTTGTTGAGTTTGGGGATTGTATGGATGTTTTCATTCTACTTGGGGCGTTGTTTTTAACAAGGAAAAAAGGAGTTTTTAACAATGTTTATTCCATTTTAAACTTGTTTCTATTTTTTTTTTAGGGATTTGGGGGAATATAAACCCATGGGTTAAAATCATAAGGTTCAATCCAGTTAGTTCTTATGCACATGATTATGTGCATGCAGCCCTTTTCTGCGCAGGTTTTCACACATGTAGGGTTGCTGACTGATGGTGTGTGTTGGTGAAAGGAAACTCCCATGCACATAAGAGAGGTTGGGAGGATGTGGTGGGCATCTGTATAGTGTCTATAGTAACAAAAATCCTTGGAATTTGAAATCTGCTGCATTGATTCTGCTCCTGACATTAATTACATGGTAGGATAATCTACTTTTTGTTGTCCAAATAACGCAGAAACTTCTTCTAAAAACCAGTAGTCAACTTTTTATCAAAACCGGTGGGTCACAAAAACTGTCCCTACGTCTTCCAAACTCTGCTGGTGACAGCAGAATGCTATTTTGTGCTTTACAGAGAGTAAACAAAGCACAACAGATTTATGCTGCAATCCTGTACCCACTTTCCTGGGCCCTAGTGGAGAGCAAGGGGAATTTTTAGCCCCCCCTCTGACCTGTCCCATATTTTGCCCGACCTATCCTTTATTTTAACCCGACCAAAGGTGGCAAACCTAGGCCCGTTCTGCATACATTTAAACATTACCGGTATATTGAATTACAAATACACACATACAACTGCTAGCTGAGGATAAGACTCCATGCTTATAATCAAGGAGGTCATTTATAGCACCAGCCCTACCATTAGGCTGAGTAAAGTGGCTGCCATAGGTAGCTGATTTTGAGTGTCATGAAATGGCAGAAAATTCTTGGTTATTTTCAGTGCTTTTCCCCCTGGAAAAACGGTATCAGTACTCCAAAGCTTCACCCTCCCCAAGGGCAACATGAGGCTGAGCCTCCATAGTACAACTGAACCAGTGCTTACTGCCAGAAAAAAAGCATTGGTTGTTTTATTTGACATTGTTGTACTTTCCTGGGACAGGAAGATGCAGCTGCAGGATTTTCTGCCTTAGGTGCCAAAATAACTTGACTGGCCTGAGGTATTGTGTACCTTGACTTGCAGTGTAGGGGGCAGTTGCTTCTCTGCCTCAGGCATCACAATAATTTGGGCCAGCCTTGTAAAACATTAAAGCTTATGCCACAATAAATCTGTTAGTCTTTCAGATGTTTTCCTAGGATCTGCTAGGAATATGCTTACCATTGGGGTGAGTCAGTTAAAGTTGGATCCAAGTCTTCTGGGCTGGTTTTTGTTTTTGTAGCCCCTAGCTATACAGTGGTACCTCGGTTTACAAACTTAATCTGTTCCAGAAGTCCATTCTTAAACTGAGGCGCGCTTTCCTTAATGAGGCCTCCCACCATCAGTGCCCTTCCACCGTTTGGATTCTGTTCTTAGACCGAGGTAAAGTTCGCAAACCGGGACACTACTTCCGGTTTTGAGGAGTTTGTAAACTGAATAGTTCGTAAACAGGGCTGTTCTTAAACCGAGGTAACACTGTATTTCCAGCATCCCTAATTTTACATTATAATTTAGATATAAAGCTTTTTCTTTTTGATTCATTTTTCATATTTGCAAACCGCCTGCAGAATGTGACACTTAGACTTTCTAACTATAGAGTCCAGTCTATTAGTATAAGCTACCATTGGGGGAGGGGGAGATGGATACTCCCGTAAATGGAATCCTTTTGCAAAGCAACTATTATTCAGTTTGAATTGTTTACCAGAGTCAGTTATCTGTTACACAGATGTCTGAGTCTGTATACTGCATGCTAGGTACAAGCACATACAGTGGTACCTCGCAAGACGAATGCCTCGTAAGACGAAAAACTCGCAAGACAAAAGAGTTTTTCGTTTTTTGAGTTGCTTCGCAAGACGAATTTCCCTATGGGCTTGCTTCGCAAGACGAAAACGTCTTGCGAGTTTGTTTCCTTTTTCTTAAAACCGTTAATACCCAGGGAATCTGTGCTTCGCAAGACGAAAAATTCTCAAGACAAAAAAACTCGCAGAACGAATTAATTTCGTCTTGCGAGGTACCACTGTACAGTCTGGGTGGCGCATCATTCTTAATTCTAACAAAAACCTTACTCATTTACCAATTGAAGAAACTTCCTTTATATGACAAAAGGAGACAGGTTAACTTCTTTGCCTGTATAGACATAGTAAAATCATTAAGTGTTACTATTTTACATGTATTTTCATCTTTGGGAATATGATTTGTACATCAGAACATTTTCTGATATTTGTACATCAGAATAGTTGCTTGATATCTACTTCCTTCATCTATTTGAAGTCATGCTAATTGGAATTACCGAACAAAAAACAATGGGGGTATTGTTGTTTCACTCTCTGAAGATGGATCCAGGAATATAATGTATTCTGAAAATTGTGTCAAAGTTACATATTATATTAGAAACCTTTCTTTCTTTGGATGAAATGCTTTAAAATGTTTAAAATTTGCTTTATCTGCCTTTTTATATATGTACATATATACAAAGAGAAACTTTACTAAGTTGGCAATATGTATTTACTTATTTACTAGTTCTGAAAAAGTTTTCCACTTGGTTTTACAAAAGAACTATACCACTTAGGAGAACAGGTGCAGAAAGATCAGGATGCTTTGGGGTTTTTGTTTTTTTTTTTTGGATTATTACTCTCAAATAATACATTTAGGACAGTTGATGCCAAAATGAAGGCCAGTCATGTTACTCCATACTCTTAATGAATTCCCACTATTACACACAGTATGAGTTATTTTAAAGCTGCTCAAAATAATCACCAAAAAATGTTTTCTGTATGTTTTAAAGAGAGGAAAACAATATTAACCCTTTTGCTGCCTTAGTTTATGGGCAACTGTGATGGTTGTTTTGCTTTTTACTCTTTCAAATGCAATTCAGTTTATACTTTCCTTGTTGCTCCTGCTGCTGTTCTACTGCTCTGTTATCAACCTGAACCCCACTTTAGATATATACAGACACACACACACACATTATATATATTTATATGGCTGGGAGATCTCTTTAGTTTGAACTGTTGAATAGTGATAATAAGCGATAATGATGAAATTAATGATGATGCCTGTTGCTTAACCCATGTGCTGATATATTCATCATACATGTCAGCTCATTTGGGAAGAGAAAGCAGGAAGGAAGAGGCAGCGGCGGCAGCAGCAGCAGCAGCAGCACACACTACGGAGGACTTGTTCGGTTCCACATCCGAAAGCGACACCTCAACTTTTCACGGCTTTGAAGAGGATGATTCAGAAGAGCCTCTCTCAAACCAGGGCAGCAGCTCCCCGTCCACAAAGAAAAAGGGCAGCTGCTAAACTAACTAATCACACACAAACTCTATGAGCTACTTCCTGCCCTTTTTGCTACGTTTATTGTGGCTGTTGCATTCCCCACCCCACCCTGTCCCCAGTTAGACCCATTTTCACTTTTGGATGTGTACACTGAAAGCACAACAGTATAATTTTTTTTATAGAAAACTTACCTTCTCTTTTTATTAAAAAAAAAGTTTTGGTTATTTTATATTCATGATCATTCATGGCCCCTTCCTTTCTTTACAACCACTGAAATGTAGACGTCTTTAACAAATAAGTAGTAGAAGGCTAATTTTCTGGACTTTTAATATATATCAGCCAGATACAAAAAATAAAAGTACAGAAGGGTTGGACACCAGGAACCCGCCTCATAGAGTGTTTATATATTTATTTATATATTCTATATATTATTAGAAAAAAAGAGACCTTTTGAGATTAAAAGAGAAAAAAAAGCAATGAAGTCTACTTGATAATCTAACTATACAGAAAGAGAAACTGTGGTATGGATAGTTCCCAGATGGAAAGGAAACTCAATCCCTTGCCAGTGTGACTTTTGCACTGTGAAAAGTTTGCATTTACTGTAGCACACTGGATTTTGTGACTTCCCCCTTCATATTCCTGCTGTCCTCACCTTTAACAGTTTGAAAAATAAAAAGGCAAGGAAGATCAACAAAGAACATAAAACTGAGGAATTTCTTGCCTCCTTATTTTGGACACATTTGTCTTCTGTAAAGAATGCTTCATCTCTCCCCCACCTTGGCATCTTTTTCTAGCCACTGCTTTGTGTTTTACATTTCGCTCCTTTACCTTCTACGTTGTGGAAAGACATTTCCAAGCACAGGGATGGAATACAACCATCAAGTCACAGATTCTGCAAAAATGAAACAAAGGATGTGAACCTTGAAAGAAATGAAAAGGAAAAAAATACCTCACGTTTCTTTTACTTTTTGAAAAACAAAAAAACAAAAACCCATTTAGTCTTATTTTTGATAGCTCCTGTTGAAATAAACCAAAGCAATACTCACTAATCTTCAAAGGGCAGTAGAGAAGACAGAATCTCTCTCATTCCAGCACCATGGAGCTGAGCAGCAGGAGTAAAAGGTATGTTCCAAAATGAAGTATGTTTCATTGTTTGTGAAATGGCTGCACTTTTAAGTTTGTCCCAAACTATTCTGCATTCTTGTTTAAAGAGCACAATGCAGACATACTGGCTAAGTTTGAATGATCATATCAATTTGAAATTGCTTTAATATCCTGGCTTGTTCTGGTTCTGGTAACCATAGTTTCCTGGTTCAGGTGACAGAATAAACTATGATTTATTAGAAGCTTCTTTTCATTGCTCATGCTACAAAGGGAAGAGCAAAGGGGCTGCATGTGTAGGCAAAAGAGTAGTTTATATCTTGGCTAGTAAAGGTGGGATATGATTATCATAACTGGGCCAGCACTCAAGTATGGTTAGCTTAACATTGGTTAAGATCCCCAAAGTGCAGCATAGATAAGCACTATGTTTGCATAGGGACAATAGCATTGTGTTGTGTTGTGTGATGCTTTTAGGTATTTATAGAGTTGGCATTGTGCTGGGACATCTTTAGCTCTGATCTAGACAATTGTAGAGTTCCCGAGAGGAATTCATTTAAAAGCCTGACTTTAAGATAGATGTAAGTTTGAAAAAGTGTCATGGTGTATATATGTATGTGGGGTGTATGTGTGTGTGTGCGATCCATATTTTATATTAATGATTGTTTCCTGTTATTATTCTACGAGGCCATGTTACTGCTTGCTGTCCCCTTATAATAGATCAGTGATACTTTGACTTAACATAGGATGTTCTTCTCTAGGGAGGGCTGGGAAATATTCCTATATGCCAGTCAGTATACACCAGCCTTCCCCAACCTAGTGACTTCCTATGATATACTGCAACTCCCAACAGCCCCAGTCACCATTGCTGATGGGAATTTTAGTGCAAGACTTCTAGAGGGGTCATATTATGGAAGGCAATAACAAACTAAATGGGCCAAGGGTCTGACTCTGTGCTTCTACGGCCTTTAATTCATAATAGGATTATGATCAGACCATATCTTTGTGTGTTACTCCCGTACATACCAAGTTCCCAGCAACAGCTACTGTATGTATATAGCATCATTGGTGCTTGAATGTTTGCAGAACATTCTAGAGTGATAAAGCAAGAACTAAGAAAAGGTGACAGCATTTAGAAGGGACTTCTGGAAGGCAAAGTTTTTGTGGGATGTGGAGGTGAAGAACTTGTAGCCTAGTATAGAGCAGTCCTAGGGAGCGCAAGTTTGAACTTGGGTTGTGGAAGCACCACCCTTCATTTAATAAGTACAGAAAAGAAAGTCTGCTCTGTTTCCCACAATACAAAATCTCATTATTGCAAGAAACAGGGGGGCAACTTGCACCATCTGTTCCAGCCTCCTGACTTGATATTGTCTTGCGGAAGGCGATTCTTTTAAAATGAGATTCAGAAACCATACTAATAATTACGCCAGTAAGTGTACTTGGAAGCCTTAAAGAATTGGTGAAGTGACTCCCCCAGGTGACCTCAGTTTTTATGGCCCTGTGTCCGATCAGTCCAGGCACGAGCTTCAAAGAAACTCTGCCCAAACCGTCCAATTTGATAGATAGCCTGTGTATCTATGCGCATACCATCCCCTCCCAATGCCTCACTTTCTCAAAACAACGTCCAGCATCAAAGAAGGCACCCAGCATTATCCTCCACAACTGATTAAGGCAGCTGTGTGTGGGGCTTCACCTCCTCCCAACGTTCTCAGGACATTAAAGACTGTTCTCACACCAGCAAAAACTTAACAAGAGCGAGGGAGGGAGAAGGAACAGATGCAGGAAGGGTAACCATGTCAGGTCACTAACTCCTCAATACAGTTTGTCTTCCAGACGCATTTCTCATACAGATATCTCCCAAGGCCAATGCTGTAGCAATTATTCCTCCTCATTTTCTTTCTTTTTTGGCACTATCAGCTGTCTTCTCACAAATCATTGAGTTACGGAGAGCAGTACCTCCTGATACACCATGGAAGTTCATGGCAGATGGGTGGTAATCTGATCCTCTCCTAATATTTGCCAACTTGATAAAACATATTGCCTAAAAGCACCCCATTTTAACTACTGTGACTGTAGCAAAAATAATTTTATAACTATATATAATGAGATGATCCATAGTTTCTGTGTTGGACACAGTCTATGTGGTGAGGGCAGTCTATGTGGTTTCACCCTTACTTGTTTTCCCGTCCCCCCATCTATTACTCATTGTTAGAAGTTGTTAAAATTTGCTGTTTTTCAGCCTGTGGCTGTAGTTCCATAGATACAGAAAATCATTCACCTGGAGCGGATCAGATAGTTGATAAGCATAGCCTGTAGAAGGGACACCATCTGTGCTAAATGCCTTCTGTGCCTGCTGTCATATTTGAATCCGGCAAATTCTTTTCATCATCATCATGAGAGGCAGGGACAAAACAAAATTTGCAATCTGAAAGTTGGAATAGGCCTAGGTATGGTTCTTTGGGAATTTTGCTCATTATAGTAATATCTGCCCTCTGGATGTTCTGCTCCTAGGTGAATGAAAGGTTACAGCAAATGTGCAAATGGAGAACCCAGAATGGGAAAGAGAAACACCAGACAGTTTGGGTAGGGTCAGTTCCTTTACTGACAGGTAGTCCAAAGGATAACGCAGCCCCTTAGCTTAGCAGTTATATTCAACTGTAGCATAAAGTAATCCTACTTCAGTCTGTCCCAAGAGACAGCTCATAGCAAAAGTAATGAAAAGTATTTCCAGCAATTTGTCCTCCTTGCAGCATTTGGTTCTAGCCAAGCAACAGGGACCGAGGCAAACTTGCTATAAACACAAGGACGTTTATACTTTAGATTGTGCTGAGCCACTCTCTGACTCACAAGTTTGCCGACTCACACTTAAGCAGCTGCAGGTGTAGGACAAGCACACCCAAATCAACCCTTTCTTGTCCTTTTCCTCTGTATGCATAAGCCCACATACACTAATAGTATTCCCATAAGTGTGGTGTGCTGTAGAACCCCAAGTATCTCAGCTGTTAATAAGCCTTTAAAATCTCCATGGCTGTGCAGGTACAGTTGAAAACATAGACTGGGCCACAATCCAGCCCATACTTCAGCCCATTGAAATAATTTGGTTGAAGTACACTAATTAAGTAATGTAGGTACAAATGGAACCACAATCCAATGGACTGCATAAATATATTTCCTTACCAATATACTCCCAGCCAGATTCCCACGTTCATAAACTCCCATTGTTGATATTTCCAATATATTTTTCTCCTATTACCACACCTTTTTTCTCACTTTTTGAAAAAAAGAGAAAGAAAATATTGAGTCAATAATAAAGGATGCAAATTGGGTTCATTCAAAATAATCAGTTTTGTATATGAGCGTAGAATTTGAGTTAACTTGGTGAAATGTTTGAATTTGGCTGGTGCACAGTATGAAAATCCATTCTTACTCCTCTTGGTTTCAGAATTCAATATTGTCCTTCAGCAGATGTTTCAATTATGAAGTGTGGGTGTGCATGTGTGCATGTATACAGAATGGTGATGGTGGTGTGATGTACTTTTATGAGAAGTAGTCATTGTGGATATTTTTAGCAGCTCATAGGCCGAGGTGTTGGTGTCAGCGTAATCCTGTAGCAGGAGATTTAGGCCAAGGATAAACTGCAAGTTTTTCATTTGATTCCAGCGTTAAACCAACACAGCTATGATTGCCATTTATGGTTTGTAGTCACAGAGTTGTCCTGAACTATAGCATTGCCGTTCTTTGTTGCAGCGAAGTGTATAGTGCTGGCTTTCATCTTTGCTCCTAGAGGTAATAAAGCACAGGGCTCCTGCACTTTTTTAAAAGAATAGTTGGAAAGTCATCAGGAGGAGTTTTCACCTCAGCAACCCTGTGGCACATCCGTATATACTTGCTGAAATTCACTCTTCTGTGCAACTGTTTTAGGCATATGAGCACTTCCATTCTTGTTTGTGGACTCTGTTCAATAGGAATACACTGAATGTGCAAAGAGGGGGTGTTGGAGCAGCAGCCCCCGCCCCGTGTGTTCTGCCTGTTGTATGAGGGTTGCTTTTTTAGTTTTCCCTTTCATTGCCTCTCCTTCTGCAGATAACGGGCCTGCGCTCACTTAGATTCTGAATCCATCATCCTTCAAGAAAACTGTTGGAAGAAGCCAACCAAGAATAGCCAGGATGTTCTGATCTTCCTCTCATTGCCTGATCCTTTCATACCTGTGTCTCATCCCACACAGGAGCCTGGACTGTGGAACGCCTGCTGGCACTTGCTCAGAGAAGTCTTGGGGATTCTCTAAGCTTGTGCAATACAAAGATACCCTTCCCATTTTATTTTATTTTTTAAAAAATCCCTTTCTTTTAAGTGTTGTATGAGTTTGTGTGTGCGTATATATATATATAAAAGCCCAGGTCAAACTGGAACTGATTTACAGTAGAAGTGACTGAAAACAACAAACAAAATGAGAGAGAAAAAAACCTTGACAAAAAATAGAACAAGTTATTTTATTTATTTGAATATTTAAGAGAGAAAAGTAGTGCTGATGTTGCACAGTATTTTTGTTTAAAATGCATTTAACTTCAAAATTTAAAAGCAATTCTTGTGAAGAGGGGATTTTTCCCTAGAGCGCTTAAATGTAAGATAAAGACTGACTATTTGCTTTCAGGTTAATTTTTTTTTAAGTTATGAAAATAAAGATAAACTCTGCTTTCTCTTACTTTAAAGATGCCATTCATACACACGCTGGGTGTTGTTTTTTTTTTCTTTCCCCAAACTGGATGTGGTAAGTTTAAAGTTGTTCTGGCTTATTTTCCTGAATGTCTGCTAATGTTTCCTGCTTGGATGTATTGTATTAGGGCAAAAGTCAAAACTTTCAACAAAATATTTTGAAAATGAAATGCTGGATCTTGGACAGTTGTTGTAACCAGGACTATAAGCGCAGTCTCCCCAGCACTATCATCTTACAGGAACTTTGGGTGTTACCAGTTCTCAGCAATAATGCCACTTAAACTAGGTGCTTATAAAATGGATTTTGTTGTCTGAAAAGAAGTTGTTTTCCTGCGTTGATTATTCCACTCAAAAGCTATCAGCAGCTAACAGCTGCTTGCTATAGTCCACAAATAATGTAAGCAACACAAAAAGAAGCAACCGGAACAATACATCTGGAGAGAAACCTTTTTCTCTACAACTGTTCTAAGAGGCATTTGAAATAATATTTGGGAAGAGGTAGAATATTAAAACCAATCTTTCCAGGAATAGCAGAGTTTATACAGTTGGATCTAGTCACAGGTCATAGTTCTCTCTATAGTAATTTGTTAGGACCAACATGTGACATGCTGATAGCTGGTGCTTATGTGACAGCTTTTAAAGAGTGATCCCTACCTATTCTGGGAAGGACGTATGAACATGACCCCAGGTTCCAATTGATCCAGAATAGTTCCTGGGAAAATCCAATTGGAGAAGCCATTCTGATATAACTTTTCAGTTATATCATACAATTTAAACCTGAAGCCTTCTCATGAAATTCTTGGAGCGATCCTGCTCTAAGAGGACTGGGCAAACCCAGCCATCATGCATTCTCATTGAGCTTGCTCAGGAGTCCAGGGGAGTGAAACCACTTTGAAATATACAACTGTACAGCAGTGGTGCTATGAATTTTGCATGCTCAGTTGTTCTTTCAGGGATGCTGGTTGTGGGGGCAATGCAGAATCCAGTCCAGAAAAGCATCAGACATGTTCAACTCAGTAGGTCAAATCTGCATCCTAGGGTCAAAAGTGAGGAGCTGGAGCTCCAGAACATTGCACATTAAAATCAATGGCAGAACTCTTATTGGAGTCAGTGACAGAAGACCCATTTAGACAGTCACTTCAATGATTTCACTTCGAAATCTGCAGACTAAGTTAAGCTGCCGTTAAAAACAAATGTTCCCATTAGATGCAAAATGCACAAACTGTACTAACTTGTGTTTTGTGTTCATTTAAAATCAACTTCCAAGGCGCCTCCTGTATACTTCTCTGTAAATATTTATTTACCCAACCTTTTTTAAAAGGAAAAAAAATTGTGAAACTGCAATTGCTGTACATAGTTTTTAAAGGTCCTCATTGTTTACAATGCTGTCCTCCATACTGAAAATAAAACTTCATTCTCTACTTATTTTTGTTTGCTTCCCCATGCGGTAAAATATTATTTCAGTTTTCAACAAACAAACAAACAAACAAAAACCGAAATACAAATGTTTAACATACTTTTTTTTTGTTTTGTTTTCCATTGGTATTTTGACTTTGTCCATAGTCATAGTCAGCGGCCGCTGTGAAGGTAGAGAAGAGAACAGGATGTGCAAGGCTACCTGAGGTTGTGTCTGACTTTTGTCCGTGTAGCTCACTCCTGCTATCTACTGTGGCAGTTTGACTGACTCCAAGGTTTCAGGCCAAGGTCTTTCTTAATGGGAGATGCTAGGAATTGAACATGGGTTCTTCTGTAGGCAAAGCAGCTACCACTGAGATGCAAGGCAAAACTACATGTTACATTGGGCATGTGAAATAGCATGGTTAAGCTGACCAGCTTTATTTTGAAGAAATAAACCTTCAAAAGGCCATTTAAAATCCATTCTGGGAGCTCCCAGGCCCAGATTAGGGTCCCTCACTGGATTCCCACTGAACCCCCAACTACTGTTAACTCAAAGATTTTGTCAATCACACCTTCAGGGGCAGCTGGGTAGATTCTCAATGGGAAACTGGCTTGGAGTCCCTAAAGGCCGCTTTTCCGTCGAAATAATGCTTGTTCAATATGACTTGTAGTCTGGCCCTTCCACGGGTGTCAGTCCCTCCCAGGAAAGCCGCAGCAGGTTATGCACAAACCGCAGTAGTTTCTATAATAGGGAACCAAGGGGCAAGGGGCAGAGTCCTTTGGAGAAAACTGCACGAGAGTTGCATGCTACAGCTATTGTACATTCCCATACATTTCAGTGGGCTTTCAGAGCAGAACTTCCAGAAGGATTGTGATGAATGATTAAAGGTTTAAAGCACAATGCTTAAGTCTTTTGCTTAGGAATGCTTAAGTCTTCATCAGTTAACTAGGACATTAGTCCTACTGAACTCAGCGGGATTTACCTCTGAAGCAAAAATGCTGAGGATCAGACTGACAGAATCAAACTACGCATTTGATTACTTTTGTAAGGTTGTTGCCCAATTCATAGAAACTTTAAAATTGGTGTGGCAGCCTGATCAGTAGTATATGTAATGAAATGTAAAACCAAATAGAATCCCGCAGTAGTTCCTCTCTTAATGTGTGTGTGTGTGTGTGTGTGTGTGTGTGTGTGTTTGTATCTATCTATCTATCTATCTATCATCTATCTATCTATCTATCTATCTATCTATCTCATGGCCATAAATTGACCTACAGTTAATGTACACTTGATCCCCTTTCAGATTTAAATGCAGTTTGATGTGCACAAAATTTAAGCCCATTGCTACACTACAGAGCTCCCTATGAATAGGAACTTCCATTTCTCCTCCAAAAGAGGATAACCACCATGTAAACCACTTTGCTGGCATCTCTTTAGGCAGAGCCCAATTTTTCTACTAGCCTGATTTTTTTTAACTAGCATAAGCGCTAAAATGCGAATTTGATTAACGACCCCACAAAAGAAAGCATCATATTCAGTAATACCAAGTTCTAAAAATTCCTCCTCCTCTTTCATGAAAAGCTTCTATATTTCAGGATAGAAACTCCTTTAAGAGCACTGTACTCAATATCTTTAGAAATACTTGACTGTACTAGTACTGAATGACCTACAGATGAGGTGCAGCTAAAAACTGCTACGGAAACAGAGATTTATTGTAAGTACTGAAAAATGAACAACAGTTTGAAACAGCCTTTTGTAGCCATTGCTTGATGTAAGAGATGCAAAACTTTGGAAATTATTCACAGGTGTTAGTCCTTGTCTGATAGTTCTGCCTAGCAGAGTTCTGCCTGTAGAGTTGAGATTTAGCTACAGAAATGTTTTTGTGTTTTGTTGTAGAGGCGATTATTATAGTTCCAGTTCAAAACCAGTGTTCTCATCAGTGCTTTTGGTAATACTTTAAAGTACAGTTTGGTGAAATGGTGCTGTTTTTCACTCTGTCACTGCTATGTCAGCATTAATAGGACTGATGGGGTGAACTGTACCGTGGTACCTCAGGTTACATACGCTTCAGGTTACATACGCTTCAGGTTACAGACTCCGCTAACCCAGAAATATTACCTCGGGTTAAGAACTTTGCTTCAGGATGAGAACAGAAATCGTGCTCCAGTGGCGCGGCGGCAGCAGGAGGCCCCATTAGCTAAAGTGGCACCTCAGGTTAAGAACAGTTTCAGGTTAAGAACGGACCTCCGGAACGAATTAAGTACATAACCTGAGGTGCCACTGTACTTTAATCAGCACATCTTTTCAATGGTCCCTTTGTAGATGATATATCTGGTGAAATGGGTTGAGTAGTCCCCCCCCCCCGAGTGTGCCATCAGAACTATGCCAAATATTTCAGGACATGTAGCAACCTGAAAACTTCTTTCCTCAACTCTAATAAGACCTGCTTATACATTATTCGTTTCTCAGTAGCAAGTTCAGTGACTAGACCTCAAAGTCTGTTATAGAGGCCAAATTCCCTACACCCCATCCTGCCATCCAGCCCATTCCCTTTAGGGAGACCTATTTGATAACTATTTTTAAAAGTCTAAATGTACCAGCACCCTGAAATCCTTTGTTAACTAGAGTTTACAACGCAATCCTAACCCTACTCCCACCCCTGGTAGTGCAGCAATAAAATTGCTGGCACATTTGCAAAGCTAAGCAGGGTCCAGTATGGTTTCAAATTGGATGGGGGAGCACATGCTGAGATGGACTAAGTGACCCTTAGGGTCCCTTTCAATTCAAATAATAATAATAATAATAATAATAATTTTATTTGTACCCCACCCTCCCCGGCCGGAGCCAGGCTCAGAGCAGCTAACATCATATAAATAATACAATATGCATAAAAACAAGCAATCAATCGATTAAAATGCATTCAAATAATTTAAAGTTAAAGTTAAAACTGGACAAATGACAACCCCCAGGTTAAAATTGAAAGCTGTTAATACTCGCCAGGACCAACTGTTTCCACTGATATTATAAGGACCTGTGAGCGGGCTGGGAAACCTCACTCATGCTTGTTCTTATACAAAGAGAAAAGGAGTCAGACTGAACCCTGACCAAAGGCCTAGCGGAACAGCTCCGTCTTGCAGGCCCTGCGGAAAGATGTCAAATCTCGCAGGGCCCTGGTCTCTTGTGAGAGAGCATTCCACCAGGCTGGGGCCACGGCTGAAAAGGCCCTGGTTCTGGTTGAGGCCAGTCTAATCTCCCTGGGGCCTGTTGTTATTTGCAGACGGTAAATGATTCATATTCATATCTACTTAGAAGTAAGACCCACTGAGTTCAATGGGGCTTTCTTCCAGGTAAGCGTTTTTATGCAGCAGAAGCTGCTCTTTCATAACAATTCTGCCTGGTATAAAAATGGAATTCACCGCATGCTTGCAACCTTTTTTCTATAGTTGCACCAGGAACATTAGAAGCAATCAGTCCTGATACAGTTTTCCAAACTCCAGGATGAGCTTCGCAACCCCAGCCATCTATTCGCTAATGGCTTGTGCTAAATGCAGATCTTGAGGATCAACTGCTAGTACAGAACTAAACATGATAACCATATCTTGCTAATGTTCTGTTTCTAATGGAAGCAAACTAAATTGGTTCTAATTGAAAAGAAAAGGGAGGGAAATCAATAGATCATTCTCTTTAATGGGAAGTTAAATTTTAAACATTGAACTCACATCAAGTGGTTGAAATAGTCTCTGAAGGTAAATAACTGAGCAGAACTCAGCACAGAATCTTCTTATTTTGGTTTGGCCTTTATTAGACATGGGAATTAGAATAGTGCATTAGTATTGCCATCAGGTGTCAGCAGGATTAAATGTAAAAGGTGGAACTATTGAACAGTGCGTATCTGCATGACACAAACAGTTAAATCATCGTGTGCACATGCTAGTTATGTGTATTGCTGTACTTAGTTTAGTTCTCAGTTTACTAATTCTGGGAAATTATAATCTTCCTCCACAATATAACACGACATGCCACAGTAAAAGATGTTTCTGAAGTGTTGCTTAGTACTGGAGTTGATAGTAAACAATATACCATTTTCGAAGAAAGACACTGCTAGAAAACTGGAAATAAGATCTCCACCCCCTGCTTATAGGCACCCATTCAAATGTATTCCTATCATTTAATAGACCAGCTGTATGTTGTCAGGCTTCTTCAGAGCCCATGGGTAGAGAATCCTCCTATGAAGTGTGTTAGCACATGGTCTTTGCATCCCTTAACGTTTTGTGTAAACCTACAGACTCCTCTCTCTTGTTAAAGATATAACTGCAAGGCATTGTGCCATGACTCTGAATTGAATGAGGATACGCTGTCTAATTCCGAAGGTATGTTTACACCAACCTTCTCCAACCAGATGCCCTCCAGACAATTTGGACTACAATTCCCACCATCCCTGACCATTGACTCTGCTGACTAAAGCTGCTGGAAGTTGGTGTCCAAAACACTAGAGGACCTCAGATTGGGGAAGGGTACCTTACACAAACAAATATAGGTTCAGACAACCTGAACTGCAACCTCCCCTGGAGGTGCTATGTGAACTCTTCATATACGTTATTCCAAGTGTTTTCAGTTCAGTATGAGTCACTGACACATTGTTGACCTGGCTCATAGAAAATGTGATGCACTTGCTTACATTCGGAAAAGCTTTCTGACAGTAAGAGCTGTTTGGCAGTGGAACAGACTCCCACGAGATGTGATGGACCCTCCTTCCTTGGAGGTTTTTAAGCAGAGGTTGGATGGTCATCTGTCATGGATGCTTTAGCTGAGATTCTTGCATTGAGGGGGTTGGACTAGATGACTTGGGTTGGGTCCCCTTCCTGCTCTTAAGATTCTACAGTTCTACTGTATTGAATCTGCTCTCTCTCACATTTCATAAGCAACCACTAAATAAACGTAGGAATGTCATGTAAACGTCAACGTAAGAGCCATATAAGATCTGCACATCCCATGTCCACATAACATCTAATAATACAAAACTAATCACAGTATCCCCTACAAGCAGGATATATTTAATCATAAAATTAGGCATATTGTCAATTGCCATATGTCTTTTGTGGATTAAGAAGAACATTCTTCCAGTTACCTTCCTTGTTACCTCTTCCTCCTCCCAACTTTACATAAATATTTGAATTAATGCTAGCTTTTTCTGATATAGGAAAAGCCACTACAATAAATCCCTTTGTTTCTTGTACGTACAAAATCTGTAGACTCGATGCAAAATACCATAACGAAACATGATGTGTTTCAAAAAATACTTGAAAAGACAGAAGATTAAGTATCTGGGTGATCTTTCGGTTTCAGAAGGTCGTTGGGCTAGTTCCAGGTGAGAGTGAAATGATAGAGGATGCATTTGGAACTTTCTCTTTCATTCATCAGCCAAAGAAGCCATTGCAGTACATGGGCATAGATTCATTCTTTGTAAGTATTACCTTAAATCTGTCTGTCTGTTGGGCAGCACTACAAATCATGCACACACAACGCTGCCTGTTTGTACTAACCCAGTAAGGATGAGAGAGAAGCTTTATTGCATTGCATTATAGCTTTATAAGGAAGTTTAAAGGTACATGTGTAGTTTATGGGAAATGGTGTTGTTTATTAAGTATGGTGGGTGGGGGTGGAAACAACCACAGCCAGTCTGCTACCCTGAATTTTGAGCGTACCATGACCATGTCGTTTTTGCTTGGCTGCACATTTTGAAAGGGTTAGTGAGCTTGCAAGTTGATTGAAAGCTCTGTGGTGTGTGAACTGGCCAGGCTGAAAAGCCTGCAGCATATAGGGCTAACTTCCTGAGCCCCTGAAGAAATTGATTCCCCTGATGAAGTTTGCCGAGGGTGTCGTGATGGGTGAAAAGGGGGTACAAAGGGAGCACCCCCTTGTAGCTCTTGCATTCTGGTAATTCACCCAGCCTCTCTTCCTTCCTATCAACATATTGTTTGTCTGCCCCTAGCTCAGCAGTCAAGTATAGCAAAATGCCCTTGCAGAGAGGTACATTCAGCATGAAAGATTTGCCCAGAGTAAGTTAGATTTTATGTACTTTTGATTGGTAGTATCTTATAAGTTGGAAGAGGCTTTATTTTCAGAGCGCTTACATGACAAGCTTAAATTCCAGTTTTACATATCAGTCTTCCTGCCATTAAATCCCCTTGCTTTGCATGAAGACAGGTTTCTTCCCTGTTGGGATTGTTAAGCTGTCTTAACTGCCTTTGGCAATTAGCAATTCATTCCCCATAATGCTTTGCTCATTGTAATATGTACTCGTGTGTGTGTGTGTGTGTGTGTGTGTGTGTTTATCTGTGTTTTCTGGAGGTCGCAGTGACCTAATTCACCCCCAGGAATTGAACAGTGTTGGGCGCCTTATCTAGTGCATTAACAAGCTGATGCATCAATATAAGGTCATTTGAGTGCTTCCCCAGCAGATTTCATAGGCAAGGAGCAAGCATTTTGCCTAGCAACTAGGAATGTCAGTAAGGGGCAGTTTGGTAAAAGTTGAGGCAATGCACTAGGTATTTAGCCTGACAAGGAGAATTATAAGGAAGCCATGTTATCAACAGATCTCAGGTTAAGGCTCCAATCAATAATTACCGCATGCTTGGGTCCAGGTGTCAGCCCTGCATCTTTAATGCAGCAGTCTGATGCCCTGGTGTGTGTTTTTAAATTATTATTATTAGTAAAGGCTCTTCCTTGCCAGGATATTGAAGGTGAGGCAGTTCTTGTAACTCAGCTCATATGTTAGCTGTTTTGCATTTCCTAGATCTGGCTCTGCCATTAAAGTTGGGTGGATGTAAGTTTTGTTTACATTTGTACATGCACCTCTCTGTTACTTACATTTTGTCCAGAAGTTCTTCCTCTTGCACTGATCTGTTTTCCTCTTTGTGACTTCTTCTTGTGTGTTCTGTCTTGTAAGGGTTCCAAGAAGGGTATCATTCTGAACTCTGCTACTGTATTTTTCTCAGGACCCTTGATTCTTATCCTGAGGACCTGGTTCTGTTGGGATTATCTCCAAACTTCTGTGTAGTGCTAGATGTTTTTATCTCTTCTCTCTTTCCACTTCTCTCAGTTTCTTATTTCACCACTCTTTCAGTTCAGGTTCTTTACATTTCCAAATCACTTTGGAAATCTTTTTTTAAAAATATTTTTTATTTTTATTTATTTTAAAAGTCCCCATGAAAATTCAGCAACATTTTAATGTGAATTTATCCTAATATACACTTGTTTGCAAAGCCATTTCCCCTTATATAATGCATTTTTGTATGCTATTTTCACTATTGCATATTTTTGTACATGGTACTTGGCTGGAAAACTGCATTGCAAAATTTGGAGAAGTGCGAAGGATGGCTGTATTTCAGTTTGCATATTGTTTAGAAAAGCACAGATTTGTATTTCTTGGCCTTTCCCAGTCTTGCCTTTACTATGTTAAAGAAGCTTATTTATAGCAGATGAAAAGTCTGCTTCTCCCTCCTCTGATCTTTTAACAGTGCTGTAATGCCTCTTTAAGTCATGTCCAGGAGAGAAGTTTATTTGCTGCTTCTCTTGCTTTCTGTGGCCCCCATGAGCGGTTTACAGAAGAGGCCATTCTTTTATCTACATTTTATCCACCAGGCACCTGAATACTGTATACTTAAGATCTACTACAAAAAAACCAGGTCGCTCCAATAGCAAACTCAGGTGGCAAGTGACAATAGAATTAGGGCCAAAATGGGGTCACTGAGAAACATCAGGGAGGTACCAGCATATCCAGAGGAATATCAAGGTTTGCAGAAATGTATGTGCGCGCGCACACGCTCATAAGGGAGCAGCCCAGTGAGGACTGAGGATGCTCAGTAGTCACAGAATGCTGGGTGTCAGATGGAAAAGAAAAATGGGAAAGGGGAAGAGTGGAATGGCATATGCTAGAGGAGAACATAGCTGGCAGACTGGCTGGCTGGCTAGAGCCCTGACCAGGAGCTGTGTTGTTAGGATAGGAGGATACATGCTAGCATTTTGAACAGGTCTCACTTATAATATATAAACCACCAACAGTGATGTATGTAGTAGCAATATGAATCCTTCACTGGGATTCTCTTTTGTGTTTTCCTACAGTCATAATAGGTGGGAATCATCAATTCAGTCTATCTATAAAGTCAGATTCTGATTATCGACAAATTAAATAATGAATGGCCCCTTGGATGTAACAAAAATGTCACTGTCTTAAAATCTGGTGATGAGCATGAAAATTGGGCTCTTCTCACTCAAATATAAAAGATCTTCATATAGTGTACATCGCATAATAGAAAATATAAAAATTTGTTACAAATTTCTACGCAACAAAACAATTGCCCCAAACTACATCTGAAGTTTCAAGAATTTTATGTGCAACAAAGAGATGCATTTTATTGGGTTTTCCAGTGAGAATATGGCCAAGATTCCTACCATGGAGTCCTAGTTTCATGTGCCTAGTTGTTGAATACAGGGATCTTGCAATGGGAACCACAGTGGTTGATACAGAAATTGATAGCTGGTTGCATTTTGACATGGAGCTGTGAGCAGTGTTGAGCTGTTTAAACCCTCCATCCTCTTGGATAAAGATTTCTTAGAGCAGTGGTTTTCAACCAGTGTGCCTTGGCACCCTGGGGTGCCTTGAATGGTGGTCAGGGTGCCGCGGGCAACAATGGCCTCTGTCCCTCTTTCCTTCTCTCCCTCTGAGAAATTTATTACGGCCATAGGCCCATACAGGTAAAAACAACACCTAAATAACAGCTTGTGCCGTAGGGAAATAAAAAAACAATCGCTAAAACACCACTATAACAATAAAATACTATAAAATGGAAAGGCATACTACGCCTTAATTTGCTTGTAGTGCTCCTTGGCGTCGCTTTTGGGAAAGGACAGCAACTAGGAACCTAGCCACCTTCAGGGTCGTGTGGGTATCCTTGTCCTGCAAGATTTGGGCAAGGTGGAATTTTGGTGGGGTACCCTCTAGTTTCTGTATGATTGATCCCAACAAATTTGCCCGTGGCACATTGAACAAGGGGCAAGTGAACATAATGTGCTGGAGCGACTCCGGCGTCACCTTATCACATTCGCACACGGCGGGGGCTCAAAGGGGGCTTGGCCCTTTGAGAATCTATGTCTCAGGACATTGGAGGGAAAAACGTTAAACCTCGCTTTGGTGAAGGCCAGTCTATGGGCAACAGTCGAAAGGGAGGAGAGGTATGATGGAACGCAGTAAGTTAAAGTGATACCAATGTTCTGGGGCGAACAAACACCTCCCCCCAGCGTATAATTTCGCTGTAAATCGATGTCATCCAGTCTTTGGCGGATCAGTCTTTGAGCAGTGATTTGGTCTAGTTTTAGGGAATCTGAGGGAGAGATTCCATAACTCAGGAGTTTGGCATGAATTCTACTAGTCCAAAGGCTAGAGAATTCATCTCGCCATAAGCATTGGACAAGGTAATGGTTTGGTAATCTATGCCACAATGATAACCAGTAATTGAAGACTTGCTTCCACAGGCAAGTTTCTAAGGATGTGACCTTCAATTCTAGTCGCATGGCTGCGTTGCTTACGCACAGGGGGAGCATTAGGAGCCGACGTAGGAATTGGCTTTGCAGAGTCTCAAGGGGAGCAAGATCTGTCATCACGGCCCAGAGCGGGGCAGCATAAGCAAGCACGGCAACCACTTTTGCCTTGAACACCTTTAGGGCCGAGGGAACATGCAAAGCTCCGTCCGAAAAGAAGAATCGGAGGAGCGCATATGACAAGGTTTTGGCCTTATTAAGTAGGTGTTGAATTTGAGCTTTCCACCCCAAATTGTATTGAAAAATAACTCCTAGGTATTGAAATTTTAGGACTTGCTCTATTTTTGCTCCACCAAGCTTCCATTTGTATAATCTCCGGCTTCTGGAGAAGATCAGAATCTTGGACTTGGCATGGTTGATGGTTAATTGATTGAGTTGACAATACGTGGCAAAGATCTTCAGAGCTTTGGTTAGTCCAACACGTGTATAAGATAGAATTACCGCGTCGTCCGCATATAAAAGGAGTGGGCAGTGGTAATCCGCTAGTCTAGGCGCGTGTGTACTTGGAGATGAGTTGACTAGGGGTGCTCGCATGTCGCTGATGAATAGGTTGAGTAGGCAGGGAGCCAATATACATCCTTGGCTCAATTTCTCAATTTCTCAATTTCTTCTCTCCCTCTTCTGATGTTCTCTCGTGCCTTTGCCTTCCAAAGGCTTCCACAGCTGTTGTTGCAGCAGCCCTGCTGCTGCCTCCCAAGCTGAGGTGCTGGCCTCACATTCACCTTTGGCTCGTCTCCCTTGGGCCACTAGGACTGGGGGCATCCTCTGCCCAGGTTCCTGTGGGGCAGCATGAGGAGGCACCTTCCTGTGGGGCAGGTGGGAGAGCTCAGAGACCAGCAGCTGCCTGGAGGACTCCCAAGGAGAGGGGAGAAGAGAGGAGGCTGAGGGAACACTCTACAAGGGAGGGTTTTGAAAAGAGGTGAGGGGCTGCCAGCTCTGCAGGCAAGGGGTGACCTAACTGGGCTCCTGAGCCCCACAGGGGTGCCGCAGAAAGAATGCAGTTGGTCAAGGGAGCCACGGACTCAAAAAAGGTTGAAAACCTCTGTCTTAAAGAATGTTGTCTTCTAGTTCTGCAGTATATAGCAAAACTACTTTCCCCCCTAGGACTGACACATCATTTTATCAGGGGGTGCTGTGATGAGGAATCCTAGTTTAGCTATGTCTTGAGCCTTCTTTCTCTTTGCCTAGGTGTCAAAGTGAAGAACCCAGGTGTGATGCCTTGTTCCTTTAACTCTTCATCTGCTTTTGAGTTTTACTTCTTCTTTGACTCTCAATTCAGTGAAAAGGAAGCTTGCCATGGCTGCTGAGCTCTAGCCAAAATTTATAATACATGTAACTCAGCAAAATGTATTTACATACAATGCATTTCTTTTTAAGCCTGAGTTTAAAATATAAACTATAATTAAAACCTGAAAGATCACCAATCAGAACCTCCAACTAACCTCTTGCCACTTAAAGCTCAGCCTAATGGTCACTTTGGCGACTATGAATGGGAAAAGAATGGCATAAGAATGAATCTTGTTCACAATACATTCCTTTCTTCTGAGAGCTTAGTATGTCACTTTATAATAGGAATTGATGTGCAGATGGTATAGTTAAGTAGCCATGATCATGGAGATATTGATAGGACATATGAGGATAGTGCAGCATAGTATATAGGGAATGCCTGTCCGTAGTGAGTTATGTATTTGGTTTGTGAGTATCTTTGTAAGTGTTGTGGTAGACACCTGTTTGATCTGAGATGTAAGAACAGCAAATCTAAACATTTGATCTATTTAAAATAAATTATCTGCTAACTTTAAACTTAGAAACTAACAAGCCTTTGAAAAGTTTGTTCTTTTTCTCCTTCAGATATGTAATGTCTTTCCCCCACACCATAGTGGGCCAGCAGAAAGAACAGATTTAAGTGCTACACAATGGGATAGGTATATATGTATATAGTTTTAATTCTATCAATGTTTAATTGTTTTTAATGATTGTTTTTTCTCTGTTCTTATTGGTTCTTGTTTTTATCTGTAAGCTATTTTGTGTCCTGTCAGGGGAGAAGGCGGAGTATAAAATAATAATAATAGTAATAATAATAATGATGATGATGATGATGATGATGACTGGTTGTGAGCAGTCCTCACAGGATCAGTTTGGTGCTGGGTGCTGGCAAGGAACAGGTCCAATAACTGCTCTTCATAATATAACTGGTAATTTCTAACACTATTAATAGAAAACCAGGGAATTTCTCGTAACCAGAAGAAACTTTCATTATCTTTTCATCAAACCTTTGTGCGCTTAACTGCCTGTGAACTGTAAGTATCAACAACACATAAATTGAAAAAAAACACCAATAACTTATTCTATAAATGGAAGCTGTCATCTATGATAAACAAATCTTCCCACTACAGTGTTTAGACTTTGACCAATCACTGACCAATTGTCCACTGAACTGGGTAAATATGATTTACCTCAGGAACAACTTGCAGACCTGCTGAGAGAGTAGCATTAAGTTTTCAAATCTGTCCCGTGGTTCAGGAACCCACAACTCTTTGAATTTGGGGTTAAATTTGCAATCAGGACCTGTACGTGTGGATTCTGTTTAGAAAACCACCACAAGTAGAAGAGAGAGAGTTCAGAGGAAAATAATACAGTCTGACCAGTGACTGTTAAAAATAAACAAAAAATAAATGCACAAGTCTTCCAGAAACAACACTATATATCAGGAATATACATTGGGAACCTGGTACTATTCAAACATTACTGGGCTCCACCTCCAATCGTCCCTGACCATTGGCCATGCTGACTGGGGTGGAGGGGAGCTTTTATCCAGCAGAACCTGGAAGGCTACAGGTTCCCTTACTTCATGGTGTAGCATTTGTATCTTGATCCTGTAGTTGTTTACACAGAGTAAACTCCCGCCGAGTTCAGTGGGTTGTACACCTAGGTCATGAATTGCTTCCTGGACTTTTAATTCTGAAACAAGAAGAGAGCTATCACTTTTAACACAATTAAATCCTGGGAAGTCAATTGGCCTACTTTTGGTAATGACTTTGTACTGTCCTTTAATTATTTGGCTATGACATTGCATTGGAGGCTGAGCTGGGAATGGTATTGTGTTGACTCTCAAATTGCACAAAGTGGTTTTTCATAACTTTAGTGTACACACCTGCAAGGCTTACACTGGAAAATATAGCCACCTTGTATCCTAGGGAAGCTGTTCTGTGATTACGTGCTCCTAGTTAGCTAGATGAAAGGCCTTATAGGTTGCCCTAGGAGAGGGGCAAGATCAGGGAAGGGCAGAGACGCAGCACACAGCTAAGTTATATTGACAGCTTTTCAGCAACACTGAGCTTAGGAAGCTGCCAAGGCAAGGACAAGGATGTAAATGCTGAGATTTGTATTTGGAATGCTGGTTAGCCTAAACTGGGCCTTGAAGATAGTATTAGAAATAGGAGCTTCCCATTGCCATCCACTGGGGGAGTGGCTTTGCCATCCAACATAGACCTGGTCCAAATTTTAAGCCAAATGTTGGTTTGTTTTTGGTTACAGCTTGTGGCTCCATGAGTGTGGCTATGGAGAACCTTGGCTTAGCTCAGCCCAGTCCAGTGTAGCAGCAAATAGGACCAGGGAGGAGCAAAGTGGCTGCATGCTGCTTTCTGGAGCCTGCACATTCATTCATGTTTGTCTTAGTATGAAATGTGAATCAGGCCACACTCTGCTTTACTGTAGATGTGACCCATCAACCGTTGACCAATTAAAATCCATAATGGCCCTCAATTTCCAGTTATTCAAATGCTGAATATAGGGTGTACCAGTGAGAAGAAAATACCAACCTGGAGTGATATCCTGTCTTTACATTCTTTGAGTTTTCCTCCCTGAAGTCCACCTAGCCTAAGCACTTGCCTCCAGGCTGCTGTCATGCAAGGCTAATCAGATGACGGAGCTACTGTCTTAAGTCCTAGAGCTCCCCTCCTGGCCCACTTGGCACAACCTCATCTTTGTTGTAAGGAAAGCCATTTAGTAAAAGGGGGAGGGGTAGATATATTATATTTTTCTTAAGTAAATGGCCATTATTTTTTCCTGAAGTCATTAGGGTTGTTGTTTGGAGAGGATATTGATTTGCTTTAAGATGTCTGGTTGCTGTGGCTGTGCATATGTGGCCACAATTAATCTTGTAGCGGAGAATTCGCTAATGAAGAAGCATAAATGAGCTGTGTTAAGGTCGTTAGTGGTCATTGGATGTCTGCATACAGCAATTTCTCCTGCCCTTAATGGCATTTCTGGTCATTAAGGTTTCACAATTAATGACAACCGCTCTTTTTAAATATGTGTGCGTGTTGGGAAGCAAACTCTTCTTCAAGAATTCCATTTGTTTTCTCTCAGATATGCCTGACTAACAGTATTCTTTTAGAAAGAAATCCCTTCACAAAAACCTCTGTTTTTTAATTCTGGGGCTGCTGTAAAGCAATGGTGAGATGACCAACGGATCCAGAGATGATTGCAAGCTAGGAAATGGCTAACGGTTCTACTTCAGGGCTGGTTCTACTTCAGAACAGCTGGAGATTCTGTGTAAAGAATGTGCATGGGCCTTTGGTGAAAGAGGGCCAAGGCAGTAATTTTTGGGATTCTTGTTATGGGATACCTGCCAATGAGGGAGAAAGGACAGAAAGCACAGAAAGGAGAGCAAGATTGGGGAAACTTTAGGGTGGTTCTATCCATCCCCAGGTCATCCCCCAGTTAGGACTCTTAAGCAAAACATTTCAAAAATTTCAAAGAAAGCAAACAAAGAATCTGAAGAAGGAAACATTTCTCATGGGGATGTCACACATCCTAAATCTCAGTCAGCTGAAATGACTAGATAAATTCTTGTTTGTTGTACTAGGTAGTTGGACAGCTGGTAGAGAATTGAATATAATAATAAGGGAATTACCTCACTGAGATAGGAGGGGCCCTCCCCGCAAGTGTCATTTCAAATGTCTCCCCTGCCTGTCCCACAACTGTAGCGTGTAAGTCTCAAGCATCTTTCTTTGTTTCAGATCAGTCACATGATAAAATAAAAATAATAACAATAACAATAACCAGCACCAACAGACATGTATTTCTTGTCTCCCCATATAGTTATGGGTTGCAAGGCTCACAGATGATTATGAACCTTGTTGTAAATTCCAACACACATGCACACACAAACACACACATCTGCCTTTAAACATTCATAACAAGTTGTTAGTTCAGCGCTACTGTGTTTTGTGAGGGTTTCCTTTTTTCCGCTCTTTTTTTTTTTATTTCGCTTGGTAGAAGTGAATTGTTCCACCAGGCAGACTTCCAATTAATCACCATGTGCTTGATCAGGGCACCCTACTCTGATTTCATAGACAAAAATATACAGAATTACACCCCGGAGTATGTGTAATATCCTACTGCTACGGGTGACATAGCAGTTTTGCATTGTTGTGTTAAACTCATAAGCACCAAATTATACATTACTTTTCTTCCCAAAATATCTGGGGTGGGGAAGAGAGATGGATCGGAGTTGCAACATGTTGTGGGGCCTTAACCCTTCCCCTGCACATGATGGCTTTGGTCCAAATCACTGTTCTCAGATCTCTTGTTCGTTACAGAGGTGAAACCATGCAGGCAACTTACATATATGCTTGTATGTTTTCCCTGTATGTGGCTAATGACAGCTCTGGCTTAGGGCTGGGGTGTGTGTGGCAGATTTGGATTAGTGTTGTACCATAGAATAGTGGGCAAGACTTTTCCCACACCTTGCCTCATTCCAACCTTCCATCACAGCTGCTTTTAGGAAAAGAAAATTATACAGGGAGATGCAATCACAGATCTGCCATTCAGTGTCTGGTTTAGCAATCAGGTCCACCGCTCTTTTACAATACAATAAGCTATTGGTACACAGTAATCACAGGGATGTGGGTGGCACTGTGGGTTAAACCACAGAGCCTAGGACTTGCCGATCAGAAGGTCGGCGGTTCGAATCCCCGCGACGGAGTGAGCTCTTGTTGCTCGGTCCCTGCTCCTGCCAACCTAGCAGTTCGAAAGCACATCAAAGTGCAAGTAGATAAATAGGTACCGCAACGGCGGGAAGGTAAATGGCGTTTCCGTGCGCTGCTCTGGTTCACCAGAAGCGGCTTAGTCATGCTGGCCACATGACCCGGAAGCTGTACGCCGGCTCCCTCGGCCAATAAAGCGAGATGAGCGCCGCAACCCCAGAGTCGTCCGCGACTGGACCTAATGGTCAGGGGTCCCTTTACCTTTACCTTACACAGGAATCAGTGGGACTCCTAACATGCAAAGTACATTCAAAACCTCATAGAACTGTCAAGATGAGTGAACATACCCAGACAAGTAGAAGAAGCGGGCTGGTTGAATGGCTAGACTTGAGAGGAACAAATGCAAGGTGGCCCCACCGAAATAGCACATGCATGGTCATACTTGCAAATGGTTGTCTAGAACTGGCTGCTCACTAGGCTGCTCACTAGCTCTCAAGTGCTCACCTTAGAAAATAGAATTTGTGGAGGGGAGACAACAAAAAGACCATAGAGGCTGTTACGTGGCCCAGAAGTGGTCCTTTGAGTTTGGTGGCTCTGCTCAGAGGCCTAAACTAGATGTGATATGCAGTGGTGCTCATGTGTCCCTTGACCTTTTTAAAGACCAAAAGCAGCCTTAGGAAGTGAGTCTGAACAAAGGAATGGTGGGTAGGAGGACATGCTCAATTCTCTTCCATCTGTCATTTCCCTCAGTCTTTTCCATTCCAGCAGCTGCTTCTCCACCTCTGTGGAAAAAGATACAGGTTCCTTTTGTCTCCTTCCCCATGAAAAGCAGTGGGGGGAGTTGAGTAGAAAAATGGAAGAAGGTGAAAGGCTTAAACAGCCTCCCTCCAGCCCATGATCCTTGAACTTGGAGCCTCTTGAGTCTACTTGTGCTTTGCAGGAAATACTAAGGGACAATGCCCATGACAGCCAGCCACATTGAGACCAAATAACTTCAGAGCTGAGCCATTATCCCCTAGGAGTTCTTCAGAATCCTTTGAGAGAGTGGAAGAAAAGAAAGGTGAATGCTGTCTAGCCGCAGCATTGTGCAGAAATACAACAAGAGGGAGGATCAATTCTTCGGGAATTTTCACTGCTCCTTGTTGCTGCTCCTTGTAACCACGTTCATTTTGAGCACAGCTCTTACGCCGATTGATTTTGTTCCAATCAAAAGTCATTTTGTCCCCACCCCTGCCCAATTGCTAACGATTGCAAGTCTTAAGCCATGCAAATACTTGAAATGACAAGCTTTTCCTGTATGAAGCCACACGTACGTCCTTTGCTTACTTTTGCACATGTGCATTTTGGATGCATGTTAAAACTTGGGAGTTGCTGAGACAGGGATGCAAAAGACTGCTTGTGAGAGATGAAGATTGCATATGTGCAGGCAAACCTTGGAGGGATGGGAGACGTGGTTGAGAAGGTGATTGTTGTCATTATCTCAGTGGTCTACTGTTGTCTTTCTTGTTTTGCAGAAGGAACACTGACCCTACCTTTGGTTTGTTTGTTTGTATTTCCCCCCTCCCCTCCAGAACCCCCCATTGCTGATCCTGCTACCGTAGTCCTGCTGTTTTGCAAAGCTGGAATCGACACGCATGTAGGGAAGGGGGCCAGAGTCCCGGCAGCTGTCCCCAATAGATGTGACTGTTATGCTAGCTTTCCTTCGTTTATTACTTTTGTAGGTTATTTTTGGTTCTGGGGGTTGTTGGGAGGTGTCTTTTTCTTTTTCTTTTGTTTGTTTGATCCTGAAAGGTTAGCTGTGCAGTTTGGTTTCTTCTGTGCGAACCAACCTTGGGAGTGCAGAGCTCTTAAAAATACAAATTTCTATTGCAGCCGCAAGTTTCAAATTGGTCTCCAAGCGAGGTGGTGGGCAAAGCCCACATTGATTCATTTGGAAGAGGGAGGCGCTATTTGTTCCTTCCTTTCACTCTCCTTGTTTTTGTAAAAGAGGAAAAAGAAGAAAAAGCCCACAATGTTTTTAAGAGCTCTGAATAAAACTGCTTTGCCAATGGGGAAGCGGGAAGGGATGACTTTGGTTTTTCTTGTGCCCGGCAGCAAAAGGGTTAATGCCTGCTTTCCTCTTTGATATCCATTAGTTTGGAGCCCATGTTGTGATTGGTCCATGTCCATGTGTGTTTTGTTCCTGAACTTTATGACTTTGATTAAAGGAGCAATCCAAGGTGTGCCTAACTAAGGGTGGACATTTCCCATTTCTCTAGGTCACCCAACCTGCTTGCAGTTCACAGCAAACATGACTGAGGCTGTCAAAACCTATCAGTGGCAATGCATTGAGTGCAAATCCTGCAGCCTCTGTGGGACGTCTGAGAATGATGTAAGTTCATCTTCATTACCGGTATTGAGATTAGCAACTTAGTTGAAAGGCTATAAGATCATTTGTAATGTTCATTCATTTAAATCGCAGCACTTTCCGCAAGCAGAAGATAGCCTTTTCTATGATCTATAATGTTTTGGTGCGCGCATATGCTCTCTCTCTTCCCTGCCCCATTGTTTTGAACTATTCTACAGGATCATTTAAGATGATAACACTTGGTACAAATGGATCAAGGTGATAACAAAACTGTGATGGTTCAGGTGGCCTTCATAAGGCTCATTTGCTCTACCCAGGATGTAACCACTAAAGAACTTTGCAGCAAGGGAGGGACAAGCTCTGCATTTGCCAACTCTGCAGACACCCACAGCACAACCAAGGGAAGGAGTGCTGCTAGTGCCCCTTTCCCTATCCCAAGTAAATTAAAACAACTGCAGCATAAATGAGGGACCACCCTGCACTATTTTCTTGAAACCACATACATGATGTGGCTTCCAGTCTCAGGTTAGGAGGAAATCTCTGCTGTCTTGCAGAAGGGTGTTTCACAAGATGTGGCCCAATGCAAACACCATCCCCTCTGCACAGACAGCAAGGGGAATGGAGGCCTGTGATAGGCTCCCATCATTTTATGGCAGAGAAAGGGAACTTGAGGACTTCCAGATGTTGACAATCTCCAGCTCCCATCAGGCCCATCCAGCTTAGCCAGTGGTCAGAGATGATGCAAGATGTGGAGGGCCACCGATTCTCCACCTCTTAATAAGGCCACTATAATAAGAGTATGTTCCTTTCTGATCTGGGTTTGAATACGTGTGGACTTGAACTACGATAGCTAAGGGTGGTTCAAGCCTCAGTGTATTAGGACCTGGAATATGTTTTGGCTGCAGGCAGCGGACATTGGAGAACATGCAAAGTCCCAAAGGTAATGTGGTAGAATCACAGTTCAATTACATGTACATTAGCTTTGTAAGCACTCTTTAGTAAAATGCTTGGAAATCTCAGATCTGAAGATGGATTTTTTTATTTATTTATTTTTTTTTACCTTTCCTCCTCCTCCTCATGATACCACCGGTGTCATTTGTCTTAAGTAGGTTGCTGAATTTCCCACCTGGTCTAATTTGCTGTTTTGTTTAGTGTTGCTTAATTTAAAAAATATATTTATTTAAAAAAACCTGACCACTCACATAAAAATCAAGATGGGGCACAACAATATAAGGAGGTTGTTGTAAAGCAAAAGAGACCATAAATAAAATATTGACTAATCATTAAAAATGACTGGCTCATCTTGAGAAAATTCGCACAGCCTGTTGGTGTTAAAGGGTCTTGAAGAGATGGCTGAAAATTAGCAGTGAGGATGCCTGCTGTATCTCTGCTGCAGAAGTGGCTCAAAAGGTGGGATAGAGCCACTGTCCTAGCTTACTGGAAGGGAGAAGGGCAGGAGAGAGGCGGTGGGAAGGTTGGTGTAGTGCAAACTCACCTGGAGGAATGCTGGATTAGCTCCTCAGGTGCATTTGCATCATGCCAACCTTCCCATAGGGGCGTGGGTGGCGCTGTGGTCTAAACCACAGAGTCTAGGGCTTGCCGATCAGAAGGTTGGCTGTTCAAATCCCCATGACGGGGTGAGCTCCCATTGCTCGGTCCCTGCTCCTGCCAACCTAGCAGATCGAAAGCACGTCAAAGTGCAAGTAGATAAATAGGTACCACTCCGGCAGGAAGGTAAATGGCGTTTCCGTGCGCTGCTCTGGTTTGCCAGAAGCGGCTTAGTCATGCTGGCCACATGACCCAGAAGCTGTACGTCGGCTCCCTCGCCCAATAAAGCGAGATGAGCACCGCAACCCCAGAGTCTGCCATAACTGGACCTAATGGTCAGGGGTCCCTTTGCCTTTATTAACCTTCCCATTGCCTTGCCACTCCCCCTTCGTCCTGGTAAGCAAGAGCAACCAACGTAGCAGTTCTGCTCCACATGGCAAGCAGCTTCTCTTGGCACTGGAGATTTTAAGCATCTTTCCAAGATAATAACAGGCAACGACAATAATAAAAGAACAGAAAATAAGCTGCTTAGACAAGCCCCTCTTGTTTTTGCAAAGAAACTTTGCTTTTTTAATGCAAGGACTACAAGAAGCCCGCCCCCTCTCTCTGTGTGTGTTGATGCTGCTGTTAGGCCATGCCCTGAGCAAAATGAGAGTCCCCCCCCCCCCATTTGAAATACAAGTTGCAACATGCATGCCAGCTATGTCCAGAAATCCTGCCTGTGGGAAAGTGAGAACAGAGTGACAGCCATTTCAGAAAGCAGGAGGGATGCTCCTGTCTCTATCTGCATTCATATATGTTCTCTGTTGTCTTCTCGCCACAACTTCATATTTATAGTACCACAATGCACCCATTTATGGGATATTTTCAACTGCTATAACTAATCTAATGCCTGTTTTCTTCTCTTTCCTCCTAACAATCTTGGATCAGGACCAGCTACTCTTCTGTGATGACTGTGACCGTGGCTATCACATGTATTGCTTAAACCCACCAGTCTCTGAACCTCCTGAAGGTAACATTGCTTGGAATCTACCCTATTGTTACTGTTTGCTGCTGTTGTTAAATATTTCTGTCCCGTTTCTCTGCTCAGAGAGCACTCAGGGTACCATTTCCAACTTTATTTATTTATTAAATTTGTATACCACCCTTCATCCAATGATCACAGGGCAGTTCACGACAGAAAAATACAAAATGGAAAACAGAATACACAATAAAACAAAAGCAAAAGCAAAACCAATCCATAAACCCCCTTCAATACTTAAAAGGCCATAGAATGTTAATCAGCCAAGTGTCTGGTTGAAGAGAAATGTTTTTGCCTAGCGCCTAAAGATATGTAATGAAGGTGCCAGATGAGCCTCCTTGGGGAGAGCATTCCACAAACAGGGAGCCACCACAGAAAAGGCCCGTTCCCATGTTGCCAAAATATGGAACAAGTTAAAGACGTTTTCAAGATATCGAAAAAGGTAAAGCAGTCATTGTTGTAAATCATGCTGTGTATGTGCAATTACACAACGTGGCTTTGCCAAAGGATTCACAAATACTAATGCAAACTCCTTGCACATCAAATAGAATTTGCACCAACAGATGAGTTCAGGTGACTTATAACTTGCTTTGCAAGCATTTTAGAAGCCTACACTAACAAAAGTAACACAAACCAATGGGTGGTTTCTTGACTTAGAAAACATGACCATTCATGAAACCTACTTACATTTAGAGGTGTACACCTGCTTCAGATGAAACCTAAATCACAAACTGAATCAGCATGCGTTGGAGAGGTTTGGATCTTGTCTGAAACAGAGCAAGCCTTCTCCAAAGCAATTCATGGCAAATTTGGGTTGCTCCTGAAGTTGCAAGGGTATTTAGAGCAGTGTTTCTCAAACTTGGGTCCCCAGCTGTTGTTGGACTACAACTTCCATCATCCATAGCTGGCAAGACCTGTGGTCAGGGATGATGGGAGTTGTAGTCCAACAACAGCTGGGGACCCAAGTTTGAGAAACACTGACTTAGAGTCTCAGGTGTTGAAAACCGATGCATATTTAGCAGCAGGGAGAAGTAGGCATTTGCAAATCATGGTTCTTTCTGGTATTGTTAAAGACGAGTAACCAGAAGCAATCTCCACTTTTCCATCTACTGTAGAATTATGACATGATGAAACAGCATCTCCTGAAACTGATAGGTCTACAAGCAGGCATATGTAACCTCTCCTTTGTTGTATTAGGTCAGCTTACACCAGGAACGAGCTAGATATTGTTGGACAACAAATTCCACAATCCCTGGCCATGCTGGCTGGGTCTGATGCAGTCTGGAGTCTGACAACATTTGGGCCACAGGTCCCCCAACCCTGGCTTAGGCCAATAGCACAAAGCTCAGTGTTAAATAGTTCTTTATTACAGCAGCAAAAGCAGACAAGAAAACTTCTTCCTACTTCCCACCCACTAGTTACTCATTTTAACAGCTGCCTTATTGACTCCGCTACACACTCGGGTCAAATTTTGCTTTCCTTCAAAGTTTTCGAAGTGATGGCTTTTGGAAATAATCTCTAGCATTGTGAATATAGGTCAGCACTTGCCTAGCTGTGATGCAAACAAATTTATGCAGGCAAGAACAGGCTAATGGGAATCCAATCTCATTGTAGTGTTCCTGAAAATATTCCTTAAATATATATATATCGATTGTGGAAGCTGCTGTGTCTTTGAGTGTGTGTGTGTGTGTGTGTGTGTGTGTGTGTGTGTGTGGTGACTTCAACAGAAGCTAAGGAGTGATTTTCCAGATTGTGTAATGAGGCCCATGCCTGTGCCATGGGAAATCAACCAGTTAACTAAATAATTAAATGTGTTATGCGAGTCCAAAATCCTACCTCACAGAGTCAACTGCCTGCCAAATCTCTACATAGTTAACTTCCTTCTGATCAGCCTCATAGGGAAGTGGGGGACAGAAGTAATTTTGACACATCTTCAACTATCCATCTGTTTATTAGGCTGAATACAATACAATTTAGTGAAACCACCCAAAAGGAAAGGTATTGTATATTTGGCAAACACAACTGCCACTCACTAGGCACACTGTATGCAATACATCATTGTATCCCCCTTGTTTATACAGTGGTACCTCGGGTTAAGAACTTACCGTATTTTTCGCCCTATAGGACGCATTTTCCCCCTCCAAAAATGAAGGGGAAATGTGTGTGCGTCCTATGGGGCGAATGCAGGCTTTCGCTGAAGCCTGGAGAGCGAGAGGGGTCGGTGCGCACCGACCCCTCTCGCTCTCCAGGCTTTAGGAAGTTCTCCGCAAGCCTTGGGAGTCCGCGGGAGTTCCCGTCGGGCTCCCTAGGCTTGCGGATAGCAGCCTGCATCTCGAAGCCTGGGGCGCGCTGCACAGCGCACCCTGGGCTTCGGTTCCCCAACCTGGTTTGGAGGCTTGCGGCAGGGAGAAGTGCGCTTCTCCCTGCCACCAGCCCCACAAGCTCGGGGGACAGTGGGGAGGCGGAGCGCTGCCATCCCACTGTTCCCCGACCTGGTTTGGGCTTCAGGCAGATATCCGCAAGCTGTGGGAGCCCGGCGGGAAGTCGCGCCGGTCTCCCAAGGCTTGCGGAGAGCTGCCTGTTCTGGGGGCTGGGGTCGGGGAAAGCTCGGGCTTCCCCCGCCCCAGCCCCGCGCCTGGGGGGGAAATATTTTTTTTTCTTTATTCCCCCCCCAAAAAAAAACTAGGTACGTCCTATGGGCCGGTGCGCCCTATGGGGCGAAAAATACGGTAATTCGTTCTGGAGGTCTGTTCTTAACCTGAAACCGTTCTTAACCTGAGACACCACTTTAGCTAATGGGGCCTCCTGCTGCCGCCGCACAATTTCTGTTCTCATCTTGAAGCAAAGTTCTTAACCCGAGGTAATATTTCTGGGTTAGCGGAGTCTGTAACCTGAAGCGTATGTAACCTGAGGCATCTGTAACCCCATTTGGTGCTGCATTCCACTGCAAAGTGGGAGAGAGCAGGTGCTGTAACCTTCCAACAGCTTGACTTCACCCCCAAAGGCACACTCCTCCACTGTCTCCAAAGATGAATGGATGCCAGCCTTGTCTTTATCACACAACTGTGACAAACATCACTGTAATTAGTTGTAGTTGTGTAGTGCTTTAAATATTGCTTTTAAAAAACTCTAATGCAGGTGTGCGTACCTGCACTCATGCACAGACACAGAGATGTGCACAGCATATTTCAGATTAGAGTGTGTACCCACATATTTTTTTAAAATAGGATTGTACCACCTCAGAGTGGTGGAGGGACGGGTGCCAATCAAAACTGATGCTTCCAGTGGGGAAACATCTGAAGAACGCCTGCATCTTTTGTCATTTGGTCCTTAATATAAAATACATATAGCCTGTCCATATAACATGCACACACAGAGGAATATGCATATTTGTGATCACACATGTGGATCCGCATGTCCTCCAACCTGCAAATGTTTTACCTGTAGGAAATGTGTGACATACAAACTGTAGTGCGGTTTAAATAGCTTTCCCACTTATTCTGCCTGACATTGATTGATGTACCCCAGGACCACTCACTGATCTGATGGTTTTATTACTGTATTTATTTATAGGGAGTTGGAGTTGTCATTTGTGCCGAGAACTTCTCCAAGAGAGAGCATCTGCCTTCTGCTTCCAGCCCTAGAAGAGTCTCCGTGGACCAGAACTGGGCTTGTTCCTGGACTTTTGGCACCAGCACACAACTGTCACCTGCCACCTAAGGATCTATGTCACTACAACACACCTGTACACACATGAAAGAGAATGGACATTCAAAGAAATTTCTGTGGTATTTGCTGTCCAAGTGTAGATTTCACAAATCTTGTACCTCCTGGGTTCTACTAGAAGGAAGACACATGGTTTGTTTGTTTTTTATGTTTCCCCATCCCCACTGCAGTGCATGATTGCAGATATGCCGTAATAGATTCACATGTGTTATGATAATAGCAAAGCAGGGAACTGTTGTAACTGTTGGTATTTAGGCATTTAAACTGTGTGGCATTGTGCTTTTTGTTTGATCTGTTGTTCCCCCCCCCCCACTCTAGCACCCCAAGAGAAATGCCAGTGTCATTTCCACATCCGTCCTTGATGCAGAGCTGTGGTGAAGATACTGAGAAGTATCATTCGCTGCAGGTGTCTTAGAGCAGGGGTCAGCAACCTCTTTCAGCCATGGGCCGGTCCACCGTCCCTCAGACCATGTGGTGGGCGGGACTATATTTGGGGGGGGAATGAACAAATTCCTATGCCCCACAAATAACCCAGAGATACATTTTAAATAAAAGGACATATTCTACTCATGTAAAAACATGCTGATTCCTGGACTGTCCGTGGGCCAGATTGAGAAGACGATTGGGCCACATCCGGCCCATGGGCCTTAGGTTGCCTACCCCTCTCTAGAGGAACTCCCCCCTCACAAGCACACTTTTAGATGCAGAGGACCTTCAAAGGATACAACAGCTCAATTCTTTCCTAGTCATTGACAGTAAGGCCCAAGCTACATGTTGGGTGCTACCAGTCCAGGTCCTCCCAATTCTCTGGTAACATGTATGTGGAGATGGGGAACCTGTGACTCTCCAGATGTTGTTTTCAACACCATCCCTAACTGTTGGCCATGCCCTCAGCCTCCTGCTTAGATGGGGTTGAAGTAGATCTGAGCAGGTGGGAAAATTCAGCCCTGGGGTCCAAATATCGCTCTCCAGGTTGCTCAGAATGTTCCCCAAGCCACATCCTATCACTGTCCCTACTCCACATGCTGCTCAAAGCTCTTTTGCCTGGCTGGAATTTGTCCTTCACTGTGATAATGCCTCTCGCTTGCTGGGGTGGAGAAGGGGGTGTGTGCTTGTGTGTGTGTGTGTGTGTGTGTGTGTGTGTGAGGAAGCCTCTGGTTTTGCATTTGCATCTGTCGCTCTACCCATCTGTTTGCCTTTGGTCTCCCCCACCTCTGGCATGCAGCCTCGGGAAAGTTACCCACAAGGAAATGCTGTCCTCAGGCTGGAAAAGTCCCACCACCCTCCTGTTCGAACACATTGACCTGCCAACTTTTAAGTTGGGCCAAAGGACACTGTTTCTTCAGGCCTGATCCGAAGACTTAAAATGGGAGCAGCACATGTGTTTAGGGTAGAGCACCCAGCATCCCATGGCTGTGTGCATGGTCCATAGGAAGTTTTCTTATGCAAAGCCAGACCATTGATTCAGCTAGCTCAAGTGTTGTCTACGGCAAATGGCAGTTCTCCAGGTTTCAGACAAGAGTCTTTCCCTGAATCCCCAGCCCTATGTGGAAAAGACAAGGATTGAACCCAAGTTCAGCCTTTTGAATGCACTCCACCTCTGCACTGCAGCATCACTAGTCCAGGTTAAGCATGTTTAAGTATCACAGATTTAAGCCCATGCTTAACTCTCTTCCATCTAAATCAATGGCTATGTACAGTTCTTAGGCGCATGGTCCAGCCAAAATTTCCTCTAGTTGCCGGAAGAACATTTTAAAGTGTTTAAAGCAGGGGCTGGGGCTGTAGCTAAGTGGTAAAACATCTGCTCTTCATGCAGAAGCTCTATGGTTCAATCCCTGGCATCTTCAGGTAGGGTTGAGATAGACCCTTGCTGAGTCAGGGTTGGGATAGACCCTGCTGAGTCAGTGTAGACAATGGACCAATGGTCTGATTCTGGATAAGGCAGCTTCCGATATTACTATATATTTTCCAAAACACTAAGAGACTTGGAACTCAGAATGTCAGCCCTTTCCTTGAACCTGCAGATTTTAGTAACTGCTTAAAGGACTCTCCAGTGTAGAGATGAGGGCGCACAGCTAGTATCCTCATGGTGGTGCCCTGATCCAGCAGCAACTGCACATCTGGTGTAGCAGCTGCACTCGGATGGCCGTCAGCCCCAGGGAAGGTGCTGCAGGAGCAGCAGAACCCCTTGCTAAAGCGAAAAATCTAGAGTCTGGTGTTCCTGTAGATTTGAATGGAGGATTTGCTTGATTCACGAAAATATAAAATGACCATTACAACACATTCCCCTCCCTAAAAGAAGACCTGCAAATGTTCTAGATGCTGTGTTCAAAAGAAAAGAGAAGTGAACCTAAGATGGTTGTAGTGTCCTACATCTCTTCTGTGGACCAATCATGATTTAAGATGGCTACAGAATACATTGTGATTGTCAAGATATCCTGAGCCTCCAGTTGCAAGAAGCTGGAAGATGACTGGGGGTCCTTCATTCTATAAGCACCTGCTTTCTTGTAGCTTTATTTTGAAGGATCCAGTACTGGCACAGTGGGAGACAGGGCACTAAGCTGTTTATAACATTGACCTGTGGTTGTCTGAATGTCCTTATGATTGACACATTGTGTTTGACCCTTTTTCTTTCATTTGATTTTAGAGAAAGAATGGCTGTATGTAGATGCATAAATTGTATATGTTCCATAACTAATTTGTTGTAATATGCCAGGGGAAACTACTCAAAATTGCCATTTGCTTTGGTTCAAGGCCACCATTTAAGGTAAAGAAGCAAGTAGGCTTTATTTTCAGAAAAGTGCAGGCCGCCATGTTTTAAATGAAAACTCCAGCAAGAACAGAATCCTAATACTTCTCTTTGGGCCAGCTGCTAACAGTCACGAAGGAGCGTGCTCATTTTTTAGTTTCACCAGGCTCTTCCTCAAACTTCATCTTAAACGAAACAAAAGTGAGGGGGGAAATGTTGCTGGTAAAACGTTTTGCAATATGCAATATAAAATAGATTTTCTAGAATCTATTTTAAAGTGCCATAACCCACTACTCAGAAATAAGGGTGCAATCCAGCCAAGGTTGACCACTTTTATGCCCCATAGATTTCAGCTATGACTTTGCTTATTTCTGCCATAGAAAGCAATGAGACTTAGAGCCTAAATCTTGATTCGAAAGTAAACTCCACCAAAGGGACTTGCTCCCCAAGAATCATGCATCAGATTTCAATCATAAAAAGTTTAATTTTGGCTGGCTGGCTCTGTAAGTGTTATCATTTGCTATCACTGTGTATGTTTATGAACTACAGCACTGTTTTGGCACTAAGTAAGTTGGCATAACTGCAGCTTCCATCCCATCAGCTTCCATTACCAGATGTGGTGTTACGCACAGTGATTGTATGGCCCAGTATTGCCCAGAGGGAGCAAGACTGAGATGACATTTCAGTCACCATGGGGTTGAAATGTGTCATCTGAGTTGATACAAGGCTATGCAGCTAAAATTAAGTAGTAACCTTTGGGAAATGGGACTGCAGCAGGATGGATGTGCCCAGAATATGAGGTGCCTGTCTTGTGCCAGAGCAATCCATCCTGGACACTGTTGCTGCTACACATTTCTGTAGGCTCAGTCCATCAACCTGCAGTACTCGGGAGTAAGTTGCTCTGAAATAATTGGATTTGCTTTCAATTATATTGTGTTTAAGATCAAGGGATGGGGTGAACAGTGTTATCTTGAAATGCCAATGCAACTATGTACATTTTCGTTAATCCCTTTGCTGAGTAATGCTCTGAGTAGCACTGAGCATCCATAGCAAGGCAAGAAACTGATTTGGCAGTTTTTAGGGTCAGGGAAATGGATAAAAAAGGCAAATGGAAAAAGACCATCTGCTCACACAACAAATCCATCTGCGGAATGGGAGGAGGCAATTTTGAGGTTTTCACCCTTCCCTGCGGCCCCTGTGCTCCCCTAAACATGTTTTGGAGAGCAGATTAAGGGGGGGCCTGGAAGGTGGCAGGGGAGAGGGAATTGTCAGGGGAAATTGCCCCCAACCCTCATTCTACTAATGAATCCCACCATTGGATACCTCCCATAAGGAACTGCAAGAATGGAACCCAAGGAGGCACTTAAAATCACGTCTCTCTTGGCCCTAAAAGTTGTCTGAAAGGACAAAAGCATTGTTTTTTTATGAACTCGAAGCAGTCCATGGAATGCAGAATGGCAAGCAGGGGAGTTACAAATCTTGTGTTTGTCATGTGGCCCTAATGTGGAGGGAGGATATTTGCAGGAAAGGATCAGCTGACAGGTGGAGGTTCTTAACCGTTCCCCCACCTTGTGAGGACCTCTCCATCATGCCCATTCATGATGATTTGCATTCATAATGGTATCAGGGTGGCCTCGCTTTTAATAGCGTTTGCACCTGCAAAAGTTTTGCAGCAGACATCCCATTTAGTTTCCTATCCGCGCATATCCCCAGGCTTCCCGCTGAAATCCTGCAGCTTTTTCTACAGCAAATGTCCCACTTCTGTTGTGCTATACCTCAAGGGTGCCCCTCTAGATGGCAAATAACTAATAAAGCAGAATGTTGTGTCAGTGACGCAGTATACACCCACCACTAATGCACTGTTGTTGTGTCAACTGACATGTTGCAGAGCACACCTGCAACACGTCTCCCCAGCTAATGGGAGGAGCCCTGGGAAGGATAGAATGCTCTTCTCTGCCCACTATTTCTCCTTTACAAATTCCATCCCATTCCTTATTACTGTTAACAAGCAAACTCCTGGGCAATTTGTTTGCTGAAGTAATGGGTAGCTCCGCTGGGATCAATGGAAGTCAGATAGGAAGATGGCCGAGGCTGCCTTTGGGAAAATATGCACTCTTCGAAGCTTCTCTGTAAAATGAATCACCTGAGCATTTAAATGTACATTGTCAAAAGAAGTATCACTTGACGTTATTGCCACCACCTCCTCAACAAATTAAAACACAATGAATTATAAAAAAATGGAATTGTTTTTTCTTGTTTGCATTGTCTGTAACCTTTTGTATTTTTTAATTCATTATGATGAAATTAGAGCACATAGCAAGTTCACATTTATATACCCAGACTCATACGTATGATGCAACCAAGTTCTGCAAAGGACAAGAGAACCATTTAGAGCCATCAAAAACTTTGTCTGCTGTTGGATTACAAGAAAATGCATTATTATTCCTCATATTCTCTTGCACTGAGAGTTGTTTGGGTCCCAAATGGAAGCACTGGAAGCAAAACACATGAGTTATGAAACCCATTAAATGGAAATCTGAGCAGGCTAAGCCAACCCAAATTAAGGTTGTGATCCTACACATATACTTAGTTGTAAGCCCCATTGATTTTAATAGGACTCATTGCTGTAAAAGTATGACCAGGACTGTAGGCAATTCAAGTCTAAGATTTCATGTGCCAGCAAATAAAATGCTCCGGTGTTAATATATTGTTAGCTGCTATACCAACGTTTTAAAATAAGAAGTGCATTGCAAGTTCATAAAAATGGCCTTGTATGTAGATAAGTTTATATGAGTGGGTCTTATGGAGAAACCATGTATTATGTGTCTGTTTGGTTTTTGTGTACCATTGTGAGCAGCACTCAAAGCACTAGCTTTTTGCAAGCACAGAGAGAACGATCTGTGCCAAGTTTGGTGTGTGACATCTGCATCTGCACAATCAACTCCATGCATGGCAGGGAAGGAAAAGTCAATGCAACCTGACCAAAAATGTTGCTGCTACGCACCAGAGAGACCCATGAGAATTGGCTCCGAGTTGCAAGACTTTTCGATTCAAGTGTTGTTCCAGGAACTTCATGCTGAGCATTCAAAGCATCTTTCAAGGGTAATGAAAAAGTAGATGTGGGTTCAGTCAAGGCTTTGGTTGATTGGCTGTGTGTTTCTCTGTTCTGGTGAGAGCAGAATAGGAAGCTGGAGTGAGGACTGGCAGGCAGCCAAACCTTGTCTTCAGCAGTGATATAATTACTAATAATGACCTCAAGCCCAGTCAGCTAGTTAAATGGCTTTTCAGGACAGGCACCAACTTAAAGTCTGGTTTATAGACAGGATAAACTGAATCTTTGGGGTACATGAAAACTGTTGTGCTTCGGTCCAGGAGAGATATCAACATCCTCAGGCTACAAGGCTAACTATATATTTAAGATTAAATTTAAATTGTTGCTATTAAAACATTTAATTAGAAAGCGACTTAAAAATTCTTAAAATGTGCCCATATGTATGTCTGTGTCCAAGAGATTTAGAAAATGGAATAGTTTATAATCCTGAGAACATAAGAACCTTCCTTGGATTAGATCAAAGGCTTACCTTAGCCAAGCATCCTGTTTCCAACAGTGTCCAACCAAAAGTCTATAAAAAAAACCCATAAGAGTGTGCTATAAAGTGCTGGGCTGGGGTTCAAATCCCCACTCGGCCATGAAGCTCGGACCAGTATCGGACCATGAAGTATCCTTGGACCAGACATTGCCTCTCTGCCTAATGTACCACACAGGGTTGTTATGGAGATTTAGAGGGGGGAGAATCATGTATGCCACCTCAAGCTCAGAGGAAAAATTGTGTGAATGAATGAATGAATGAATGGGAGGACATGATGACCTAGCACTTTCCTGTTTGTGTTCCCCAGTGACTGGCATTCAGAGGCAATACAGCCTCTGATCCCAGAGGTAGTACGTATAGCCATAACTAGCAGCTTGGTAGCCTGATCTCCAGGAATCTGTCTAACCTCAGGTTAAAGTTGTTCGGACTGGTGACCGTTCACTACATCTTGTGGAAACAAATTCCATAGTTTTAGCTATGTGCTGCATGAAGGACTTCATTTTATCTACTCTGAATATTGTGCCACTCACCATCCTTGGATGGTGGTTCTGGCATTCTGAGGGAGGAAGAAAAGCTCTTCCCTCTCCACGTTCTCCCCTCCGTGTATAATTTTATGTGTACCATTCCTCTAATTGAAATGGCTCCAAGCATTGTATGCAACCATTCCTCCTCCTCGGGGAGTTGTTCTTGCTCTCCAATTATTTTGGGTGCCCTTTTCTGCTCTGCACTATTTCCCTCCCCCCACCCAAGTTGTGCTGACCAGGTGTTGTCACAGTATATATTTATATAAAGGCATGATGACAGTGACAGTTTTATTTTCTATCCCTTTCCTAATAATCTCCACTTTTTTTCAAGAGCTGCCACACACCGAATCAACATTTTAATTGAGCTATCCACGATGACCTCAAAATCCCTTTCATTATTAGTTGCCACCAGCTTCGAACCCCATCAGTGCAAATGTGAACTTTATTTTCCCACAGTGTATATGACACCACATCAATGGACCACCACATCAGCAAGGCCCAGGGGACAGGGGTTGTTGACTGGGCAACCTAGACCTTCCATACACACTGCCCAGGCTTGTGCCCTGGTGAGGTCACTTTGGCGCTTCACCCCTGGAGGCACACTCCATTGTCTCTCCAGACAGATGGATGCCAACAGCAGGGCTTATTTGAAATGAAACATGACTGCGTTAGACTTCATTGGCAATATATATGATAACACTTAAGTCATCACAGTTCTCATGCTTCAACAACACTTACATGAAGTGATGGGCATCACTTAGAGTTAAGTTCAGAGTTGACTCCCTTCTGCTTCCATGGCTGATCTAAAGCATAATGGTTTAGGGCATCTAGAATTCTTACCTGTGTCGTGACCAGAACAGGCATTTACTCAACCTGCCACTTCAGATGTCTCCCTGATTTCATTTTCCATCTGAAGATCATCACCCTGAGCATTTTGGTCAAGAGGGTGATAGTGTGTCTTCAGTTCTAAATTTAGAGGCTCAGTATTACTTTTACTTACACTTGGAAACAACAGTTGACAAAGGAGCTATCAAAAACTATAGCACTCCAAAATGGCACAGCCCATAATATGCATTATGGAATTAAGGATGTTGTTCATAAAAACTCTAGCTGAAAATATTTTTGGTTTGCTTCTGTATGTGAATGTCAAGTCCAAAAATTATTTACGTCTTCTTAATACTTTCAACTTTAAGAATCACATGGTCACCCTCTGGAAAATGGGAGAGGATGTTTTAAAAAAAACAAAAAACACCTTCAGTGAATAGGAATTCAAGCTAGCATTCTGAAGCTTCATTCTGGGATGCCGCCTCTGCTTTCATTTGGAACGGGGCTCAGCTCAGCTTATGGAAATGCATCTTTTACACTTGGAAACACCAGTGCTTGAATTCCAGTAGAGAGACAGAGGCTGGGCAGGGCTGTTGCCGCTCTGCATCAGGTAATGGCTACTTTGAAGTGGAGGAACTGGCAAGACAGGCAACGTAATAGCTGTGCCAGGAGCCATTCTGCATGCAGACTTCGGCAGCATTGTTTACCCTTTCCAAGGCTAAGCTCCGCTGCTATGGGAGCTTGACTGGCTCAAGCTAGCTGGGAAAGCAAAGCTGTTCAATTCCCTTTTCTGCAGTGACCTTGAGCTACAGAATGGCTGTGCATATGGTGCACAAGCACAGAGCTTGAAACTAATCCAGGAAGGTAGATAGGAGTGTGTGTGTGTGTGTGTGTGTGTGTGTGTGTGTGTGTGTGTGTTGCCTCTCCGCATCTCCCAGCTGATTCCACAGCTTAGGCCTTAACAGCTGCAGTTGTCTGACAATTAATTCCTTCCCAGCCTCAGCTTCCCTCCCCCTCACTTCACACAGGCCTTTATATACCCAAGTGTGAAGGTGCCTGGCAACACAATTTCCTCCATGGATTTGGGCAACTCATGGCAATTTTCTTCAGAGATATCAGCTCCTCCTCCGGGCTCAGGCACAAGTCACACAAGCTTATAGAGCAGCTCTCTTTCAGAAGATGCCCCGTTCTTGGATTTGTGTTCTTCCACAAGCCTGGCCTTGCATTTCAAATTCATGGGAGTTGAACTGAGCCCCACCCCCCACAGCACCAGCAAGTTGCTGAGGTATCCCTCACCGAGTATTCACAGGCTAAACTTTAGGCAATTAGCATGGTTAATGTTCACTGTGTGATAGTACAGCTGTGTGAGTCTCGTTAAAATGTTCCTTCGGGAGAGCAGATGCAGGCGGAGACTAAGGGACCAGTTTTGCATCCTGTAGAGGAGACATACCTGTCTGCTGTGATGGGGCCTGTACCTGATTAAACACTCAGAATCTCAAGAGCACAAAAAATATTCAGGTTTTTCACCTGGCTGTAAAGTGTCAGTGTGTCACCAGGGAGAGCTTGTGCTACAAGAGGTGCCTGATGAGTGGGACAAAAATCCTCCTCCTCCTCCTCTTCTTCTTCTTCTTCTTCTTCTTCTTCATTTTATTAAAAGAGTTGAAATATATTATTATTATATTATTATTACCCCACCCATCTGACTTGGTTGCCCAGCCACTCTGTGCGGCTTTCAACATAATATACAAAAAGACAACAACAAAACATCACACATTAAAAGTGTGCTGATATAGGGCTGCCTTCAGGTGTCTATGGAAGGTTGTATAATTATTTATCCCCTTGACATCTGATGAGAGAGTGTTTCACAGGGTGGGTGTGACTACCGAGAAGGCCCTCTGCTTGGTGCCCTGTACCGCCAGAAGGCCCTCAGCGCTGAACGATAGGGGTGGAGATGCTCCTTCAGGTATACTGGGCCGAGGCCATTTAGGGCTTTAAAAATCAGGACCAACACTTTGAATTGTGCTCAGAAACATACTGGGAGCCAATGTAGGTCTTTCAGGTCTGGTGTTAGATGGGCCTGGCAGCTGCTCACTCACCAGTCTAGCTGCCGCTGCAATTCCATGGAAAGAAACCAACTGGACAAGCAGATGAATCTTATTTCAATACAGTGGTACCTCAGGTTACAGACACTTCAGGTTACAGACGCTTCAGGTTACAGACTCCGCTAACCCAGAAATAGTACCTCGGGTTAAGAATTTTGCTTCAGGATGAGAACAGAAATCGCACAGCCGTGGCGTGGTGGCAGTGGGAGGCCCCATTAGCTAAAGTAGTTAAGAACAGTTTCAGGTTAAGAACGGACCTCCAAAATGAATTAAGTTCTTAACCCAAGGTACCACTGTACTACCAATGTAATTGTGGCTTTTACTGCACCTGAGGCCAGCACGATAGTTCTGGGTGTGCAGGACAGGCTGTGCTTACACAGCCAAGGTGCTCACAAGTGGACAGAGTGCAGCTGCTGATCACAGGTTCTGCTTTGGGCTTTCTCACAGGCACCTGGTTGGCCTCTGTGAAAACAGAATACTGGACGAGATGAGCCACTGGTCTGATCCAACAGGCTCTTTGTTGGATGCTCTTAATGCACAGTTGTAAAGCAGGCAGAAATTCAACAGGTACAATGTTCCCAATATGGAGATACAGTGGGGGGCGGGTTGTTGTTATGCAGTTGTTAAAGGCGGTAGATAACTCACAGGAAAAGCTGGCTGCCTTATCAGAGCAACACACCCTTCCTTGCAGTTTCTCTGCCTCACTCCATCCTGGGGTCCAAAGAAGGCGACAGGTTGTATAGGAGAAGGGGGAAGACATGTCTAATAATTCAGGTCAGTCCTCAGAGAACGTGATGGTGCTTGTGTGCTGCTGGAACCAGACATTTCATTCCTTGTTAAATGCTTTCATTATCTCTCACCAGTCATGAGTCAGAGGCCACTGTTAAGAAATGAAGTCGGTCGCCTCGGCAGACATGGCTAAGCAGTGGCCTTTGGAGTGGAAAAAAAATAAATCTTCACAAGCATCTAAAATCAGGCATCATTTCAAGAGCTTTCGTTGGGGGTGCAAAATTCACAGCCGAGTTTAAAGATGCAACATTTCCAAAACTCAGCGTATTTTAAGAGGGAGTGTTGCATTTTGCATTATTATACCCTCACAAAAATGGGACCCCAGGTGATAATCCTGTGTGGGTTGAAACACAAGAGTTGCAAGTGTGACCACCCCCTTCTTCCACGAAGGCATTTCAGACTTAAACAGTGAATCCAAGTTCCTGGTAAAGAACAAATCATTTCCCACATGAAGTATGTGTGTGAGAGACAGTTTCATGTCCCATATTGTGGGGTTTTTGTTAGCGCAGCTTCCAAACAACCCATTGATCACAACACACGCTATCCATGCCAGTGTCAGGCCCTTTCTAAGGCCAGACCCTCCAAATGTCTCTATTTTCCGGGGACTCCTGGATTTACAGAAGCCACCCCGGTTTCTGATTTGATCCTGGAATGTCCAGCTTTTCCTTAGGATGTCCCGGTTTTCTTTGGGGAAATGTTGGAGGGTATGGAGTTATACAACCCCAAGCCAAGGAGATAAGTAACTATATAACCTTTAGAAGACATCTGAAGGCATGTTTAATTTTTTATAAAAAATATTTTTATATATGGAAGCTGCCCAGAGTGGCTGGGGCAACCCAGTCAGATGGGCGGCATATAAATAATAATAGCTAAGTTGGTTAGAACGTGGTGCTGGCAATGCCAAGGTTGCAGGTTTGATCCCCGCGTGCGACAGCTGCATAATCCTGAATTGCAAGGGGTTGGACTAGATGATCCTCAGACACCCTTCTAACTCTATGATTCTTTGATTCTATTATTTTAATGGAACAGGTCATTCCTATTTTCACCGGAGAAATGTTGGAGGGTATGTAAGGCCCAGTGTTTAGAATGTCACGACTATGACCCGAGATACTCTGGTTCAATTCCCCACTTATCCATGAAGCTCACTGGGTTACTTATTATTTCCCACCCTAACTTCACTCACAGAATTGTTGCTGGGGTAAAACAGTTGTGGGGAACACATGTACACAACCTCACAAACCATTTATGGGGGAGGGTAATATGAGTGAGTCATTTTTATTCCCCCACCAGCTGCACAATTGTGTGCACATTTTTATCTGCAGCACCCATGGAAAGCTTGATGGACTCAATCGATCCAACAGAGGCCCATGAAAACAACTGGGACTCAAAGGGATGTGGGGTGGGGTGGGGGACCCCAAGGCAATGGGGCCAGGCAGGTGGGTTCAATACAAAAGGCAATGCCTGTAATGGCTTTAGGGGTTGCTTGTGCGTAAGTTGCCGCCGCTCTGGGCTAGGTTGGCTGGTTAAACCATTTCTCGCTGGACAGCCATCCACTCCGTGGCTGTTCAGTCGCTGGCAGAATCCGCCAGTGGGCGTTTCTTAAACCTTTTCCAACATAAAAGTTGTTTGACGCCCAGTCTCCTCCTACTCTCCCTGCGCGGAAGTCTTCTGCACAGGGAGGGCGTGGGTAGCAGAGGACCTGTGCTCTCCCCGCTGGTGTCCAGTGAAGAGTCCTGGAGCCTGCTCTCTGCTTCCCCCATTGGCCCCCCTCTATCCCTGGTGTTGCGCTGATTTTCTTCCCCAACCGGAGACCTGCCTCTCTCCCTGCTTGGCCCCTCTCCAGCATCGCTGTGGAGCCTCGCCTCCTCCTCTAGTTCCGATGGCAGTTCCCTAACAATGCCTATGGGTAAAGCTTTGTAGAGCACAGGTTGCTGTCAAAGATGCTTTGCCAGAGAGAGTTTCTACTCACCGAGCGGTTAATTTTTTAAAATAAGGAAGCCCTTGAAACAGTCCGTGCTGAGATTTATGAATGTTTCATGTGACTTGTAGCTTTGTTGGTGCAGCTGTTTTTTACTGTGCATCTTTTGTAGACTGTATTGGGAGCCAATTGGGGAGCTTTAAGACATGTTCTGCAGTGTCAAACAAACAAATAAAGGAGAAATCCTGTGTATAATAAGGCACATACTCCTAATGGGAAACCGTCTCCAATTTCCAGATGTAGGATTTATCAGTGGCAATGGCAATGGACACAGCCTGTTCCCTAAAGGCACTCTCTTCTTTTATGATTTCATGCATGTATCCGTTCTATTGAAGGTTCTGAAGGAAGCCCTTAAGTGCTAAAGCCAGAACAAAACGATATCACTCCTTCAAAGATCTCTGCCATAAAGATGCTGCTCACATCTTTCGCTATGATCTGCAATCCTGATGGCAATTGCTTTCGAAGTTTGTAACAGAAGGAAGAACACCAGACTGCCATAATGAAACTTGTGTAGGATTTGATTTATTTCCATCCCCACCCCAGTAATCTATTGCATTTTTGGTACATATATATATTTATACATATATTATTCATTTCCATAAACTGTTGCTATAGATATCCTATGTACATGCAAGTAAGTAACTGTTTCTATAGAACTGCCTCATCACAAGTTAAACAGCAATACAGGTCTTTTGTCTCCAGAAAAATAAAATAAAAGTACAATTTGCCATGAGTAGATTTAGCACCTCAAATATTGCCCATAAGTCATAATAACTTCACCCTTTGGGAAGATACACCTGATCATCTTTCATCACCTAGGTTGTGATGTGCCCACATGGGCTGGTTAAGTGCCCAAAAAATTTTTGGTGCAGAAAAAGAATGATGTGGTGTCCCACCATCGCAATCTGCAACATTTTGGCTGACGTGCTAATCTGAGAGGGCTCTTTCAGGCTCGCAGCCAAATTATTTTACTTGTAACCGTTGCCGAAACAGAAAATATGATTTTTGAAAAGGAGAGGGGAACAGAAACACCTTAACAGGGTGAGTAAATTCCCATACTGATTCCAGTGGGCGGCGGCATGGCCTAGTAATCTCCAAATACAAAAAGAGCATCTGCGGGCTCACTCAAGATGATGCTCACTCATGTTCCTTTAAAGGCACCTTCATGTTGGCATGATCATACTGTCAACCACTGCAATGTGAATATGATTTCTCTCAAGCATGTACTGTTTTGCTTCCACTTGTCTGCAGGTCAGGTTTCCCCCAGTGGTCTAGTTAGGTGGGACGATCAGTGGTAGATCACAGTCTTTGCATGGTGAAAGTTCTGATCTAGTCCCTGGTCCCTCTGATTAAAAGCATCGGTAGCAAGTAATGGGCAAGACCTCTGCCTGAAACTACGGAGAGCTACTACTAGTCAGCATAGTAGACAATGCAGAAAGGTGGGCATCTCCCTGTATTGCTTTCAAATGAGCGTGTGAGGGGATCTCAGTAGGTGTAGCTTGTTCTGCAAGGATGAGGAAAGCTGAACCTAAAAACTTCTGCTTCTTCAAAAAGCACAGGGAACCTGCACCCTCATCTTGGCCACCTTCATGGGGTCCAGATCCTGAGAATGCCCTGCATAAGCAAGAGTAACTCAGAAGCCACATGGGGCTTTCCTCACCATAGCTGAGATGCTGTTATGTTACTGTCCCCCAACATCCTGCAACCTTTGAAGGGAAATGCAACACCTCCAAGCTGCAACCTGACAGATGGTGCTAATCTTGGCTGCTGTTTGGACCTGGCTTGATGTGACTGTGGATTATCTTTAAATATAGTCTACTCTGAGGACTAGGAGCAGAGTGGCCAAGAAATATGAACAAGTGGCTCTTTTAAAAAAGGGTTTAATGAATGGCAAATATTTCTCTAGGGCTGTTGAGAACTAATGATGTAAAAAAAAGAGAGAGGAATTAACTAGAACAAAAAGTGAGAACATTTAATATGCATCCTGCCCTCCTTTACTACTGAATGTCGTTGTGTGACCAATTCAAATTATTTGAATGTCACCTTTCCCCCTGGCCAGCTCTCTCCCACCTGTGATCATGGCAAATGTCCATCTGGTCTCAGTCCTGAGACGAGAAAGATTATTACCCTTCATGGCTGACAGCTTCCTATTTTCTATCACCGACTAGCATGTCTAACCTCCAAATGAGCACCATCTGCATCTCCACCTGAACGTCAGGCTTCCTCGCATGGATTCTCACTTTGCTTGCCAACATGTGTTTGCATCCTGGATGGGAGGTGTGAAAGGTGATACGAGCTTGGCACATCTTTTGCATAAGATCCTATTTTTGACTGCTGCTTCTCTTTTTCATCCTGTCCATTTATATGAAGGGATGTGGGTGGCGCTGTGGGTCAAACCACAGAGCCTAGGGCTTACTGATCAGAAGGTTGGTGGTTCAAATCCCCGTGACGAGGTGAGCTCCCGTTGCTCAGTCCCTGCTCCTGCCAACCCAGCAGTTCAAAAGCACATCAAAGTGCAAGTAGATAAATAGGTACTGCTGTGGCGGGAAGGCAAACGGCATTTCCGTGCGCTGCTCTGGTTCGCCAGAAGTGGCTTAGTCATGCTGGCCACATGACCCGGAAGCTGTACGCCGGCTCCCTCGGCCAATAAAGCGATATGAGCGCTGCAACCCCAGAGTCGGCCACGACTGGACCTAATGGTCTGGGGTCCCTTTACCTTTACATTTATATGAAAGGATTTGTAAACTATATGATTCCACTCTGCTTAAGAGTACTTAAAGACTCCATATCTACACTAGCCTTCCCTAACCTGGTACACTCCAGATGATTTTGACCACAACCTTTAATTTTAGGATCATGGGTTCAAGCCCCACGTTAGGCAGAAGGATTCCTCCATGGATGGAGGCTGGAGTGGTGGTCCCTTGTGGTCCCTTTCCAACACTACAATTCTATGATTCTATGACTCTAACTCTGATGAACCCCAGCCAGCATGGCCAAAGGTCAGAGAGGATGGGAGTTGTAGTCTAAAAGACCTGGAGGGCATGAGATTGAAGGTTGATCTAGATTGACATTTGCCAGGGACTTTTGGAAACAATCCCTAGAGCCAATGGGAGCTCTGTCACTATCAAGACAATACTTCTTGTAGACTTTTTCCTCCTTTAAACATAAAACAAATTTTGTATGGCACACAACACATTCTGGAACAGAACCTTTGCGTGTGGACAGGACCATGGCTGTGATAGTAAGCACACTTACTAGGAAACAAGTCCTGTTGAACTCTGTGGGACTAACATCTGATTAAACATACTTAGGAGAAGGACAGATCTTACAATGAGATAAATGAAGTACCGGAACAATTTAGCACGTGGCGTGTGGCATCTGTAAGCTGAAGCCTCCAAAATATCCACGGGGCGCTGAGGTACATTTTACTACATGACACAATATATCCAGAAATACAATTGTTCTTGTGATCCTAACTGTCCTTGAAAAGTCTCTAGTGAATATCTGGTACTTAGCCACCATGGTCAGATCCTTTGCTACAATAGCCACTGGCAATTCTGCTAAAGCGCATTGGAGAGTTGCTGCACAATGTTTATTCTGGAAAAGAGATTCTTTGCCTCACTGCTCTCTGCGTACAATTTCAAGCCCAGCCCAACATTGCTGTTTGTATCTGCATTAAAATGCAGTGTTAAGCTGTTCCAAGGCACTGTGTGGCGGTAAGACATGTTCTAGCAATGGTGTGGAGAGCCACTACATCCCACAAGCGAGAGTGGAGAAGAGGCGTTTCTGAAGTAAGATGGGAGCAGGGTCTCAGAGCAGTCAGCAGCACAGCAACCTGAAAGTCACCCCCCCCTCCACGATTCAGCCAATTAGGCAAGCACAGCCCTACCTGATTGAAGGCTCTTTTGGATAGCAAGCAATAATATGTAGTGTAGCTCTTCCTGGGCTGTATCAGATAGGGAAGCCACTTATTTCCACAACCCTCTCCCTGCATATGGAAATTGACATGCCAGGGAAAAAGAGGTTTAGCACAGCCTTCTCCTTAAACTGCTTGATTTCCATATAGAAGGAAATTTATATCTGAAGTGTATCATCCAGGAAGGATCAAACTTGTTATCTCTGCACACTTGAATGGGCACCCGGCATTTCGCAGCCATTTGTTACTCGGCAGACGCAGCTGATAAGCAGCAGAACAGGGCTAGCTTAGCACCAGCCACCAAATGCATCATGGCTGCTCTAACTACGTGTTTATAAATTTGGGGAACTAATGGTATATAAAGTCACTCACAAATGACCACACAATTTTGATGTCCAGTTAAAACTTTGCTAGGTTGCAAACTGATTCTGCAGTTCCCATGCTATGTATCTTTTTGGCCTTCTAAACACTTGGCACATTTTTGGCAGGATGTTTTTGTGGAAGGGCAGGCTTCAGCTAACCAGCTGTGCTTCTTGCTGCTGTAGAACAGATTTTTTCCACATGCATTATGCTCAAGCATTACTAAGACTAGTTCCTAAATAAATTTAGGAACATGCGAATAGCTTGCACAAGGCGGGTAGAGTAGTTAAATCTGACTTAAAACAGGAGGTTCTTTTTAGTAAAGCAAATGCTTGAAAACAAAGGACAGGGGATTCAAAGAAAAGAGGCGAGCCACCACCGTGATTTCAATTGCTTGGAATAAGAGTGCAGCAAAACAAAAGACGCTGGCTATTCTGAGGGTCTGCAAGAGCAGTGCAGCCAGCCATTGGCCTCATTTATCCTCCAGGATGCCATGGAAGTGATGGGAAAGGGAATTTTTCTAATGCAGCCTTTGCCAGCTCTATTTAATACTCAACTGTCTTCCCGGAAGGGGAAATCCATCATGTCAGAAACCATGCAAAGGGAAAGCTCAAATGTCTTTCTTTATATGGTGCTGCTAGACTCCCCCCCCCCCATTATGTTCTGCTTTCGCCCTGCAGCTTGGCTTGGGATGGCCTAGAAACAAAGGCAGGTGGGGACACCTTAATATAGTAACACAGCTGCATTTCTGGAAACACTTTCCTTGAGGAGAGGGAGAGGCGGGAGCCTTGTCACATGAGCTGCCTGCAGAGCCACCAGGACTGCTATTACCCTGCCTCCTTTGACTGGGAGCCAAAAGGCATGTATTGACAGAGCTTGCTTGGCTCCTAAGGAAGGGGGGAAGGCTTTCAAAGGTGGCTCCCCAGTTGGAGTCCACCCGGCAATGCAAAAGTGTGCCCTTGACAATCCTATAGGGGGGAAACTAGAGAATAGGCAGACTGGAATGTCTTAGCAGTAGAACACCAGAAAAATGAAAGGTAACGGCTCACGTAACTGACTTGGCCTCTTTGCAGACAAATTTCTATCACCGAAAATATGGGGTATCTTGATATTCAGGCCTTCTGAACCTGCAGGGCACACATTCTGCGCCCACACTTAGGAAGCTGCCTTCAATCGAATCAGACTATTGTTCCACCTGGCTCAGTATTGTGTTGACTAACGGACAGCAGCTCTCTGGGATTTCAGAGTTTTCTCCCAGCCCTACCTGAAGACACCAGGTATTGAACTTTGGGTCTTCTGCACTCAGAGCAGATGCACTGCCACTGACCTATGCCTCCCCCCGTTTCCCCCCTACACTGGTGGAAAGGAGAGAAGCCCCCAGGTTCAATCTTGCATCTCCAGGTAGGGCTGGGAACACCCCCTGCCTGAAACTCTTTTTAGATAGCTTCTACTAGTCAGTGTAGAGGGTGCTGGGGGAGACGGAGCAATGGTCCAACTCAGTATAAGGCAGTTTTCCCTGTTCGTCATACTGTCCATTTCAAACAGCTTGTCCCCCAAGTGTAATGGCTGGAACGCTATGAGACACTGCATGAAAAAGAAGGGCTGGGTCAATCTATAGACATAAGCCTCAAGAATTGCCAAACAGCAGGTGTCATGAGAAAACCCATGGTGTAAATACAACGCTCGCACTGTTTAATTTATCAGAAGCTGCTTAAGGAACTCATAATTCACACTTGCAGGGTTACTTGCTCCCCATAATCAATCAGCTGCCTTATCCCAAGGCTGCAACACGCCTTTTGCAATAGCGGACCAGCTGGTTCGATAGATGTGGCCTCTCAGAGCTCCACACAGTCCTTTTATGCCACAGCTAGGCTTGTAACCCTAGAGCTAGGGTTTGAAAGAACAACACAAGCCAGCCTACTGTGATATTAGAGGCAATTGAGCTATGGGCATCAAGGGTGCTGCAGTAGGAAGAATGATCTATGACTGAAGAAGAAATTTCAAGAGTAACCTCAGTGGGTGAGCAGTGGAATGCAAGAACTATCAAGACATTCATTGTCTATCATTAGATATAAAGGGAAAAGTATACAGTACGTTGCAATTTCTTGATTAAGGCAACTCATCTGCACCTCCTATTTTAGCTGCAAATCCTTTGGTCCTAGTTGAGCGGGGGGGGATGTATTTCTCTGGTTTTGTATAGAACCCTGTTTACCATTTGTGAATCATTAATGGATAGCCTTTGAGACTGAAGATGGGAGAGACAGGATGCAGCTGACACCAAGAAGACTCAGTGTCAGAGAAAGGAGTTAAATGCTTAATAGCTAGGTGTAGATTCATCAGGCCCAAAGGAAGGGGTCCAGATTGGCTATCGAGACTTCTGCATGTTATCTTCCTGTCTGGCCAAATCAATCATCCTGTTTGACACAACAAGAGCAAACAAAAGGCCTAGCAATTAGATACTTGGTGAGACTGGGGTATGGACTCTAAAGTTAATGCATTCCTCTATGTGTTGTCAAATTGAGTCCATCCATTAACTTAATTCCATGTGACTTTGGGTGGTGAGTGAGACGTGTAGCATCACCAGGCAAAATGATTGCAACACTGACAAGAACCAGAGATATTTAAGACACGTGCCCAACTTTGCTCTAAGCTTCCCTAAGTCATCAGCAGCAAGAGAAGTATTTGTGTATTCACAAGTGCAGCCCAGAACTCATTTGCACGACTCACATGAAAGCAAGCAGAAATGGGGTTGAGATCTGAGGGTTAAGGCTGGGGTTGGCATTGTCAACACTGAAGCAGTGGGGAGGTGGAGGCTATGACCAAGTAACTGCATGCCCACTTCACTACATGCCTAGATCTAGCCTTCCCTAGTCATGCAGATAGCTCAGCTGATGGAGTTCAGCCCTGGAAAACTGTGAAAAAGCAGCTGTGGCCCTCTGTGTCCTCCATGGACATTTTCATCACAACAAGTTGAGTAAGGCACATGGGTCTACAGAGGGCAGGGGTAGCCAATGCCGTGCTCTCCAGATGTTGGTGGACTTCAACTTCCATAAGACCCAAGGATTATGGGAGTTGGGAGTCCATCAGCATCTGGGAGGCACCATGTTGGCTCCCCCCAATGTAGAGTATCTGTTTAACACGGACTGGGAAGTAGTAGGGGAAAGGTTGCTATTGTTCTCCAATGAAAGCGAGGAACACACAACTGGGCTCGGAGCAAGGGAATCATGTAAGTTTCACTCTCCCTTCCACCTAAGTTCTTCTCCGCTCTCTCAGAGCTTCAGCTAATTAGTTACAGATTCTGACTGTGGAATTTCCTACACAGAAATAAAAACCATGCAATCTGGCCTGATCAATAACAAAGGCAGCTTTGCATGTTTGGCTTGAGATGTTCCTTCGCTTTCTATGGTGCTTTCCACCATGTAAGATGATGGGAGAAGTGGTTGCCATGGGTTGCCATGGCTATGAAGGATACTTCCAGCAGCAGAAATGAGTGATGGGGCTGGAAGCATGAAGAGAACCAGACAAGTTACCCTGCTCCATTTCCAAAGCAGAGTGCAAGTTAACGGATTCATTAATCAGATGACTTGGTTAAAGAAAAAAACACATTGATCCAAATGTGTTGAATCAACTTAAAAAAAATGTCTCTGATTAATTGGGCAGTAGATTTACTCTTTTTTAAAGGTTTTAGTATACAGTGGATGCTCGGGTTGCGAATGTGATCCGTGTGGGAGGCACATTTGCAACCCGCAGCGTTCGCAACCTGCAGTGCCACATCTGTGCAAGCGTGGGTTGCGATTCGGCACTTCTGCACATGCACAAAGTGCAATTTAGTGCTTCTGCACGTGCACGACCACCAAAACCCGGAAGTAACCCGTTCCAGTACTTACGGGTTTCGGCGCGTCCGTAACCTGAAAAAATGCAACCTGAAGCGTCTGCAACCCGAGGTATGACTGTAGTACTGATTAAAACAACAGATGCCATTTCCAAAAAGGCACCTTTCCTGGCCTCAGAAAGAATAGGGAATGCCTCTTCCAAGATTAAAAGAGCATCTCTATTCAGAGCAAGGTGTGTGTTGCGGGGGAGGGGGGAGGCTATTAAAGAAACTGCTTGTATTCAGTCCACAGAAAGAGGATCCTAAGAGAGACAGCAGGCTCCCTGTTTATAAATGTTTTAAAGGATGTCAGAAAGCAGAAGGGGAATAATTATTCAGGAGGAACATTGTTTGGGATAGGAGCAGAGAAATGTGAGTTTAAGTTACAGGCCTGCAGATTTATGTTCAACATGAGAGGGAAACTGCCAAACCCCGAGAGCATTTCACCAACAGAGCAAGCTGCCCTTTAAGAAAAGGTTAGCGCCAGAATCAGGGTGTCCTACCTTCCTGCTGGCAATGTAACAGACCCATGGGAGGCCAACACTCTTTTTCCATGGAGGAATGAGGAGAGGAAGATTCTGGAAGCTGAAACGTTAGGGAATAGGATGGTCCCCTTGGGACAAGTGTCATAGGCAATCTTGGATGGCACTGGAAACAAAACTGTCAGCCAAGCCATGCTACTCATTGGCTCTCAGAGCCTGTGGTCATTTTAGACTCTGGACCTACTGTTCATGTGGAGGGTATTCTATAGATAACACACATTTCTTCAATGTGTGATAAACCCACCCTGCTGTATTTTGGGGACCCTCCTTCTCATTCTGGAGCTCTGGATTGCTGCCCCAAAGCCCCTGCCCTGGCCAGTTCCATATGCATGCAATCATGGCTGGGTATTATTACAAGGGCTTTGCTCCAAGAACCGCTGTGAGTGGAAAGAAACTCACCACAGACACAGTCATGGCTGAGGCAGCTGTGCGTGGAGCAGTTTTGCAGCACAGGAGCTGAAAGTGAAGTGAGTGAATTAGTACTGGGCATGTTCCCATGGACCACATTCCTGGTTAAGCATCGTAGGTAGAGCCGGAGGCACAGAAATGGCCCTGAAAAGCACAATCATACATCTCAGGGTGCTTCAGTGCCCTAAGTCAGCTATGTATCCTGTATAATCCCCAAGTGGCCTAGGTCTCTCTCTCTCTCTGTGTGTGTGTGTGTGTACATTGGTACTGCTGGAGACCACTGCCTCCAGCAGCTCTTTGACCTGGTATACTGAATGGCACATCCTGTTTCCCCCTAAATAAGAGCCATGTAGATGAGGCATGAGTGACACAGCTACATCACAAAAGGTGGAGGTTTCACCTCTTTCAGAATAGGTGCCACAAGGCAAGGCTACCCAGCAGAGGGGATGGATGCTTTAAGGAGGGAGTCAAGCAGAGCACGACTGCTGAGCTTGGATAACTGTGTCTCTGCAAAAGGTGTATGGAAAGCGGACCTTCCCGCATCTTTGACATCTGCAGCATCACTGATCCAGATTGCTGGACGTGTTTGGAGTTATCCAAAGGATTTCATGGTTGCACTAACCTGCTACTTTCTGGGCGACTGAAACAGAAAGAGATTAGTCTTTTTGCTGCCAGCAGAATAACCGGCAGGAGTTCTGAGGGATGTGCTTGGAATCAAAGAGTGAGGCAAGGATAATGAGATCCTGCCCAGGATTGCAAAAGGCCAAAGGGGTAAATTTGAGTATCTACCATTTTAGCTGCTTGAAGAACTACACAATTACATAAAAACCCTTGTATTAAATATTTTTACTCCCCCACCCGCCTTTTGTAATATTATATGCCTTTGTCTAACATCAACAGGATGCCCAAATCATGTTGATAAGAGCTGAATTACCTCCAGAAGGTAGGTGGAGAGCACAGATGCTCTGCTGTTCAGGATGTGCTATCGCTGCACACATTCGCTCCTCTCTGCAGTCCAAAAGCAGCAGGCACGCTGCCCAGTTGCTTGGGGTAGGAGGCGCAGCTGTGTTTTGGTGCATTCCAGCTGGCCTGAGGCTCTCCTGCCTGAAGTAGCCAGAGGGTAAATTTTGTTTGCAAATTTCTGTGCCTGACGCTGACAGCCCCAATTGTTCACTGGCACCATTTTCCTGTGCACTGCTGGACCGGGAGGCTGTCAGCTCCAAGGTCGCTGCTAGGTAGCTCTGCCACTTCCTACAAAACTATGGGAGCAGTGTCTGGAGAAGAGCTAGACAACCCTGCGCAGAAAATCACAAAAGAAAAGCAAGCGGGGCAAAAAGCCCTTGAGCAACAATGTGAACAATAATACTGCCTGTGCTGTAGGGCTGGACCATTTCAGATCACAGGTGGGAGGAGTGCATGGCTGAACGCTCCCCCAAATAGAAAACTAGGATGCCAAGGAGAGGATTAGGCTAGAATGGTCTCCCTGGTGTATTAGCTTACCACAAGCAGAAATACTTTTGATGCAAGGAAACATTCAAATGTACAATCGACCACCTGCAGCCTGAATTGATGCAGTCCTAGAAGTCCTAAATTATTATTATTTTCTTGCTCTGCATCCTTGAAGAAGACTCTCCAAAGGTTCAATTTAAGCATTTTTTAAAATTTTAATCAATTTAAGGGGGAGGGGGAGGAATTGTCTTGTTCTTGCTTTAATTATGTATATTGTGTTTTTATGCTGTGAACTGTCCCGAGATCTACAGATGAAGGGCAGTATACAAATTTAATCAATACATAAATAAATAATGAAAACACAAAGTCTAGTAAGCGATACCATTTTATATTGCCTCTTTCATTCTCCAATCAACAGGAAAGGCTAGATCAGACCAACAGGCCCGTCTAGAGTAGCACTCTCTCATCTGACTTTGGTCAGGGAGACGCTCAGGGAAAGTCACAGAGGAGGGCACAAAACCATTATCCATTCTAGCTTGTTAGCCTCCAACATCTTGTGGTGCCAACAAAGCCATGTAGAGATTGATCATTAAAATTCCTTCCTGCTGAGAAGACAGTAATTAATCAGGGAACAGTGGCTGTATCCTCATTGTGGGACAACTGGCCACTGGTTCAATCAGTTGATTTATATCGCAGTGAATCCCAGGTGTGATTCTGGTGACGCAGAGGAAGGGGACCGACCTGTGCGTACATAATTTCTCTCCTGAATGAGGGCAGAAATATGGTGCCCGAGCCAAAGAGTTATGAGGCCTCAACAGGATGCATTGCAGGAAGCATCCTGCGCCTAACCCCATTTTCTAGCTAGTTTATAATACCATGATTGGTAATTTACAGCTAATATTAGCATTGTTTTCTTCCAGGTTTTTTTTGCGGGGAGGGAGGAGCATCTCTCTGGGAAAAACCAAGAGGCTGTAGAGCCATAAAAGGATGAGTCTTAAGGAAGCTCTACAGCAACTTTTACCAAAATGGTGCCTTCAGAATTTTTTGGCTACAACTCCCATCGGCCCGAGACACCATAGACATGCTTGTTATTTCTGATTGAAACTGTAGGCTAAAACCTCTGGAGGGTGCCACGTTGGTGAAAACTGCCCTATAACCCCAGTTGTCCACTTCCCTGCACACCCTAAAGGTACATACTGAAAAAAGCTGCGCAGCCTTTCAAGAGGAACTGTGAAGTCCCTGGTCAGGTTGTCTACTTTTAAGCAATGACCCGCCTTATTAAAAAGAAAAGTTTTGATACGGAAATTGAAACTGACCCATGTTCAACTGAACCTCAAAAACAAAAGGTTTCTTCCTTCAGCCTTGCATGCATGAATCGGTTTAAACTCAATCTGACATAAACTCAGTTGAGCACCTGCCCTTGCAACATCCCAAATGACAAGATGGCTAATCACAGAAAACAGGAGCACTGTGTGATGCTCAAGGTGATCTCACGGCAAGATGATGAAGCTTTCAGGGTTGAGCATCACATACAGCTTTCCATAATAGTGGCTTATTCCACGAAAGGCCATGCTGTTGCATAATGGGATGCATTACTCATGGGCACACAAGGCGACCAGAGCAATCTTGCAAAAGATGAGCCTATAAGCCTCCAACATGGGCAGACATGAAAGGTTCACCTTTTGGCCGCTGATATCTATTAGTTGATACTTTGATGAATGGAGTTCTGTCCTTCCTTCTTTAACTGGATGGAAGAAAATCTAGATAACTGTCTTCGGTTAAAACTCTCAATCAAACGGAGACGAATTACACCATCATATAGGGCCCCCTTATGACTTGACACCACTTTACATATCACAGTATTTCATGATACCTGACAATTAAGGGATATATTAGAAGCTTTTTGTTGTTCTCTAGTTGAGTAACTTATCGCTACAATGATGTAGGACCATCTGCCAATGTGATTTTTGCCCTAGCTGGAATTTACCAAATTAATCTTACCAAAGTGCATTTAGCTTTTGTTGAGTTCCTGCAGATGTTATGCCTTAGCAGAACCCAAATCACCTAATATTTTGTGTGAGGGCACATCTAGTGGCCATTCTCTGCACCTGGTGCGACATGGAAGCACATTAGTTTCTCCCTCCGCATTCCACAGCCACTGTTTCAGGGGTTGCACTAAGGATACAGAAGCTTTGATAGACAAAATAAGATGATAAGGCATGTCTCTGAAAACAGCTTTGCGTAGAGCATGGATGGGAATGTGGGGGCAGGATTTGCAAATTTACTGTGGGAATGGTGAAGTTTCTGGCACTCACCAGGCACATAAGAGCCCAGCTGTGATATCCAGTGGAATGTTTTGAAATAATAATATAGCATGAATATGCATGAGAAAGAATGGGAAATGGGGAAAGATCTAAGCTGAGGAAGGACTTGTGTCTAAATATCACTGTGGTTGAGGAGTGGGGAAGACAGATAAAGAGAGGATGTGGTTCAAAATAAATGGTTCAGATTTTTCAAATAGCAAATGTGTCTCATGCTTTGCCTTTTGCTTTAACAGAAATTTCATTAGAAAACAAACTATTACTAGACATATATCTCTCTACACAGAAGGCAGACATTTTGGTCACCAGTGTAGTGAAATCAGGATCAGATCACACTGAACTTTATTTATTGTGCTAGGAATGCTCTCCTACCTTGCGCTGAACCGAATATGCAGAATAAGCACATTTAAATGCCTAAACAACAGGTATTGCATAGCATAAGGCTCTCTTGACTGAATGTAGGGGGTGCTGCTCAGGTATGGGTGTGTGTGTGTGTGTGTGAGAGAGAGAGAGAGAGAGAGAGAGAGAGAGAGAGAGAGAGAGAAATATGAATATATGTGTGTTCTGTGTTTATGTGTAGTCTGTGTGTGAGAAAGATGCACTTGGTGAAAGAAAGAAAGAAAGAAAGAAAGAAAGAAAGAAAGAAAGAGAGAGAGAGGGTAGGGAGTTTGAATGGTATTGTCTATGAGGAAGGGAGAGAGATGCACTTTGGTAAAGAGAGGAGAAACGGGAGTGTGAAAAAATCAGTATTGTATGAGCTCTACAATCAGGACCAGCATGAGGTTGCCCCGGGGGTGGTGTGGGGGCAAGTGGCAGCAAGTGTATTATGCCACAACCATGGCAGCCATTTTGAGTTATGCCATGCCCCAACAACAGCAGTTTTGTGACTGGCACCCACAACATTCTCTCAGGATTTGAAATGTGCTCCTGGTCCAAAAAGGTTGACTCCTCTTGTTCTAAGTGGTTCTTCCTTTGTTTCCCCTCAGATTCCATCTTCCTCTCTACCCTTTATTGTCCCACTTGTCGATAAATTTAGATTGTACACTCTGTACACTCGTTGGGGCACTGTTATTTTGCAATGTGCTGTGTACTGGATCCATCTTGTAAACTTGTCCATCTAAGAATCCATCTTGTAAACTTGTCCATCTAAGAACCAGTAGCGCAATGTCTGACAAAAAATTACCCACATTGCCTTTTTGTACCAAAAGGCGGACAGGAATGTTTTCCCCACCACACTAAGAATTCATGATTAGAGATATATCCATCTACTGCCAAGAAAAGAGCTTAATGTGCATTTAAAGTGGAAAGAAGATTTTTATGAATATAGGTATTATGAAATATTTTTAACACAAAAATATCAACACTACTTAGACTATCCTTCCTCAGCCTTAGGTCCCCAGATGTTATTGAACCAGATGTCTCAGCACTGGCCACACTGCTTGGGGATGATGGGAGTTGGAGTCCAACAACAGACAGAGACCAAGTATTGGAGAAGACTGCTTTAGATCATCATTATGATGCTAAGCAGATCCAAATCAGATTGAACTTGTTTTAGTTTACACTTAAAGTAGTACTTTGTCTCCTTTTACTACCTTTTTTTAGCTAGTTCCCCTGTGCTCCCATTTCTCAGAGCATTGAGAACAATTCTGAGAAATCAGCCATATTATTTCCATACCTAGCTGAGTTATCACACAGTTTCAAGCCATCCTCACTTATTGCCACTTTGTGAGAGACGTTCAAATGCCATTACATTGAGCAAAAAGCCATTCACCTCCAAGCCAAAGTGTTGTAGACTGATTTCTCCCTTTCTCTACAAAAGAGACTTATTTGCGACTTAGTTGTCCAGGAATGAATAAATAACCCTAACAGGGTCTTTTTCTTCCTACAAGCGCAGGGAGATGTCTCGAATTCTCCCATCAGCTTGGTTTACTCTGTGTGACTAAATCGTGAGACAGACAAAATGGGAAGAAGTATGCAGAAAGTGCAACCACACAACAAAGACAAGACTTCTTTCCCAACCCAGTATCACCTCTTCAAATATGGTGTTTTTACAGAATGTGTGCATAAAGCAGGCCAGCACAACTTGTGATACAACAAACTTGAATGCAGCCCACTGGCCGTGTGCAACAGATAGTGAGGGGTTCAGAAAACCATCCATGTTTGCTGCCTTCCTGGAACTGCAAAGCAACAACAGACAGACTGCCAAACACTTGGCAGGCCACCCTATAAGCTTGGGCTACACAAGCTGTGCAGGCCTGGCATAACATTTTGATCATATCGCCCAAGAAGCAGGGCCAACATTTTTTACTTGTGCAAAATGCAAAGCAACTCTACTGAAATCAGATCCCTCACAGGAAGCTTAAGAGTCTGGCTTTATGGACCAAATCCTGAGCTGGCAGTCAGTAGCTTTGCCCCTTTCTATGCAGCTGAGGACCCCAAAATATATTTTTGGATGGATATTACTGACAGTGAGTGAAGAAGCTAAAAAGCACTTTTAAAACCATTATTTAAAAAGTGGATGATAATATGTCTACTATCTCATCGTGATAAAACTGAATTCTTCCTCCCATCCTTAGGGAACTTTCAATTATTATTTTACTGGACCCGAACGGTTGTATGAAAGGGGACATGTCGCAAGATCAGCAAGAGCTCTTTCTGTGGCTAGGGAGTAAAGGTATTTTGGACCACCCTTTCCTCTTGCTCTAATTCCCCTTTGCCTACTTTAATCTGCATTTCCAATCAAGAATGGCAACACCTGTATTGCGTACTATTCTCTCAGGCAGAGAAAAAAACCTCTTCAGGTTTCGCAAAGGATTCCAGATCTGAGAAGTTACTGTCAAGTCAGCAATAGCCATTATCCATGGCTAGGGAGAATTAATGCCAGGGCTACCAAGATATGCAGAAGATGGATATTTTTGCCTGTACACATGCAGCAGCAGCAGCAGCAGCAGCAAGAGGACATATGAGTGTGAGAAAGTGCCTGCATTACAAATACGGATCTTAACCAAATCTTTATCAAGATTTCTCTTAGGGCCCCTACATTAAATGACACCCATAGTTAGTCCCCCCAACCATCTCTGCCTAAGTTGGCATCCTGCATACAGCAAGTTGTGCTCCTCTGAAATCAAGCGAGAAACAGAGAATTATCTTGATTGAACTCAGTGCCATTACAAAGCTGTACAAGTAGAAAAGTGTTGATGTAAACTATGAAAAGAGGAACCTCCGGGTGGGCCAGGCTCTCCCTCGTGGTTTCCTTCGCCTTCCCTGTGCTCCCTTCCGTCTCTTTCTCTTCCCATCTCGTTTGCACTCTCAGCCGTACACACACACACAGACACGCACACACACAGTGACCCATTTGCCCCCAAATGATATTTCCGCCGTGGAGGAGGTTGAGTGAGTGCAGCTGTCCTTCGGAGATGCCAGCGACCGCTTGCTGAGACGATGCTGTCAAGAAGATTGCATCAAGCCTGTGAGGCGCTTGCCTGCCAGCGACTTCCCCTGGAGGAACAAACAAAAGGGGGAGGGAGGGAAGAAAGCCAAGGATGTGAATATATCCCAGTTACTCGGGAAAACAGGCCAGATTGCTCAGTGATTGGGAGGTCAGCACAGTGACCAGACAGGAAGAAGGAAAGGCAGTGATAGTTCAGCAGCCTCCTTCATCAACCTAGAGCCCACCAGATGTTTTGAACCAAAACTCCCATCAGCCCCACCTAGCAAGGCCATGGTGACCTCATGTTTGGGACTACATCTCCCATCGGTTCTAGCCAGATGGCCATGCTGGCTGGGCCTGATAGAAGCTGTAGATCAGGATGGCACCAGATGGGCTGTATGGGGATAAGGAGGACACCTTTCTTATACTGTGGCTCTTTCAGGTGATAAAAACCCCAGGTGCCAAACTTGCTGATTCAGCACACTTCAAATAGTTGCAAGGATGGCTGGAGAGCTGGTCGCTGAGCACATCCCAGCTGGTAGAGCAGGCTAGGTAAGTATAGTTAATCCCACCACATCTTTTCCCTGCCAAAGGGTCCTACTTGGCTGCAAAATAAGCCTCCTGTTTAATCCTGGCTTTGTTGTACTCATGCGGCAAAGAGTCCTGCCATACACTTACAAATACATTAGAACTGTTCTCAGCTTTGCCCAGACGCTCAGGGCAATCTGGTTGTGCCTGTAAGTGTGCGAGTGTGTTTTTGCATCGTTTGAAATGGCAAGTGTATAATGTTTCACAAAAATCCAAGGCTATTTTGCTGAGCCAGCACCATATTGATCTAATTGGTGGCTGCTTAAGCCACAAGCAAAAAGATGTTTATATTTACCGGTAACCTTTATTGGCGACCGTTAGTCCTTCCCTTGGTTGAGAAGAGATACTCTTTCCAACCTACTGATGTTGAAATTCCTCTTTTCTCTGAATTCCTTGATTCAATAAGCTTATGCCCAATTTATATTACATTTGCATCCCAATCCTACATACACAGATACTGGCCAAGCCCCAACTGGAAGGTAAACCAAGCCCTTTCATACCAATCTTAACGGCAGTTGCAAGTACCCCACATGTTCAAAATTTATGAACAGTTGACATTTGGAATTACGTGATAGATGCAACTTTAAAGCTGCGTGATCGTGTAATTCCACAACGAGTACCTACCTGGGCATCCACATGATAAAATTCCAGAGTTATCTCAAGGCATTCTTCCCAGAGCTACTATTCTGAGGTTGTAATGCAAATTACGGCTGTTTCTTTTATTTTTTTAGCTTTGTTTTTGTTTATGCAGCCAGTGGTGCATGCAAAATAACAGAATGTGTGCCAACAGAATGCAACAGATTTCTCAGAATACAGTAGGTAATGTTCACCCTGATCAGAAAAATCCATAACATGCTTTGGTTTAACTCATAGTCTTCTTTTCTTCATTTGCTTGCAATCACTAGATCTATTTGTGAACTGAATGTGGAAGCTATCTGTGTGGACCAACGTACTGTTGTTTGGAGGGCACACAAAATTTCCCCTCCTCCTGAACTTCTTGCACCCATTTGAAGCTGAGAAAGGCTTTTCTTGGGCCTAGCCAAGGGAAGGCAGGGAGGGGGGGCACCTGCCCCTCCCAATCAAGTAAATAAATAAAAATAACTGACTAATCACATCTCAGATAGTTCAGTTCTGCCCCCCCAATATAAATCCTAGCTACTCCCATGTGGCTTTTGCCTCTCTAACAGAACAATTAGTTGTGCGCTGCCCCAGAAATAAATCCCAATGTGTTCAATAGAGTTCACTCACAGGTAAATAGAGGATTGCAACTACAGTGGTACCTCGCAAGATGAAATTAATTCGTTCTGCGAGTTTTTTCGTCTTGCGAATTTTTCATCTTGCGAAGCACGGAACTGCACCTCTTCAAGCAATGCACCCGGTTTTAAGAAAAAGGAAACAAACTTGCAAGACGTTTTCGTCTTGCGAAGCAAGCCCATAGGGAAATTCGTCTTGCGAAGCAACTCAAAAAACATAAAACTCTTTTGTCTTGCGAGTTTTTCGTCTTATGAGGCATTGGTCTTGCGAGGTATCACTGTATAGTTTCTGGAGAACTATCAAAAAGAGGGAGGAGGCATCCATGATTTCAACTCTGCCACTATTTATAAATTTCCTTTATCCAGACACCTCTGGTTGGTTACCCATCTAAATGAAGAGTAGATTCTGTGATGTCCTCCAGAGGTTGTTGGATTATAACTTCCATCATCCATGGTGCTTGGGTGTTGCAATCCAACAGCATCTAGAGGGCTATTGGCTATTCCTAATCTAAATGGATCTGTCTGGATTATAACTAACAAGCAAGCAAGCAAGCAAGCAAGCAAACAAACAAACAAACAAACAAACACCTAATCTGTGTACATGTAGGAGCACTCTATGGCAGAGGCCTCCCTGATGTTGTCCATGCCCTGTCTGATAAAGCTGTCTTTAGACACCTGGAATGGGCATCCTCTCCTGACCATGATTCCAGTACCATTGTTCTTTTCAGCGTCCTGAAGGAAGCTGAAGGTAGGTCTGCCAGGGCTGACTTTATCCCTAGAGAGTCTCTGGCTCCTGGCTTTGGATTTCATAAAAGGGCAGCAAATTATAAGCTATTTTATTATTGTTGTGTTTTTGCTCCCAGGGAGAGGCACCTGTATAATTTTCTGCCCCAGTTGTCAAAACATTTAGGCCTTCAGTACTATCCGCCTTGACTTTTGAGGAAAGTGGAGCCAATTCCCACTCTGCCTCTGGTCGGAATATTTTGGGGGCTTTCTCTGAGGACGAGATGAGCAACTGACTTGCCCTTCCTTCCCAGGAGCTAGATTGCAGGGTTTAAAAAGCACAGTTGTGTGGTGCCTCTAATCACAAGGGGAATGCTATTCCTGAAACCTCCAGATATTCATAGAAATGGGTACTCACAGAAGAGGCAGAAATGAGAAAAGGAACAATCTCATTTATTAGTTAACTTCTCAAAGACTGAACTGTCTCAACGGTGCTTAGCACAGCATCAAAGTTAAACTGAAGGTCAAAGGTAGAGCAGAAGTGTCTTCTGTAATACGGAGACTAATTTAGCCCCTTTTGGAACATTAACTTCAGCATTACCATCTCCCTGCTTCCTCTTATTTCTAAGCAGCTGCAGCAGCAGGGTGGTAACATTGAGCTCAACTGTGTTGGCAAGATGTAGGGGATTTGCTTCCCCATATGACTACAGGCCTCAATGGAGGAAACTTTCAAAGAGTTGTTACATGACTATTGGCAGCCTCAGTCTTTGTGTCAGGCAGGATACTGGACTTTGAAATCCTGGAATAGCGACTTGACTTTCTGAAAGCAGCTGTGAGCTATGTGCCTCCCTCCTTGCCCTAAGTTTTATTTTGTTTTTAAAATTATATCCTGTTTAAAAAAAATTATCTCAAAATGGCTCTCAAATATGCACCACGCAGAATAAAAAACTTATATTAAACCCCCAGAAATTTCAAATGACCGAACAGATTTAATTTCTTGTGATCAGCTGACTCGTCCACAGTCTCGCGCACTGGTAGTGTCTATCCACTGGGTCTTATATTTGGCGAGGGGAATCAGAGTGCCATCCTATAATACTTCAAACTCCAATTGCCAACATGAATTACTCAGCCCGTTGAAAGGAAGCATGGTATAGCCACTAAAAGGAACCAGTGACAAGCCCAGACTCTTAGAGGACCTAAACTCATGCACACAAGCACGAGTGGACAGCGAACTACCATGAAGGCAAGCTCCACATCCATGAACATCCATAATTTGATAAATGCCTATCATGTCACCATGAGCATGTGTGAAATTAAGATTTCCCCCCCCTCTGGCATGCATAGATTTATACTTGTTTTCACTGAATTGCATTTGCCATTTTACCACCCATTGACTCAGTTAGGAGAGGTTCACAATATATATTAATTTTCATGACTCAAGTTAAATAGCACAGGTCTCATGACCAATCCTTGTGGGGGGATTCCACTTTCTACATCCCTGGACTGGGAAAACTGTCCATTTATTCCTGCTCTCTGCTTCCTGCTACTTAACCACTTCTGATCCACAAGAGGAACTCTTCCAACACTGCTATTCTTCAATACCCTGGGAAATGGCTGTGAGGGGCACGGTGACCCTTAATATCTCCTCAGGCAGGAGGCCACATAGCAACTTGCATTGACAGCACACGATGTCTCCTGTACTTCAACCAGAGCTATGGAGAGCAAAAAGTCTTATAACTCCCCCCCCCCCCGATTGATCAACTCTACTCACACTGAATATTAGATTCCTCTCAGCTACCCAGGCCTCTTGAGACTGTAAACTTTCCCCATAATGACAATACAGGGAAATAAAGAGGCTGTGTTTCTGCGGGCTTATACCTGCAGCTACAATATTCCTTAATTCAGGCCATGTGGTGCATTGGGCCTCTCAGAATCTGCACTGACAACAAATCCTAAAAAACACAGGGCATGCATAACCATTTCTTATTGAACCAGGATTTTTCATAGGACACCCCCAAAATCTCCATGTGTTTTCAATGCATAATTCTTTTAAAGATCTTAAGGACCATATCCTTTTATAAACAGCCTTTTATTAGCATTTGCTGGAGGAGAAATGATACACACACCATAAACATAAGAAGGGTAACATAAATTAGGAAAAGAAACAAAGTTAAATGCTCAAGTAAGTTATTATTTTTTTAAAAAAAGCAACAGTAAAGAAAAGTAATGTCAAGAGAACATAAAATCTAGACAGATAAATTCACATGAAAAGAGATCAAAAGAAGAATCAATTTAGCATGCATATAACAAATAATGGGTAACAACATAAAAATGAAGCCTTATATAGATTCTCTTTCTTAAAAAGTCAAAAGCATATGTCTTGAATACTATTTCCAGGGAAATTACACGTTTACCTAGATGAAGAATCACAATCTGGATGTACAAATGTCAACTCACTAAGTACAGGCATGTCACACTTACCCTACTGGCGCCCGGAGATTGCACAGTAACTATCTGACTGCCTGATCCTTTCATTTCCAGCTGCATCTAACTGCTCTTGCTATAAGAAGATAAATTTTCTGATGGTGTACATGCACAGTCACTATGGCAATGACTGTATGTCAGGAATGGCTAACCTGCGGCCCTCCACATTTTGAATGAAAACTGCCCCCAGCCAGCAAGACCAATGGCTGTCAAGAGATGATAGGAGCATAACTCCAACATCTGGAGGGCCACAGATTAGACACCCCTGCTATCTGGAGTGCTGCCTACCAAGCATGCAGACACAGCTGTCCCCTCTCCCATTGAAAAACAGCCTCTTTGTGTGTCCTTCCTTAAGGGCAGCTCTTCATATTAGTATTACAGGTGTACTTGCAGGCGTGATGGAGAACATCCAACTTACTTGTGCAATGTAAACACTGCTACAAGAGACTAAAACTGTGCCAGCTTCACGTCTTCCCCCCTTTCTTGTAGTGTCCTGATGAAAATCACACATTGTGCTTATCTAGAGGGGTTACAAAGATCAGGCACAGAGAGACACACAGCAGCGCGGTCGCCAACATCCAAGTACACCTCAACTCCTAACTTTTGCATGCAAGACCTCAGTGAAACATTAAGTCTGTTGCAGTAAGGGATGGATGAACCTATCAGTTTGGGTTTCCCCTCAGTTTCTCATTTCCCCAATCTTCAGCTCACCACCTTTCTGCATCACTTTGCAAATGCTTCTGCCATTGTTTTAGTGTGTATTTCTCCCAATATAACAGTTTTGTATGCAGTTTTCCTCCTGAATTGTAGGACTTTGGAGCAGGGGCACTGGCTCCTAGGGACCGGGCCCTTCTGGCCTCCCCCTATATTTTGGGGAGTGGAGCCAGGGCCCGCCAATCACCAAATGTGGCATGCCTGGAGCAGCCGGCTTCTTCTTTCTCCTTCTCCTGCCGCAGAGGGGAAGGAGGGTTGAAGCTGCTGATGGTGCCAAGAGGAGTCAGAGGAGGAGCTGCCAGCCATTGAGTCATGTGGCCACTGCATTTGGCTCCGCCCCTGTCTCCTCCCAAAGTCCTGAAGTCATGTGCATGACATCACATGTGCAATGTCAGCCCCCCGCCACTGCCCTCACAAGTTTGGGGATACATTTCCCAGCACCTCCTGCCATGACCTAGAAGGTGGGAAAGCAGAGAAAGACAGAAAAAGCCTGAGAGCAGCTCTGTGGGGCCTGGGGAAGCCCCAGTGGGGACTTGGAGATGAATGAGAGTCAGTCTAGTGATTTGGAAACAGGTAGCCCTGGGATTGTTGCTAGGCAAGGTAGTTCTGTGGGAAAGACCCTGAGAAGAAGGCCAAACACAGTCTTGAAACTGTGCAGGCCTCCTGTTGGCCGGTAAATGTAGAAGCCTGCGCTGTTGTACTTTGGGCCCAGATCTTTTGTGACACCCCAAGGAAGCTGCAGTTTTCCTTGTTTCCCCAGCTCCTGCTCCACCACCCCAATTAAATGAACTGCTGTGTGTTAACTGCATGTCAGGTGTGATTGCTCAAACTCACCAGGGTCAGTAAAGAGAATATTAATACTATAGTGCCTTCAGCACTTTCCTCCAGTCCTGATTATATGCACCCACTACTGATTTGAAAATCCATTACACTGCATATATATATATATAATAACAGAAAAACTGAAAGACACCATTTAGTACATTCCTTTTTGCATTCAAAGCAGACATGAGTCTGTTTCATGTCGTTTGGGAAGCTTTCCTAGTGAGCAAACATTCAAAGCCTTTCTTAGGAGCCAGCAATGGTTCTTAAACAAGATAGAGCTATTTAGTTTTAAATGCCCTTCAGCCATGGTGAGGCGCTGGCAGTGGTTCATTAGAAAAGAAAAGCTAATCCTTGCAAAATGTGTTTTGGCTGTAGGAGGCATTTGTCCCTTCAACATGCAGGATCAGAGAGAAAAAGTAACAAACCTCACATATTCTGTGTAGGAGAGACAAGACTCTGGGCAGTATCCCATTCCAGAGTGACTGACATCTGAACTAAGGACTCGGGCACCATTTCCTGGGGTCCTCAGCGCATGGGATGCCGAAACAGCTTCTCAGAGAAGCCTCCAGTGGGATTTCCCCAGTGTTGCCATTGCCCCCCAGCCAGTGAAGTGGGATGGGTTTGCAAGGCAGGATACACTGCCATCACGGGTCAATCAAAGGGCAATTATCAAGGAGGAAAGAGGAAAGAGATGGTCCATCTTAGTCTTGGAGGGAAAAAAGGTAAGGAGGGGAGATGAGAGTGGTGCAGAAAATTATGCATGGTACAGAGAACATGGATAGGGAGTCCCCCCCCCCAGTAATACTACAACATGAGGTCATCCAATTAACATGAATGCTAGAAGATTCAGGATAGACAATAGGATAAACTTCACATCCTGTTCAAGGGCTTCCTGTAGGCTTTTGGTGGCCACTGTGGGCAATGGGATTCTGGACCAGATAGGTCTTTGTTCTGATTTAGCATCTATGTTTTTAATGTCATAGTCACTACAGTACCAACCGAGCTTAGGAAAAAAATACTCTTTTTCTCTGTGTGTGCATGAAAAGCAGTTTGGTTTCTGGAACCCATTTCTGAATCTGCTTCTTTGCTGCTGTGCAGAAAGGCTGTGGTGGAAATCAAAGATGCATTAAAAGCTAGCTGAAGAAAGAAAAGGCAAGAATCCAAAGGGTCACCTGCCTGAACCACGGACGTTCCACACTAAAGACGTTCCACACTAAAGTTCAGAAGACTTCTATTAAGAGACAGACAGCCAAGCTCAAATCTCATGGAACAGGTTCGTTGTGGCCATTTCTACTCGTTTCTTTTGAACACTGTTATCCACTGAAGCTGAGATTTGAAGGGGAAGACAGACATATATTTTCTCCGTCAAGGGTAGGAACAACTTCAGGGTATGTGTGATTTTTCAGCAGGAAAGCAGAAGTCACATTCTTCCCATACCAACCTTTCCCTTCAAATGGCAACCTCAGTGGCCGCATGACACAAAAGGTGGTGGGATGTGAGGGAGAGCAATTTTTTTTTTTAAAAAGGAAGAACATATATTGTGTAGTTCTGTCCTCAGTAGAAATAAAAAGGGAGGGAATGTAAACAATTAAAGGAGAAGCAAAAGCAAGTAGGGAGCCTTATCCATTATTCTACAACTGAGATGGAAACCTTGTTAGACAGCCAGCATGGCTGATGGTTAGGGAAGATGGGAAGATGTAGACCAGCAACATCTGGGGGGCCACAGCTTCCCCCTCCCTGTTTCACATGGTGGCATTTGTAATTAGAAAGCAATTAGGGCAGCTAATTTAGGGAAGCTTTTAATGTTTGATGTATTACAGTATTTTAATTTTTTTTGGAAGCCGCCCAGAGTGGCTGGGGAAGCCCAGCCAGATGGGCGGGGTATAAATAATAAATTATTATTATTATCATTATCATTATTATTATTATTATTAGGACTAAGCTGGAACTGATTGCCTTATTCATGCTTCCAAAAGTGTATTGAAAAGTGTTTTCCATGTTTTGGTGTGTTCTTCTCAGGACTATTTCTTCGTTGTCTTTACTGCCGTCAGCTTCATTTGCCCCAAGCTGCCATTTAATCTGACTGGCCTTGGGGACCCCCTTGAGGTCAGCAATGATTTTGTGGTGCTGCCTAAGCACATCCTGGGTAGGTGCAAACAAGGCCACATACTGTACATCTCCACAGCCAACAGGCTGAGCAGCCATGTGGGCAAATGAGGGAGAGGATCGTGAAGGCAAGTTAGAAGGCAGAAGCCCACTAGGGCACCAAAGAGAACCAAAGGAGTACAAATGTTTTTCGTTATCGTTCAGCTGCATCATCTTTGCTAATTTCAAGGGAAATCTGGCAATGAAAGAACACAGCTGTAACTGTAATGGCTATCAAATCAGAAAATTATTTCCCCCTATTTAGCTCACAGCTAAATATTTTTCCTGTATGGAGAATAATGACTTACAAGATGTTTCTTCAATGGCTTTGGGTGGTTGATTACTAGCAAGGACACACGTCACCTGCTTGCAAGGGGACTGGGAAGTGAGGCAGCTAGGATGCAGATAGTGGAGATAAAATTCCTCTGAGTATCTCTGCAACTGGCTGGTGGGTTTTCAAGGCCTGCTATTTGCTTTTGGGAAACGGAAGCTGGTTTAAAGGCTTGCTCTAGCTGTCTGGGTGTTTGTCTCCCTCCTCCACAGTCAGATGGTGTATTTGTAAATAAACACATAGTTCAGAAATCGACAATCACCTCCAGCATTCTCTCCCTTCTAAAGAATACGATACTACAGCAGCTGTCCCTGGAACTTTCTACTGTTTGGGGAAATGGGAAACAGTATGTGTAGCCTAAATTGAAAACAGATGTGGGGTTGCTGTTAAGTCCTCTGTGATTCATAATGTGGCGAGGACTTCTCCATAGAATAATATCCAGGCAGTGAAATTGTGGAACAGCAATAGGAACTTGGCACAGGTTCCCACTTTGCTTCTTTTTCAAGAAGCCCATGTGGTCAAAAAAGTTAAAAAGAAATTAGTGGTTGCTGGTATGAATGAAAGAAGCTTCAGACTTGACCTCAAGATCCACCTCTGATCCACCTAAGGTCTTCCACTTAGGTGACTGAAAAGAGAAGACTTAGTAGCCTCTAGCTTAGATGCCTTTGGAAGGGGATTAATTGGAGGATAAGTTTGTCGTTGGCTACTAGTCATGATGGCTGTATGCTACATCCAGGATCAGAGGCAAGCATGAGTATCTGTTTCTGGGGAATGACAGCAGGAGAAGGCTATCACGCTCAGAAGCTTGTGGTTGGTCACAGAATGTTGGACAAGATAGGCCTTTGTTGGATCCTGCAGGGCTCTTCTTATGGTTCTCATGAATGGTTGAGGAAATGTTATACATTCTATTCTACAGCCAGGTTCAAAGAGCAGCTTAAGCTCACACTTTTGCTAGTCTGGATTTATTTTGTCCTCTTCTTCTTCTTTGAATTGCCAACCACTAAAGGCACATCACAAATTACTTTTAAAGCTCTCTTCCATTTCAAAAGCAATTTGCCATGTGCTGCTGCATGAGGAAAAAGTACTTTTTAATGAAATACTATCAGGCTCATGGAACTAGTCTCACACATCTTTGCATAGGATAGCTGACATTATTCAATCATAGCTGACCATTCCAAGATATTTTAGAGGCCCATGTTAGATCAACAGAACTGTAATGGATTTTTGAGCCTGAGTTCAGAATCTGCATGCGCTTTTATGAATGAAAATTGTAAGTTGTCCTTTATTGGGCAACTGGTTTGAAACAAGTTCATTAAACATCTCTTAAACCTAGAGCCTTGTGGAGAGCATTCTGCTTACGTTAGACTGGGGTACCTTCACTGGCCGAAATCTGCATATCATGAAATTCTACCTTTTTATTGTACAGGAGTAAACTACACAGGAGGTGTAAAATTTAATAAAATAATTTCTGAAATAAAAGAAAATGCTGAAGAGAAGGTGGGGAAAAGAAAGGAAAGCAAAAGCAAAATGAACTTACCACGCTGCGAGTGAACTTTTCTAGAGAAGTTCTACGACCTTGCTCATTCTCGGGCTTTAGAAGGGGAAAAAAAAGTTAGGAAGGAAAAACTACTGAAAAAGAAAAGAAAAGAAAAAAAAGAATCCCTTCAGCTTAAATTTTGATCTAAAAACATTAGCAAAAGAAAAGAAGAAAGATAAAACATCTCAAAACATGGCAGCTACAATTTGCAAGAGCAAAGCAACTAACTTTTGTATTGTAATATTGTGGTAGCTTCTCCCATTGGGAAGTATCCTGTGTTCCGTGCTTAAAATGCGGCTCTGGAGGTAGCTCTAGTCCAAACTTACATAGCTCAAGAGAAAGATACGTAATGATGCATTCTGCATCTGTCTTTTCAATAATTCAATCAATCAATCCCTGAGCTTTCCCTTCTGTGGTTCAGGATAGAGCCTAAACTTTCCCAATCAGCACACGGTGGTCTCCTACCATTCAGGATAGGCTAATTGGTTTTATAAAATGAACCAATATGGTACTAAAAACAGTCATTGCCCCTATCCAACATGAAGGAGCCACCCATGGAAACACACTTGCTCTCCTCACCCCTGCATGTTGGATGTGTCTTTTAATTTGAATGGTGATGCATTGCCTTACGGGACCATGAACCACTTGTGACTGGATCAGGGCCAGTATCATTCAAGACTGACCTACTTATAGCTTTATTATCCTGTTGTATAGCTCTACACACAGGTGAGACGCAACATATACAATGGCTATAGCACAGTGGTTTTTAGACTGTGCTATGAGGAACCCTAGGGTTCCTTGTAGGTTTATCAGGAATCTCTTAAGTGAGAAGGACAGTAATGGCAGGCAAGTTTCCATAATAAACAGGACTGTCCACCACCAATTTATTTTATCCTAAAATATGCAGATGCAAGAGAGCAAGGATGAGACCAGGGCCAACCCTGCCATTAGACAGAAAATGTGGGGGGTAGCGGATGGAGAGCAGCAGCAAGATGTTGGGAGACAGAGCTGGCTTGCCCTGCTGCCCTCAGGTGTGTTGGGTTGAAGTCATCCCATTGCCAGTGTTGGTAGAAAGTCTCAGCCACCAGGATTGGCCAGCTTCTGTACATGGCTTTGGGGGCAGGGGGAGGCACCAAGATGAGACTATGATGTGGTGGTGGTGGTTGTTGTTGAAAAAACAAATTAATTATCTGCTAGAGCATATAAATAATATAATTTCATCATAACAAGAAAGCGACCAACATTTTGGGTATGTTGCTGTTCTCCAAAGTAATGTGATTCATTTGGCATAGGACAAATCCTAGGAACTATGAAAGAAGAGGTAATTTTGCTAGCAAGCCTGCCATTTTGTTGAATAAAGATATTAAATGGTGGTGGTGGGGAACAATCAGCACATCATCGGGGGGGGGGGACTACCTTACCTCCAGTTCACTTGTGGTTGGGAAGTAACAGAGACATGGGATTATGAATGTGTTTGGTGGTTTTATTAAATCTGCACTTTCTTCTAAAATGAAGTGTCAAGAAATCAGAAAAACAGCAGACCTGCCACCCTTCTAAGCAAAGGAAGAAAGGGAAATCCTTTGTAGCAAAAGGACACTTTTGCTGAAAGGAGTTAGGAACATTGGGAAGTTACCTAAAGAGCAGGGTTTTGCATAATGGTACTAAACTGCTTTGCAAGTGAATGTTTCTATAATGGAAAACTTCCTGTCAGATGGTGCTGCATGGGGGTGTGGAAGGGAGAAGAGTGATGGCAAAGGGTCAAGTTCTTTGGAGAACTCTCTTCATTCTTTCAGCACAACCAATTCTACTCCTCTGGAATACAAAAGATAAAATCAGTGCTTGTGACTTACAGATCAGATCTATGAGCAGATGGAAGAGAAGTGAAAGCGGGTGATAAAAGATTGCTTCAAGAATCTGCCTAGAATAGGGATGAGGAAGCTCTGGCCCTCCAGATGGTGGCTGGGGCTGATGGGTTCAATACTAGTCTGTAGCAGCAGGCAAGGGAGAATCTGGTGAACCCTTTATGTCAGGGATGGGAAACCTTTGGCCCTCCAGACGTTGTTGGACTGTAACTCCCAACATCCCTGACCTTTGGCCATACTAAGGAAGACAGGAGCTGGAATCCAATGACATCTCAAAAGGTCACAGGTTTGCTATGGCTGGAGTGCAGGGATTAATCAGATACTAGGCATTAACATGCAGCCAGCAGTACAAACAGGAAGAAACAAATCTTTCAGGTCAAAACATATCATAAGAAGCAAGGAGAAAATATGGGAACAGCTGTCAACACCAGCAAAACTTATGAGCACAGGAAAAAATTAAGATGCTTCAGTATAAAGGTTCCTTAGGGTTGTGCTACATAGGAAGCAGCCTGACCATTTAAGTGGAGTATCATCTGGATATGCTGGGGGTTGAACCCGGGACACTGTGTCTGCTGCTATGCAGATGCTCCACCCCTGAACTAAGAGGCCTTTCCTTCAACTTCTTTTCATCTAGTTCTGGTAGTTTTCCGTGTACACCAAAATAGAATCTTAATGGCAAAGTCTCTGGCGCTTGAGATTAAATGCTCAACTAAAGAATGCATTGAGATGACCTTTGCATTGGTAGTTTAGCACAGCAATTATTAGAAAAGATGTCTGTAAATAAAATATTTTAGGCCTCGATGGTGAGGAATTGAACTCTGAACCTTTTCTGAATGGTCTTCAAATTGCCTTGCATTCAGCATCAAAGAGTAGAGCAAGCCTTTTTTTTAAAGAAAAGAAAAGCTTATTCTTTGCAAGTGGGACCTCTAGGTATCCATAATTAAGAAAAGCTGAGGTTTGGGATCAGAGAATCTTAAAATATACAGATTTTCTTCCGGGGCTTTCTGAAGTGTCTTGCTTTGGGAGACTAAAGGCGTTCCATATCCTATTTTAACACTTGTTGCAAAACACCGGTTCAGAAAGACACTGTATCCGAAAGCAGGGCCCTGAAAGTGCAGCCCATGGCCTTGTGGATGATGCATAGCTGTCAAGTATCCCTTATTTGAAGGGACAGTCCCTTATTCCAGTGCCATGTCCCGCTGCTGTCCCTTACTGATGGATGTCCCTTAAATGTCCCTTAAATGATGTCCCTTAAATTTCAAAGGAAGCAGCTCCTCTCCCTCCCTCCCTGCCGGCCAGGGAGGAGGGAGGCTCCAACTGTGTTGCTTGGCTTTGTTGCTCACCCAATAAGAAGTCTAAGAACGACTGGGGGGTGGAGCTTGCATGCCTTGTGTGTGGCTAGTTAATGCAAGCTGAAGGGGGTTTTGAATGCTGGACGCCATTTTGTTGCACATGCTGCTGCAAACTTTGCAGTGCAAAGCCAGGCCAGGGAGCCATCTTAAGTTGAGGCTGCATAGGCCTTGTGGTGCATTGATTCAGATTCTAGTCAGTTGAACCTCTGGTTACAAAGTTGGTTGGACAGTGTTCTCAAAGCTACCAGCATGAGTTTGACCAGACTGCAGGAGGACAGGAAGACTGGAGTGCCTGGAACAGGTGAGGCTGCAGGTCCCTTATTTTGGCTGCAGGTCCCTTATTTTCAAGGCTGCTGGTCCCTTATTTTCAAATCTGTAAGTTGACAGCTATGGGATGATGTGCACAGCTCAAGTTGCACAATGATGCTTATCTGCACGCTGATGAACCGAAGGGATGTCTCTTGGCCTTCTTATTTGGGGCCAACATAGCACAGTGGGGAGGGGCTATCGTTCAGTGGTAGAGCACATGCTTTGAATTAAGAAAGACTCGGGTTCAGTCCTTGGCATCTCCAGGAAGGCCTTGGAAAGACTCCTGCCTGAATCTCTAGGGAACTGCTGCCCCTCAGTGAGGATAACACTGAGTTGGATGGCCTGAGTGCGCATTAGGCAACTTCGTAAGTATAGATTTTGGGAAATTAATAGAATTGCATTAAACCACAGCTGGTTCTAGATCCCTGAATGGGTTGCATCCAATGGTGTTTAATAGGAGATGATGAAACTGGAGATTTCCAAAATAAGGAGGGAGCTTATTTTGGCTAATTCCCTCTTCTCCCTGCAGCATCTTGTGCCACCTCCCATGCTTGCTCCAAAGCGTTCCCCAAACAGGGATGTGGGTTTTCTGGGAAAGTTGTCTGGAAAACCTTCCTATGCAGATTAGGGTAATTTGCATCAGAAAATGTTCATTGGGAAATGTTCAGGTTGCAACAGAATACTGTATGATGCCCCAGAGAGCTATTTAATGTAGTTAGTTTATTTTACAGGTATTTAGTAAACAAAGTTTAAAACCTAACTAATGTTTATTTGCACTTTGCATTAATCCATTGTTATGAATGAATGTATAAAATTGAATTTTCTGCAAAACCAAAAACCCCTCTGCCCCACAACACTGCTCCTAACCACCTGGAGCAGATTTTTTTTTGGTGAGCGGGGGGGGGGGGGGCGTGCACAGTCTGCAGGGGGAGAGGGAAGTGGTGAAAATTGTTTTCCTTCCTGTTGTGCTGACCGAAGCCTCTGCTGCGTCAAATAACCTTCCATCAGTTCAAGGGGGAACAGCAATGAATACAACCTATTATATGCCTTTTCTTGTGCTGAAGGAGATTGAGACCAAATCAGTTCAAAGCCTATGTAATGATGTAGCAAAGGGTGTGTGCTCTGACATTTCCAGTTCAAACTGAGACACAGAATTATTAGCTTGCATTAGGCAAACAGTGGGTTTCCTCACCAGTATCTCCTCTTTCCATCTGCAGCATGGGAACAATAATTCTGTCCTACCTTACCAGGTTCTTGTGAGGATGGCTGAAATATTGCACATCAAGCATTCTGAAAATGGACAGGTACTATAGACATAAGCCTTGCTTAGGCATTATGCCTGAACAGGAAATGCCAATACAAGGGACATGTAGGCAGGGCAATTCCCCAATGTCCTGCCCTACCCCAACCTTCCTAAACTGAGCAGGAAAGTCTGGAGGGGGTTTCCAGGCATACTAGACTAAATATGTTTTTAGACGCCTTCCTGCAATCAGGAAGCCCCTCTGCTATCAGAGTGCTTGTTCATGAATAGGACTCCGAGTGCATTGTGGGAAGGTTGTGGGTGGAGTAAGTGGAGCTGATGCATGTGGGGGCCTTAGGGGTGGGGTGAACATGCAAGCTCCCACACCTCCCTGCTCATGTTGACATTCCCTGCTAAGCCATCACACCTGAGCGAGGCTATTCTGAGGCTGCAATCCTAAACACACTTGCTAGAACATAGGGGAACGTAAATTCCACGCAAGTATGCGTAACATTGCACTGCAAGTGTGACAAATAGATTGACACAGATCAAAAAAAGGATAAGTGTGCATTTTGTTATCAACAGTATTCCTGCCTAACGAAGTATGCTCAGATGATAACTTGTGGGTGACTAGATCTTTGTTGCTTGCTTGAGTCCACTGAAAAGTGAACATCCTGGGGACAGTTTCGTAAACCTTGATGAATTTAATTGGAGCGTTCTGTGTGTCCCTCTTAAAGCAGGGAGAATAATTACAAACCTAACCATTCTGTCTGCGGCAGCATGTTAAGATTTCCACTCATTAAGGTCTGTAAATGCAGAATTCAGCACATACAAATATGCAGGGGCTGGCTTATGCAGTTTTCAAACATGCAAAAACAAAAAAAAAGGGTTGTGGGGGGAGGGCAGTTGCCACAAGAGAACAAATCAACCCATTGTTGTAGCAAAGAGTTGGGCATAGCTATGTAAAGTAAAAATGCTTTGATAAGGAAAGCGCTCATTCCAGTTAGCTGCAAGGGGATGAGAAAATGTGGGTCCATAAGTTTAATGTATCCGCATTCTTTCCCCTGGCTTTGCTTTAATCACACTACATGATTGTTCCTCCTCCAACCCCCAAATATCTAGTTCTTCGAATACAAGACCTAGTGCCAGGATGTGTCATTCCTGCAGGGGATTTGACATCCAAGTCATTTTGCTTCAGAGCAGCAAATGACCTCCCCCCTGCCCCAAGTTAAGGTGCACAGGACTCCAGAGGCTGGCCAAGTTATTTTGGCGCCTGATGCAGAAAACCTCACAACTTCTCTCTCCTACTAAGTAAAGGTAAAGGGACCCCTGACCATTCGGTCCAGTCGTGACCGACTCTGGGGTTGCGACGCTCATCTCGCTTTATTGGCCGAGGGAGCCGGCGTACAGCTTCCGGGTCATGTGGCCAGCATGACTAAGCCGTTTCTGGCGAACCAGAGCAGTGCACAGAAACGCCGTTTACCTTCCCGCTGGAGCAGTACCTATTTATCTACTTGCACTTTGACGTGCTTTCGTACTACCTGGCGTTAAAACACAATAATAAAAGCTATTTTATTTATCCATTTTCTGCCTTTTCAGGACAACCAAATTCTACTGCTGGAGGCAGCCACCCCATTCAGCTTGATGGTAGGCTGCATATGCACCATATATTTGAAGTACATGACTCCTCCCCCCAGCCGAATCTTGGGAACTGTAGTTTCTTAGCAGTGCTGAGAATTGTAATTCTGTACTTGAGATGCCAGGAGTTGAAGACTGGGAAAAACATCACCTAGCAGAAGGAGGAACAGTTGGATACCACCCTGGGGTAAACATTTTGAATATTGTAAAGAACTCTTGTATGTACAATTGACAGACGGATAGTTGGAAGTCCTTTTTATTTATTTTTCATTTTTCTCTTTTTCCTGATCTTCCTTTTTTATTCTTGTATTGCTTTCTCATTCCTGTATTACTTTTTTGCTTTCCTTTTTTGCTTTGCTCTTGCTTCTGTTTTGTTCTAGTTGTTGCTGTTGCTGTTCTCTAGGCCAATGAGGGGATTCGATGCTGGTGAAGGTAATGGCTGGCTGATGAAGGACCCTGTGTGAGAGGCAGGGAAGCTCTTCCAGAGTGGGAGGGGAAGAGAAAGGGAAGCTCCCAGGTAAGAGATGGGAGGGTCCAACTCTTTCTTTGTGAAACAAGGGTTAAAAATCTACCCATGAGAGAGGACTTTGTATTTTTCTCTTCTTCTTTTTGTTTTTGTTTAGATTAGTTTGTTTTTTTTTTATCATAATGTATTATGAAAAGTCTTAATACAATCTTTATATATATATAAAAAGAACTGTAGTTCTGTGAAAATGAACTACAGCTCCCAGGATTGTTTGGGGAAAGCCATGTGCTTTAAATGTATGGTGTGGATGCAGCCTTAGACCTAGGTTACAACAGCAATGAAACCCCACCATGGGGCTAACATAAAACCCATCAGAGCAAATTTAGCTGATACTAACAAACATTCAGGGACGCGGGTGGCGCTGTGGGTAAAACCTCGGTGAGCTCCCGTCGTTTGGTCCCAGCTCCTGCCCACCTAGCAGTTCGAAAGCACTCTTAAGTGCAAGTAGATAAATAGGTACCGCTTTATAGCGGGAAGGTAAACGGCGTTTCCGTGTGCTGCGCTGGTGCAGGCTCGCCAGAGCAGCTTCGTCACGCTGGCCACGTGACCTGGAAGTGTCTCCGGACAGCGCTGGCCCCCGGCCTCTTAAGTGAGATGGGCGTACAACCCTAGAGTCGGACACGACTGGCCCGTACGGGCAGGGGTACCTTTACCTTTACCTTTACCAAACATTCAAAGGGATGCGGGGGGCGCTGTGGGTTAAACCACTGAGCCTAGGACTTGCCGATCAGAAGGTCGGAGGTTCGAATCCCCGCAACGGGGTGAGCTCCCGTTGCTCAGTCCCTGTTCCTGCCAACCTAGCAGTTCGAAAGCACGTCAAAGTGCAAGTAGATAAATAGGTACCCCTCTGGCGGGAAGGTAAATGGCGTTTCCGTGCACTGCTCTGGTTCGCCAGAAGCGGCTTGGTCATGCTGGCCACATGACCCGGAAGCTGTACGTCGGCTCCCTCGGCCATTAAAGCGAGATGAGCGCCGCAACCCCAGAGTCCGCGACTGGATCTAATGGTCAGGGGTCCCTTTACCTTTACCTTTACCTTTACCAAACATTCATGTTTAGATAGAGGGATGAAAAATGATATGATCAATGGTTGTTATCATGGGACAATGAAATACGTGTTATATTACCATGAAGTTTTTTTCTGGATTAAAACAAGATGTACACTTTACTCTCACTCTTAAAAATATACATTAGTCAGTGGTGTCCAAACATTTTTCAAAGAGGGTCAGATTTGATTAAATGAAGGGCCGTGGGGGACGACCAAAGGGCCAACCAGTTTTTTTTAGGATTGACGTTTTTGAGCTTTTTTAGAGTTGGAGCTGGAGTTGTTGTTGACCGGTGGGCCGGATTAGACCCCCGAAATGGACTCTGAACATGCCTGCATTAGATGTTTCCCTCATCAATTCTTAGAGAGCAGGGCAGGCATTGCCCTAACAACTGTGAGGTAGCTCAGTTAATGCTGCCTCCCCGTGTTTCAACCAGCCATCTTCCTAGTCGGTCAGGACTCAGAGACAGGGTTGTGCCCCTGTGCCTTCCAGCTGAAGAACACTTTGCATCAACACATCCTTATAGCTTTCCTTTGGGATGCTTTGCTTTACAGAGCTCACTTTGTTTCCAAAGCTGTCTTGGACTCTTGTTTATTTAAGTGACTAAACACTTTTTGCTGTCCTTCTGCAGCAGTGAAGCTTATATACCCTTTCTAGTTTTGAAATTGAAACAGAACTCCAGCAAAGCTCACATCCTCCTGAAACAACCTCTTACAATTCCATTAATTATTTCATTTTCTTTACAAAACAAAGCAAACAAGCAAACCAACCAACCAACCAACCAACCATACTTTGGTTACTTGATCCCCTGAAAGCACTTGGGTACAAAACCCTACATCTGAAAAAAGAAAACCACTACAGGTGATTGATCACCCAGCACCCACAGTTCAGTTATTTAAGAAGGTTACCCCTTCTGGGACCAGACTACTAGAGGAATCTGTGGCACCAGTTGAAGATCCAGACTAGGACTACATGTATACCTTAAATAAAATCTGATGCTTTGCATCATCTGACAAGATTCCAACAGAAGCAGCAGCACGATGCTCATAGGTAGTCACTTTGCACCCTGAAGCATACACTAAAAGGAAGGTGTACTTTAAAGAAGGCCTCTCAAAACAGTAACCCATCAAGCCCACAATCCATGTGTGGCAGCAACCCAGCAGTCTGAAGATAATCAAGAAAACTACACAGAGCAAATAGGACCTTACCATAGTACCTGCTTTTTCCCATTTCAACTTATGCCACTAAAACCTGCCTGAAGTCAATGTCTGGTATAAGAAAACCTCTTATTTGGTCTGTTGCCTCTATACAGCATTCACAATGGCAGACAGCATGGAAAATATGGTTCTGGAAAATACCTGGCGCACTCTTGGAGCTAAGTGAAGGCTGCTTCAGAGTACAACAGTTTTCGCCCAATTGTTCCAACACATTCGATCCAATCTAGTTGTCTCCACAGTGCATGAGAGGCTGCCGCCACACTAACAGAAGTGCGAAGGCTTTGCTCAGTAACTCCAGCTGTGCCTCTGAGCTCCTGAACAGAGAAGGGACTGCTGGATTGTGGGAAATCCATTCTAACCATCGAGGGCACATTGGAGCTGCAGTGGAGGCTAACTTTAATTTGGCAGCATATGGAAGCCCCAGCAGGATGGAGACAGCAAAGAGCAAAGCAATAGGAAACGGCAGTAAACCCAAGCTGCAGAAGCTGGGAAAACTCTGCACAAAGTGTCTTGAAGGTCAAAGGCGAATGAGAGAAGTGGGGAATTCTCTCAGATGTCTATCCAACATGGTTCTAGGTGGAGGAGCTTCTGAAAGACGTTTAAACACAGCCACAAATGGAGATAAAACTACCTCTGCTCCCCACCCTTCTTCTTTGCCTGGATAATCAGGTGATTATCAGCACAACAAGAAACCCTTTGTTATTTTGACCTGGATGGAAAACATATTGCTGATAATGGGCATGCAGATGCCAAAAAGGCAGAAAGGAATGGAAAGGTGTGCCGCTTTTGAGGAGTTCCCAGTCTTACTGCAATTAGTTTAAAATTAAATGAAAAAAGTGGAAGGGGAGAAACCACATACAGGAAAGTGCAGGTAAAACAGGAGGGGAGGGGAGCCGATAAGAAATCATGACGAAGTCTCCATGCAAGGCATCCCTTACAAGAAAAGCTACAAAGCTTGACATAAGACACTAAATGGAAGAGGGTTTTGCGCTACTTCCCAATCATTAGTTACTGCCATGGTTATGAAAAATAAAGAGATTCATAGGTAACATTACACAAGATCGCATATTTGTCCTGAAGGAGTTTAGAATGGGACTTTAATGCCTTATGTTTAGTTTGAGAGATCCTTGTGGAGGAGCTGTAACTCCACGGTGGATCCCATGCTAGGTCCCAGGGTCAAGCTCCGACACCTCCAGTTAAATGTCCTCAGGGTCAAACTACACATTACACCTCCTCCTTAGAATGCAGCTGTGGCTCCAGGTGTCCTCCCCTTATGTAATTGCAGGTGTGCCCCCTCCGCTGGATTGATATTAGAACTGCAATGGGTGGAGAGGGGAGGCAATGAGAACTTAGTGCCAGTGGGAACTTTTGAACTAATCCCCATTGTGTTGCTCCTAGGGAGGGATGAGCTGAACAGTGCCAGCAACATCAGGGTCCTCCATGGCTGCAAATAAGGAAAGACAGAGATGTAGCTGCACATTGTGCATCAAATGTATTTTGTCATTTGACCCTGAGGTAGAAGAGTTGAGAAAGGAGGATCGGGCAGACAGCCAGTGTGCTCCACTGATGTACGTGCCTAGGAAACTGCCTTATACGGACTCTGACCATTGGTCCATAGAGCTCAGCATTGTCCACAGAGACTGACAATACACCTCTCTAGGATTTCAGAAAGGGGGTCTTTCCCAGTCCCACTAGGGATTGAACCCTGACCCTTTGGCAATCAAGCCATTTGCCCCTTCCCAATGACCAGGCTCAGAACTAGGCAGCTTCTAGTTCACATGATCCTCGCAGAGGATGCTCAGAGTAGGTCTTCCTCATATTGACTGCTGTTTATAGGGATGCCAAACATGGAGCTTCAAGGAGAAAGAAAGAAAGAAGTGCTTTCAGTCAGCAAGAAGCCCCCCAAATAACTTATTTTTCATGTTCACACAGCAGCAAGCGGCAGGCAGGAGTCATGAAGTGCTCAGAGATGCAAGCATGTCCTTCCCGACAGATACCTTCTTCTTTGCCAGCAACAAGTCTTGGTAAGCGTTAGAACGGAGGAAACGTGCATAGCTGTCGCTCTTCATCAGCTTGTAAATGTGCTCCTGTGGGAAGGGAAGAAACAACGGGCTGAGATTTGTTACCTGGACACTAGTCAACATTTCCTGGGCACCTAGAAAAGAGAAACACCAAAGAGGCTTCCTGGATACGAAGCAGGCATTTATGAATACTATACAATATTTATTATTTGCGCATTTATCTAAAACATTTGCATCTCATCTTTCAGTCAGCAGATCCCCAAAGCATCCTATCAGAAGCTGGATAGAACTCATTTCAGGAACAGACTTGATCACCCAAAATACAGATGATTAACACAGCTACTGATACACAGATGTACAGATGTTCTCTACTGGTGAAGATGGGGCCATTGAGAACACTTTGAATCTGCTAGACCTGTATCTGCAACTGGAGCATGTTTACAGTACAAACATTATTGCTGTAGTCCAGCTAGTGTAGCCTTCTCCAACCTGATGCCCTCCAAATGTTGTTGGACTCCAAGTCCCACCAGTCCCAACCAGCATAGCGAAAGATCTGTAGTTCAACAATACCTGGATGGTGCTCGGTTGGGGAAGGCTGAGGTAGAGTGAATGTTCCTGGTACAGAAGCACCTCTGCACACGTAACGTGCAAGGTTCCCCTCGAATTGTATCCAGGGGCATCGGCTAGGTATTTAAAATGCCTATTTGCATATGCTAATGCGTATGTATGCATATTCATGGCTCTGGCTGTGAATATGGCTCTAACACTAACCCCAATCCCCCTCTTTAAACATATACACAGTTCTCCTTTCCCATTCCATCCACCCCTATTCCATCAACCTATTGCACATATTTACAAGTTCCTGTCACCAGTCAATACCACCTGCACTTGATATCTGTCACAGAGCGAGCCAGGCAGCAAATCACACCAGCTCAAAGTTGGTGTTAACACTTTATTAGTAAAAATACAATCTTCACCGACTTGGCCGAGTGTCAGGCCTACTGAGCACACCAGCTCCTTCCTTGTAGGTCTTACTCCATGAAACCAGTTGCCAAGACTAAAGGTTCCCGCCTCCCCAAGCCATCTACCGTATGTCTCCTCCTCTCCAGGGCCTTTTCCAAGCAATCGGATACTACTTCTGCGTGCAGCCTGCCTTTGCTCCACACTTTTCATGCCGCTTGTGGTTCTGGGAGTCAGGGAGGGAGGGAGCTTGTTGCAGCAAAAGAGAGAGATCCCTGTGACTCTTCACCAGCCTGACTCATCTCTGCGTCTTGCCCTTTCCCATTCCACTTGCTTGCTTCAGCTTCTGCCTGATTCTGGAGCACTGGTGGAGGAAAGGGGGGTGGGGGGGAGCGTACCGCCCCCAGCACCATCGGGGAAGTGGGTACCATCGCAACCACCCCCCAGACACATGCCGTGCATCCCCCCACCGCGCCGGGCACCAAGCCCCTGCAGGCGCCATGCCACACCTCCAGGACCCACGCCATGCCCCTGGGACACGCGCCAAACTCCTGCAGGTGGCGCACCACATCCCGGGATGCAAGCCACACCCTCGCGGGTGGTGCGCCATACTCCAGGGATGCACGCCACGCCCCTGTGGGTGGCGTGCCACACCCCTGGGATGCACACCACACCCCCGGGATGTGTGCCAGCCATGCCCCCGCCTGTTCTCCGCCCCCCCGTGTCGGAGCGTGCAGCTTTGCCACTGTTCTGGAGTTCTCTCTGCCACAGATTCTCCCAGTGCCTTAGTTTTCCCAGAGTGCCTCTTTGTTGTCACATAAGTCTTCTACATCCACACTGCACTGCTCAAAAAGAAGCAGCAGCAGCAGAACAAAACAAACCACAAAACACCAAGCCAACTGATGAATAGTTATTTTTGCATATAACCAAATATGACCCGTCTCTAAGAACTGCCTATCTTGGGACTGGTAAACCACTGCAACTCTATTATTTTCACTGGCAGGCAGCAGGGCTTTATTTTCCAGCTGGAACTCAGTTCCGGCACCTCTCAGGTGGGCATCATTGCCACTTTAAGAGAACAAGGGAGGCGTTCACAACAAGTTCCGGCACCTCTTTTTCTAGAAAAACAACACCGGCAGGCAGTAATGGTTTAAAATTATTCCCAAGCTTGGAATGTTCATGAAGAAAACGCTGAAGGAAGAAATTGGCAAATGACTGGCAGACAGTCTCTTCTCTGGTTGCAAAGTTTTGCAAGCTCCCCTTTCCAGATGAAGGGCTGGTCCAAGAATTGCAGCACTCCTTTTCATCCTTTGTGCAACTTCTGCTGGGGAAGCTGCACTCGCCTTTGCAACCTGCAGAGAGTGCCCTCCAGCTGTCGCTGCTTCAGAGTCGCTCTCGCTGTCATACCTGAGAGAGCAGCTGTCTGCAAGGGCTCCAGCTTGAATTATAGCTTCAGCAATAGTTAATACTTATGCAGGCAGTGGATAGAAACTCTTAGGGTAACCGATTATATTGATTAAAGTCTGCACCCCTATGGAGATGCCAATAATATCTGCTGATGCTACAGGACTGCTAAAATGTGTGCGCAGCCCACAAAGAAAATATGCAATTAGTTCTTGGCATGGAACAACAGATTGCAAGGGCAGGGGAGTTGGCAAAGCGTTGATTGTGTGAAATATGTGAAGCCAGTTTAAGTCTTCTCTCCCATTGTCCCCCTGGACCTGTCCTAGGGCACCTACTGTTACTCACAGTTAATTACATCATCATTTTGAAAGACCCGAGTAATGACTTGAACCCTAACACCTGGATAGAGCAGTTTCCAATAACAGCAGGGGTTTCCAGCATGGTGCCCACGGACACCATAGCACCCATTAAAGATCACAATAAATATCTTCTCAAAAATCTACTGTGCATGAGAGACTGTTTGCCCTTCCTGATCAGTTTCTGTCATCAATGAGCTAGACTGCCCCTGAACATGGAGGTTCCATTTAGCTGCCATGGTTTATAGATTTTGATAGAACTATTTTTATAGGAACACCGATGTGTGAATCTACATTACATCAAATGTACGAAGCTAATGTGGATATATCAAAAATGAAAAATTTAGAAAAAGCGGCCCAAGGGCAGGGGATAAATTCAGAATTCATATTTTCTAACTTCAGTTTTGATATGTGGATGTCTAGTACACATCCAAACCCCCCAGTCTGAGAGGATTTGAAAGCACGCGGATGCAATTTCTCCCTGTGTAACTTGTGTTAGATATTTATGATTTTATTTGCCCTGAATACTTGAGGGGAACTTTTACCCCTTTCAGCCCGTTGCTTCTGCCTCACACAGCTCTTAGGGTGAATTTGTTCTTTTCCCTGTCTCAGCTCCATGTGCTTTGAACACCAGTCTGGGTGAAACAAAGGAGAATTCTTTTCCTTCAGCTCCTTCTTTTTGTACAAAATGCATATCTCTGAGTCCTGAAGGGAAGCCAGGAGGCCCCTAATGCTGCAAAGGGGCCTGACCTTACTGTAATTCTATCACCATTGAAGGTTACATCTGTTTCTACTGAAAATGTAACTCAGTCCAGCTGGTCTCTCTCCTGCCCCTTTTTCTGGCATGGCGAAGAATAGGATGGGGAAACTTCATGTATCAGACTGTTTAAAGACACCGGAGTAGGCCTAGTAACAAAACCATGACAGCCTGTGCTATCCCATTCATATCTTCTGTCAGGCAGACTAATAATAATAATAATAATAATAATAATAATAATAATAATAATAGTTTTGTTATTTTATTTGTACTCTGCCTATCTAACTTTGTTGCCCCAGCCACCCTGGGCAGCTTTCAACAAAATATAAAAACACAGTAAGACACCAAACATTAAAAACTTCCCTATACAGGGCTGCCTTCAGATGTCTTCTAGAAGTCGTACTATTCATTTACTCATTCATTCATTTAAATATTTCTAATCTGCAACTTTTAAAATATATAATAAACTCAATCCACAAATATCCATAAAGTATTATTTGAAACACCACTGATGTTTGGTTAAAAAGAGAAATCCATATTGCAAAGGCTTGCCTAAATACTGCCATTTTCAGAAGGCAGGGATAGCTGAACCTCCACTGGCAGGGAGTTCCACAGGGCAGAGACTGCCATGCTAAAGATTTGGCCCTAGTGAAGGACAGCTGAACCTCAGGGGCATGGGGAACCACCAGAAGAGCAGACTAGACTTTGAAGGCCCATCTTTGAAGAACTAAAGCTTTCGGAAGACCTAGGCACCCGCGCCTGGAGAAGCAAGAAGAAGCAATGGCAGCGGCTTCCAGTGAGATCTCGTGAGAGCTCCACAAATCTCATGAGATCACACTGGAAGCCATCATTGCGCAATCCCAGCAAGCGAGGCTGTGGCAGGGCGGCAGCACTTTCCTGTTTCACATCAGGCGGCAAAATGGGATGGGGCTGTTGGTTGGTGTTGCAATATGATTGACTTTGTGAGTATAAAGAGTAAAGAACACGAAGATATAATGGTTGATAACCTATGCCCCATTCCCACCATGCTAATAAATCAGTCAGAAAAGTCTAGGAGGAAATCTCCAAGCACCAAGGCTGACAACTGAGGAGGGAGGGAAGTAAAACCTTGCTATAAAGATATGGCTCCCGCATTTCCCTCCTGTTACGCACAAGCCATATCTCTGGGAAGAGATGAAGGACATTTTTCTAGAACCAAATGGAAAGGAACACAAAACCACAGCTACCCTGAACTCCAGATGGGTATGTGGGAGGTGGGATAAGATGGAGGCTGCTTCGATAAGGCACCTGCTTCAAATCAATTCACGGCAGGAAGATCTCAAGGCTCCCTCTCCTCCTACACAACCGTTGAACAACAACAACCCTGGCTAGGACACAGGGTGGGCAACCAGCCAGTCAGGGCCTTGAATGTACTAGACAAACATCCTGGGAACAGCTGAACTGTTTAAAATTGTGTCACTTTTATCTCTGTCTTCTGCGCTGAGTATTCAACAGAGCTAATCAGAATATAAGAAAGCATCCCTATTTTCCTTTTGTTGTGCAAACCGAAGAACTCCCCCCCCCTTTTTTTCAAGTGCTTGAAGAAAGAACAAAGGGGAAAAGAGGTTTCCCTTGCCTTTCATAACTTCTCTGGAAAAGCAAGAGACAGCCTGGACAACTTGCAGTTGCAGCGTGCAGTATTCTGCTGAGGGTCCGCTGCTGTTGATGCCACTGTCCTGAGACCCCTTACCTGGTTTGCCAATAGGCTTGTGGCCACTACTGTAATTGCCAAAAAGGCACCGGGGCAAAACCATGTGATTCTGGTGCATCATGGGCAATTATAATGGCAGCCACTGACACTAATATCACCACCACTGGCAGAAGGTCCTATTCACAGGCCCCTTGTTCATCCGGGAAATAAACAGGAGGACAAAACATCCTTAACCCCTTGGCAACATTGAGGGGGGCAATCCACCAGCATGAGAGACATGACAAAGGAAGCCATATTTAGAGCACTGGAATCCTGGAGTTGTACCTGCCCATATTAGGGCTCTATAGATCGCTTGCTTTTTCTGCCTGCCCAAGACTGCAAAAATGGAGGCTGTCAGAGAGGCTGTCACAATAAATGGTTCATGACTGGTGCTCAATTTGTTGTGTCACAAGTTGCTTGGTCTCATGTAAGTACTTCAGGCCAAGCAGGCAGCTGCCTAAATGTACTGTTATTCTTCTAACTCCACCTGCAGCCACATTTTTAAACATTCAATGCTAGTAGTTCTACTATAGGAATAGCTGGCTTTGCTGTTGGATTAAACACATTTGCTGCTTGACTTGTAGCTACATAGTCATAGAAGAAAAAAGTACCGCGAGTTCATTTTCTGTTTCTAGATACAGTCATACCTCGGGTTACAGATGCTTCAGGTTACATTTTTTCAGGTTATGGACTGCCGAAACCCAGAAGTACCGGAACGGGTTACTTCTGGGTTTTGGCCGTTATTTACAAAACCATTCATGTAGAGATGCAAAGACCAGAAATGGTCAGAGTCAGCACCTGCTTTGAGAGTTTGCTTTATTCTCCCTACTGTATACAGTGGTACCTTGGGTTACATATGCTTCAGGTTACAGACGCTTCAGGTTACAGACTCCGCTAACCCAGAAATAGTGCTTCAGGTTAAGAACTTTGCTTCAGGATGAGAACAGAAATTGTGCTCCGGCGGTGCGGCAGCGGCAGGAGTTTCAGGTTAAGTACGGACCTCTGGAACGAATTAAGTACTCAACCTGAGGTACCACTGTACACTGAATTCTCATCCAGGTACACACTGGGTCTAAGAAGGCAGGATCAAAGTCACAAGTTCTTAGCAGGAGATTTAGTTCAGCAGTTATATATTGTGGCATCATATACATATCATCAATAGGATATCATCAATAGCATATCATCAATAGCATAAGTTATTCAAGTATACCATTCAATCTCCCCCTACATTGAGAAGGAATGTGTGATTGTAAAGTGGGAAGGTGAGAGCTGATCAGTCAATGAATCCTTTGTGTCAGTATAGCGGCAACCCCATTTTCCTTGGGAGTAAAAAACAAAGTTTCCACAAAGATTCACCTATGAAATGTTGGCGAGAATGAAGTTGGCTAGTTCACACCAGCCTTACCCAATCTGGTGGCCCCCCCCAGATGTTTTGGACTCCCAAATCCCATCAGCCCCAGCCAGAATAGCCCACAGTCAGGCTCCAAAACGCCTGAAGGGCTCCAGGTTGCAAAATGTTCACCTACACAAAAGCCCAACAGAAGGGTACAGATTCTCTGCAGGGTCCCCAGCTGTATAATGTCTGTCCTGTTTCTATTTTAAATTGTGACTCAGTCATCTTATCAGTAGCCAAGAAACCACAACATCCTTATCCTCCCCATGTAGTCCTCTGTGAAGAGCATGTTGCCCACAAGCTGAAATATTTGCAGGGGAAATATGGTGATTTTTCTTGCAGTTTTGGGTTTTTTTGGCACTCGAGTGGGAGTAGAGGGACAGGATGTGGCTTTATTCAAACAGCCTACAATAGCAAACATTCTACATTACAACAATAACTTGTCAGCACTGTAGGCCACATTCCAGCAAGTGTCAGCACTATGATATATTTGGTCACGTCTATGGGGAATTAGAAGTGAAAAACATATGCAGAGGAGTATAATGGATACGAATCTGTATCCCTTGAAAGGCAGGGCAAAACCACATTGTGGGTGTAGGCTTTGGCTGTGGGGTAATTCTCAGAACAGAACTACCATCTGGGCTTGCCGTATGCCTGTGTTATCAGGGTGGGGGGACTTGTAACGATTGGCAAATGCTGTTTTAAAGCCCACTATGGAGATACATCGTATGCTGTAAAGCCACAGTGCATTGCCTCTGAAACACAGTGCAGATCAACATGTTGAACGATGCGTTTACCATTATGCGCTTACTCGTTTGGGGGAAATCCTTTTTCATTTCCTGTATAGAAAAACAATCTGGGCTGCTATGTCTTTCTTCTAGGCACCACTGCCTTCTAAAGCAACAGGACCGATCCAGCTCTTCTCTCTTTCCCTAAAATATATGCCTGGCTGCTTCCCATTTCTATGTCTCAGCTGATCCAGCCACACCAGTTACATCTGGGCATGCTGCTAATCAAATAGGCATTATCTGCATTTGTTTATTTTTCGGTGATGGGCATCACTTCTGAAACTCATCCCACTGGATTTGCTGCCTTCTGCACATGCTTGGCAAAAATGGTAACTCTTTACATGGTAGGTGTGCGTGAATATGAGAAGCAGGGTTAAATTTCCCAACAGCGATCAGAATTTAGCTCCTATAAATAATCTCCATAGGACAATATAGTTCAAGTAACTGAGACTTCCTTAAATTCAGCTAAGGACTAAAGCCTTATGTGGATGCATGCAGAGCCCACCTGCAGTGAAGGAGGGGCATGGCACTCACTAACCCCATCTCCTTCCAGGGCATACCTCCGAGCCCTGTTCACTCATTTGGGCTCTTCCCCACATGTAGAATGAATGCACTTATGAGAGTGGCAGCAGACTCCCACTCCTGCTGCTACATGGGCCAACGCACAAGCATACCCCAAAAGGATTCAGAATTCCTCGCTGCATGGAGCCCTGCCATTACACCTGTGCAGAGCGTGGTGATTGGCTTTTCATGGTGGAAATGGCAGCAGGTAGCGCCTGCTGCTGCCTACCACGCACATACTTATTCTATGCATGGAGAAGAGCCATAGCAAGCAAATAAGGCCCTTCTCTCCATGTGCTGGGCATCACTCTGGAACAGGGGCCACTCTGGTAGATCCCAGGATGCATAGGCTCTTGTCCAGCCATTGACAGCCACCAAATCTGGGGTGCATGGAGCAATTATTGTGCATCGCCTCCTATGCAAACATGATGTTCAATGAGCTGATATTAAGAAGGCAAGAACCATTTGATCTTCCCTTGGATGAAGATTCTACACATTCTAGGGCTTAACATAACTTCTTCAATTTACGGGAGGGCTCAGTTTAAAAAGATAAGTACTGCATAGCGAAACCTTTTCCTCCCCCAGCCAACCCAAGGATGTTCCCATTGTTTGTTCTCTTTCCCATCTTGCATAGTTTTTTAATAGAATAGCCTCATATCCTCCCTACCACATCACTGTTTTCTTTTACCTAATTATGCCTGGCTTACTGCACAGGAATGCAATGTCTGTGAACTCCTGTGGCAACTCGCTGCTTAATTTGAGCCAGGGTGTGCCAGGTCTCACCCTTGAAATTTGTTTTCAGTGCCAAGGCTCAACCCCCAGAAAACGTGATATGTCATTATAATGTGTTTGCAGTGGTTATCTCATGCTAAAGGAGAACTATCTATCAGTTCCTGCTTCAAACACTTTCAAGCACTAATGGGACATAGAGAAGTGTGGTGCCAGGTTTGTGTGTGTGTGTGTGGGGGGGGTGTATCATAGAATCCCAGAGATGGAAAGGGATCCTCAGAATCATCTAGACCAACCCCCTATGCTGCTGTCCCATATAGGGATTGAATCTGCAACCTTGGTGTTATCAGCAACACACTCTAACCTTCTGGTAGAAGGAGCAAATTCAACAAAAGTCCCATGGATTTTGTGAATGAGCTAGGTTTGGGAGCATATCCAATTAGTTCCTTTTCGAGAATACATTTATAGTGTGAATTGGCTTATCCAGATCTTGTATTTTTGCCCGTAGTCCTCATTGTATATATTAACTGGCTAAACACAAGTACATTTTCCTGACACAATTCTTGCCCAACCTGAAATTAAAAAGTTACATCCCCTCCTCTGTTCTAGTGCACTATTAGGAATGACACCCAAGTCCGAACCTGTGCATCTTCATATGTGTACCTCCCTGGGTCTTTGACATTTTGGCTTGTTATCTCATAGCTGTGAGAGTCCAGGTTGATGGCACTCTGGGCCCCAGGAGCGAGGAACTCTTGCCAGATATCTTCCACTCTGGTAGCTACATCTTGCAATGGTTGTTTTTTCAGGTCTTGGACAGCCAACCAAAACCTGTATCAAGGGAAAAGACAGGGAAAATTCGTCTCAGAGATGTGCTTCAACCTGAGCTACCAAGGCACTGGCTAATCCCAGTCCTAGCTCCACTGAAGGTTACATTAAAGAAAATTCATTTATAGTACAGAAGCTGACATGTTATGCAGCCAATATTCAAATTATGTTAAACGCAACTCAGTTACACTAATCCAGTGGCTTGTGAAACAAACTTTGCAAGAACCAAAATGTGATAGGTCTAACCACTAGGAAAGTGGTCGCAATTGTGGTGCATTTGAGTCTATTGTGGTTTGAGTCAACATGGAACTGCTGTTAATGTAGGAGATAAATTGAGATGGAATGTACATTAAATCCAATGTGGAGTTTACATTCATGTAAAGAACTGATAGAAAACACAGTGGATTTCTTTTATAAAAAACTTCATCTGTGACATTGCCTTTATTCAAGATAGATTCTGCAATGTGCTCTATGTGGGGCTTTCCTTGTGCTTCATCCAGAGGCTGCAGTTGGTGCAGAATGCTGAAGCACGGCTGCTGACAGGAGTGAGGCCTTGCCAGCATATAACACCTGTGCTCAGAGATCTGCACTGCATGCCAATCTGAGACTGGCCCAAGTTCAAGGTGTTACTATTGATATGTAAAGCCCTTAACACCTTGGGACCAGTTACCTATAAGATAGCCTTACCCAACAGGTGTCCAGTCAACCACTTTAATCGGCAGAATTGTCACTACTACAGGTGCCACCTAATACCCATTCTGCATTTAATAATAACAATAATTTTATCATTTATACCCTGCCGATCTGGCTGCGTGTCCCCAGTCGCTCTGGGCACCTTACAGCACAAATAAAAACATAGTAAAATGCCAAACATTTAAAACTTCCTGATACAGGTCTGCCTTCAGATGTCTTCTAAAAATTATCCTTGACATCTGCAGAGAGGGTGTTCCACAAGGAGAGCACCACTGCCGAGAAGGCCCTCTGCCTGGTTCCCTGTAACTTGGCTTCTCGCAGTGAGGGAGCTGCCAGAAGGCCCTTGGAGGAGGACCTCAGTGTCCAGGCTGAACGATGGGGGTGGAGACACTCCTTCCATTGTACTGAACGGAGAACTTGAGCATTTAGTGTGCCAGCAGCCCAGACTTTGGAACTCCCTGCCTATTGAGATCAAGCAGGCGCCTTCACTGTACACTTTTTGGCACTTGCTAAAAACATGCTTGTTTAGAAAAGTCTACACAGGTGCCTAGAATGCTGAGGTAATTTTAATCTGTTTTAGTATTTTATCTTTTGTATATTTTAAAGTAGGGTTATGTTTTTTTCTTGATTTTACTGTTTTATCTTTTGTAAACCGTCTTTTTTTTTTTTTTACAATCAAGCAGGGTATAAAATCTAAGAAACAAACAAACAATTTGTACATCTGCCATACACAATTTGCTGTTTTACACTGCGTGCCTGAGTTGCTTACTCCTTATAATGTGCTCATATGCTTGTCCAACAGGATCAATATAAATCATCTGGAGCTGATAACACACCAGAGGAAACTCAAATGAGGCCTGCCTTTACATTTTATCAATGCTTAACATGACATATTGATGCAACTGGATGTGTTCACACTGGTGTGGGGTGGATGTTGCCTACACATGCGTAACAAAAATATCCCCCCCCTAGGTGCCCCTTAAAAGTAACTGTAGAAATAAACCTCTTTTTCCTACTGCCAAGAAAGTGCTTTGTCAGGAATCTGCACAAAGTGATAATGACACCCAGTGGGCATTCGCAATAACTGCAACTTCCCTCCAGTTTGGGCAACCCTAGACAAGAGCTGTCGGGGCAAGCAATTGTATATATAAGGAGCAACTCTTCAGGGTTTCAAAGGGCAATCCCAGAACTTTCTAACTGAGGACTTTCTAACTTGAGAGCACTACATGTGAAAAGGATCTAGGAGTCTTGGTGGACCACAAACTTGACATGAGCCAACAGTGTGACGCGGCAGCTAAAAAAGCCAATGCAATTCTGGGCTGCATCAATAGGAGTATAGCATCTAGATCAAGGGAAGTAATAGTGCCACTGTATTCTGCTCTGGTCAGACCTCACCTGGAGTACTGTGTCCAGTTCTGGGCACCACAGTTCAGGAAGGACACTGACAAACTGGAACGTGTCCAGAGGAGGGCAACCAAAATGGTCAAAGGCCTGGAAACGATGCCTTATGAGGAACGGCTAAGGGAGCTGGGCATGTTTAGCCTGGAGAAGAGGAGGTTAAGGGGTGATATGATAGCCATGTTCAAATATATAAAAGGATGTCACATAGAGGAGGGAGAAAGATTGTTTTCTGCTGCTCCAGAGAAGCGGACACGGAGCAATGGATCCAAACTACAAGAAAGAAGATTCCACCTAAACATTAGGAAGAACTTCCTGACAGTAAGAGCTGTTCGACAGTGGAATTTGCTGCCAAGGAGTGTGGTGGAGTCTCCTTCTTTGGAGGTCTTTAAGCAGAGGCTTGACAACCATATGTCAGGAGTGCTCTGATGGTGTTTCCTGCTTGGCAGGGGGTTGGACTCGATGGCCCTTGTGGTCTCTTCCAACTCTATGATTCTATGATTCTATGATTCTACGCCCAGGACTGGAGCTGGGAGCCTCTGCATGCAAATCACATGCTCTGTTGCCGTTTTGCTTTTTTTCTTGTACAGTGGTGCCTCGCAAGACGAAATTAATTCGTTCCGCAAGTTTTTTCTTCTTGCGAGTTTTTCGTCTTGCGAAGCACGGTTTCCCATAGGAATGCATTGAAAATCAATTAATGCGTTTCTATGGAAACCGCTTGCCAGGCTGGCGGTGCGGAGAAGGGCTTTTCTCCCCACCGCAAGCCTTCAGGACAGGTACGGGAACAGAGGGGAAGGTGCGCAGCGCTTCTCCTCTGTTCCCGGGGCTTGCGGTGGGAGGAGGGTTTTTCCTCCCCACCGCCAACATTCAGAACAGCATTCTGAATGTTGGCGGTGGGAAGGAAAACCCTCCTCCCACCGCAAGTCTTCAGGACAGCCATCCGAAGGCTGGCGCGGGGAGAATGTCTCTCCGCCCCACCGCCAGCCTTCGGAGGAGGTCCGAGGACAGTGGGGAAGACACGCTGCGCTTCCCCGCTGTCCTGGAGATTTCCCTATGGGCTTTCGTCTTGCGAAGGAAGCTCATAGGGAAATTCGTTTTGCGAAGCGCCTCCAAAACGGAAAACCCTTTCGTCTAGCGGGTTTTTCGTCTTGCGAGGCGTTCGTCTTGCGGGGCACCACTGTAGGTGGTACAAGAGGGACTGGCTCAGTTGTCTACTATGGTTTCTCACCACTGGCAGCTGAAATTGCCATCATGTAAAAACATTACGTGTCAGGTGATACAGAAATGCAATCTGCGGTATTCGATCTGTGACAGCTCATTCAATGTGCAAGTCGCCAAATGATGATTAAATATGTGTGACCCCCAAAATAAATAAATCTCCAAAGGCGTCTATGCTGCATGTACTTTGGAGGTAAACCCTTTATGAGCAGCTTGAGAAATGCATGGCGTTAAAAGGTCACGAGGCCATTGCTTTGCTGAAGCTCAGAAGGTGTGTTCCTTGCTCTGTGCTGAATGGGTGACCACCAGGGAACTGCATGTATTTTCTGTGATGAAAGGAAAGTGGGATATAAATGCAAACAAGCACATCCATTGTGCCTCCCTCCTTCTCCACCACTTAAGAGAGTAAAGACTGCCCTCTTCTCTTTAATCACAAACCTCAGCCATGTTGCTAATGTTGGAAAAAAGACATTTTCCATTCATTTGGCCTGAGCTTTGTGAAGTTTCTCTTTTTGTACCTCCCCCTGCCCCCCAAAAGGCAGCTGTATTCTGCGATTTCCTGTTCTTAACAATCTCTCCACCCTGCAAGAAGTATTAAAGCCATCTGTGTGACAGGATCTGGTGGGCTGTTCCACAGTTGCCTTTCAAAACCGCCTGCAGTTTGATTGACCGTCCATTCCGGTCCTCCTCCCCCATAGCCATGGCAACCAAAGAGAAAGAGGAAGGAGGATAAGCCATTCGAGATATGGAACACTTTAATGATCAGCTGTGGTGCAGCCCGTCCTTGGGAGACACAGTTTACGCAGACCCATTTTGAGCGCTTGTAATCCTGAAAGAAAACACCTAACCAGCCTAAATTACACACTCTCCTCCGTATACTGAAATGCAGGACTAGTGTGCAGTGTGATCAGCAAACCTGCATAAGAAAGGAGGGTTCTAAAATGGACTTCCTCTGAGGTTCTGTTTGCAGAGTAAATGGGATAAGGAGCGGACATGGTGACAGTCCAAGGCAATGTCAGGCATGGAAAGCCCCTCAGCAAATAGGACAAAGATATTCTGCTGCTACAATGGCTGCCCCACACTTTAAAGACAGCCTGAGGAGAAAGGATTCTGCCTAGCCAGAGGAAAGGGATTCCTCACTACATTCTCTTTACAGACAGCACACAGTTGTGGCAGTGGGCAGGCAGAATAGAACGTAAACCTACGACAACAGACAAAGAGGACGCAGACCTGGAATAAACAGCTATTTAGAAATGGCAAATGCCATTGCGAGTATTTGGAAAAAAAGAAGGAAAGGTGGGTTTTGAGTTTTAATATTAACCACAACCACAAATTAAGTTACTGCTAGTCAAATTCCATACTGGCTGTTACCAGCAAGGATCTGCACAGAAGAAATCGAGGCTGTGCTTTGCCTTTTGCCTCTTAGGAAGAATCTACCCACCCAGGGTATACTAGTGTCTGCTAAAGATAACCATGTAATGCAATTTATACCATCCGGAAGGGAAAATATTCTCCATTTCTTCATAGTACGGTAACAGTTGTTCTTGAAAGCATGCTCATCAAAAGAAACATTTATATATACCAAATCTATTTGAATGAAAAGTGATAAGGGCAGTCAAAAGCTGTATTTTTTTCCAGTGAAGTGATAGCTGTCATTAGTGATTACCACATATATATGCTCATGTTTTGAGCCACCTTAAGCATGGGTTGAACCATGGAAAGGCAGCATACAAATAAAATGTATGTATTAAGTGGGGCTTAATTCTGAGAAGATATGCCTAGGATTCTGCTGTTTGCATTCGTTGCCCTTCTCAGATCTCGTTTAAGCTACCAGGCACCCAAATTACTATGTTTTTAAGGCTCATATTAATTGAGCCTAATAAAAAATTAAAACCACAGTCTTGCAAAAGAACTCATTTCCCCCTCCCAAATACTGGGAAATATAATGAATCACACTTGCTCTGATCAGGACCAGCAGTGTGTTAACGGATACTGGTGTGAAATGTATTTATTTGTGACACCTGTACTTCAATTCTCTGAGCTCAGTGCAGCTTGGATTTGCTTCTCAGATGGGCTTACAGTGCCAAAGCTTCAGACACTTGCAGGCATCATGAAAGCATGTATGATTCATCCAGAATAGATTGTCCAGCTCCTGAGACTAGGAGCATTTTCTTATGTTGGGTGTAGAAAACAAAAACATTGAGATCTCAAGGTGGGCTATAATCAGGTTGTTATTCAGACCCTGTTCACATAGTGTGGCTCAGGATACTACATCTATGATATCCCCTAAAGGAGGAAAACAGAACATGCTTCACATTTACATCTCAATTCTGAGGTGCGTGGCAAACTTTCCATGTATAATTTTCAGGTCTACAGGATTTCCAGTAAAACTTGTGAACACTGGTGAGTAGCAACAATCAGTCAGGCTTCGGGCTCTTCTCTAGGCCTATGGAATATAGTACTCCTTTTCGTATCCACACGATGTCAGAGATCTTCCACCTGAATTTAGCAGAAACTAGTACCTGTAGAGCATCTGCACCCTCTAGTGGCTAAGAGACTTCAGACGCTGATGTCAACAAATGGCAAAGTTATTTCAGCTCCTTGGAATTTCTGCCTCATCTTCTTTGTACTACAGTTTAAAAGGTCACACAGAGACAGTAATCATTACCTTTTGTAGCATCTCTTAGGACAAGATGCCTTAGGAGTCTGAAACCAGAACCAGGAGCCCCAGGCTGGACTGCACACCAAGCCAAACCTTGTCTTTGTATATAGCACAGCTGCAAAAAGGGGCAAAGCAGCTGGGAGCTCCTCTCTGGGAACCTGGTCTCAGTAAGCCTGTGTGTCCTGTGCTTTTCTTATCCCTACCTGGAGATGCCAGGAATTGAACCCAAGACCTTCTGCAAGCAAGGCAGGTGCTCCACCACTGAGCTGTGGTTCTTCCTCCTTGCCCTAAGCACACTGAGAGGAGGGAGAGGAAGGGGCAACTAATTCTGCATCCTGTGTATCAGGTAAGGATGTTATTGATGTGTTCACAGGAGTGGCATTTGTTGTTTTCACAACACTGTGCTGTTCTGAGGAAATGGCTACCCACTGGAATAAACAAGGAAATAAAAAAGTATCTGAAATTAGGGGAATTTAGTAAACCTAACAAAGCTCCCCCCCTCCCCGCCACCCAATTGCTTGTCTTCCATTATTTTTGTGTGTGTGGATCCTCTTTTTTAAATAACTACCCTTAAGGTCTTTAGGTACTTCACAAATGTCTCTTTTCTCAGCATTCATACATGTTTGCTTTCAAGGTTCAGGAATTACCTTACTCTTAGGTTAATATAAAGAGAGAAAGAGAGTTCTAATTGTGACGATGGAGATTTCTCCAGCTGGTTCGAATACACAAAAATCTCTGACAGGAAAAATCTGGAGACAGCTGGTGAAACTCCCCCTCAGGGCTGGCTTTAGGCATTTTGTCGCCATAGGCAAAATACTGAAATAGCTTCTCCCTCCCACAGGATCCTGGAACTCCCAGAACTAGCAGCCTCTTCTTCCGCAGCCCATCTGGTCCTAGGGGCTGCTGCATTTTGATGAGGTCTTCCTTCATCAGCCACAACTGCACTCCACAATTGCCCCCTCCCCTGTGATTGGACTATCCCTTCACTATTCCGGTATCATCACCACCATCTGCATTTATATTCTGCAGTTTCCTCTAAGGAGCTCACATCAGCACACCTCTTCCCCATCTCTCCGCACAACAACTCTGTGAGGTAGTTTAGGCTAAGTGATAGAGACTGACTGGTCCAAAGGCAAGTGGGGTTTGAACTTGTGTTTCCCTGGTCCTAGTAGTTCAAGGCTCTAACCAGTACACAACACGCTGTGTCTCATCCATCTATACTGAACATTCAGTTCTAGGCTCAGTGAAATAAGTATTGCATTCTTCAAGTGCCACAGAGATCCTTTGGCTATCCCTATATCAGTTATTCCTTTCTTCTTCCTGCCCTGGATATATGTGTGGGCATTTGCCAAGATGTCTGTTGCAGAACTACGAGCATCTAATGTAGCGGTTCTGAAACTAGTCTTTAGCTGTAGCTGCAGGAGCGGTCACAGAACAGTGTTCTCAAGGTGCTGCCACATCCTTTATCAATAAATAAAGCAAAGCTATGCTTCAGTGGCCTTATGTGACGTCCCAGAAAACATTGCTTAGTAATAAGGCCTGTTCTGTTCTCTTTGTGAATTAGCTCACTCAGTAACACTGATTCAAAATCTGACCCCGTTTGACACAAGCATATAAATGTATTATCGGAACCTACTAACAAAGTTGTCTGTTAAACACTAGATGGGGTCTCAGATCTCTGTCCAGAGATTGTTCCTGCCCCCTTTGAAAACGATGAGGCATGTGAGTTTGCATGTAATGCTAAGCAAATGAATGACTGACGGATTGACACTGAGCTGTCACTGCAGCTTGTGTTTGTTATGATGATAACAGGGTGACAGGGATCGCTCACGTTTAGCTTTTGCCTTGCATCATAACTAATTTTAGTCCAACATATATGGAAAATTAACCTTCTTCTAGAGGGAATTGTAGATTTCTATCAAAATCCAACCAGCATGCCTTTTAACAAAGATTTTGGCAAATTCCTTAGTGGTACCTTAAGGGTACCTTTTAGATACAGACTAGCACTGCTGTCATGCTAATTTATAGCATTCCATACAGGAGTCCAATTCCCACATTCCTTGCTCTTGACATGAGTGAACTTTTCTGCTGAGCAAGTACTGCAACCTTTGGAGCACTAAATCTTTAGCGTATCTGAAGGGTCTTTACCTGAGGTTTTCAGAACTGAATTCCGATTCCAGAAACCGAAGAAACTGGTCACGCCCAACGGGATCTTTCAACACCTCATCTATAGAGAAGCCCCATCTTTTGACCCGGTGCTGAGAAGGCTCCTTGCTATTCAAAGGATAGAAAGATAAGGATCAGCCAGGGTTTCTTTTTCGAGTCTCGCAACGTATATTTTTCTGTGACAGCTTAATTCAAACTGCTCATTAGTGAGCCTGTAGTGATAATTTAAATTAAAGGGGGACACACACATCCTTTTGACTTCAAAGAGTAGAGAAATCTGTATGTATGAAAACAGATGATTTGTTACCTTGTCAAAATGTCAGAAAAAGATAAGCTAGGTAGTACTCTGCTTGTGGATACAAAGCTGATATCAGAGAGAAACACTTGCTTATAATTTGAAGAAATCCACTCTGTAGCCCAAGAGAGGAAAATGTCAACCTGCAATATTTGGGGTGAGTTATGATTTTCTGGGGAGGGAGGGGGCATAATTTCCTATTCAGTATCTGTTTTATGTATTGAAAGGAGAATCTGAGAATGATAAGTATGCAGCCGTATTCTTTTCCTCAGAAGGGTCTCTTACTCTAATAAATTTCTTATCTCAGAAAATAAGAAATTAATGATATATTTAATGACAAGTTTGAGGGAGCCCACAAAATCCCTCTTCTGGGGTTGTATGCAGCCTGAGACAGAAAAGTTAACTACCCTTATTTTAAATTCAAATAATGACATCCAGTGTAACAGATGGGATACAATAAGGGACAAAGGAATCTATAAAGAGGAGGAGAAGCAAATTTAGGTACCAATTCTTAAATAATGTTAGATAACTGGGCAGGGACCCTCCTTTGTAAATAAACCATCCTGTTCATAGATAGTGCTATATAAATAATAATAATTGTTACAATGACTATTAGGATTTTGGGAGTCAGTCCTGGGAAGAGAGGAGCCAGCCAGCAGCTGTTCTCTGCAAGGTCTTGCCATCTCACCTCTCCCTCTGTTATAGGCAGGTGTCAATCCTTTACATCAAGATAATGCAAACTGTGCAGCCAAAAGAGCTCTGCAATGTTTTATCTTTGAAAGTTTCACTTTCAAAAGTATGAATGCAGGTTGTAAACAGCTTTGAGATCCCCACCCCAAAAATATAAAGCTGTATAGAAATAATAGTAAGAAGTGTGAAAAATATTAATTTCTTACCTTGTTTCTAAGTCCCAAAATACAGCGTCATCATTTATCCAGGGATTGGAAGGTTCAGCAGGAGTTATAAAAGGGTCATAGTCAATGTACTGATCTGAATAAGTAATTAAACTGTAACAAGAGAAAATAAAAGAAAATATACAGAGATGAGAGCTGTGTGTATAACTTCATTAAATATTACATATATTGCCATTTTTAAAAAGTGCATTAATCTGAAAAGTATTCATTATTTGCCCATGCACTGCACAAATGTCAGTAAAAAGGCTGGTTCCTATAGGATACATAGTCTATGCCAAAGTGTTTGTCTTCCAATAGATGTTACAAAACAAATAATGCTACCTTGCATTATCTAAGTTCACAGGAATGTAACTTTTGTTTCCATTCCTTAAAAAAAAGAAGTGGTTAGGCCATGGGTAGGCAAACTAATGCCCGGGGGCCAGATCTGGCCCAATCGCCTTCTAAATCTGGCTTGCGGATGGTCCGGGAATCAACATGTTTTTACACGAGTAGAATGTGTCCTTTTATTTAAAATGCATCTCTGGGTTATTTGTGGGGCATAGGAATTCGTTCATTCCCCCCCCCCCAAAAAAAATATAGTCCAGCCCCCCCAAGGTCTGAGGGACAGTGGACTGGCCCCCTGCTGAAAATGTTTGCTGACCCCTGGGTTAGGCAGATGATTGTTTTTGATCAAAAACAAAGTGGCTAACTAGATATAGTGTACCGGACAAAAGCAAGCCCCCATTAACTTCTATTGGACAGAGCTAAGCATTGATTTCAACAGAAAATTAACTGGTGCTTTGTCCAATAGATGTCAATGGGGGATGTTAAACACTAAAGTTTTGTAGACTTGTGCGCATTGGTTTCTAGTGTCCTGCTTAATATAATAATTGCATCAACAAGATATATCATTTTAGTTTTTTTCCGCAAATGCTCCATTCACTGTGCATACTTTGAGTAGTTGTATTGCTTTCATTTCGTCTCCGTAAGGCAAGTCAACATTTTTTGCCAGATTATTGCTCAGGTGAATATTGATGGGCACATAGCTGGGATTTGCAGCCAGCAGCAGAGCAAGCCTATTGGGTGCCTGGGGCGGCGTGTGTACCCTGCACCCGGGGGCGGGGCCAGCTGTCCGTGGGGCGGGGCCAACCAGGGCAGGGCGCTCCACGGGGGCTTTGAGGAGTCTGCCTACCTCCTCCCACTCAACCGCCCTACAGCTGAGGGGGAGGCAATGGCCGGACTGTTTGGGGCAGCGCGGAGCCTGCAGGTGCCCAAGCCACCACATCACTCCCAGGAGAGATGCGTGGCTTGGGTGTGCTGCAGACCCCACAGTGAGTGCCACCCAGCATTTTGTCACCCCCCTCAGTGGTGACACCCCATGCAGCCCGCCCCCACCGCCCCCTCCCCCCACCCGTTTGCAGCACCCACATGTGAACACCGGCATTTACTAAAACCATATGTTTACTGTTAAGACTGTGCACGGACTGTAGCTAAGAATAAGAATCAAGAATCAAACTGTCGCTAGGGAGAATAGTCTAGGTTCCAAACACTGGCCAATTGTTCACTTTAATTCTTCTTACCCAGGCTATATCACTTGCCTGTGTGTGTGTGTGTGTGTGTGTGTGTGTGTGTTAATGAGAAATGGTGGAGCTGGAGGTGTGGAGCTCTTTTTCCCTTCAGCCTGTCACAGGAAGGTTGTTGTTATTTCACAAGGCATTACAATCACACCATTTCGTAACAAAATGCAGGTCCTATCAATAAAGCCTCGGGGTCCTTAGTCCCTCCCTGTCTTATCTTATTTCATTAATAACGTTTCATGACCACCATGGATCAGTAGCTGGAGGAAGGAAAAGCCTCAATTTTCACAGTATCTGAAGCATTGGGTGGGGGGGAGAGAGATTTCTGTTAAAAAAATCAATTGGGGACTATAGTTTCTGAAATTCAAATGTTTTCCAATGAAACTGCGGGCACCACAAGGAGTTAAAAATAATGTGGGTTGCAGTTCAAGCTGTTTACTTCAGAGCCATTTCATGGAATTTGATGAGCCTATTATCGAGTGGCTGTGAATCGCACCGGGCAAATTGTAAAGTCAGCCTTGGTTTTGCAGAGACATGAAAAGTAAGGGATGAAAGGAAGGAAGGAAAACTGGATCCACTGAATATTTCAGGCATGTTCTGCAGCTGAACATCGCAGGCACTTTGCTTAGTGTTGGTGCAATGCTACATGGCAGATCTAGGAGCATGCAAGTCTGGGAAAGTCACCATCTACTTTCTCTGTGACTGCACAAGGAATTTCTTCCTTCTTCTCCCTGGTGAAAAACTTCCTCTGATGCTCCCCAACCCTGCTGAATGATACAGAATCTCTTTCTACACAAAACAGGAGTGCTGTTTATCTTTCGGCTTCCTCACCTTTTTTGCTGTGTATCTGCGGTTCTAAATTTTGTGATTCTATACGTATTTTTTACGATACTTGTGGCCTCTGGAAGACCAACAGAAAAGCTGTTTAAAATGGCATTTTGCATCCCAATCCCTAATAGCTACTGGAATTCAGGGCACACACACTCATAAATTGTGCAACTAGGACAGTATTCTGATTTGCTGACACTGCAATGTGCTCTTCTTTGTCTCCTTCTAGCCAAAGTCTCCTTTACTGCTAGTGTAAAATTTGTTTGGAGACTTCTAGGAGGGAAAATAGTCTTGGGAATTAATGCTGCACAGATAAAGAGAAAAGAAGCCCTCATGCGTTATGATCTGCTAATCTGCCACATTCCCGGCGGAAACAATAAGCTATTAAACTGTGGGTTCAGTCTGAAAGGCTACCGTACAACAACAATTCCATCGTAATCAACAAGTCTGGCCATGCTGAGCTCAGCATTTTATCCCAACTTTAAGGTCAAAGGATCTTGTTTGGGTTGGCTTTAAAACTACTTCACCCTAATTCACTCTTGCGAGCCTCTGACATGTAACACTAAATGATGCTTTAAAGCAATGCCTTGTGCTCACATGCTCCCCGCCCCCCCCCTTTCCTCCTCTGGTACAGCCGAAAAGAGGAGATTGGAAACTGCCACTTATTTTAAAGTAACCAGAGTCATCTTGGGCTCCCTTGAGAGGAAGAGCAGGAAATAAATTTCATCAAGTAATAAACTGGGGGGAAATTTAGTTAGTTTAAATGTAATATTTACTTACTTACTTAATTCTCAGGAGAAGGTACACCCCATGATGCAGTTCTCCTTCCTGCAGGGTCAATGTCTCTGCTTAACAGAGTCACACAGCTGTTAAGTGGGAGGCTGTGATCCTATACAGTGCCAACAAACAGTGGCGGAGCATATGCTCCTCCGGAGGGGAGCGTGGCGCACTCCCGAGGGGGGGGGGGGCGCGGTGCAGAGGGTGCCCTCCCAGGCGCAGGATAGCTGCTTGGGTGCTCAGAGCAGTGCACGCACCCTGCAGCCGGGGGCGGAGCGAGCTGTCCATGGTGAACATTCAGCACACCACCCACCTGGGACCCCCAAGCCTCCTCCAAGCTGTCAAAATGAAGGAGGACAGGGAGAATGCTGCGGGTACAGGGCGTGCCAAATGTCAGCCCTTCAGTGAGTGCACCTGGGGCGGTCCGCCCTCACTGCCCCCTTCCTCTGCTAGCAATTGCTACTTCATGAGTGGCTTCCCTTAGTGGCTTTTCTACACCCCCACATAGGATAGATGGGCACTGGGGCTTACTGTTAATCCACATTAAACCAGAGTTTGCTGGTTTGGATGTAACGGGGGGCTCTGACTCAATACAAATCAGGATCTTCATGCCAAAGTAGGCATACAACAGGAGCAAGGGAGGGTAGCAGTCAAGGGAGAAATGCCCAGCTCAGGTGCTCATTCCTGGATACGAAATTAGTCTTGAATCATTTGATACGTTTCCGAGCACAATTCAAAGTGTTGGTGCTGACCTTTAAAGCCCTAAACAGCCTCAGCCCAGTATACCTGAAGGAGCGTCTCCACCCCCATCATTCTGCCTGGACGCTGAGGTCCAGCGCCAAGGGCCTTCTGGCGGTTCCCTCACTGCGAGAACCCAAGTTACAGGGAACCAGGCAGAGGGCCTTCTTGGTAGTGGCATCCGCCCTGTGGAACGCCCTCCCACCAGATGTCAAAGAGAAAAACAACTACCAAAGTTTTAGAAGACATCTGAAGGCAGCCCTGTTTAGGGAAGCTTTTAATGTTTAATAGACTATTGTATTTTAATATTCTGCTAGAAGCCGCCCAGAGTGGCTGGGGTATAAATAATAGATGATGATGATGATGATGATTGAGAGGGGAAAACAGAACAGATAGCAGAGAACCATTACAACAACAATTATAACATATGTAAATGGGGAGTCTTACCTTTCTGCTACTTTAGACATTTTTAAACAGTGTCTGTCTATCTGCACGTTCAGAAATGTTATCTGGCAGAAAGGAAATAAAACACCTCTTAATGCTTCAAATGACTTACACTGTAATATACTTAAAGATGCTGACTCCCAACCCAAACCTTCATGACTATTCTGGCGAGCATTTGGAGGACCTTGTAAACCCAGACATCCCCGTTTGCTGAACTGTCAATGGCCATACATGACAGGAATGGAGAAGTGCAATGGTCCAAGAAGGAACAAGTTGATTATAGGAACGTAAGTGTCTGTGAAATAAACTGACTTGCTTTCAAAGAAATGTGTTTAGCATCAGGGGGTCCCTGGTAGCTTACAGGAAACTACAACAGTACAAGAGATATAATTATAACTTTAAAAATTGGCAGATTATGACATACTCTAAACACATGTGTTTTCTTTTGAGGGAGAGGCAAGTTTCCAATTTCATATTTACTCAATATTCTGTCCTATTTATAGTAACATGGAAATAGAAAAAGGGTGGAATATCTCCAAAAGAAACATGAGAAGTCACAGAGAAGATTCCTTACTTGCTTCCGGACATCATCTTTTGTTGTTTTCCGAGCTGGTTGGGAGGGCATATGTACAGGACTTTGGGACTGACTGTCTTCTGTAACTCCATATACTGACTGCAATGAACAGGTGAGAAACAGTATGGTAAGCAAAATAAATAATAATAATAATAATAATAATAATAATAATAATAATAATAATAATGTGGATTATGATTTTAAACACTAGAGTTGTTAATGGGTTTTAGGACAATTATACCTTCATCCCTTTCCTCTTCCTTTCCTTCCTCCCCTCCCCTCCCCTCCATTGGTGGTCATTTCTATTTGAAAAAATTTAGACAGTAAATATCTCAGAATATGGTCCTATCCTTTCACCCCCTAATTATTATGTTCTTTCAGCCTTATTAAATCTCAGGTGCTTCTGACTACAACTCCCATCATCTCTGACCATCGGCTACATTGGCTGGGGCTAATGGGGTGGATAGTCGAAAAGAAATAGAGGCCAACATATTGGGGAAGGTTGTCTTACGCTGTAAAGTACCATACACATCAGCAGCCCTATATATAATGCTAAGCCATAAACAGCTTAGGCCCAAATATCTGAAAGACCACTTCCATCCCTACTGACTCTCTTGGGTGTTAACGTTCCACTATCCTCAGAAGTGCAAGGAATGGCAGCCTGAGAGTGACTTTTCTAAATTTAGGCATCCCCTGAATTGTGGAACTTCCTCCACACAGAGGTGCATCTAGCACAGGCATCCCCAAACGCGGCCCTCTAAGGTGTTTTGGGACTACAACTCCCATCATCCCTAGCTAACAGGACCAGTGGTCAGGGATGATGGGAGTTGTAGTCCCAAAAACATCTGGAGGGCCGAGTTTGGAGATGCCTGAGCTAGCATTTCATTGCATAGCTTTTGTCACATCCTGAAAACACACCTCTTGACAAACACTTGTCATTTAAGGTGTTTTTGTAGCACCAACCTCTTCTGTTTCTTTAATCTATAGTATGCAGCTTTCACCTAGAAAGGCTTTATTTGTTTTTATGATTGGATATAAACTGCTTTAATTGCTTTACTTTTTTAAGATTTACATGATTATATTGCTCTGAGCCACCTCGGGATCTTACAATGAAGGTAGAAACCTGATAAATAAAAGAAGTAATCAGGTCTACATGTTATGTTGTATGATTCTTCACAACTGGTACACACAATTCATCTACCTCTAGTAAAAGGTGAAAGATTTATATGATCTGAGGTGAAACCAGAGTATTCACAATTTATCTACCTCAATGAAACTGAAAAGCAACTTATATGTATGTATCTTTGGCATGGCCATGTGCCTCCTGCTATATAACAAAAACATCCCATGAAACTCTGATATTCTTATTGTAAAGGTATGGCATAATTTAACGTTAACTTTTTTGAGGCGGGGGGAGGAATCTTGCCTTTTTGACCCTCTGTGGATTTTTCATACGCCGACACTTTCTGATGTCCATCTCTGTTGTGTTCACGCAGCCCGGCTGAAAAACACACAGTTATGAGATTACTGGCTGTGTTTAATTTTCACTGTTTCTGCTTTCTAAAAATCAGTAATTTCAAACCATAATCCACACAGCCAAATTTTGCTGTCCTTTATTTAAAGTGCCGTTATTAAAAACAGGAGCTGTTCTAACGCAGGGACAGGGAACCTGCTGTCCTCCATATATTACTGAACTTTCAACAGCCCTAGGAAGCATGATGAGTGAACAGGCACAATATGAACTGCGGTTCCAACAACTTCTGGAGGGCCAAAAGTTCCTCATCTCTGCTTTTAAAGTCTCAAAAGGCCACTATGAGGTACAATCCAGGACGAATTAGCTGCAACTGAATTCAATTTCATACTTTGCCAGTGGCATTGCTCTCCTTTGTGTGGTGAAATGCTTCTGCCTCCCCTCTCTTCCCAGTGGGAAGATTCATGCTCTCTGATGTAAAAAGTGAGCTCTGAAGGGGCTTTAACTAATAATCTACAGAACTGTGCAAATTCTTCCATACTATAGGAAATAGGATAAAATAAAGAAAACATGCAAGCTCACGCGATATCTATGTGTGAAAACAAAACAGAACATGTCATCGGAGTGTATAGCAGCAACAAATCATTTGACTTACCACTGGCCTATGGACATCCCAGAAGGCTCTTTCTTGACTATCCAAAATTTTCCTTTCTGTTTTATCCTTTTTTCTGTCAATTCTAAAACAAACCACAAGAAAATCACAAAGGTTTGATTGGGGTTTATATGAGAATCTAGATTAACCTTTAGTGTGGTGTTTTGACTGATTGGATTTTAGGGTCTATTGAATAACCTTCGGAACATTACAAACACAATTACTATATGGAAAAGCAAAGGCAGAATACAAATGCAATGCACCCACAACAGCTCATAAAATCCTCCACAAGGACAATCCCACAATGAAATCAGACCACAATTTCACTAGTTGAAGTTAGCAAAGGGCAGAGATGGGGAACCTCTGGCCCTCCAGATGTTGGACTCCCAATGCCCACCAACCCCAGCCAATTGTCAGGGATGAGCAGAGATGGAGTCCAACAACATCTGGAGGGCCAAATGCTCTCCACCCTGGGCCAAAACTCTTGTCTTCTCCAAGGTTTATTGAACTCAACAAGGCATGTATAGGATGGTGAGGCTAATTTGTTAAGACTTTGGTAGTCAGATTAGAAAGGCTTTGCAGGAATGCTGTTGTCACTAACTCTGCACCTAAAACATGGTGCTCACTGCATCCTATTGGGTGGACTTGTATGTGCATTATTGTCAGGAGCGAGCCAGCAGTAAATCACACCGTGCAACTTGGAGTTAACTCTTTATTAGCAAAAAACGCGATCAGCGCAGGAGTGTCAGGCCTAATGACCACAGCAAGTCATCTCTGATACTTCTTTCCTCCATGAAGCAGTTGTTCCCCAGCTGGCTCCTCCCCACATTCCTCTGGACCCAACCTGTCTATGAGAACTATACTACAAGTCCTCTCTGTGGTATCAAGAGGCAATTGCTATATTTCCTTTCACACAGCAGAGAGCATGCCTTGAAACCATGACACGAAATTATTCCTTAGCAGTAAGCAAAAATATATGGGGGGCTACATTCACCCTAGCTTTAGAATAACATGGGGGCAGAAAGCAGTTAAGCATACATAATGCCTAAATGAATTTTGCGGGATGCCATTTACATATCACCAAAAAGGAGCACACAAAATTGCACAAAACTGGCATGTCCTAATTTACATCTGTAGGTGCAAATTTAGAAATAATTGCTATAATTTAAATAGAAATACATTACACCATAGTAGTTAAGTCTGTGCCCAGGTGACCTGTTTGCCTGCTCAATCTGCTGTCTAAGTGGTAACAGCTGATGGGCAATTTCAAGGTCTCGGCTCTCTCTTCTGATGGATCCTTACCTTTCAACCAGACCTGGACCAGATAGCTATACAAAGAAAGGACCTCAAATAGAGAACTGTCCTCTGTATAGCAGGACACATGGCCACCCACTGGCAGGGCTCTATTACACCTGTGTTTGTCATTCAAATGCAGCCCAGTTATGAACTAAGCTCTTATGCCTCCCCCCAATGTTGACAACTGCCAGAAGGGAAATACAGAGTAAGTAATGACATGGTAGGCACAACTGTTAAACCTAAGTACTTAATATTAGGCACATAAATCTAACAGTCTTAGCAGCAAGAGTTTAATGATGAGCATCCACACTTATCGCTGCGGTTGACACTGACTAATGTGGCTCATTTAATGTTGCCTGCGGCTTTGGGAATACCCCACGGATGGGGGTAGAAGCCTCTGTCATAGCAGAGAGGCCTTCAAACGAAGGTGGCCAGGAACAGGCAAAACAAACACCCTCTATTCTAGTTTCACTGCTCAAATATGTAGGGATGGCAAAAAAAAAAGGTGAAGAGAATCAGAGAAGGCAAGAGTCAAATGAAGTTTTAAAACCTTTCCAGTATTAATAAGACAATTTGCAGCAAGTGACAAAAGTAGATTATTTAATTATGATTAGCCTCGAAGTTCTTCACACCACACTGGGACTATAAGGTTTAATCGGGAGATTAAGCAACTGACAGGGAAGATTCACACTTAGCTGGGAGTTTCATGGAACAACAGGACTTACTTCTGAGAAGACATGCACAAGGTTGTGCTGTAAGAGTTCAGTGGATTAACTGGTGGAGCCCAATTTTAACTGGCAAGAGTGGAGGTTAAGGGCAAACATTTATTTGGGCCTTGTGGGTGGTTGTGTGTGTGTGCTATTTTTGTTCTGGTGTGTTAATATAATAGGGAATGGGGGGGGGAAGATGGTGCTATAATACAGACTGTGTGTTTTAATCTGTTTTTAGTTTGCTGCAAAATCTGTGTTTTTTCTAATGTTTTAAGCAGTTGCTCTTAACTGTTTTTACCAGTAATGTTATCTTTTTTATTCTCTTTTCAGGTTTTTCACAACCAAGCATAAATTTAATGAAATAAATAAATCCCCTCCAGCAAGGTGTGATCATTTTTGTCTACCAAATTGTAAGTTGACATGTTTATTGCAGAAGGCATCTTTATTTATTTTCTCTTTTTTTTGGAGGGGGCAGGGAGCTTCATCTTCAGACAAATTAATGTATTGTGGTTTTGAGAATATGCAAAATCACTGAAATGATTCATTGCTTCAACAGCAGGTGATGGCTCAAGAGTCAACCATTTACAATGACAAATTAGGCCCAATGCCATCATTCCCACCTGCCCTTTCCATGTACAAGCCATGCACAGGGTGAAATCCAATGAGGGTCCCACCAGAGACAATTGGTGCGCACATGTGTGTGTATGCGCACACATGGTGGACTGCAGAGGAAGGAGAAGTCCCACTGAAGAAGTGGAAATCTGCTTGTGCGGCACTGGGTATCACCCATAGAAAATATGGGTGATGTTTATATTTGTTTTATTAAATTTATATACTGCTCTTCTTCCAAAGACAGCATTTTTGGGGGAGGGGGAAGGGTGAAGAGGCAAGCATATGAAGACCACATCATTGTGCCAAGAATCATCATGCCAGAGCTGCACATGTCTGGTGGTTGATGCCATCAATGGAGAGATTCTCCTTGTGAATGGAGCCAGATATGCAGTGAAGGAATGTTAACTGTTCAGATCCTGAACAGAATGTAGCATCTTTCAGTTCCCTCCACTTTGCAGAGGGGAAGGGAAACGTACCCTTGAAACCTAAGCTTTAAGAAGGAATGGTTAGCCTTAACACATTCTCTCCCCAGAAGATTTGTTCACTTGGTACCTACTTCACTTGAGCTTCAGCTTGCATAAAGATGAATTCCCACTTCCTTGCAAAAGCTCTCTGGAGTCTTGCCAAGTTCTCCTAAACGAGAGAGGAAGATGAGGCGAGCCACCAATTATACCAACCCGTGCTCAAAATGAACCTCTCATTATAACATCAGTCACGTGTATCTGCAAAGCTGGACAGTCACAAAGCAATGGCGGCGGCAGTTGAAATGACAAGAATGGAAACTGCATTGGGCATAAAGGAGTAAAGAACAGAGCACAATACCTTGAGTTGTAGCAGGGCATGAAACCTTTCTTGTATTACTGGTGTGCCCCCCTTTGTTTCATGTACCCCAGTATTTTGGGAATTATTTAGCTGCTGTCTGTTTGCTTCACATAAGATGAGTTCCATGGTCTTGATGTCAGTGTGGCATTTGTAGAGAGGATTTGAGCCAGCATTTTTAGAGTCCCATTGACTTAAATGGGAGAGTTTCAAGTATCTACTTAACATTTCAATCAAGTCAGTAGGACTTGAAAGCACTCAATTTTAGCTCATTTCTTTCCATATACTGTATCCATCATGTGAATTTTCTCTCTTTACCCCCCCCCCCCATGTATTATTGAAGCACATGACCTGCTGTATGCAGGCTCCCTCGGCCAATAAAGCGAGATGAGCGCCGCAACCCCAGAGTTGGCCACAACTGGACCTAATGGTCAGTGGTCCCTTTACCTTTTTTTTAACACTATGGAAATGCCATAACGGGAATCTCATTTAATAAGTTCACTATTGACTTGTATAGGAAAGGATCATTGGCCTTGCCAACACAGTGGACTAAATCATAGAATCATAGAATCATTGAGTTGGAAGAGACCACAAGGGCCATCGAGTCCAACCCCCTGCCAAGCAGGAAACACCATCAGAGCACTCCTGACATATGGTTGTCAAGCCTCTGCTTAAAGATCTCCAAAGAAGGAGACTCCACCACACTCCTTGGCAGCAAATTCCACTGTCGAACAGCTCTTACTGTCAGGAAGTTCTTCCTAATGTTTAGGTGGAATCTTCTTTCTTGTAGTTTGGATCCATTGCTCCGTGTCCGCTTCTCTGGAGCAGCAGAAAACAACCTTTCTCCCTCCTCTATGTGACATCCTTTTATATATTTGAACATGGCTATCATATCACCCCTTAACTTCCTCTTCTCCAGGCTAAACATGCCCAGCTCCCTTAGCCGTTCCTCATAAGGCATCGTTTCCAGGCCTTTGACCATTTTGGTTGCCCTCCTCTGGACACGTTCCAGTTTGTCAGTGTCCTTCTTGAACTGTGGTGCCCAGAACTGGACACAGTACTCCAGGTGAGGTCTGACCAGAGCAGAATACAGTGGCACTATTACTTCCCTTGATCTAGATGCTATACTCCTATTGATGCAGCCCAGAATTGCCTTGGCTTTTTTAGCTGCCGCGTCACACTGTTGGCTCATGTCAAGTTTGTGGTCAACCAAGACTCCTAGATCCTTTTCACATGTACTGCTCTCAAGCCAGGTGTCACCCATCCTGTATTTGTGCCTCTCATTTTTTTTTGCCCAAGTGCAATACTTTACATTTCTCCCTGTTAAAATTCATCTTGTTTATTTTGGCCCAGTTCTCTAATCTGTCAAGGTCGTTTTTGAAGTGTGATCCTGTCCTCTGGGGTGTTAGCCACCCCTCCCAGTTTGGTGTCATCTGCAAATTTGATCAGGATGCCCTTGAGTCCATCATCCAAGTCGTTGATAAAGATGTTGAATAAGACCGGGCCCAAGACAGAACCCATATTAAATATTAAAGCCCAGCCATTTTAAGAGACAAATCCACCGTGAGCCAGAATATGCAGACAACATGCCTTGCCTAAAAAAATTAAATAGATAGATACAAACTCACATATAGACAAAAGAATGGGAAAAGAAGGTATAAGTAAAGGAAAGACAGATAGCAGTAAAAAAAAAAAATTACAAAAACCTCCAAAACATCTGCAGTAATATATCCAATGGTTTGTTTGCAACCACAAAAACAAAATCACCCCTAAAAAAATGGAGTTCCTAGTTTTAACAAGAGCTTCTGTTAAAGCCATACACCACTCTTATCTCATGACGGAGCCTCAAGAACATCTTATAGGACGCTTATGAAAGCCTATGAGATGGCTATGAAAGCTGCTAAGAAATCTTACTTTGCAGCTTCCATTGCATCCGCTAGCTCTCGCCCGGCACAACTTTTTAGAATAATTAGGTCAATAACGTCCTTAGGAGGACAACCAAATTTAAGCACAAATTCGACCCACAGCTGTGAGGCATTCGCAAGCTTTTTTGCAGAGAAAGTCCTGTTGCTCCACTGTGACCTCCCTGCCAATTTAGATACAGTGACTGAACTAGAGGCCCCTCGACTGACTTCAGGTCCAGTGTTGGACCATTTCGATCGGATACTCCCTACTGATGTGGATAGATTCCTCCAAGTTGGTAGGCCCACCACCTGCCTCCTTGATCCGTGCCCGTCTTGGCTGATTAGGGAGTGTCCAGATGTTGCGCGGACCCCCCTGGTTGAAATTATCAATTTGTCCCTTGACACGGGGACATTCCCAGGGGAACTGAAGGAAGCAGTGGTGTGTCCACTCTTAAAGAAAACTTCATCAGATCCCTTAGACCTATCCAATTACCGCCCAGTTTCAAATCTTCCATACCTGGGTAAGGTAATTGAGAGAGCGGTTGCTGAACAGCTTGGTAGGTTTCTGGAGGAAACATCGGCATTAGATCCATTTCAGTCCGGTTTCCGTCCTGGTTTTGGGACGGAGACGGCTCTGGTTGCCCTAACAGATGATCTCCGTAGACAACTGGATCGAGGCGGGTCAGGACTGCTGATCCTTTTAGATTTGTCAGCAGCCTTTGACATGGTCGATCATGATCTTCTGGACCACCGCCTCGCAGACGTGGGGATACAGGGCATAGCCCGTAACTGGTTGTGCTCTTTTATCTCTGGTCGGAGACAGAGGGTGGCACTAGGTCATCGCGCCACTCCTTGGTGTGTGGAGTGCCGCAGGGCGCAATTCTCTCCCCGATGCTTTTTAACATCTTTATGCGCCCCCTTACCCAGATTATCCGGAGCTTTGGGCTGGGCTGTCACCAATATGCTGATGACACTCAGCTCTATCTGCTGATGGATGGCCACACCGACTCGGCCCCGGACACACTGACCAGATGCTTGGAAGCTGTGGCTGGATGGTTTCGTGGGAGCCGATTGAAACTAAATCCTTCGAAGACAGAGGTCCTATGGCTAGGTCGGGATGGCATGGGGATGAGAGACCAACTCCCTTCTCTTGCGGGGGCCCAATTAGTGCCATTGCCTTCCGTTAAGGGTTTGGGTGTAATCCTTGACGCCTCCCTTTCCATGGAGGCGCAAGTTACAGCAACAGCCAAGGCGACATTTTTCCACCTTTGCCGCATCAAGCAGTTGGTCCCTTACCTTTCCCGCCCCGACCTGGCGACAGTGATCCATGCGACGGTCATCTCCAGGCTTGACTACTGTAATTTGCTCTACGCGGGGCTGCCCTTGAAGCTGTCCCAGAAACTCCAGCGGGTACAGAATGCTGCAGCGAGGCTCCTCACGGGGTCTCTGCCATGGGAGCATATTCACCCAGTGCTTTTCAAGCTGCACTGGCTCCCGGTGGAGTACAGGGTCAGATTTAAGGTGCTGCTTTTGACCTTTAAAGCCCTTCACGGCCTAGGACCCTCGTACCTACCGGACCGCCTCTCCTGGTATGCCCCACAGAGAGCCTCAAGGTCCATAAATAACAACACCCTTGTGGTCCCAGAAGTTAGATTAGCTTCAACCAGAGCCAGGGCCTTTTCAACTCTGGCTCCGGCCTGGTGGAACGCTCTGCCTCATGAGACCAGGGCCCTGCAGGATCTGATTTCTTTCCGCAGGGCCTGTAAGACAGAGTTGTTCCGCCTGGCCTTTGGCTTGGAGCCAATTTGATTCCCTCCCTCCCTCTCTTTCTTTTTTCTTTTCCTTCTCCTCCTGCGATGAGGCTACATTTTAATATTTTAATGTTCCATTATTTTAATGTTGTTTTTTTATTTTTGTTTTTAAGTTGTAATCATTCATCTTGTTTTTATTATTGCTTGTAAGCCGCTCTGAGTCCGGCCTTGGCTGGGGAGGGCGGGGTATAAATAAAAAATTATTATTATTATTATTAATTAACCGGGCAAGTGTTGATGTGGTTGCTCATCACGTGAGCTATGGACTTGAAGAAAATGAAAGATGATCTAATCGTTTGGCCTTGTCTGATAATTATTGCTCTCAATAGGCCCCAGAATACTGCATTTTGGTGCCATGCCTTCTCTGCATGTATACCAGAGCGTGACTGGTGGCTCTGAGTAAACCCTTTGTGATTCATAAAGAAGCTTTATAACCCGCACAATTGACTAGCTGATAGTAAGCAAAGATTTGTAACTGAATTTATAAATAATGAAGTTGGAAATGTGTGGGAGTAAAACCCTGTAAAGAGTGATAATATAGCGTATAAAAATGTTTAATATACCATGGTTGGTGGTTAGAGTCAACTGGCAGTTCTGCCTGGGTTGCAGGGATGGAATGTGTATCTGTTTAGCAAGCCAGAGGAAGTACTGGGTTGTGCAGGAATAAACATCCACTGTGGTTTAACAAGCATCCAAAAAGTGAAAGAACATGAATTTCCTGACATTTATTTAAGAGTTTCCAGATAGAAGCAACGATTAGAAAGCACAGATTCCACCTTCAAGTTTGTTGTACAAAGAAAAGAGGTTTGCTTTAGAGGACAACATTACACTTTGTAACTGTAAAATCAGTATACCTACGGCTTCATAATCCGCCAGCTCCAGCCTCGCTTTGTTCTGCATGGTCCTCTTGCAAAGATAGATGGCTATGGAGAGAAAGAAAACAAAATGTCACCATTAAGGCAAGGACAGTTGCTACAGGGGGAAAAAACCCAGCCACAGGTGTGGACCAACTCCCATAACTGCAAAATCACATTTTTTCAGATGCCTGAATCACAAAAAAAAAATCATTTCTGGGTACCCAGAAATTCTGAGCATGTCTGTAGAATTGTTGTGTGTATCATACAAATGCTGCCCTGAGCTACTTCATGATGATTGGTAGGATACAAATGGAATAAATGATAATAAATCTTAGCAAAACATCAACATGAATAACATGGGAGAAGAATTTTGACTGTGAGTGCTAGTCTTTCGAGATGGTTCCCTGTGCATGCTCTACGTGCTAGGGTGTATTTCCCTTAAAAAATGTGCCCACGGTTAAAATGGCAGCCCCAAGCGTCATCTGGTCCAACAGCCTGCAATGCAAATGCAGCAATGTATTGGGTTACCGACTGGATGGATTTTGCCAGTTATAAGGGAACAGAAATTGCCATCTCTTAAGCATGAAGCACCTGCTTAAATATCTCCCACTGAAATAAAATGGACTCAGAACTGCTTAGACACAATGGACTCAATGCCTAAAGGAGGAGGAGGATTGTTTGTTATACATCTTTTTTTCTTACTGACTTGTTGGAGTTATTAACAGTTAAATAAGAGATTGAATGTGATTACCATTATATGACTTCCACAGTGATAGCAACTCTGCTTCCAACTATAACTACAAATCCTACAATATATTTATTAAAAATTGTGCAGCGACAAGGAAGAAAGGGTTTTTGTTTGTTTGTTTTGTGTGGTCATAAATTGCCTCTGGTCAACCTGTAAAAAAAAGCACTGCCAAAAGCCCTTGTTTTATGAGCACAGGTATATTCATTTCCTTTGCCAGTGCCCCGGTTGAATGAAAAAATTGATTTTATCATTTCAGCGTGAGAGGAGTATGGCTGTAGAAGAGACAGCAATAACGCATAGAGACAGCTAAAGATAACAATGCTGACATATTCCTTTTATGCATTAGTACTCAAGCTGTTCAGACATTTAATAGAGAATTCTGTGGTTTATTAGCTCATAAACCACTGTTATTTCTTTCCCAACACCAGACACCAGCCCCTAATATAAACTGATCACTCTTCTTTCCCCCCGCTATACATCAATGCAATGCCATTTTCATTTACTGCTGCTAAGGGATTTCTAATTTTGGTTAGAGAACAGTTTATTGATCAGCCAGACTATATATTAGTGTCCAGGCTATATCATCATTTATCGTACAGGACACCAAATTCATCCACAGATCACAGCCTGACCTTCGTACAAAAACCATACTAATGATGCGAGATGGCAATAACCTTAAGGCATTTTACAATGCAATCGTTTTATACACAGGGAGTGCGTTCATATCTACAGCTGTAGATCGACACTGTTGCATCTGAACAAAGTCCTATCTTAATTTCCATATTAACTTAATCTCTGCTCTGCTCTGTTCGCAATTTTGTATACGGCTCGGAACTACTGAAATTACTCTTAATGTCTGCCCAAGGACTTTTCACACAACGATTAATATCACCACAGCCGGCCCAAAGGGAGCAACAAGTGGTGCCCCTATCCTAAATCAAGGTGCTTAGTAACGAAGGCTGTCAAATTATTTGGTATCAGAGGCACAAACTGCACAAGCACCCTTCCCCAATAGTAAAAATGCAACAATAATAAATTAAACAACTAACAATTTGCTGCCCAATCATGGCACCCAAAACCAGCTTAATAGTAGGTTTGGCTCTGAAAAACACTGTACAGTGGTACCTCAGGATGCGAACGGGATCCGTTCTGGAGCCCCATTCGCATCCTGAAGGGAACGCAACCTGCGACTGTAGGTTGCGATTTGCCGCTTCCGTGCATGCGCGTGATGTCATTTTGACCGTCTGCGCATGCGCGAGCGGCGAAACCCGAAAGTAACACGTTCCATTACTTCCAGGTTGCCACGGAGCGCGACCAGAAAGCGTTCAACCTGAAGAAACTTCAACCCGAGGTATGACTGTAATGTTTCCAGTGTAAAATGAATGTATGGGGATTGGGGGCAGAATTATGGTGTGACTTGGGCTCAGCTCTGCTTGCCTTGAGGCAGGTGGGAGCCAACAGAGCAGAAGCAAAAAAGGGGGAGGGAGGTGGTCTTGACAGCCACTGAAACACTGTGGCTGGTACCCACGATTTTAATTTCTCCCCAAATGCCTCTGGGGCCCCAACTCAGGGTAGCTCTGGAGCAAGGATACGCGGGAGCCCCTAGTGGCAGAACCGGATAAGGCATGGGTACACAGGAAAAACATAACAGTTTTTAAATCTTCTCCCCAAACACTGTGAGATTGGAGAGAGCCCTGGAGAAATGATTGACAGTAATTAAAAACTAGAGCTATCTGGTGACATATATCTGCCGTTCTTTTATCTATTATATTAGTTAAAAGTTAATAGGAGGTTAGGATTAAGATGTTTAACACAATATGCACATCCGTTGCAATAAATTCAAATTTCCACAGATTTCAAATTGTATTACATACAGTAAGTGTAATATGAGAAATAAAAGAAGCCAGAAGAATACAATTAAAAATAATTCAGCAACTAGCACAGCATATTACAATTGCTACAACAGGAAGGGAAATCATTAAGTGGGCCACCAAGACCCTCAGCAATTTTCAAGTGTTCAGCTAGGAAGAGGGAAACACTGCTCTTGAAAAAAATCTACTGTTAATTTAATAATTCACCCCATAATTTCTCTTGTGCTTGCTCATTTTATATATCATGAATTTGCTCCAGGAGATGCTGCATGTCAGTTGAATGAGGGTTAATATTATTATTATCATCCAAACTGAAAGACAGTCCAGCTCTAGTCATGCAAATAGAACTGTTTCTTACATGGGAAAGGAGAAGCAATGTGGGTCATATAATGAATCATCTCTTTTTAGAACAACTTGGTCACTCGAGATACATTTACAAAAAACATTTAAAAAATGATATCACCCCAAATTCTCACCATAGTCTGTGTTTTCTGGTTCCCAACAATTTGAAGGCCAAAAATATGGAGCCTGAAAAACAGTGAATTTTTATCACTATGATGCATTCATCCAAATATAATTATTGCTGTTATCATAATTAATATGTTTATTTTATGAATCACTTCTCATGAGGCATCCCAAAGTAATTTACAATATAACAAAAACATATTTACAACAGTTACACATATAAAAAACAGTTAAAACAATTGTACGTATAGAAACAATATTAAAAACAATTTTTGTGTGTGTGTGTGTAAAATCTGATGGGAGGGCGTTCCACAGGGCAGGCACCACTACCGAGAAGGCCCTCTGTCTGGTTCCCTGTAACCTCACTTCTCGCAATGATGGAACTGCCAGAAGGCCCTCGGCACTAGATCTCAGTGTCCGGGCTGAACAATGGGGGTATACCTTCAGGTATACAGGATATTCTTATGTTAATGAGAAATATTCATAAAAACAAGATTTGATCAGTTGTAAAATATTGTGAGAACTATATTTCCTTTCATTGCCTCCTCATATGAAGAAAACTGATATAAAGTCATGTGATGTAACCAAGATGTGTAGCCATTCCAGCAGGAAGAAGATGGCGAGTTTCCCCCCAGAAATGTGTGTATTGCTGTGGTTTGGGCAGTCAAAACAAGCTGGCAGACTCAAGTCTCATCTTAGAACTTTAGAGTTGGGAGGAAGTTGGGAGGAATCCTGAGGGTAATCTAGTCCAACCCCCTGCAATGGAGGAATCACAACTAACACAGATGGTCATATAACCTCTGCTTAAAATCTCAAAGGAAGAAGAAAGTCCACCACCTCTTGTGGGAGTCTGTTCCACTGCTGAACAGCTCTTACCACCAGAAAATTATTCCAGGTGTTTAGCTGGAATCTCCTTTCTTGTAACTGGTTCAGGTCCTAGGCTCCGGAGCAGGAGAAAACAAGCTTGCTCCATCTTCCATGTGACACCTCTTTAGATATTTGAAGATGGTTATCATATCTCCTCTCAGTCTCTTCTTATCCAGGCTAAACATACCTAACTCCCACAACTGTTCTTCAGAAGGTTTGGTCTCCAGACCCTTTATCATCTTGATCACCTTCCTCTGCCCACATTCTAGCTCATTAATACAGTGGTACCTAAGTTCCCGAATGCCTCCATTGTCGTACATTTCGGTTCTTGAAGGTCAAAAATCCAGAAGCACCACTGTATCCTTATTAAACTGTGGTTCCCAGAACTGGACACAGTACTCCAGATGGGATCTGACCAAGGCAGACTTGAACAGTACTATAGCTTCCCTTGCTGCATCACATTGTGGGTCTGTCAGCTGCCAATGGGTGGAAAGTGTAGGAAAATAAGTTGGGCATGAGACTGAACATAAGATGCCATGCCACGGGGCATAAGTATGTGGTAGAACACATGGTTACCAACCAAAAAGGTGTGAGACTCAACACCTAGCCCTACTAGTTAAAAAGGAATCTCTGTCACAGTTAAAACAAACCAACCCCCCAAACTTAACTTTATGTATAAGCCTCTGTTAATGTCAACGGTACTGCTTAGTTATAATAAAAGTTAAGCATTTCCATGCCACTGTCAAACAACTAAAGCAGCTCCTCCAAAAGTTTAGAAGGCAGAAGGTGTGCGTTGGAATGCCTTTACTCTAGTTTTATTCCTCTTGTCAAGGAGAAATCAGGAAGTTCTTATCAAGGAGGGTGTTGGGTCGTTGTGTAATCCAAATTACCTGAAAGCGATAGAAAGTCCCATCATCCTTCAAAGTAAGTACATGATCTGAGATTGGGAAAATGTATCCCTGTGCTGCAATGAGACTTCCCATATGTATTGCTTCAGCTGGAAATTAAGGCAGAAAAAATATATGTCAAATATCTGTACAAAGCAACATCTCCCAAGGCCTCGGGTGGCAGGACCTTGTTGGTACAGCAATCCCCGAGCCATGACCACCTCCTTCCTTACAGACACGCTTGGGTGCTAAAATTGGCAGGGGGGGCCCTCTTGGTAGTTCCTCCACCCTCAGAGGATATTCTCTGTGATAGGCCCTAAGCTGTGGGAGTCCATCCCCACAGAGGTGCATCTGGAGCCTTCATTCAGAGACATACAAATCCCACTGAATTCATTGGAGCTTCTTCCCAGGTAGGTGGGTACAGGATTGCAGCCCCAGGTTCTGCTATAATGGCTCTGCAATCACTGAAATAGCCTCAACATATGACAAGTCTGCTGGCCCAAACAACTTTAAAAACTACCGTATTTTTCACTCCATGGGGCGCACCGGACCATAGGGCGCACCTTGTTTTGGGAGGAGGAAAACAAGAAAAAATTATTCTGAATCCCAGAAGCCAAAACAGCAAGAGGAATCTGGGTTCTGGGATACCGTGTGGCTGTTCTGGCTTCTGGGATAACCACGCCAAGCCTCTTCAGGGCAGCGGGATGAAGGCTCCCCCTGCCCGGAAGAGGCTGCGCAGGGCTAAGGCAGAAGCCAGGACAGGTGCGTCGCTGAAGGGGCAGCGCCCCTTCAGCGAAGCTGGAGAAGGAACAGAAGGAGACCCTTCTGTTCCTCCTCCGGCTTCCAGGTCAGGCGCGTCGCTGATAGCCACCTGAAGCCTTTGGAGCGCAGCGGGAACTCGCACTGCACTCCAAAGGCTTCGGGTTCCTTTCACTGAAGCCAGGAGAGTCTTGCTCTCCAAAGGCTTCAGGCAGCTATCCCTGAAGCCTGGAGAAGGAGCGCTCCCTCTGCCTTTTGGAGGCTTCGCGTTGTTATCGCTGAAGCCAAGGAGCCTGCATTCGCTCCATAGGACGCACACACATTTCCCCTTCATTTTTGGAGGGGGAAAAGTGCGTCCTATAGAGCGAAAAATACGGTATGTTAATATATCATAATAATAAAATTCTCAAGTTCTGGAAGAGTTTACCACAATTCTGAGTGTGTGGTAGGCACCTCCCTATCCTTCTCTAAGGTTTTCATCAATCCAAATATGGTAGAAAGAATTCTGGAGAACTCAGAAGAGAAAATGAATTCATTTAGGGATGGCACGAAACTACTTTCAACCCCTCTGTCACCTTGTGGTCACTTTTCCCACCTAGGTCTCAGAAACAGTGTTCCCAGAATCTGGCAACAAATTCTTAACCCTTCAGTTTGGGATGCCACAGAACCACAAGATTCTGAGTTTAATTTAAAGCATACAATATTGCAAGCCATAGATAATACCAAGCCCCAAGCTTATATATTTTTTGGCATTGGAGGAACAAATTACCTGGGTCTTCAATGTTGAGATTCTTCATGAGCCACTGCACTATGTCAGTCCCTAGAGAAAGGAAAGGAAAGGAAAGGAAAGGAAAGGAAAGGAAAGGAAAGGAAGAAAGCCAAAAGGAAAGAGACAAAGAATACATAAGCAATAAGAACTATTTTCAGTGGTGTGGTGGAGAGGAAATGCTGTGGGGAGGGGTGTGGCTCCAGGATGCTTTTTTTTACAGCAGGAGCAATGCTGTCATCAGGAGGAGAACCAGGATAATTGTTGAGCCCCCCCCCCCCCCCGCTCTGGTAGGTGAGGACGAGACTTTCAAGTTTTCTTGCGACAGATCAGCAAAGATGAAGTCAGCAAATGAGGAATATAGTCAAGTAGAGGCAGGGTGCATCTTTCTTTTTTTCTTTGATGTGGTTCCCATTGTCACGCTGTCAGTTTAAATGCTGACACTTATTGGCAATGTTGTATCCGTTTCTAATTACAGTGGTACCTCGGGTTAAGTACTTAATTCGTTCCGGAGGTCCATACTTAAGCTGAAACTGTTCTTAACCTGAAGCACCACTTTAGCTAATGGGGTCTCCTGCTGCTGCTGCGCCCCAGAGCACGATTTCTGTTCTCATCCTGAAGCAAAGTTCTTAACCTGAAGCACTATTTCTGGGTTAGTGGAGTCTGTAACCTGAAGCGTATGTAACCTGAAGCGTATGTAACCCACTGTAAAACAGGGAAGGCCAGGGAACCTTCTTAAGCCCAATGGCTGCACTCCCTTCTAGGGAATCTTCTGAAGGCCACATACCAGCCTTCAGAGCCAGAAGCAAAGATGAGTAGAGCAACAAATGTGCATTTTACCTTTTATATAGGAAGCTAGTTTCTACACGCACTCATGCACCTCCTTCATTCATAAGAACCGGGATCAGAGCAGTGGTCCATCTAGTCCAATAGCCTGTTTTCACAGAGGCCAGCCAGGTGTCCACAGGAACCCCACAAGCATCAACTGTTGTTCATAGCCAGGCTGCCTCTGGCAGTGGAGGCAGAACTCTCTCTGTTCTGCCGTCTTCTTACCTGTTGGATGTGCGATGTGGCAGCATTGGTGGGGAACCCATGTTGCAGGATAACAGCTTCCATCATCCTTGGCCATTGGCCATGCTAGCTAGGACTGATGGGAGTTGTATCTGTAGGGTGCAGTGTTTGCTGTCCCTGGTTTACATCAAATTAGAAACATTACACACAGCAATACCTTCAGTGTCTCAGGCAACTTATTGCTTAGGACAGCAACCAGATTTTCTGGTCAATCAAATTTTTATGCCTCCCAATCAATCAATGAATCAGTCAATCAATCAATCAAGTCAGGCAGCCATCCTTCCACACTCCAAAACAATTTGGAGTTTCTGAAGATTTGCAAAGCTTGTACAAAGATAACTCCAGAAACACCGCACAATCACCCCTTTATGTGTACCATTTTTGAAAGCCCACAGGACTCCTGAGAGGCACCGAGAAACAAAAGTAGTTGTTTTTTTTATGGTGGGTCCCTAGCTTTCCCCAAGGCTGACAGATTATCTTCCTGTTGACTTTGCCAGACCATTAATTATCACCTGCCAAAAATGATTACTCACCCTCAGGATAATGACAAGCGTTTCCTCCCCCTGTTAATTAGTGTCACTGCTAATACTCATGTGTCTGATCAGCATTCATCAAGAAAACAGACATATCTCCACACCCTCCTCCCCAGATGCCATTAATCCAACAAAGAAAACACTCACATATGTGTGTGCATGTGTGTGATTATGCAGGCTGCATCATATGCTATTACATGCTATTCATGGGCTTTTTTTTCTAAAACTGCTGTATTTTCTAAAATAAAGAATAATAATAATGAACCTTTATTGCCACTACACCACCTGTGTGCAGTGAAAATTGCTTTCTGCAATCTGCCAGGGGTCAGCTAACTCCCTAATTCCTATGGGCACTATTAAAAAATAAAAGTCTTCTGAAAGCCTCCGACTTACAGTTTATTTTCTACAAAAAAAGAGTGGGCTATAACACAAAAACAAACAGACAAACAAACCTCCTTATCTCATAACAAGCAAGCAGGGTTAATTTTCCCATGGAGCTCATCTTCTTATCCACTACAATGCCTTCCAGAACCAAAGTTTTCCCTCTCAAGTCTCTGGCCCTGTAAACATGTTCTATAATGAATATGTTAGTCGTGGTGCCCTTCTTAATCATGCAGGAAAGAAGCAGAAAGCTTTAACCCCTGTTGCATATTTCTGAAATCAAAGCCAGCAGAATGCAGAAAACAGGATAAAGATGGGCCCACTGGTGTCTGCGACTGACAAAGGGACTGCTGCTATCCAGGGCATTAGCACATAAGAGAGGCCATTATTTGGCTTCCAAATCTCTTGCATTTTTAGGAGGAAAGCAGCAGTAATGGCTGATGTACAGAGATATAAACAGCGGGAGATTTGGGAAGGAGGGGCAACGGGGTGGCGGTAGATGTCAGCAATGACTGCATGCTTTCATGTGTGTGTGTGAGAGAGAGGGGGGGGTCCAAATTTCTTTATAGGGATGTTTCTAGGGACCACACACCAGTGATCAGGGTAATGGAAGTTTCTATACACACACATACACTCCCATTCCCTGAAAGCAGGAAAGAGAGACCTGAGGTTCCAACTCACCCCTGTTTTATAGCAGACCTATATGAATATTGTATTGTGGCTCTCTTAGTCTTAGGGAGCTTGCCTGCCTATGTTAGGAAGTCGGGCAACTCCATTTGGCCACAAGTAACCAATTAGACTGCCAACAATTTCACTGGCTCTGCAGCATGAAGATAAAATGATGTGCAAGGCCAAGGCCTCAGATAGTGAACTGCTGCTGTCAGCCTGCTTTTCATGTACAGGAGCAGGGTCAGTATAAAAGTTGGCAACATTCACCTCCCCAGGACTGACCAAGGGAGCATCTCTTCCTGGCTCTGTGCAGCTATTATACCTAGCACACATGGTTAGAAATGGAAGCTACATAGGCGACGTTTCTGATTTCATCCCTTATAGGAGGCGTGAGGAATTTGTTGCCCTCCAGATGTTGTTGGCGTCTCCACCCCCATCGTTCTGCCCGGACGCTGAGGTCCAGCGCTGAGGGCCTTCTGGCGCTTCCCTCATTGCGAGAAGCAAAGCTACAGGGAAACAGGCAGAGGGCCTTCTCGGTAGTGGTGCCTGCCCTGTGGAACGCCCTCCCATCAGATGTCAAAGAGATAGACAACTACCTGACATTTAGAAGACATCTGAAGGCAGCCCTGTTCAGGGAAGTTTTAAATGTGTGACATTTTAATGTATTTTTAATCTTTGTTGGAAGCTGCCCAGAGTGGCTGGAGAAACCCAGCCAGATGGGTGGGGTACAAATAAATTATTATTATTATTATTATTATTATTATTATTATTATTATTATTATTGGATTCTAACCACCATCAGCTCCTACCAGTGTAGCTAATGACCAAAGATGGTGAGAGCCAGAGTGCAGCAACATCTGGGGGACCACAGGTTTCCCACTCCTGCCTTATGGTCTGCATTCCTCTCCTTTCTTTTTTTTGGGGGGGGGGATATCTTCCTATATACATAAAAACCTAAGACTCTCATCATGTGCTGCAACTGCAGCATGACAACAGCAGGCAAGGCGAGCAAGCAAAGCAAACAGGCTGAGCAAGTAAGCAGACAAAAGACGGCCCAGGTGGGCCTTCCCATGTCCTCTGAAGAGGAGAAAGTCTTTCACCTCATGCTGCAACCCACTTACTTCTGCTGGCAGGATGGAGCACAGAGGAGAAAAACTCTCCTCCTGTGGATGGCAGCGGGATCTTGGGATTGGAGTGAGTTTTGAGCGGATAGGGGAGTTTGGGGCAAATTGTGGGTTGTGGTGGTGACACCTGTGGGTGGCCTGCAGGGAAACAGGGACTGGCAACAGGGAGGTGGGTTGGCAGGGTTAAAGTGGGGATGGCTGGGGGCAGAAGGAGTCACAATGACTGGAAATTTGGGTAAGAGGTAAAGGATGGAAGTTTGGCAAAGGAGGTAGGCAGGGTTGGTAAGCAATAAAGAAGGGCCAGCAGCCCCTAGTAGTTTTTTAAAAAATAAAAAATAAGGCAAACAAAAAAGAAGAGCAAACAAGTTGTTGTTACACACACACACACACACACCCTTTTTCCCCTGATGGGGACTCAAGGAAGATTTCAGATAAAAATAAGGATAAAAATGAAACAGAATAATAATAATAATAATAATAATAATAATAATAATAATAATAATCAGTTAAACATTGATAGAATAAAAACTACATAAATCTATTAAAACCATACCAATAATTACAATAAAAGCAGCACAGCACAAGCTCTTTTACTAAAAGCCGTCAGTTCCCCAAAACCTGTTGGAACAAGAAAGTCTTCATCTGTTGGCAGAAAGACAACTAGTAGAGGAGCCAGTCTAGCTTCTCCAGGCATGGAGTTCCGGAGTCTGGGAGAAGCCAACAGGAAGGCCCTTTCCCACATCCCAACCAAGTATGCCTGTGAGGGTGGTGGGACCGAGAGAAGGCTCTCCCCTGGAGATCTCAAAACCTGGGCAGGTTGATATGAGGGAATACAGTCTGTCAGATAGCTTGGACCAAAGGCAGACCCACGTAGTGTGTGTTACAGTAAATCCAAATGGGACAGTATTTCAAATGGGTGACTAAGGCATGTGGCTCTGTGGTCAAATCAAACATCTCAAGGATGTTATCCTACAGAAATAATTAAATACAACATTTATGGGTAATACCCAAAGAAGCAGCAATTATGAGATGTGCTTGTTCCTTACTTCTTGGATCAGTTAGCGTTGCGCTGCAAAAATGAACTTACATAACACTGAGAAAACGGTGAATCAGATCATAAACTGCCAAGTCACTCATTCATTTAATGAAGTATTATGGAGACAGGATAGCAGCTCTATATCTCCAATTATTTCCTCATAAATATTAGATCCCACTGTTCCTTGAAAATGTAACCAGACAAGCGTCTGTCACAATGACAAACAGCAAGGCAATCAAGGAAAGAGGGGAAAAAATGGAAATAACAAGTTTGAGAGCTAGAGGAATTATAGATACAATGGATCTGAATGACTACTGTCTGAGATACACTGTTTTTATGTCCCATCACTTTTAGGAAGATTGCAAAGCTCACAAGAAATCAGCCACAATTTCTTGAGCCTGTCTGCCTCCCCATATGTCTTTACAGTTAGGGTAGCCATGTGCCCTTCTTTACAGAGGACAGCCCTCTATCCACAGGGATGTCCAGCTCAAGTCATGTTTAAAGATAAAGGAGGCACAGGGGCCTTGAAGTTGCCCATACAGTTAACACCTTGGAAGGAGACAAAGCAGCCACACAGGCCACCTGGTCAAAGCTTTTCCCACTGGGATGGGATTTATTGTATTTCTGGTTAAATTACAGTGATTATTTTCTAAATTTGCATCTATACATACATATTAGTATATTCTAGTGTATTCAAATGTTATGCAAATCTGTGGTCTCTTTTGAGTTAAGCACCTCTTCTTTTTTTGGCAATGTGTTTCTGGCTACCACATTTATAATATTTGATGAGGAGAACAATATGGAACAGTCTACATAGTTTCTGGTGTGGAAAAAGAACTGCTCATGATTATATTCTTTTCCCATTAGATGGAACATTTTGTATTTTTTGGGATGCAGGTGGCGCTGTGGGTTAAACCACTGTGCCGCTTGGGCTTGCTGACTGGAAGGTCAGCGGTTCAAATCCCCGTGACAGGGTGAGCTCCCGTTGCTCAGTCCCTGCTCCTGCCAACCTAGCAGTTTGAAAGCACGCCCCAAAGTGCAAGTAGATAAATAGGTACCGCTCCGGCGGGAAGGTAAATGGCGTTTCCCGCCACTGCTCTGGTTTTGCCAGAAGCAGCTTAGACCTGCTGGCCACATGAACCGGAAAAACTGTCTGCGGAAGCGGTCAAATGCCGGCTCCCTTGGCCTGTAAAGCAAGATGAACGCTGCAACCCCAGAGTTGTTTGCAACTGGACTTAATTGTCAGGGGTCCCTTTACCTTTGTATTTTTATTGTTTTCTGTATTTCAATACTTTTCTTTTATTGTACCTTGTTTTGCTTTTTGCTCCAGAGAATATTTGTTGATGGGTTGCCATGAAAATCACCACCAGCATCACTACCATTTTATTGCAGCTACTACTGCAACAGCTACTTATTAAATGTGCAGAGCATAACTGCAAGTACAAGAAAAATGCCCACAAAGGGCCTGGAAAATTAAAGAGTGGGGTTTAGTCTCGGCAGACTAGGCAGTATTCTGAGGCTAATTTTCATATTTCATGCTATGCAAATGCTAGTCATGTCAAACATTTTATTGCAGCTACCAAAGGTCATTAAAGTTCCCTCTGGGGCAAAGATTTGCATGCAGAAATAAGGTATAATTAGAAAGACCAAAATTGTCCATCTTGTATCTTCAAAACAGGAAATAGCAGCTTCTATCACTGCCTTGATGCTAGCACTCTCTGTTTGCAGCTTTAGCAGAGAGAGCTGTGGGGAACACCTGCTATAACCTGATCCTGGTTTGGGCAAGAAGTGTTAGTAACATTGCCTCCTCTGCTGGCCACAAAATCCAGTCTTCAGCTGGAAGGGAAGGCAAAGCACTTTTGATGCAGCATCTAGCTCTTTCCCAAGTCCGTTGCCTGTCTTCTTTCTTTTCCTGTTTGAAGCCCTTAGAGTGCATCAGCAAGACAGAATGTGTGGGACCTGCTATCAGAAGGCTTATGATTCTTCCCCCCTAATTCGCCTGCCAGACAAGGGATTTTCCATGTAACACCATGTTGCGCCACAATGTCCGAAAACCATTTAATAGTATTTCCCCCCTGTAATTCATATGTAAATAACTGCTCATGTCAGCATGAAAAATCCTGGCACTTCCATCTGAAAGTGCAGTAATTGCTTCACTTTCAGTATCAGCATGTGGTAATTGCTCTGTTTGCTGCCAGCCAGATGCATCAAGAAAGAAACAGCAGCATGGAGCGTTTGAGCAATGAGAGCAGAGCGCTCCCTTTATTTTCTGCACCTTGCCTCTGGGGTGTGTCATGGCAGCACTGCCTATGACATATCAAGAAGAGTCAGGCTGAGGCCTCCTACATCTGAAAGGCTGCCTTCTTTCCACTGGGCAGAGGAGGCCTCCAGCTGATTTTGCCACTGCTGCTTACTGGGAGACAGAGGCAAGGTCAGTGCGGTGGAAACGCACTTGTGCAGACAATCTGGCACGGGTGTGTTTGCACTGCACTGATTCGGCCACCACCTCACCCCTCCTGATAAGCACCAGGTCAGTGGAGTGGTGCCACACCACCAATCTGTCTGGTACCTGTTCCAAAATGCTTTGAATAATTTTATTTATTTATTTATTATGTATCCCATGTCTCCCACAACAAGCTCAGTGTTGGTTCTTCCCATGGTTCTTCCCCATTTATCTTTACAACAACCCTGGTTGGTAGGCTTGGCTAAGAGATGGTGTACCGAGGTTACCAAGTGAGCTCTATTACTCTTGTTCATGATGATGATGACTGAATATATAAATCGCTTTCTCCAAAAATGACTCAAGAAACTTGCAGAGTATTATAATCTCATGGTGGAGGGGGGAGTTGGACATGGGTCTCAGCCTTGGTCCAAAGACTCTTAACCAGTATATCACAATGGCAAACAGAAATGAAATATGAAATTGACAGCGTTACATCAGAACTGGATATTTTGTATAATATTATTCAATATTACTTAAGAGAGTTGACCCTTTTCCATTTTACAAACCCACCATATATTATATTTATATGGCATATTTCTCCCCCAGGGTTCAGTTCCCTTTCTTGTGATTTCTTGATCCTTCTCACTTTTTTGGTGGATAAGATAGCAACAATATAGGGATTAAAGCCAGGAGTCTTTATGAAATGGGTCGAGATCAGTGCCATCTCTACCTTCTAGATCAGGGGTCGGCAAAGTTTACCTTGCCTGGGCCAGTTCACTCCTGCAGAGATCCTTCTGTGGGCTGGATTGTGTGTGAGCATGAGTGCGCGCACCCACGATTTCCAGTATCTGTGTCTGCGCAGACGCGATTTCCGGTGTCTGCACAGATGCGATTTCTGGCGCTGCGTAAGCGAGTCCCTGCACCGCACTGTGCCGGTTTAACGCAGCATGCGGGGACTCACCGAGTGGGCGATTCAGTTCAGGGGCGGCTCACGGGCTGGTTAAATGACCCCGGTGGGCCACTTGTGGCCCATGGGCCTTAGGTTGCCGACGCCTGTTTTAGATTGAGAAGGAATTCACATTGGAAGGTGGGCTCAAGAATATATATTTTCTAAGCCCTATTCCTACTTGTCAGTAAGCAAAGACCTCATTTCAAAACCAAAGCCAAGATGAATGAATAAATTTCCAATCAGCTGCCTGCAAATAAAATACGTTCAAGATTTGGGCCGGACATCATTCAATTTATTAGCAGTAGTGAAATGGAATCGTTATCTCGTTTTTCCAAGGAAGGGGGAATCTTCTTTCATCTTATTCCTTGATAGAATTCTTGTCAACATCAGAGTCCCAGGAAACCTTTAACTGCTACGCCCAGGATCTGAGCTCTGTGGCACACCAGAAACATTAATTGGAAAGCTGAGAAGGAGAGAGCGTGAAATCCTTTCATGTCCTTCTGAGACTTGCCAGAAATTGAATCTGAAGTTTCAACCTGCGAGTTAAATGTCCTGTACTGTAATCTAAGTTTCTCAACCCTAAGCCACTAAGAGGGTTGTTTCTACCAAAAGCTACTGCCATGCCTAGATTCAGACTGGCTGGCTAGTGTGTGTTGTGGATACCAAATGTTAAGGTCTCTGATATTTAAGCTAGTGTTGTGATGTTTATTTTGGTCTGTTATTTCCCATCCATTCATGGGAAGAATTGATGCTTTTGAATTATGGTGCTGGAGGAGATTCTTGAGAGTCCCATGGACTGCAAGAAGATCAAACCTCTCCATTCTGAATGAAATCAGCCCTGATTGCTCACTGGAAGGACAGATCCTGAAGCTGAAGCTCCAATACTTTGGCCACCTCATGAGAAGAGAAGACTCCCTGGAAAAGACCCTGATGTTGGGAAAGATGGAGGGCACAAGGAGAAGGGGACGACAGAGGACGAGATGGTTGGACAGTGTTCTAAAAGCTACCAGCATGAGTTTGACCAAACTGCGGGAGACAGTGGAAGATAGGAGTGCCTGGCGTGCTCTGGTCCATGGGGTCACGAAGAGTTGGACACGACTAAACAACAACAAGGAGTGTCCTCTTCTTTTTTAATAATGCCTGCACCATTCTCTTGTGCCCTACAACCTCCCTGGCTATCCAAACTCATGGGAAAGCCCATAGGAGGATGTTACATGAACTTTTTTTGGAATCACTGCCTATGGAAGCTGCCTGGGGAATGCCTGAAGGTGGTACAATTTCGTTGGAAGTTTAAGAAGCTTCTTTTTGTAATTTTTCAAAAATAATAGTTGCGCCACTCAGCTGCTCTGTGCTTCTGAAGCTGCACAATAGGTGTACCTCCACTTATGTTCTGTCTTCTATATTTGTAAATAAACACAAATATTTGACCTTTTTGGGGGGGGGGGGACCAGACCCAGATCGGCTCTGCACCCTTGAAATGTCTCACAATTCTGAGACTTTTGATGTATGTTTAACAACAAGCCTTTAAAAGTTCGTTGCCTTAAAAACTTAAAACAACAGCAACATAAAGGCACTAATGAGCAGCAGCCAACGTAGCAATTTAAAGCCCAACCACTAGTTCTTGAAAATCTGCCCAAATAAAATCCAGCCACATATGGAGGATGTAAGTCCTAGTTTAATGCTACATGGATGAGCCTCCTTGGGTCCAAACACAATGCCTCAGGTTCATGCCTCTGCCTCCTCCCATGTGGCTAAGGCTTAGGCCATGTTAACTTTCATTTACAAAGCATCTTGTATGACTGTGTTATGTACAAAAACAAACCACAACACAATGCTTACTTATATAAGCCAACTTCATGACCTGTAGTTTGAGGTCTGCTTGGTTAGAAAGTACACAGCACTAAGCTGAAATTCTTTGAAATAAAAAGTAAGCTCAGAAGCTGTGGTCCTTTCAACCATACAGGAGGAAGAGAAGGGAAGGGGGAACATGTGAGGCCCATGTGCTGCTTAGGTTTGTGGAGGCTTGCCCAAATCACGCCAAGCCATGGTTTAGCGTTACATATCAAGCCAGACCTTTCTTAACTCTGTTCTAGGCCAGGCATAGGCAAACTCGGCCCTCCAGATGTTTTGGGACTACAACTCCCATCATCCACAGCTAACAGGACCAGTGGTCAGTGATGATGGTATACCTGAAGGAGCGTCTCCACCCCCATCATTCTGCCCGGACGCTGAGGTCCAGCGCCGAGGGCCTTCTGGCGGTTCCCTCATTGCGAGAAGCAAAGCTACAGGGAACCAGGCAGAGGGCCTTCTCGGTAGTGGCGCCCGCCCTGTGGAACGCCCTTCCAGCAGATGTCAAAGCGATAAACAACTACCTGACATTCAGAAGACATCTTAAGGCAGCCCTGTTCAGGGAAGTTTTTAACGTGTGATATTTTACTGTATTTTTGGTTTTTATGGAAGCCGCCCAGAGTGGCTGGGGAGGCCCAGCCAGATGGGCGGGGTATAAATAATAAATTATTATTATTATTATTATTATTATTATTATTATTATTATTATTATTGGAATTGTAGTCCCAAAACATCTGGAGGGCTGTGTTTGCCTATGCCTGCTCTAGGCGGTGACCAAGGTGTGTTCCAACAAACATGGAAAAGTTGTGAGAGTAAGTTTATGCATCCAAAAGAAAACCCTGGAATATGCCACCGTAACAATGTATGCGGCAAGTAACCACTTAGCCCCACAGGTTCAAGGAATCACAAATATGGAGGCAGATTGCCTTTGAATGCTAGTTGCTGGGAATCAGAAGTGGAGAGAGGGCTGTTGCATGCAGGTCCTGCTCGCTGTGGGAACAGGACGCTGGTCGCTGATCCAGCAGGGCTCTTCTTATGTTCTTACAAAAATGCACAGGATCTCACCATTTTCTTACAGGAACGTGCAAACATGGAGCGCAACGAAAATTAGATGAAACAATGTAAGTACCACTGAAAGAGGTGCAGTCTGCTAGGCCACAAATCCCCATCTACATTATCCCGCCATACTGTGCTAGACCAATGAAAAACAGCGGACAGATACATTGCGGGAAGTTCCTCACGCTACAGGGTGTGCAAATGCAACCCTAATTCCAGTATCAGACGCTAGAAAGGCAAAATCTCACACGGGATGCTGTCCAACTCCACCTCTCCTGCAGAAATATGAATCAATTCTGCCTCGGGCAAGAAATGTACTGGGCAATCTCTGCTCATCACATTCAAGTCTATGTTCTCATATAGAACATAAGCTGCACAATCCTTTGTTTATCCGTTCATTGCACACACACACACACACACACACACACACACACACACACACACAGCTTCCTCCTCAGCTTTTCTCATTCCTTTGCTCCCTGCTTTGCTTCCTCTCTAGTAAGACACCTTTGAAGTTAGGCAGGAGGGTTTTTTTTCATGCCTGCACACCAGCTGCAGTGAGCATTTGGGTGAAAGCAGAAAGCTGAGGGGCCCCCAAGTTATTAGTATGCATTGTTATCTGAGACAGTGACTCTGAAACATGACTACAAACAGTGAATTACCGTTGCTGAATTCTAGCTTCAAGGGGCCCATATTCTGCGTAAATCTATAAATTGGCCATTGTGTAGCCCCCAACAAACGACCCACAAAGGAATGGGCCCTGATAGAAGAAAGTGGCTCACCACAAATCCTCTGTTAAAGAGTCCTTTATGTATTAGTGTCCGAGTATGTGATTCTGATGAATTTTAGGGAGTATGTTCACAAGTTATTCTGGGAAACCTGTGGGGGCTGCAATATTGCCTCTGAGCCTCCAGTTAGCTAACCATACTATACACTAGATTCAGGTAGGTAGCCGTGTTGGTCTGACGCAGTAGAAATATATATAAAAATAAAAAAAATTGTCCAGTAGCACCTTAGAGACCAACTAAGTTTGTTCTTGGTATAAGCTTTTGTGGACAATTTTTTATATTTTTTTTATATATTTCATACTATACACTAGTCTGCTTCCAGTTCATTTCACTTTCACATGCCTTCATTCATAAATCTGTTCCATTCTGTTTCCACATTAATTGGCAATTTAAAAAAAAAATTAAAATCTGCATGATAATTGGTATCAAATAGATATTTTTGAATATATTTTCTCAAAATTATTATTTATTAAATTACAGATTTCTAAACACATTTTCCTACAGTTTTAGTTGAGAATAGCATCACAAAATTCAAAGTGTGGAATACTAAGAATAATCAACATTCCAACCTGCATTCTAACAACTACATTCCCAACCTGCACCTTAGTCGAGGAGGTGCAGACTTGATGAATCTGTATAGTAATTCACAAAGGCTGAATTTCTCAAACTTCCCTTCTGCTAAACACACACAAAATAAGGACTTGACTCTGCACAAAAATGTCATCAGCAAAGCACCATTCCAGAAACAGTTATGCAACTTGGCCACCAGATGGTGGACTTGTACACAAAATAGAAAGCCAAAGTCCCACTGATTCTAAAACTTTCCATTATTTTATTTATTTATTTATTTAAAAATGTGCTACATACTGTGTGTGTTAGCTAAGGTGGATTGCCGGCATCTGTGGACACATTGATTTTGAATTAGCAGTCATTAACACTTCAACATGCTACTTGCCCTTTCAGCGTAAACAGAATTTATACGAAAACTGATCTAATGTGCATTTACAGTAGTCTGCTACTGCTAGGAGAAATCTGTCTGCAGTGGGAAGAAACAACCGCCGGATGTTTTGTTGCAAAGGCCAAAAGTTCAGGCTCATTCATAGGCCATCATAGGCATGAGAACATAAAATGAGCAAGGCAGGTCTTTTATTTGTTTGCTAGTTTTAAACAGTTGTATGTCTCCTTTCAATTGAAGGATTCCTAGAATATTATTATGAAATTATCAGATCTAGTGAAAGGATACATTTGGGGAAGGGGCGCTCATGCAGCTTGCTCTTCCCTTGTTTATTTCCTGTTCCGATTCTGTAATAATAATTAGCATTGTATATAGTGTTTTTGAGTGCAACGGTACAGAAATAACTTGTGATAATATTGGCACTGATCTGGTTCAGCAGATGAAACAGCCAGGAGTGTGGGCCTCTCAAAACCCTGGTTTCAACCTTTGAAGTCTTATGCAGCTCGGGATCCCTATGACCTAAAGGGCTGCCTTTCAGCGCAATGCTGATGGTCAGCAAAAGAGGCTTGAAAACTCTCTCAAGGAAAATCTTTAAAAATGTAGTATAAACACTGACAATTGGGAAACACTGGCCTGTGAGCGCTCCAATTGGAGAGCAGTCTTTACCAAAGGTGTCATGGACTCTGAAGATGCTCAAACTTAAGATGAAATGGAGAAATTTGCTAAGAGGAAGGCATGTTTTGCAAACCCTCACCTTAATCAACTCCTGCCCAGAAACCTATGTGCCCACTGTGGAAGGACGTGTGTATCCAGAATTGGCGTCCACAGTCACTTACGGACTGACTGTTAAGACCGTGTTCATGGAAGACAATCTAACTAGGCTACGGGTGATCACCAAAGAAGAAGAAGACTCACCAGCTGAGACTCTTATTTATGTGCTACCTCTGAGGGGGGTCTGGATGTTAGCAAAAAAAAGAGAACAGGGCCATTTCTGTTGCAGCTCCCTGTCTATGGAATGCTGTCCTCAGAGAGGCCTACCCGATGGCACCTTTGTCACTTTTTTGGCACCACGAAAAGACATTTTGTTTCCCCAGGAATTTGGGCAGCAGCAATGACTGGATGTTTTTACTCTAGTTATGCTTGTGTTTCTTTTTTTCTGTATCACTGCATTCTGTTTTTGCAAATCACTTCAAAACTGTCTGTTGTGGGAAGCAACTTATAAATTTAATAAACTAAACTAAAAAAAGTCTCCACTCTTTTTGTGGGCAGAAGGCTGGGGGACCATAAATACACTGATCACAAGATGTTGTAGGCAGATGTGGTATAGAAATGATGCGCTTGTGACTGGCAGAATAGACAGTTTATGTGTTTGCCTGTGCAGATAAAATTATTGAGATCCATATAAATTACTCAGTTTCCTGAAGGGCTGCCCTCACCTGTATCAGCCTACTTGCGAGCCCCCCCCCCCCCCCGTGAGAGCAAATAGGTTGACAGGCAGAAGTGAGGGTTTTTTTGGGAGGGTGGAGACTGTGGACTTGCGATTCCACAGGCTCCGTCACTTCAGGCCTTTAAGAAGAGGCGGAAAACTTACTTGTTCACTGCTGCGTTCCCATGATTTAAGAATTAGCCCGGCGGCTATAATTTTGGTTCTATTTTATCTTACATTATGTCTATGATTTGATGGTTTTACTGGGCTGAGTGCTGTTTTAAGTTATTGAATTTGGGGGTATTGCCATCTATTAATTTTATTGCCAAGGTGTGTTCTTTATTTTAAAAATGTGGTTTTATAGATTGCTGTTCTAAATTTCCTTAGTTTTTATTTGAGATGCCTAGCAGGAAAGCTGCCCCTCTCAAAGTGATGGGATATGGATTCGGTAAATAGATAGATAGATAGATAGATAGACAGATAGAGAAACCACAGGAAGAAAATTGGTCATTTCTCATTTGACAGCCTCATCTGCACATCCAAGGATCAGGTTATGTTTATATATTCTGTATAGGAACACTACTCTAGGCCATTGTTAGAAGCCATTGAATATTTTCCTCCTTGAGATACTATGCCTCTACAGCAGCCTTTATCTATCAGCCCCCCAATGTTTTCCAGCCTAGAGGGCACCAGGTTGACAAGGCCTGCTCTCCACCACTGCCATGCATTCCTGAGCACCCCCACCCTGTTCATTTATGCTCTCCATGTTTCTTATCCAAAGACATGATAGCACAGCAGGAAGGTTTTGCAAATATGCCTACGTGTTGACGTACATATCTCACTTACAGTTTAGCAACACATCAATCACACATCCATCACAAGCTTGTGCTGATAAAACCCTTTACATTGCAAATCACCATACGTGCGTGCACTTTCGGTAAACACACGCTCACAAAGCTAATTTGAAAGCTATCTGCGCGTTGCAACGCAGCGGTGGGAAATCCTCGTTTCAAATGGTCACAAAGACATGCATGCTAAATTGATGTATCGAAAGAATATCCTGGGAGGAAAAGTGTTAGGGAAATGGCAAAGCTTTGCCAAAGCAGATTTCCACCTACAGTGGCTGTACAGTGTACCTTGAGATTGCGAGGGCCTCCGCTGGGAATGTAGTTCCCTTGGGACATCATTAAGTGATCACAATGCCTTCCGCACCGTTCCATGCACGAGATGAACTGCCCCCCTTTTCTTCCCCCCACCTCCAGAAACAGGCTATAGCAATTGTAACTGCTTCACAATTGAAGGAAGATCAAATAGCAGAAAATCTCAAGAGGAATCTCCCTTTCTCTTTAAGGACTTAGCTCATATAGATCACTGGTAAGACTCAAAGGTTTGTCTCCTTACTCTACATCACAGCCACAATTCTTAATCAAAGTGTGTTCTGTTCTTTCTCTATATGGCTTATTTATGGACTTAACCTTCTTTGTACAGAGACACATCAGAGTCCAGCATACATAAATTATTTGAACAGCCAGGGCACAATGGAGATGTTAATATTGTTTTCTGCCAGTGCTTCGCATTATGTGATGCCATGCTGCATATATTCACACACAAAGGAATTGGTACACAGTTCTTACTTGGATCCTCACCGCCAAGGCAGCATTTGTTAGTTCTAGTTGTGTTGCAGATCTGGAGCAAATTTAAAACCCAGAAGTTCTGTAAATTAGAAATCACTGCATGCTCAACAATGGGTCAGCGCCCAGTAACGAGGCACGTAAACACTGGAAGGAGATAACTACAAATAAACACATAAGAGGACAGAACCATCATGACCACTGCTTTTTTTCCTGGGGGTACGCAGACCCCTAAACATTTGGTGAATCTTTGTACTTTTGTCCATTTAATGTATTTATTTTTCCTGATGTGAATTATAAAATGGTGATTGTCTTGAGTCAAAATGAGAGAACCCCTAAACATTTTTTTTAAAGCACTGATCATGACAGATGGAACAGTAACCATTTTTATGTTGAACTAATTGACCATTGATGCAGTAGGAGGGCAATGGGGAGCCACCTATCAAGCAAATTAGGTTTTGGCCCACAAGGCCTGTTTGCCCCCAATCACACCGCTTGTGACATCAGGTATGGGGCAAGTAAAGATGCAGCTGCAAAGGAGCTATTGGGAGTCTTAAAGCGCGCTCCTGCTTGTCCCTTGACAAATGGGGCTTGCTGTCAGTGCCAATCAGCTGCCAGTGTCCACAAGCCCTGTTGGGATCAGCTGAGCTATGGCATTCCTGACCATGAACTCCCTAGTGCAGTCAATCTCTGCTTTTGGCAAGGATCTTAATCTGAGTTCAAAATGCCCTGTAGGGAGTGCAGGAGCTCAGGATCCAGCCGGCGGACCGGATGTTGTTCCTTACCCCTGCTGTAGGATCTTGGTAGGGGGTTTCTATGTGTCCTACTTTACAAAGGGCAGCTTACTGTCAGAAGGATGGTAAAAGGACAGTCCATTGTTTGAATGGGCCCTCTGCTTGAAGCAGTGTTAGAAACTGAGACATGACAGCTGGGAGCTAAATGGCACCTTAAACCTAGGTTATGGGCGCAGCAACAGAATGTCTAGGTGTGCTTTTTTATAACAAGAATACAAAGCTGAATATAAATGAACTGCAGCTAAAATATTATGTTCATTTTTGACTTGGTCTAGTCCTTCCCCTGCCTGCCCCCCAATATTCTTATGAGGGTCCCTTCTTGAGTCTTCAGAGAGCAGCTGGAAGTGGGGAGGCAGAAAAAAGGTCCTCCTTTGCTTCTACTCTGCAGTTTTAATTTGAAGTCTTAGGCTCAATACTGTGCCCAGAGCTCAGAAACTGCTTGCGCTAAATTCGCTGTCACAAAATGCCCCTAGAACAATGGGAGTTTCGAACACTGGCTTGAAGGGCTTTCCAGCCCAAGCCTGTTTTAAAGAAAAAGAGCTTAAGAAGGGAAACTAGAAATGGCTTTGATGTGGTCCAAAAACCATTAATTCATGGACAACAGATCTAGCAGACACATTGGCCTGTTGTTCACCGTCTTTTTCACATATGATGATATGTATTTCTGCTCAAATTATATACAACTCTACATGTACATGAAGCTATGAAAACTTTTGGCAAATTAGCGTCCTCCTTTGTAGCAATGCATTGACTCTTCTTTTTTGGTGAGGTGTAAGTGGCCATCCACTTACTCTGTGGGTTAAACCACAGAGCCTAGGGCTTGCCGATCAGAAGGTCGGCGGTTCGAATCCCCACGATGGGTTGAGCTCCCATTGTTCGGTCCCTGCTCCTGCCAACCTAGCAGTTCGAAAGCACGAAGCACAAGTAGATAAATAGGTACCACTCCAGCGGGAAGGTAAACAGTGTTTCCATGTGCTGCTCTGGTTCGCCAGAAGCATCTTAGTCATGCTGGCCACATGACCTGGAAGCTGTACGCCGGCTCCCTCGGCCAATAAAGCGAGATGAACGCCAACCCGAGTCGTCTGCGACTGGACCTAATGGTCAGGGGTCCCTTTACCTTTTAAGTGGCCATCCTAGATCTTGGGGTAGAATGACAGAGGTGAGTCTCTAGGTCAGTTCAGTTGTTTTGCTAAATTCAAGTCCCCCATGCTGTGGGGTGCCATCCCAACAGCAAAAGCCAAAAGCAGTGTCTTCAGTGAGGGGTGGTTGGGTGGAGAGATCTCAGCCACGATTAGTACCATTGCCTGTTTTATTTAGGGGGCACAGAGACTGCCATACTTACATTATGTGAGGAGAGGAAAGAAGACCCATGCATTAGCAAAACTGGTTTATTCTGTGCGTGTGTGAGATTGTTTGGGTCCCACTTGAACTACACAAATGGATTTAAATGCCACTTAAGAAACAGCTTTAATCTGCTCTATTTGATCAGTAGCTGTAGTAATTTGGAGAGAAATATAATTTTGTTCAAAACCCAATAATTTGATGGTAATAGACTTTTCAATAAGGGGTTTCTGAAAGCCATGTATAAATGCTATGTACGTATACGCTCAGTTAAAATTCATTCATTGCTCCAGTGAAAACAGTCACACTTCTGATGGGGCCTAATTGCTTCATTAGTATTCAGTAGATAGAAATAAATGATCAGTAACAAAAATATTAGAGAGGGGTTTTGTTTTTTTAAAAGAATAATCTTCTAGCTTTTAAATTTCATTTTGATTTTTTTTGCTGTCCCAGTTACAGCAGTGCACAGGCCTGTTTATAGCTTAGTATGGCAAGCTAGTAGGACAGGGGAATGTGAATCTAACCGGTGGGCCAAATGCTAATCCCACCCTGTGGGACCCATCTTGATACATGGGCCAGGCCACCCACCTGTCAGATGACATCACCACGGTGTCAGATGACATCACATGATGTCAGATGACATCACTATGATGTCAGACGAAGTGTCTCCCTTGAATAAAAGCCAGTCTACAAAAGAAAAATGCTCCTCTGCCTGTGTGCTTTGATTGAAGCGTTTTTACAAACCAGTTTGAATTTCAGCCGGGCTGCAATGGACAAGTGTTATTTTTCATGGAGTTGCTCCACTCAGATGCTCAGAAGTTGCACTTGCATCCGGCACTGCAAACTCTGCTTGTGGCCAGGTGCACCCAGCTAACACTAATCACAGTGGGACTTAAAGGGCACCAAATGCAAGCTCCGCTTACAGAGGAGGAATTAGACTTTAAGACGCCCACATGCTTCTTTGCAGTTGTGGCTTTACCTGCCCTGCAAAGGATGTTGTATGAATGTGGCTGCGGAGGGCAGTGGGGGGGGGGGGCGGCCTTGTGGGTCAGAAGCTCCCCATGCCTGCAGTAGGTCTTCCCAAGCAGTAATGAGACTGAGGCCTGAAAAATATACGTGTGTGTGTGCAATTAAAGGAAAGGAGCTTCCACTCTCCTGAAATGGCAGCCCTAACCAAGCATGTATAAAAAGAAATGACAGCCAGCCAGATATTGTAACAGATAAAATAGGTAGAAATGAAAATGAATTTTGATGAATAACTTGGACATGAATTTCCATGTAGGATTTCTGAGGAGATGCTAAGGATATGACCCAGTAAAACTACTCTATACTGAAATTGCTGCCATGTAGCTGGGCAAAATAGGAAGAAGCCACTGGATGTGGAGGAGAGGAGGAGTCAGGAATTCCTTCTCCTTGCTCACCCTAATTGGACACTGCAGGTCTCCCAAGTGTCATGGCTAAAGAGCAGGTATAATCTTTCCCTTAACTGAGGGGGGAAAGAAAACAGGAAGATGGCTCAATGGACTAATTTACCTGTAAGAGCTTCCTCCTTAAAAACCCGAGTTCCTGTTCAAGGTCAAGAGTCCCGGACTTCTGTCTTTTGATTACAGTCTCCTCCATTTGATTCCAGGACTGAGGGAGAAAGAACTTTTGGACCCTGAAACAGAAGCCTTTACTGATGTCAGGAGGGATATATTGTAGTGTGAAATGCATAGCTGATAAGCGCTGTCTGTTTGCTGTGATTGGAACTTCAGGTAACTTGTGGTCCTAACACAAGAGAGCGGCTCAGTTTGGATGCAGCTTGTGCCTCTATCGACAAATATGCACACGAAGAAACAGAAAGCACAGACAAGCAAGTATCATATATAGAATTCAGTCTAATTGTTTGAATAAATGATGCAGTATTTTAAGACGTAATTTTTAAAAATCAATTGGAGCCAATCAAAACAACCACCAAGCTTAAATTTTAAGATTTAAATTCAGTTAACATCCATTGAAATAAATAGGAAAAATAAAGTTGCTCTCCCTATATTGCCCTGCCTAATTCTGCCAACATCAATTGATGTCAGGAGGCCTGCGACCTGCTAGAGAGCCGTCTTAGCAATGCCACTCCGCAACCCATCCCAGCCACTGAATGTTGGCTGGTGCCTACTTTGCCTATTTTTCACCATCAGCCAGTGGCGGTTCTCACTCTCCAGGACTTTGTACAGGCCTTCTGAATAAGTCAGGGGTTATGTGACAGATAGGTTTTTAACTGTAATATTCTACTGTGTTTCCTATTGCTGTTTTCACCAGTTTCTGAAATGCCATCAAAGAGAAGTCCAGATGAACCTCCTTTGACAGCAGCATGGTCAAATGTATTTCTCCAGGTGGGTTTTTTGGTTTGTTTGTTTGTTTTTTGTCCTGGACATTAATCACAGCTCAGACAGCACTCTGCAAACTACCCCCACCCCCACAAAGGCTGATTTTAAAGGCTCCGGGGAACTGTGCAGTTCCTCAGCTAATCCACAGAATTCAAGTCAGAGAAATTCCTTGGGAAAGTCTTGAGAGCAAGGAAGCTATGCAATCCCTGAACTTGCTTGATCCTGCTCAGGAAAGCTGCTCAGCGCAACTGGGCTAAAGAATAAGCACACATCCCTTTATATCAGGCTTCTTCAAACTCGGCCCTCCAGATGTTTTTGGCCTACAACTCCCGTGATCCCCAGCTAGCAGGACCAGTGGTCAGGGATAATGGGAACTGTAGTCTCAAAATATCTGGAGGGCCGAGTTTGAGGAAGCCTGCTTTATATGCTCTCCAGAAGCCTTTTCAATCTAGATTTTATACTGCCTAGACTTTACACTGAATAAGAACATAAGTACATAAGAACAGCATGCTGGATCAGGCCGGAGGCTCTTCTAGTCTAACACTCTCACACTGACCAAACAAATGCCCAGGAAAGCCCCAAATCATCACCTGAGCATCACAACAGGTCCCTCCCCACCTGCAATTCTCTTCTACTAGTATTCAGAGCCATACTACCTCTGACACAGGAGGGAGAATGTGTTGGTGAAACTGTAATTTTTCAGTTATTTATTCTTGAAGTCCTATTCAGATCAAGGAGGCCGTTCCAGTCAGAGTGGGTTGAAGACTGGTTTGAAGCCATTGCTTAGCCTCATCATAGATGCTTCTACCACCTCTCATTGTATAACATACTAGAGAAACACAGTGTGTGTGTGTGTGTGTGTGTGTGTGTGCGCGCGCGCACACACACAAATATTAAAAGACCCACTATCAAACCATGCCACCTAGAAAGTCCATCTCAACACAGCTGCAACAGAGCTTCTATAAAAAGCACAAAACTTCCTTCCAGCTGAAATGCAAATATTTGGAGTTGTTTTGAAAGACACTGAAATGTTTTAGGAAATGCTTAAATTGGTTTTTCCCCCCTTTTTTTGCTTAGACATATTCAATTTGCTAAAGATGTTTCTGCATCTGTGACATAGCTTGTTTGTTTAATACCCAGCTTGAAAGCCTATGGTTTCTAAGACCATTAGAGGATTCATTTTTCAACAGCCCTTGCTGTAAACCCTTATCCTTGAGGAACTAGTACCCGCAGGACACACAGCTGGAATTACAGTGGTTTGACACCAGCTTTGTCACATGGGAGCCAATTAGATGAACATTTTATGAGAGATGCACCACAGTTCAGCAGGGTCACCAGGGGAGAATTAGGATCAGGAAATACACCCATCTTAAGTCATTAACAGTAATAAGGGAGTTTCTGTGGTCCAAATCAGATTGTTGCATAATCACAGTACACACAGCACAACTATATGTGGTTCCTGCCCCAAAGCACTGTAATCATTTGTTCTTGGGCAGCAAACAGCAATGGCAGTGGGCTTTCTGTTGCATCAGATACCACCAGTTTATTCCCAGCTTCTTTGACTTTACAGTGTCTGGCATTAAAACACATTTTAAGTAAAAGCATTTGGTTTTTCACCATCTGGTTGAAGTTAAACTCAGCCTGAATACAGCGGTACCTCAGGTTAAGTACTTATTTCGTTCCGGAGGTCCGTACTTAACCTGAAACTGTTCTTAACCTGAAGCACCACTTTAGCTAATGGGGATTCCTGCTGCTGCTGCGCCGCCGGAGCACGATTTCTGTTCTCATCCTGAAGCAAAGTTCTTTACCTGAAGCACTATTTCTGGGTTAGTGGAGTCTGTAACCTGAAGTGTATGTAACCTGAGGTACCACTGTACTAAGCAATGACTAGTTGGCTGCTGGTATACACAAAGGCATATCCTGATTACGTTCTCCTTTCCCCTGAAAAACCTACCAAAACATATCCTATGCCTTGATGACATCGTGCTGTATGTTTCCCTACCTCTGTCCCTTAGCCTTCACACAGCTTGAACCACATCCATGCATTCAAGCCCCACCCAAAGTGGTTGAGGCAACCCAGCCAGATGCGTGGGGTATACATGATAAAATTATTATTACTCTTACATATGGCAATGTTGGTTTGAAGCAGGAGTGGACCATACTTCTTGTCCACCCTCCACATCGTCACATCAGTGCACTAAGCCTGCCCTCCATTTCTGTAGACATCTTGATCAAGTCACTCACATGTTCTGTTACGCTCACTTAGCTGACATTTTTTAAATAAAGGGTAATAATTAACATATGCAAATAGGCAATGGGCTTGGTTTTCCTACCTACCATGTGAAACAATCCAGAGAGATCCTCCTTTAAAAGTTCTGAGTTTCCTTTTAATACGTATGTTTCCTATGCTGACAGCAATATATCCAGAGAACTTGAACATTATTGCCAATGGGAATTGGTCTATTTGATTTGAGAGTAAAATATTATTAAGTGCTACCTGACTAAAGCTGACACACAGGTCTTTATTCTACATTTTATTTCTTCTCTAAATATTGGGGATAATCTGGCAGAGTCAAGAACTAACTGGTTATCTTTGTTTGCCTGAAGGATCAAAATGGTAGTTTCTATTTCCCCATTCCCCCCAATCCACGTCGTCTGTTTTTGGTTCTCCTTTCCTCCCTCTGACTGAGAGGGAATCATAAACTCAGAAATGAAACACTACCCTTCCCTCTTAATGTTTTAAAAGCTGAGGTAGTGACTTCTTAAATTGTATCACAGCCCACTACCGCCATGGAACAATGGAAATGCTGAATTTTTAATTCACTGTATGCTATGTCTGATCTCTTCTAGGTGTCATAGTAATCCTCAGCTTTTGGTGTGCAGGCCTCAGAGACCTGAAAGTACAGGGGAAGATAAAAGAAATCTCTAATAGGGGGAAAGGGGGATGGGGAAGTCTGAAGGATCAGTATAAATGAATATGACAATGACCAACGCAATCTTCCAACTGAGAAGCAGGTGAAAAGGGAGTATGCAGCATTAAAAATTAAAATTAAAATGTTGATCTGACATATAGAAGCATCCAGTGCTTTTTTGTGTGTGATAGTACTCACTGGTACAAAGTACCAGCACCTCTTTCTTTGTGGTCCATAGCAGCCATTTTTTACTGGCACCCACAGCCTTTTCATCAATATTTGAGTACTCTAATTTTTTTTGCCCCCCCCCCCAAGTGCGGGAAACATCCTTTCTTTTTCTTTTTTTTAATATTTTTTATTAACAGGCCAATCAAATCACATTAATTCCAAATCACATTAGTTCCAAATTATACAGCCAAATTTTAAAAATTTTGTTGGGGGTACCCATACTTCGAGCTCCGAAAGGGATCCAAATATCACTCTTGCTGCTGCTTTAATTACACAGTTCTGTCCAGATAGTCTCTTTGTTATTTTCCTCATCTTCTGTTGTTATCATATATTCCTTTCTTTGTGATCTCTGATAATCTTCACAAGCGGGTTGAAAACAAACATATCCTGTGTGGATTTTACACTCTCCAAGAGCCATATCACATAAAGGACAGACGCCATTTCCACACCTCCGTAAAGAACATTCCCACAGTCTGTCCGTTGATTTCCACAGGCCTGCCAATCTGTATCTCAGGGGGCCCTGCCAGGTCAAATTCACATTCCGATAACCATACATTCACATTCCGATGACCATGGTCCTCCTCCCCCTCGTCCTCCTGTGGGCAGGCCTGTCTTAATGAATCTCCATTTGTAACTGCGTCACAAACATCCTTTCTAAAGAACCGTCACAGTATTTAATGCCCTGAGGCAGATGAGCAAAATCTGCACACTAAGTGCAGTGGTTAATAGTCCCTGGTTAAATAAACTGACTTCATAACCTTCGCAGATATAAAGAAGGACTATCAACACCTTTTCAAACCCGTTTTTTCCGACTGTGGAGGAAGAGCTAAATTATGGGTAGCCTTGGTCATCAATCTTGAATAATACCTGCCTATCTGTATATTGCAGTTATGAATTGTCCAGAAGGGATGATAGGTGAACTTGGGATGCAGAAGCAAAACCAATATTAATACAGGACTTAGGATTACTGCTAGATGATGCTAGTAAACCTCTGGCTTCTACCTCTGTGGTCTTTGCTTTTATGTTCATTTTTATGTAGTATTTGTAAACCTCCGGCTTCTACCTCTCTGGTCATTGCTTTTATGTTCATTTTTATGTAGTATTTGTTACTTAATAATAAAAAGGGGGGGATAGACTTGGTTCAAATCTCCATCCAGCCATGAACTCGCTGGCTTGGTTGAGATGTAACAATCTCAGGCTGGTACACCCTGAACTATGGCTATGAGACTGAGCGGTGCTCCCTCCCTGGCCCTCCCTTCATGCAGCCAGCTTCCGCTTTCACTTGGAAATCTTGGTCTAATCTGATTTCAAATCCTGCTTTGTAGGCAGCAATTAGACCACCGGTTCCAAGTACAGACACCATTATTTAATGAGCTGGATATCAGCCCCAAAGCCAACAGGCCACTGATTGGCCTTAAGCAAGCTGCAATCATTCAGTCTCAGCCCCTTAGCCATATTCCGAAACAATCATTTTGGCCTGCTAGTGAGACAATTTATGTGAAGTACAGAAAGCATTTAGGGAAAGTATACATAAATATTCATCGTGTTTACTTCTACACCGGAGTGTGCTGTTGAGAAAGGAAGTCCCATGAATTTTAAGATTACACACTCTAAGGGGTTACATGAGCATCTTGAGCGATTACAATTGATCTTGGATGAGATACCACGGTCTGCTTTCTCATTTCCTTTCTGCCACTATATATAGGAACTCATTAAGTCACCACCATCGCAGTCATGTTTTGACTCATGGGCACAGCAGCTCCTCTACATACATTTTATTTGAAGGAGGTGTAATAGGCTGGGGTTAGATTCTAGAAAGAAAGCATACTGTTTGCTTAAGTGAAGGTCAGGGCAAAGACAGCAAGATGGTAAATGGCAGGATTCTATGAATCTCTCCTTCACAAATCCTTCCCTTAGCTACACGGACCACTCTTCTCTACTGCCAGCTAAAGGTAGTCAATCTGTGACCTTCCAGGTGGTGTTAGACTGCAGTTCTCATCAGACCCAGCCACCATTGCCCATGGTCAGAGATGATGGGATTTACAAACGAGGAACGTCAAGTAAGGCTACCATATTTTTTTAGAAGTCCTGCTTTTAAGTCTTTGACAGCAGCCTAACTCACATAGTGTTTATTATTTATGTTTGTTGGTCACCTCATAATGTAGACAATAGGTGCCAGTGACACCGCTTTCCACACAGCAACCACAGTGTCAACCTATGGGCTCAACAGTGACTTACTCAGATAGGACTTTGAGGTAAATGTCTCAGTAGAATGAGGAGGAGGGTCTCCCAAATGCACAAGGGTTGGCTTATCAAATTTCGAAGCAAGTGGACTAGTAGTACACATTACACATCTAAAGTTGGAGAAAAGCCCTTTTAAGACCCTTAAGCCCAAAGTCTAAAATTCCCACCCGAAAATATATGGGGAAGAATCACAGTTTCGCCAGTACAAAATGCAGTGCAGCATATCAACTGTGCTGTCGGGAATTATCTTGACTCTATAGAACAAACAGGTTGTGATAGCATTTTTAATGCCAAGAAAATCCTTACTGCAGCTATTCCTAGGAATGCAAAAGACCCGTTTTCAGGAAGCCTGATCCTGTATAAGGATAAGTATAATCAGCTTAGAAATGATTGTCTTCTCTTTCCTTCCTTGTCCTCCTAAGGAACAGTGATGGCTAGCTCCAATGCTTAAATAAAGCCCATGAATATTAAACAAGAAGATAAGCAATCCCTTTTCTTAGCTAAATATACATTAAGTCATCTTGACTTGTGTCTTTCTCACTTGAGCTGATGGGATACATTCTCAAAAGAGATGAATCACTTGCTTTTTTTAACCAAAGGACATTCAGATACAAAGTTTGTCAACATGAATTTCATGCCCTCATACTCTGTATATATAGCTACATCAATGATAGTCAACAAGTGCCCTCCAGATGTTGTTGAACATATAATCCTCCAATAATCCTTGGCCATTGGCCATGCTGCCTGGGACTGATGTCCACTTTGGTTGACCCTGGCCTACATTATGCACTTAGTATTTGGGGATTGCAGATGAGCTTGAAAGTCCCAGGAGAACTTAAAATCTTCATTATCATAGTAGTACTGAGAAGAACGCATGTGTCTCTTAGGTTGCCTGCATGGCTGGATAGCAAAATCCAGCACCTGGGTTGCCATGAGGGAGCTTCAATTTACACACCAATCCTTGGCATCTCCAGGTTGAAGAAGACTCCTGTCTGCAACCCTAGAGAGCCACTGCCAGTCAGCGTAGTTAAGCTCTGTCCTTCCAGATGTTGATGCACTCCAACTCCTGGCATGGCCAATAGTCAGGGATGATGGGAATTGTAGTCGAACCACATGGCTAAGGCTACAAATCAGCCACCCTTATCGTGGATAGTACTGAGTTAAGATGGTCCAGTGCTCTGACTTCCTATTTCTTCCTACTATTACGATTTGAAACAAACTGAATGGCAATATGTTACAATTCAAACAGCATACATACCTGTGACAACACTGGGGATTTTTGACAGAAAGCTCTTGACTGTTCGGATGGGCACACCACCTGTTTTGTCATCTTGCATTCTTGTAATGACATCTTCAATCTGGAAAGGAAGAGACAATGAATATTATTCTTGCAAACCACGTGACTGACTATAGAGATTTAGACTGCAGCAACATGTTTAACGGTTCTAGGAACACTTCACCAACATCTCAGGTGTTACAAGGAACCATGCTCAAAGGGAGCAGGCAGAGAAGAGAAGAGCTGAAGGAATAGCACCGGCTGAACCTTAATTTGGTTGCCAAAAGGATGGAGAAAAAGAAGAACGAATGACCAGTCTTTAGAAATGGCATTATCTTGATAACGTAAAAGCAAGTAAATCAAGATAGCTGAAAACAAATATGATGCATGCCAGAAATAAGGAAGTATTTTACCAAATCAAGTTCTGATGAACCAAATGCAGGATTGTGAATTACAAAGAAGTGCATTGTTATTTTTATCATCATCATCAATATCACCATCAGGTGGCTTAAAATAAAAAAGCCTAAAACATGAACATTAAAAATACTGACATTAAATTTATAGAAGCAGACACATGTTTCATAACACAAAAATGTTATCTAAATACAAACCAGAACAGAAAAATAGTGTCAGCGTGTCCTGAAAAAATGTGAAGGAGGGGATCATATGTATGCTGCTGATGAAGTCCATCCATAGAACTGGGCCACATCAGCGAGGCCGAGAGAGGGTTCTTGTTGTCTGGGCAGCTCAGGACCTCCCATATACACTACCCAAGCTTGTGCCTTGGGGAGGTCAATTTGGGGCTGCAAATGCAGCGGTTTGACTTCAATCCCAGAGGAGTACTCTATTGTCTCTCGAGACAGATGTATCCCAACAAAATGCTCTGGACTACTGAAAGAAGGGGGAGTGGAAATTCCTAAAACACTAAAGTTTCTAACTGGAAAAACCTAATTCTCTGCTTTCCTGGGAGTTTCCATCCACAGTCTTCAGTCTAATGACTTCAGCGCCCCATAATTACATTTTACCACTGCCTTCTAGTAAGCTTATAATTGAAACCAGTGTCATTGCTCTGCTCCAAATAATGTCTCTGGAGACATGTGGGTGATGATGACTCATTATTTCAAAGCTACACAGTACATCATACGCCAGCCTTATTACTGTCAGCAACTTCAGCTTGCATCTTATAAAGTTACATAACTGATTAGCCCACTGCTGTCTTTTTGTATTTACACATAATCACATACATGAGAATTATTGCTAGTGATATCTGTGGTGCTTTTTAGCATGCAATGAACTTTTACTGTTATTGTGGAAGTTGCATATATGTACAAAGTAGGCTTTTAACTATAACTATTTTTAGAATGTTTTTAACTTGAACCTGTTTTGAAAGGTGTTAACTGTTTTAGAATGCTTTTCATTATTATTGTGGATGTGTTTGCTGCCCTGAGCTCCTTCAGGAGGAAGGGCAGGAAACAGACAGATGATAGATAGATAGAGATGTAGAGATATATAGCATTTGTATCACGATATTACTTAACGTTTGACTCAGCCTTTAAATGCAGGAACTGTCTCAATTGAAAACTGTTATGTTTGCTCTGAGGTTCGGTGGTGCCAAAGATCTACCTGCGATAGCTCAAGGTGTGAAGGTAAGAAAACCAGAGGTGCTGACAAATGTGACAATGTGAAAGCTATCATGGAAAAGTGTTTGCTACCAATGAAATGATGCTGAATGAACTTTTAGAAGGTATGAGATCTATCCCCAGTGCTTCTTGACTTACAATAAAGATTGGTTTATCCAAAGGTGTCTTTACCATCTGTATAACAGATGAATAATTCAGTAGGTAGGAAGTAAGGTAGAACTTAATTCACTAATGCTTGTAAATGGCCTCAGACATGCCACCAGAGGAGAATATGCATGCATACACACACTTTATCCTCAACTGACTTTTAGAAAGACTTTAATCAAACTAGAAAAAACACTTCAAATGGAAGCAAAGGTAGAAGACTCTGTCTAAGAATATTTGAGTTTATACAACTGCCATCACTAGATGGTAGAGGTGTTCTCTTGGGCTCCTCCCTACACTCATTTCTTCTGTGCTCTTGCACTTGACACAGATGTTAAATCTCATGCTGCGTTCCATGTGCACCCTGACCTTACAAGCAGATGGCCATGTTTTAAAATTACTGCACATATTTATCACTGGGGTCCGGTCAACCTGGCATATCTCCACACCAAGAAAAATGTGCAGTGTGTCCTTATCCAAGAGGTGTTGTCTACAGATGGCACAACCTTGACAGCACACTCCGAGGAAGCTCTACAGAGAATCATCAGGTGTTTTGCCCAAGCCTACAGGGAGTTTGGCCTTATCACCAGCCTGATGAAGACCAACACCCTGAGCTGGGATGTCAGCAGCACTCCACGCATCAGCATTGGTGGCAACACACTTGAAGTGGTAGGTGGTTTTGTCTACCTGGATTCCACCATAACCAGCAACTTCTCCATCAACGCTGCGCTGGGAAAGTGTATTGGCAAGGCAGTTATGGCAATGGCTCACCTCTCCAAAAGGGTATTGAAGAATGTGCTGCTAACGACCAATGCCAAGATGAAGATCTGCCAGGCCTGCAGGTTGAACACACTGCTTTCTGGAAGTGAGTCATAGGCACCTTACAACTGCCAGGAGCAATGCCTCAACACCTTCCACATTGTAGGAATAACGAGGACGACAGGAGGTTGGACGCAGGTGAGCTGTGCAGGAGCAAGCTGGCAAGCAAGCTCCAAGCAGGCTGCCGGCTAGTTCCGCAGAGGCTCCTTTTATTAGCAGAAGTCAACAATTGGAAACAGTAGTGAAACCACTCTGAACATGACGTATTTCCATCTAAGCACATTTCCAGCATTATCAAAATACACGTGTCAGCAGGTGTTTCCCTAAAATGTTCCCCGATACTTGATTACATCTGCGTCCCCGTTCATGCTCCAGCCAAGCATTATGTCTAGTAACCAAATCTGTGAGAGGACAAACGGTCAGGGAGAAAACCCTGTTTTCTAGCCAAAAGGCAGAAGTTCAGGGAGCGTGGGCAACAAACTGTTGCATGCCAGGTGCGAGGTGTGTCTCAGCACAAGCAGAGCGTCACCTCCACACACATGCATTGCATCAGGAAGATTTTGGGCATCACATGGGAGGACAGAGTCTCAAAGATATGCTCTTCCAAGCCCACATTCCTAACACGTTCACACAACATCTACGGAGGTTTGGTCATGTCCACAGAATGAAAGACAGCAGAATCCCCAAGGACAGGGAGCTAGCTTCAGGCACCGGGCCTGTTGGCAGAGCAACTCTGCATTACAAAGCTGTCTGCAAATGAGACATGAAAGCTGGCAGCAGCAAGCCTGCTGTGTGGGAATCCCTTGCAGATGACTGCAGTACCTGGTGACAGTCGGGTTGCATATCCATAGCAGTGACCAGAGGAATGACCCCTGGGAGGAACACAGAGACAAGAAATGCCATGCTGCATCAGTAGCAGAACAACCGGACACCTTCATCTGCCCCAACTGCAACAAAACATATCTCTCCCCTATTGGTCTCTACAGCCATTACAGGCACTGTAATTCTCCAACGGTTTTACTTTACCCACAAAGACACACTCTTCCACTGTCTCCCAAAACAGATGGATGCCAACAATAATATTTATCATGCACAATAAAATTAGAATGTCTTGACTGAGCTTGAGGACCAGCAGCAATAAGATTGCTATGGGGCTCGTTCCCTTGCTGCAGGTCTTGGCAGGTATGTGGTCGCATTGCAAGCCTGGATGTGACCTGAGAATGAATTCAACACAACAGGTTTTAATTCATTTAGCAATGTGGACAAGACACATTGTCACCAATTACTGCTGTATGATCAGTGAATGGTCACTGCTTTTTTTTTTTTTTTTGCATATGCTCCAAATGAATTCCCTCTGAATATTTGTATTTCATTACTATTTAAACCCATATTTTACATTCCCTTCCCATGTGTTTGTATACCTGCCAACAGAGGATAACACTTCATGCATCTGATGAAGTGGAGACTCTCATCACAACATTTTAAAAATAGTTAGCTTTTTAGGTACTAAAAGTTTTTGCTGTTGTTTTAGCACAGACTAACAGCTTCACCTGTGGGAGTTCTGGTCTTCATGCTTTCCCTTATTCTTGAAGCTTTATTGAATAAGACTTTTGTCCAGTGGGATTCAGATTATGCTCATGCTTCACGAAAGGCATGAATGCAGGCTGGTATAGACAGAGTCGTCTGATGAGTCAAAGCAGTTCTTTCTCACGATATGTGCTTGTACTGGGGGCATCTAGGAGGATGCTGTACTCTGGAACTGGAATCTGTTAATAAATAATCATTGCTTCTAGATTTAGGCTCTGAATAGGTTCGGACAGAGTGTTACACTTGTGAGAACATGTGTGTGCGCATGTGTGTGTATGCTTGTGAGAAAGACAGGGGTAGCAAAGGCAAACCCATCCACAGATGGGTGGCTCTAACTATATTCTATGTTTGATGCCACTGAGCTCTCTTCTGAGATTATAAAGGTCATCATGGCAGGTGATAACACCCCTGCAATTTTTTTCTCACAAGCTAACAGCATTTTCATTTTAAGAAGCAAAAAGTCTTGTGGTGCCTTAAAGACCAAGACATTTATTACAGATTTCCTAGACGAGATCTGACCTCATCAGTTGTGTGGAACATCATCCTGCGTTGGCAGGTATATACTGTGTAACATATAATATATCTGATGAAGTGAATTCTAAGTCCATAAAAGTTTACACTGCACTAAATGCAGTGGGCTTTATGGTACCACAAGACATTTTTTGTGTTGCTTTTGCTACAACTGACTGAAATGGCTACCCTTCTGGACTTATTTTAACAACTAAATTAAGGTTCTTTTCTTTTTTGACCAGTAGTAATTATATTTTAACAGTGACCTAGAAATGTCTTCTCCCGTTCAAATGCAGGATAAGACACAGGGAAGATTTTAAATGCAAATGATGAAGCTACACAGATGAGTACCCAAAGGGGAAACACCACTGGGTTTTGCAAACTGCAAAAGGTGTGTGTGAGAGAGTGATAGTTTTGCTTTGCTAAACTCTTCATGGGCTGAAGGGAAATCCACAGCTTCTCTGTAAAAGCAACATTTATTTGCACTTGTTGCCTTGGAAACAGGCGCAGCTTTCTGGTGTAATACTTCAATATCTTAACATAAAGATAGGCAGGTCTTTGTGTTTTGACAGTTCATGTAACAATGACTGAAACAATAGCATGCAATAGAAATGGGGGCAGAGCTGTGGGAAGTGCACAAACCATCTGCCCTCAACTATTTATCCACACTTCTTTTCATTCGCCCACAAAGGATATGAAGATACTGTATAATATTAAAGGGATGCCCTTTTGCAACAGCAGCCAAGGCATTAATGAGTCGCTGTAGAGTGAGTGGGTTATGAATGGCAGCCTCCCAGTCCAATCTGTAATCCTAAATCAACATGCCTGGACTGAAACAGACTGAAATCAACGACATAACATAACGACATGACGTAATTCCTACATGGGGGTATGTATCTATATGGGAGCTGATGGGTAGCATATGGATATAATGTACTGGGGTGCACACCAACTACAAGATTCAGTTTGGGTGCCAATTCAGCACTTTGGAAAACAGCCCAATAAAATCCAAAAAGCTTTGAAGTCTGTCCAACTCAGCTCAGGGTCCAAATTTGATATAGGGAAATTTTAAAAAGAAAAAAAGCTGTAGCCTTTTTCCTTTCATCAGAATTGTATGAAATTTGCAGATCGAAGAAGGCCTGTAGGGAAGGAGATGGTCTTTCAAATATTGTTTTTTTTGGGGGGGTCTTAGTTGTTGAGGGCTCTAAACACTAACATGAGCAACTTGAACTAAGCCCCAAAACAAACCGGCAACCAATGCAGCTTTTTAAAAAGAGGGGTTATATGCGATCCAAATGGAACCTCGGCCAGGAATCTGGTGGCTACATTTTGAACCAATAGAAGTTTCAAGGGTAGTCCCACATCAAGTGCATTACAATGATCCGATCTGGAATTTACCAGTGCATGGAGAAGAAGAAGAAGAAGAAGAAGAAGAAGAAGAAGAAGAAGAAGAAGAAGAAGAAGAAGAGTAGTAGTAGTAGTAGTAGTAGTTTGGACTTGATATCCCGCCTTTCACTCCCCTTAAGGAGTCTCAAAGCGGCTAACAGTCTCCTTTCCCCTCCTCCCCCACAACAAACACTCTGTGATGTGAGTGGGGCTGAGAGACTTCAGAGAAGTGTCAAGGTCACCCAGCAACTGCATGTGGAGGAGCAGAGACGCGAACCCGGTTCCCCAGATTACGAGTCCACCGCTTTTAACCACTACACCACAGTGGCCAAGTCACTTCTGTCCAAAAGTGGCTGCAGCTGGCGAACCAGTCATAACTGGAAAAAGACAGTCCCAGCCACTGAGACCACCTGAGCCTCTGAAATCTCTTACCTACTTTCAGCACTGTATTGAAAACCAAACCTGGGCCACTTAGTGCAGGGGTGGGCAATTGGTGGCCCTTCTCAGGTTCTTGGACTGCAATTTCCCTCAGCCCCAGCCAGCATGGCCAATTGTAATCCAGTAGCTGGGACAGCTCAGTTGGAAGGGCATGAGACTTATGAGGTCATGGGTTCGAGCCCCACATTGGCAAGAATCCTGAATTGCAGGGGGATGACCCTTGTGGTCCTCCTCAACTCTATGATTCTCTGAACATCTAGAGCGCCACAAGTTCCCCACCCTTGAGTTACATGTTTCCCTCCCTTTACGAACAAGTTCTGCCCATTTCTTGGGAGATGGAGACTGGTGAAATCTGAAGTACTGTTATTATTACATTAAACTCGAGATAGTGTTTTTTATAACGAGTGGGCTTTATTTATACAGATTTTAGTTTTAAATTGTTACCCACCCCAAGCCTTTGGGGGAAGGGCAGGTTAGAAATCTAATAAATTACAGCGTTACCCTCGCTACAAGAAAACTCCAATTAGGTTTTGTATTAGCTCCCATCACTTCCCCAGCATGAAGCTCTAAGTTTGGCAGGGCTGCATTTGTAACAAATGACACATGGTGAAAAAAAGCACAGTATCATAGCTACCAGTTACAGCAACGAGTTAGTGGAGGAAACCTGTACCAATCATTCCTTCCTTTTATGTTGCTATTGCTAAATTCATACAGATTAACAAAGCCACTCTGCACGAATAGATTTTTCCAGTGAATAGCAAGTGCACCATTAATACTCTCTTCTCTCCCCCCTCACACTATTTTCTCCCCCTCCCCTTTTTGTGTGCTTTTCTTCACCACATAATGCAGTGTGACAGGTCATTTCATGCATCATTTAATGCTATGCACTGCAATCTACCATGGCCAAAATTAAGTCTGAAAATTGGCAAAAGGCAGATGTAAAAGGAGTGAAGCTTTGGCCCAAAGGCATAGAGGGAGTCTGTTTACCAACACAAAGTGAAGCTGAGGGTTCCATAAGCAAAGGCGGTGCCCGTTTCCTCTCAGGTTTTCTGAAGGGCTTACGATCACATGGTGGAAAGTGAAGCTGAAATATTTAAACTGAATGGAGCTGAGGGGGAGACAGGTGTGACCAGGGCACAGGTGGGTGGCTTGGCTGACAGGCCAAAAGGTGAACAGAGTTCTCTTCCGCCCTATTCCTGCCTCTAGGCCCTTTACGCAAGGATGTTGCCATAGCAGCAGGAGTTGCAGCTTGAATGAAGAGCTGAGAGGCAACTTCTTTACCCACCAGCCAAAACTTCAACCAAACAGTCACAATGGCAACTCTTCAGGCCAGTTCCTTGAGCTTATTTCTTCCTAAGAGGGCCAAAAGAAGTCCAATGGGCCCAAGGCGGCAGCATCACACTGCCTTTTTATGTATACTAAGAAAGAAGGAAGCAAGCTATATTTTCAAGTCTGTTTATTCAGGGTGCCTGAATTGGTTGTGGTGAATTTGAAAAAATGCTTTTGTTTTAATCATGGGTCTTTGAGTTACTGTTGTTGGTAATTTACACTTGCAAATACAATACTGCAATTGTATTTTACTGCCTTTTCTTGCTGTGAAACAAGTTGGCATCTGTTTATATGGCAGGTGGTATACAAGCACCTTAAATAAGTGAAAGAATAGCAATGCATTGTCTCAAAACTTTGGGGGCTTGAGATACTTCTAAGCCAATCTGTAAATTTAATGCCATATGGAGGCACAGTTAATGTATATGAAAGTTTTTTGTTCACACATTCCCTTCACATACTAGCCATATTCAAATTGTTCACATGACCAGAATTGCACGAGGCTCCACAACTAGCTAACCTCAGCCCCCCTATTGCTTCTGGAGCTGTTGCCAATGAGAGACGGAGTGGGAGTAGCTGCAGTCTGGATCTCTCTCTGAAACATCTCCCTGTGTGCCAAACTGAGATGGGGGAATTTCTTTACCCACCGTTCTTTCTCTGTCAATTTACAAGATTTAAAGGTCTTTACCCTTCCCCAGCCTCTCTTTGAATCACAGGAGCACTGACTGCGTCTACATCACAGACATGAGGCGGGAGGTCAGCCGGGGGTGGAGAGGCAGCCCTGCCTGTTCCAGAAGGACAAAGGAGACTGCCTTCTGGCCTCAGAGGACAAGGTCCTCCTCAGCCTAAACCAACCCAGAGAGTCACCCAAGGACAGGATCCTGTCCTGCACAGTTTCTGAAATTGTGGGCGGGGAACTTGATGCCCTCCAGCTCCCATCAGCCCCAGCCAGTGGTCTGGGACGGAGATGCATATTTTTATTTTTTATTTATCATTTTAATCTTATTTCAGACAAAAACTGGTGGGTGACAGGTTCCCATCCCTGTTTTAAAGTTTCTAGAGGACCTATGAGAGTACAGATTTGCCACTATAGAAACTGGCTCAGTTGGTTATAGAGTCTGGTGCTAATAATGCCAAAGTCACAGGTTCAATTCCCATAGGGGCCAGGCTGGACTAAATGACCCTGGGGGATCCCTTCCAACCATGCCACTCTCCATGCATTGGAAGGCAAATAACATAGAATTATAGAATTGTATTCTATGATTCTATTATATCTTCCAGTGCATGGGAGAGTGGCATGGTTAAGCAAGAGGATGTGACAGAGGAGGCAGGGCTAGCAAGTGCATTCCCACCGTCTCTCATGTGATACATGTTTGGAAACTGAGCACCTAAACAAAGCTCCCTCTTTCATAACACAGTCTCATGGACAAACATCAGTGCTGTGCACTGGGATGATGCAAGACTGAAAAAGGAATCACTTCTTCACACAGCATGTTTTTAGACTGTAGAACTCACTCCTACAAGCAGTGATAACCACCAACCTGGATGGCTTTAAAAGAGGATTATATAGATTAAAGGACCGCCTCTTTCCATATGAACCCACCCAGACCCTGAGATCATCTTCTGAGGCGCTCCTTCATGTGCCTCCTCCTCGAGAGGTCTGGAGGGTAGCAACATGAGAAAACACCTTCTCTGCAGTGGCTCCCCGTCTGTGGAATGCTCTCCCCAGGGAAGTTCGCCTGGCACCTTCATGATACACCTTTAGGCGCCAGGCAAAAACATTCCTTTTTAGCCAGGCTGTTGGTTGATTTGATTGACATCCTATGCCCTTTTAAAATGGGGGGGGGGGGGAGTTGCTGGGTTGTTGTTATTTTGATTATGTATTTTATGGTTTTATATTCTGATTTTATGAGCCGCATTGAGACCTGCAGGTATAGGGCAGTATAATGAATGAATGAATGAATGAATGAATGAATGAATGCAGCCTACTAACTATGATGGCTATGTTCTACCTCCACTGTGCTCCTCTGAATATCAGGCGTCAAGAATCACAGGTGGACAGAGTGCTGTTGTGTTCATGTCCTGCTTGGAGGCTTTCCACAGGCAACTGGCTGGCCACTGTGAGGACAGACTGCTGGACTAGATGGGTTATTGGTCTAATCTCATGTTCTTATACTATCATTGTGACCCAAAGCTTGAGAAGATTAACATTAGAGAGCTTCCAACAAGAGGGTTCAGTTTGAAGCTGACCAGTGTGCATGTTAAAATTAGCCTGAGTGGGGTATCATCCAGAAATTATATTTTACAGTAACTGAAATGGAAGTTTTAAAACAAATTCAGTTCAGAGACAAGAAAACCAAATACCGCAGAATATGCCAAGCAGTCATCAGCAAGCCAGTTCACATTCTGTGAATGTACATGAACACTTTCTTAGGCTTTAGGAAGTTGTTAACCCAGCTGATTTTAAGGATTGTTAATGTTGCTCTTCCAGGGCCAAACTCCATGTTACATGCAAATGTGTACAACACTATGCAAGCAGCTTATTTTTAATAGGAAAAACACAAAAGGAAAATGATACAACAAATTTAGTCAGACAGCTCTGATTCAGAATATTTTGTGTAACAGACAAGTTGGCCACTGGAGAATATCGACAAGCATTTATGCCGGAATAAAAGAATAATTGAGAGGGATACTTTTGTGTGTTTGGTAGTAGAAGGATTCAGAGACTGGAGACCCAGATTCACGTGGTTGTACACAACACAGTAACTATAATTCAGTTACATAAGACGCCAACCTTTGAATAAAGAAGCTAGATACTTTCTCCGAGGTCAAATTGTTTCATAATGTAATGCCCTGTGCCATCCTTTGAAGCATATGGCATTGCTACCAAGAGGAGAGAGACATCAGCCTTCATACACACCACTTAAGCGATACAGTCGTCTTTTGTTATTTTACTACTGAGAAGCTTAATGTACTTTAATTGCCTCACTTCATTCTGTATTCTCCACATCCTGACTCCGTAGCTGCAATTTGCTCAGATGTGTAAAGAGAACATTTTCATAGGGGAAATAAATATGTGAATAATCTCCCAACAGCAAAAGGATAATATGAATGAAAATCTGGATCCAAGCACTTTGGGACTTCATGTATTTCAGACCCAGGATTAGTGCTTTGAAAACAACTAAAGAAAACTAAATGCTAGAGGGGTCACCCAGATCACCTTGCCAAAATAACGTGTGACAGGGTTGTGGTAAATAGCCTCAGCGCCATCAACACAGGTGGCGGCCATGCCCTCTCTGCCCCCCCTCCACACACAGCTGTTCATCCAGTGGCCCTTCATAAGGTTAGCCAACATGGCTTCACATCTTTTGTTAATGCTTGAGGGAGATTGTGTAGACCCTCCCGCTGAGGCCATACAGCCTCAAAATTACTACTTTATGTGGATTGGCCAGGACGACAAAGTCTTTACATGCTCATTACAGTGGTACCTCGGGTTACATATGCTTCAGGTTACATACGCTTCAGGTTACAGACTCTGCTAAACCAGAAATAGTACCTCGGGTTAAGAACTTTGCTTCAGGATGAGAACAGAAATCGTGCTCTGCCGGCGCAGCGGCAGCAGGAGGCCCCATTAGCTAAAGTGGTGCTTCAGGTTAAGAACAGTTTCAGGTTAAGAACGGACCTCCGGAACGAATTAAGTACATAACCCGAGGTACCACTGTATATTATTGAAGAACTAAAGCAGCACTGATTTGTTAAAATAATATGTTTCTGTTTATTGTAATATGTCATTAGCCATTGAATGCAGCTTGTCTGTTCTTTCAGATTACAGGGCAGGCACCTGTACTGGACACCAATACTGGACACCAATATAACTGACATCTTTTATTAGCATGTGCAGAGGGTGTTGAATATCCTGAACTTTCCTGTTAGGCTAAAAAGGTGACCACATTAGAAAGGGATCACGTTGGGAAGGTGGCAGGATAGAGTCTCTTAACAGTAATTGTACCATACAGCTATGGGCACAACTTTTATATTTATTTGCAATGTAAAGCGACTCTATGCTGGAACAGATTAATGAGGTAAACCAGGATGGTCTCGCTTAATTTTCCTCCTTCTCAAGTCAAAAAAGCACCTCGAGTAGGATTAACACTCCCCACAAAGAGTCATGTTGCTCTGTCTTCCTGTGCTCTACTTTTTTATACTGTATTTTTTCTGTTTTCCTATGGCTATTTATGTTTCTCTTGGTTCATGGGGTTTGCAAGAAATGGGGCTGTCCTGAATGCTGCCTGCATAGCACTGAGCAATGGGTGATTTTTTAAAGTTAAAAATGTAACTTATCTTTTTAAAAAATCTCTCTCTCTCTCTCTCTCTCTCTCACACACACACACACACACTGCTAGGTGGGTAGGGCTTCTTCACCACTCCAGAGGCTCATTTCAGGAAATCTTCACCTTGTAATGCCTATTGGAGGACATCTGTTCCTCATACCAGAAAGCTAAGTTAGATGGTGTGAAGTAGGGCTGCCATATGTCCAGAATTTCCTGGACATAGTCAGAAACACTGTCCAGGCAGAAATCGCTGAAATGTCTGGGAAAATCAGGACATATGGCAATGCATGTTGAAAGTCTAGATTTTGGTGAATTGCATTCTTAAAAAAAGCTCAAAAACTTCTTTTCTTTTCTTTTTTTGAGATTCTGCCAAAAAAAAAAAGTTGAACAACTTTTGTGTCCAGATTTTCACTTTTTGAAATATGGCAACCCTAGTGTGAAGCCAACCCTTTTTTTAACAAAAGTATATGCAACAATCCAACACAACTCAGTCACCTCTTAACTATTTTGACAAGTGAAAGAGCATGAGACTAACCCCTGCTCTCTCTCTTTTTTTTTTTAATAATTTTTATTAACTGGCCAATCACATCAAATTAAATCACATCACATAAATTCCAAATTACAAAGCCAAATTTTTAAATTTTGTTGGGGGAACCCATACTTCAAGATCCAAAGGGGGATTCAAATCATCTTCTTATTACTGCGTTAGTGTCCAAATCAGTCCCAATCAGTCCAGACAAAGTTCATAATTCTATCCAGTCTTATCTTGGTGTTTCCACATCATATCTTGTTCATATAATTTCTCTTTTTCTTTTACGATCTCTTCTGTTAGTCTCCTTAAGCCGATAAGCAAATATAATAATCCTGTGTGAATTTCCCGTTCTTCCAATCTAAGTCCAGATGGTTTCCATATATCTCCTTCGTAGATAACATCACTCTTTCCATCATAAATCAGGCATTTTTCGCTCTTAAATCCCACAGAGGAGTTAATCCACGATATGCAAACAGCACTATTTCTCTCTTTCTCCTCCCAGACCCAAGAGCTCCAACAATGCCTCCCAAGATGGCGACGGCATTTTTAACTGCGTCATTCCAAAACTCTTAACTTTCCAGCTTCGTCTTGAAACATTGCTTTGGTTCGAAAGTTTATCTCCACACAGCCTTAAATCACAGCTTAAGTCCTTAAAGTTCTGACTTATTAGGGGAGGGGATTCTTGTTAAATCACATAAAAAGGAATGGAAGGTTTCCCCCCCTCCCCCCTCAGTCATTTGCAATACCGTATCTTGTCGTATCTTCTCATATTTTATTCTTGCCTTGTTATCAGAGATCTCTTCTGTCAGCAGTCTTTACTCCCCCTTTTTCCTTGAAGTATGTGCAATTTATCTCGTCCAAATTGTTTCTTTTGAAGATTCTTGCAAACTAGAGGCGCGGATCAGAGACGGCATCAAGGAGTGCCGGAATCCCACAGGAGGGCTTTGTGCCTAGTGCCCCCACCCCCACAAATTCGGGGGTGGTATAGGGCACAGCAGGCAAGGGCCGTCCCCCCCATAATCCTGGGGGGGTTAAGGAGGCTAATTACCCCCATCATAGCCTCCAAATTACCTCGTGTGGGTCGGAGAGATGTTATTGTCAGCCATCTTCCAATTCGCCACCTAGTGGCCCCCCAACCCCTGCTCTCTCCTCAAAAACATGAAACTAATAAGGGTTTTTAGTTGGCCTACTATGGATTATGGAGGAAAGTTGATCCCCTTTACTTTCCACACAAAATCCTCTGGACCCTTTTTTCCAGAAATTTGACAGGCATAATTCATGCTGGAGGGGTTCCTGTGTCTGCAGATGTGTTCCACTTCTGAAAAAAGTGAAAGAAGTTATAGCCATGTTTAGATTTCTCACAAAAGTGAATGGAGAACATGGAGCTTCGTTATATGCAGAGCAGGTCAAAGTCTGAATCGTGGATTGGAGCAGAGTGAAGACAGAGCAAAGAAAGACAGATTGGTTGTTGTTTTTAAAAGTACAAATACAAGGCAAATCTTGGGGCACATGTGTACCCTGATATTTATACCTTTTAGGAAATCATCTGCGTGAAAAATACAATCCGTTTACCTGATACAGTTGCAATAATTTTCTCAGTAATTTTTCAGCGGCAACCCAGCTTCTAAAAATAGAACTCTAGGGAAAAGTTGTGGACCACCGGGATAAAATTTACGGCATGTAATGCCTTAAGAGAAAACATTATGAAAATGATATATAGGTGGTACATAACCCCAGTCAAGCTTGCAAAGATTTACCATGTGCCTGACAACAAATGTTGGAAATGTAAAGAAACTGAAGGTACATTTTTTCATCTTTGGTGGACCTGCCCGAAGATTAAGGCATTCTGGGAAATGATCTATAATGAACTTAAAAAGGTATTTAAATATACTTTCCCCAAGAAACCAGAGGCCTTTCTCTTGGGTATTGTCGGCCAAGGGGTGTTAAAGACGGATATAACTTTCTTTATGTATGCTACAACAGCAGCTAGAATACTCATTGCGAAGTACTGGAAGACGCAAGAACTACCCACACTGGAAGAATGGCAGATGAAGGTGATAGACTATATGGGCTTGGCAGAAATGACGAGCAGAATCCGAAACCAGGGAAGAGAAGCAGCGCAAGAAGAATGGAAAAAATTCAAGGACTATTTAAAGAAATATCACAAAGTTAATGAAAGTTAGAATGATGTTGGACTGGAAAGTAAATGGTTACTATTAGCAATGGTTAAGACAAGGAAAATAAGGAAGAATAGTCTAAATTTAAATTAAAATAAGGGAAGATTTGCTGAACAATCGATAAGAATTTGGAATACAGAAAGGGGAGGCATGAGGAAGTCGGGGAAGATAGGATATGAAATTAGGATATGAAATGATACATGTTTTTTGTTTTGTTTTTGTTTTTGTATGTTTATGTTTGTTGTATTGTGTTTATATGGAAAAATAAAAATATTTAAAAAAAAATAAAAATAAAAATAGAACTCTAACTATCCAGCAGCTGATTTGAAGAAGAGGGTCAAACATCTAATGCTCATCATCATAAAGTAAAGGTAAAAGGTAAAGGTCTCCTGGATGGTTAGGTCCAGTCAAAGGCGACTATGGGGATGCGGCACTCATCTCGCTTTCAGGCCGAGGGAACCGGCGTTTGTCCACAAACAGCTTTCCGGGTCATTTGGCCAGCATGACTAAACCGCTTCTGCTGCAACAGGACATCATCGTAGCAGCCATTATTATTTATACAGCATAATAATAACAATCCATTCCCACCTTGTGCGGGCAGCAGAATAAGCTCTGACACAACCTGATCCTGTATTGTTTGAAAGCTGAGGGTGGAACTATGTACAGTATGTAACAAAAACAATGTACAGTATGTAACAAAATCCTGACAGCAATTTCTGGTGGAGGAAAATAGCTTTGGGGAGGGTTGATCTGCACTGGAGAAGTGTGTGTGTGTGCGTGCACAAGGGCGGAGTGTCAAGTTTTCCTGCCTGAGACAAAATGGGAACATGCTGTGCCACTACCTCCCTTCCTTGGGCTGTGTGGTGGCACCAGCAAAGCTGCAGTAAGTTCTGGAGAGATTTTGCCTCATGAGCGGGCTGGCCCTGTTTATGTCTCTGTGTGTGTGTTCACTCTGCAATTTCCTTGAGCTGTTTCCTCCTCTGTCTTTCAGAAAGTGCATCCAGACCCCCTTTGCATCCAGACCCCCTTAGAACAAACTTGGCCCTCCAGCTGTTTTAGGGCTACAACTCCCATCATCCCTAGCTAACACAGGAGCTGCTTTTCCCTGAGCAAAAGTGGCAATTTGTTACACACATTCACAGCTAGGTCTGCCCTGAGAATACACAAGTCTGCAGCAGAATTACACCAAGGGAAAAACCTTGCACTTATATTTCATTACAGTACTACAGTAGTTTCTTGTTGGAGTCCAGGGGTGACATATGAGCCTAAGAATCAACAACAAAAAATCACCTTTCACTGTGAGCAAACTACGGCAGGGTTTACAGGGACTACGGCTGAACCCTTCCCACAATAACTACCAATATATTTAATCTTGTACTCTTCAAAGATTCTGATTTGGTATTTCCCTCCAAATTTCCTGGATATGCATTTGCTACTTACAGCTGACAGAACTCTTAGTGCACCAAAAACATTTCGACATTATTGCTTGAGACTTGGAGCTAAGGTGAGGTTCATCCAAAAGAGGTAGGCAAGGAGACACAAGATCTCACCACTCTCTCACCAAATGGGCTCACAAGACTCTGTGCAAGGATAGATAAGCAAGCAAGCAAGCAAACCTTTAACAGAACAGTGGGGGCGGGGGAGAGACTCAGCTTGAAAAATGACTAGTGGCCATAGGACTGTCCAGTTAGTAAAACTGTATTTATTATGGGGCCTACAAATTAATTGTTAGTCAAATTACAACCTTAGGGTTGGATTGAACTACATTGTTACACGTGTGCCCTCTAAATCTGCTCCCAGAACGGGGGGGGGGGGAGGAGAGGGGGGTAGTCCCATTGTGTGAGTGGACCTCGTTCCCCCCATGCATACCCCACTTAGCACTATGTTGAATTGCACCCCATATGTTCAGTGTTTTCACTCCTGGATCCTTGAGCAATGACAACCAGAAAACCCAGCTTTTATGCTGATACGGATAAATATGCGGGATTTGCCATCTGCAACCTGACTCATGTGGAACAATTTTCCATGAGGCAGCTGTAAACACCAGAAATTACTCATATTTCTTGGATTACACCTTCCAATTAACATTCAAGTATTTTACAGCACTGAAGTATAAATGCTATTTTTTGAGAATGAATGGAATCATTTTCGTTTTTCAAATTTCAAAAAAAGAAAGAAAAGATGTTTATGACCTTGAGACAGAAGGTTTTAAGTCTTTAGAGATAGGGAGTTGCACATCAGCAATCTTAACATGTCCCACTCTGTTGTCAAACCTTATTAGTGTTCAGGTCTGACAGTAGACCTTAGTGCAGCATCATTATCTGGCAAGCCTTACATTTGTGATTAAAATCACCTTCTCCTTTAGATTACGGGTTGCTGCTATGGTGTTCAAATACTGACTTTAGCAGTAACTAAACATTCAGCATAGTTTCCCTTAGACCAAAAAGGGGGGGGAAATAAATGTGATTTTCAACTGCGACAGAAAAGGCATCAATTTTCCAAGATGACTGTCACAAATATAGCTAAGCCTAGTTCTATGATGCAATCACAGTTCGTAATAGCCCTTTCCAGGCATTATAACTCTTGCGTAGACCAACACAAAGAAGGGGATGGGATTGTGCTGGTTAGCAAACCCCTGACATCATTTGCGCTGACTAGCCCCATCCCCTGATCTCTATTCATGAACATCTGTAAGGATAAAAGGTAAAGGTAAAGGGACCCCTGACCATTAGGTCCAGTCGCGGACGACTCTGGGGTTGCACTGCTCATCTTGCTTTACTGGCCGGGGGAGCCAGCGTACAACTTGCAGGTCATGTGGCCAGCATGATTAAGCTGCTTCTGGAGAACTAGAGCATCGCACAGAAACGCCGTTTACCTTCCCGCCGGAGCGGTACCTATTTATCTACTTGCATTTTGGGGCGTGCTTTCGAACTGCTAAGTTGGCAGGAGCAGGGACCGAACAACGGGAGCTCATCCCGTCGCGGGGATTCAAACCGCCAACCTTCTGATCGGCAAGCTCTAGACCCTGTGGTTTAGACCACAGTGCCACCCCCACAAAAATACAGCTGAAGATGGGTAGGCTTGCATCCAACACGGAGCCCTGTGCAATCACAGTTTGAGGCCTGAAGGCCTTTTCATAATAATTCATTATCCATAATTTTTAACGGTCCTATTGTCTGAAACTCAGTCACTATTTCTCCCAGCACGTAAGCCCAGACCCCAGGGTGAATAAACAACTATGTCTGGATATGAGTCTACTTTTAAGTTATTCTAGGTTTTGATTAGCTGAAACAAGGTTCTCACGTTGCACTTTGGAAGGAAGAGAGATCTCTGCCCCTCAAATCTCAATAAAACTCCCATGTGTTCTTCCCTGCCTAATTCAATTCCTAATTCTCTACATATGTTGGTCAGAAATAAGTTCCCCTAATTTCAATGGTACAAGTAAATATGCAAAGGGGTAGCTCAAACTTTTTATGACCACAATCACCCAATTTTCTTTTATGAGAATGAACACTGCCTCAAAACCACTATACCGGTGCTGAGAAGAAACCTATGTAAGTGCTGGCAAGCAGTCTTGAAAAGAAACAAGCCCTGACAGGCCGGTGATCAACATCCAGGGCTTCATGCCTATTCATCCACCTGTTCCTACACAGCGGTGCACAAGGGTTTGGAGAGCACCAGGTGAGAGGAAGTGCTGAAAGGTCATCAATAATAAATGTTAAAACAGCTAGATGGATAAAAAGCAGAGGACTACCTGGCTGTTTTCAAAAGGTGGCTGGAATTCTTAATGGGCTTCAAGACGATTTTTGTGTGAATACATGCTGCACTGCATCGCTCTGCATGATTAGGAGAGAACGGCTAGGAAACACTGTGAAAGAGATGAAAAGGAGATTGCAGCCACCAAAAGGGGATGGAAAAAATATCTACCTCGTTCAATTCCTTAGCCAAATCCCATCAGGAATGTTTCGAAGCAAAGGCGTTTGTTCTCACAATATGCAAAAGGTCTATGAAAGTTTAAGGACATTTTAAAAACACAAATAACTCCCGTGCCCTATTGGAGAGATAATAGTCCACAGTCCTCAACCAAGTGATTAAGATTCCAACCCTGTATGCACTTATCTGGGTGTCTGGAGGGGCTGTCTTCCGACACACAGAATTGTGCTGCAAACCCAGGGTACGTATCTCATTTTCCACCACTTGGTGAGATGACAGCAGGGTTAACCACATGTTTGCAAGCTATAGCCACTTCCTCAGATTAGGCATTCCACAAGCTACCAGTTGTCTAAATCTGTCCACCAAAACGAACACAGAAGCAACTTTAATTCAATTTTGAATTCTGAATTCTGATGGTGTGGTATTGTAGGGGAAATCCCACATCATTCCAACAAGCTGCTTGCTTGTTAATGGCAAAGTTTAGGGTTGTTAGTTATAGCAAGAATGCGCTGATCTAAAGGTCACACGGGAGGTATGTTTGGAAGTTCAATTTGGAAGCCGAAAGTCATTGTGAGAAAAGATTCACTGTTATTGGGCAAGCAACAATGCCAGGGTTAAGACAGGAAGGTACACTCAACAGTAGGTCTGGCTACCCTGATAAATTCAGGCTGCTTTTCAATGTGATATTTTAATGGTCCCAAGACTTGAAAGAATGAATGGCAATATAAGCTTAACCTGTTTGAAAACAAATGTCCAAGTTGGCTTTCCACAGAATATATATCTCACTCTTTATGAGTTGCTCAGCTATCCCCACAGCAACACAGAGAGCACTCATAGAATAGCAAAAGAGTCCGATTCCAATAAATAATATATTTTTTCAAACAGGATGCTCTTGTATCATGTCCTACTCATGTTATATACATGACTCAATGCCATTAGACTCATTCTCAGGAATAACCACCCATCCTTCAGCATATCTAATATAATTGCTTTCATTCAGTGAAGGTACACAACAACATGTTTTGATTAGCCTTCTGAATCTGCCCCTTTTATGTACCAATGCATGGGCACTGCCAATCAAATGAGTGGAACCATCCACTCTGACACTGCTAATCACCTGTTCAGAATCCTGAAAGCAGTGGTCATTATGTGTTGGAGAAGAAGCCCAGGATCCAAATGGATGGATAAAAATATCTATGGCTTAGCCCAGGACCTTCTTTTAAGTATCAGGGATAAGGCATGTAATGTGTGAAGAAAATCTGCACTTTTGATTTAACTTGTTGCCTTTGCACTTTTCACCCCTTTTACTTAATGGAATTCTAACAAGAGAGTAATCAGAACACAGTTGCATTGTGGCCTGGCAGGCCTTCTAATTCTCCTGGTCTGCTATTCCCAAGATAACCTTTAGCACTGTTTAAGAAGTACAATACATAATGATCAGGAATAGATCTTTGGCTGCAAGTTGATTGAAAACAGACTTTTGAAACAGGTCCTTGTAAATGGCCATACCTGAAGAATGATGAGATGGTAGAATAATTTTTTATCTTTTTTTGAGGGGAGAAGGCATTAAAAACAACAACTAGGAAGGGGAAAATTTGGAGAAGAAAATGAATGACAAATCTAAAAATTAACAGCAACAGAAGGAAACAAATTAAAAGAAAATGTACGAATGACCTAGACACCGTAAGTTCAGAAATGTAATTGTAATGCATTTTATTAGACAATTTCTCTTGATGGAAAATAATGAAAGTTTTTGAGGTCCACACAGTGATACTTCATACAGAGGTTGATAAACTTTCCATGCATCATTCACATCCCACTGTTCTTTCACTACAATCATAGTGTTAAGTACTGTGACTCACTGGGCCCCATGGCAGTTTGCCTTCTAGAAAGAACTAAACACCATCAGTCAATTCTTAAAGCAAGTGTTGTGATGATTAATCCATAAATATTTCAGACTTTAATGGGAAAGTTCTATGTATATACAAAGCCTTGCCATATTTTGGTAGCTTGATCCTTTATTCTTCCAAGATTCAAGTAAATATGATCAATTTCTGGTCTGGTAAAAAAATTATAAATGACAGCCTTCCGCTTGTCCTGTCCACACACACACACACTCCATCTTGACAAAGACAAGCCCCTTCTAAACAGGAACCATAGGATATGCAGATGTCTCATCCCCTCATTTAAGTAAAAATAGCAAGATGTTGTACATGCCCTTCATTTCCACTGTTACTCTGCACAAAGTAGATTGAAATCACACAGCACATTTCTGCCCTTTGCACGGATGCTGATAGCTGACACAGAAACTGCTATCTGTGTTCAACTATAAAGTTCAGTTCAGAGATGACTAGTCAAATCTATAATATTTGGAACAAGTGCCTGATAAGCACAAGTCTATCTTCTTTATTGTAGGGATGGCACCAGCAACTGGAACAGAGCAGAGCCTGCATGGTGGCACTGTGTTCACTGGTCCAGCCCTGCCAATATGCCTCCTGTTGACCCTCCCCTTCCTCCCCGCCCCCATTATCCATGACTTGGGGGAAAGTCAGTAGAGGGCGCCTACTGTAGGCTTCTGCCAAGATTTAGATTTCCATGTGACCAGAGTTCTCAACCACTTGCAGAGAATGGTGGTGGAGGAGGTAGAGGATTGGGGATGTAGCCCTGTTCTCTTGCTCCATATGATGTTAACCACATGTTGATGAATGCTTAAACAGGGCTGAGATTCAGAACAAACTCCCCCAGCCTGGAAAAGCTGTGCCAATTACAAAGTGAGCCAAACTCTGAAGTCTGGTTTAGCATATCTGAGCACCAGTCATTGTAAGTCTATCTCTTCTGTTTCCAGTTTCCATCCATCCATCCCCCGCTTTCCCAATAGGTCAGGTCAGGGTGAAAAGTGGTGGCAGTGAAGGCTGAGATAAAAAGAGGAGCTGTTTTTACATTCCCAAGATTCCCAGCAGCATTCTGAGTAATTCTTGAGTGCTTCCATTGCAGCCAGGAGCAGCTTTTCATTCATCCTGGCTCAATCCAGTCAGGATGAAGAGAAACTATAGATCCCAGAATTCCCAGCAGTAATGGAGACTCCCAAGAATTATCAGAACCCTCCTTATGCACCTCATGCCCAAGCCTGACCTTCCACCTCATAAGAGGAATTTAGGAATCAAGCACTTATCGTGTATACTTTGCCTGTTTCACACATTCCATTGTTCTTCCATAAGCGTGTATCTCATGGTACATACAATGTTCCTCCATTTGGCAAGCATGTGAACTGGCTTTATGGGGCACCCCTTCCAAGGGATTAAATGCAATCAGCTAAACCCAGTGCTGCCTTGACATCCTTTAAAGTTTTGGTTATCTTTTGACAGCCACAAATTCTCTCATGTATTTTTACTTGAATGTTAATGGGGGCCTTACAAGATACCCACAGGCTTATCTAGCCTAGCACTGCACTGGAGTTTATTTTCTGTATCTATACACTACTTGCATTCATCAGTGACTGTTCTCAAGCTGCTGCTGACCCAATTTAATGCCTGGCAGGAGATTGTACTCCCAGCTGTAATTAAAGTAAAAAAAGGACTTTACAATACATTTATTCATCCAAAGCCCATGACATCTGTTTATTCTTCTCCCTTCGTATGCCTGAACTTATTTGAAGCAAATACATGCTCTATAGTGTTTGAAGCTCTACATAATCCCGATGAAAATCACTTCAGAACAAACACTCAGCTTCTAATAATGAAAGGCCAGACTAATCCTTCAGCTGGTGTTTTCAAGCTAAGAAAATAGTTCCTGCGTTGCTACAGCAATTTGCAGTATATTATACCCATAATGCCTAGCAACTGAGCTTTACCTCAGCAGTATTTTCAGCATGTCATTGGCCCAGGTTAACCTAATTCAGTCTCAATTTCTCTGGCAGGAAATATGTATCAGGGAAGTGGGTCTCAACTTCCCACGTTACACTTTACACAAATGTGTAAATATGAATGCAGCATACATAGGGACTGAGGCAGATCCCTTATACAGAGTCAGACCATAGGTACATGTAGCTCAGTATTGTCTTCACTGTCAGGCAGAAGCTCTCAGGGTTTGGGGGGCAATCTCAACCCAACCTGAAGATGCTGGGCATTCACCAGGAATCTTCTGCATGCAATGAGTACGCAGTCATTTCTCAGTGAGTTCACCACCACATAATTCTAGAGCTGTAATCTAATTAGAACAGAGACCCTTTCTCATGTTAGGGGAAAATACCTGTAGGGTAAATTCAAGTGTAAATACATTTCTTTCAAATTTAAAGATTAGATTTAAAAAAAAAAATTCTGTTGCATTCCACTGCTCTCTTCCCCTCTGCCCCAATATAAAATACAATGGGAGGGATTCAACTACTCAGTCGAGTCAGGAGAAAGCCCTGCAGGATGGCTTCCATTTCCACAATGGGAATTCCCCCTATTCTTTGCTGCCACCCCCCTTTGTTCCCTAAAATTGGCTTGCGGGGGGGGGGGGGGAGTCAGGAGAAGCCCCAGAACAGCACACAGAGGGAGGAGAGGAGGGAATGCTCCACCTGGCAAGCTGTAATAGCGTGGTGCTGAATTCCACCCAATATACTGTAATTCTTGATTCATGCACTTACAATATACATGCAATACGGACATTTTAGACTTTCAACAGAAATTTGAAAAATAGAGGGGAAAGTATAAAGAAAATTTGAGATGAATCTAACAACGGATCCTGCAAAACCAAAGAAAGATAATGCTTAAGACTGCAATCCTAATCCCACTTACCTGAGAGTAAACCCCACTGAGTTCAACAGATGGGTTTAATGTGTAACTACTGGAGGGTGGGCTTAAATCAAATCTATGATCTAAAGACTCTTCATGCTTGCTGTATTGCTGACATTTCTCTTATTGGATCTCCTGGCTCTAGACCTAACCCTTCTTCCCCTCACACAGGGCTTCTGCGGGAGACAACCAGCAGCCCTTCATTATTATTATGATTGTGTCTCTTGCAAAAGTGCAACAGAAAGGGAGAGGAACCCCTGGGGTCACCTTGGAACAAAGGAGTGTGGTTCGGTCCTGCATGGTGGGCTTGAGCAAGAGTCAGCATAAGCCAGGCATAGGCAAACTCCGGCCCTCCAGATGTTTGGGACTACAATTCCCATCATCCCTAGCTAACAGGACCACTGGTCAGGGATGATGGGAATTGTAGTCCCAAACATCTGGAGGGCCGGAGTTTGCCTATGCCTGGCATAAGCAGAGGAATGTTCCTGATGCCTCTTGCAAAAGCCCAGTGGGAAGGGGATCTTTGTGCTAGGCAACTGAGGATGCTCACCACTGGCAAGACCACATATGGATTTACGGAGCTCTCAAGATGCTGTTAAAGGATGCAAGAGTACAGGGTTTTAAGGCAAGGCACTACTCATTTGAATTCTTTTCTACTCTCCACTAAGCAGCAGGACTTAGATGGCCATAAAGACACACATCAGGGCACAAGGGTTCACCATGAGCTCTCCATCTTGTCAAAGCAACCTATCTACTTCCGTAGAGCAATCTCAGGTCTTGCAACTCCTGATTCCACTGAGGCTCTGCATCCTGCTCCCAGAACAACTATTACCAGCTTATAATACCAATTCCCAGCTGTTTGTTACTGCTCTCTGCCACTGGCAATACCTCTTTCTTCTGGCAGGCCCCTCAGGGTCACAGTCAATGCCCTGCAGCTCCAAAATAAAACACAAGAGTCACTGTGGAAATAGGCTGACAGGTATGCTAGCCTTCGAAACTTGTCCTCATTCAATTAAAACTTGAGAATTCCCTGTTCACCAAATGAAAAGCATTCATATTTTCTTTCATTATACTACACTTGTGCTATTCAATGGATAGGGGTGCTGATCTCAAGCACTACTGCAGATCAGACGATCAGGCCAGCAAAGTGATAACCAGCTGAAACACTGGGCAGCCTGCTGCATCTGAAAACCTTTATTCTGTCACCCACCTCTTAACAATTCCACCCTATGTGCTATGCTCCTTGGGGGAAGATTTTTGGGGTTGCTACTTGCATCTCCCTGCTGTCAAACTTCCCCATTGCTTTTCCCTCTCCCACACATGAAAAACTGGAATAGACTTTTGAAAATTAAACACTTCTGATTTGTATGAGGAATGAATGTAGCAATTAAATGACCAAGGTATCTACTATTCTAACAGAATCTGTTTATCTGAATGGGCAATGGAGCAAGAAATGAAAACTAACAAAGTCATTATGTGTGATTTTTCTAAAGTGGAAGTAGTGCGAAGGCAAGAACAAGTTATTATCTTCCCCAAGATATTCACTGCCAACAAGGAGCTTGAACATCTTTCAGAAGTTGTGCAAAACCTGAAATCTAAACCTCCATGCTGTTTGAAGATGCTAAATTGAGACATTTTGCTACTCCCCAGATAATCAGTTTTTAAACATATAAATTAAGTAAAATGCTGCTTTGATTTTAAACTTTGACACTGCAACCCTAACTCCATTTACCTGACAGTAAATCTCAACTGAATTTAATGGGGCTTACATTTGAGTTCACATGGTTAGGATTGTGTTGCAAGTCTCTCTCTCTCTTCACCATCAACTCCAGTTTGATTTCTTGTCTAAGATGCTCTTGATGCTGACTTATCAATCAGTTTGGTGCTGAACAGCAAGTCAAGAAAGCAAAGCCAAGCCCCTGTGCCTTTGTAGCGGTAAAAGGTGGCCATTTCATTTATATTGGGTGGTATTCAATTAACTTTTGCTCACTTGCCCCACAGGATTATAGAATTATGGAGTTAGAAGGGACCACAAGGGTCATCTAGTTCAACCCCCTCTCCTGCAACATGGGATATATTTTTTTTGCCCAACATGGGGCTTGAACCCACGATTCTGAGATGAAGAGTCTCATCGACTGAACATGTTATAGATATGATTAAGTTAGATGCATCCATTTCAATATATTGCCACTCATTATTTCTACCTAAAGGATAAGAGAGGAAGTACTTTGAATTCCCCCGCTCTTCTTACTAGTTTTAAGAACCTACAATGCTATTAAAACTTTCCAAGGTCTTCTCAAAGTGGGGTGGAAACCCTAAAAACTTGCAAAAGGCTACATTTTGGCCTCCTTAAGACACATCTACATTTGATTCTGCTTTGAAACCTTTTCAGATTAATCATGGTGAAGTCTTCCAGCTTCTACACAGAGACAAGGATAGAGAATAGTATCTTTATAGAAAGCCTCCTCACACAGAAACCTGTTAATAAAGCGAGCACTTTTTGGCACTCAACTTCTGAAAGCCTGGCATGTCTCTGGAGTTCAGATGTTTTAGAGAAGGCTGTCATCATTTGAAGTTTGAGTTCTGTTCTTCTAAGTTTCTGAAATGGGGTCACTCCTCATCGTGCCATTGGTTTCTTTCAGCAATGCTCCTTTCATTCATACACCCTCCAAAAGGGGCTTTTTCCAAAGAGCTTCTGAACCTGTTATTTTTTCATTAAAAATGACCATATTGCCCTGATCTTAACGTACACAAATACAAGTTCCCTTGCATAAATGCAGAAGAACGTAAGCAGCAGCATAAATTAATAATGGCAGACCTGGTTGTCTTGAAAGGCGCATTAATATTCTATCAAGTGTAGAACAGAGTTGCTTTATATTTGATGTTTCTCATGCTTGTGACCTGTCATGACCTTGAGGAGCAGATGTGCAAGAGAGGATAAATGGATGACACCTAATGAATACTGCAGAACAGAGATGCTTCCGGTTGGAGCTGTAGCTGAAATTCAGTAATCATTTCACGACTTTGCTCATGCCACTTCTGCTCTAGAAGGTGAACACAGCCAATCACTGATTAACCCGGAGACACGGCTGCGGTCACCAGAACAACAGTCTGTGGCTGAGACAAACAGGGCCCCTGGACTACATCACGGATGGGGAACCAAAGCTTTTTAACCAACAAGGAGCAATGCATAATGGAACAGCAGAACCAAAACCAGAAACGATCAATCAAAGCGGTCATGCAGTGTGCATTTTGCTCTGCTGTGTCGGGGACATGGCTTGCATCCGTCCACAATCTGACACTTTGTGTAGTCAGGCAAACACCTGCACATGCCCAATATAAAGAAGTAAACAGCAAAAAAAATGCTCAGTAGCCAAAGCATCTAGGAAGGCGAAAACGTCTTCCTATACACTCAACTACTTCGACCTGCGGAAGGTGCCACATATTTATTCTGTACATGTAGGAAATTGATCTTTCAGCCTGGCAGCACCCACACTGAGGAACTCCCTGCCTATTGACATCAGGCAGGCAGCTTTCTTGTACTCTTTTCAGTGTCTGCTAAAAACCGTTTTTGTTTAGGCAACCTATCCAGACGCATAGAAGTTGGCATGTGTTTTCATTTGTTTTTAACTTAACTGCTGATTTTTATTTTGAGGGTTTGTTTTTTTAAAAAAAAACCAAAACCACCTCTATTTTTAACTTTGTCTTTTATTGACAATTAGAATGTTTGTTTTATTTTTTATAAGCCACAATCAAGCAGAATATAAATTTTTAATAATAATAATAATAATAATAATACAAGCAGTGAAGGAGCCTTAGATACCGTATATTTCGCACCATAGGACGCACTTTTTCCCCTCTATAGCCGCGCGCCACCTCTCCAGCCGGGAGAGCGCGCTTGGGGCTAAAGAACCCCCGCTTACCCTCTCCCGGCTGGAGAGGTGACATGCAGCTATTGCAGCAGCCTCTTTAGCCGCACGCCATCTCTCCAGCCGGGAGAGCGCGCGCGGGGCTAAAGAAGCCCCCAGCGACCCTCTCCCGGCTGGAGACGTGACATGCAGCTATGGCAGGAGCCTCTATAGCCGTGCGCCATCTCTCCAGCCGGGAGAGCGCGCGCGGGGCTAAAGAAGCCCCCCGCGACTCTCTGCCGGCTGGAGAGGTGACACGCAGCTATGGCAGCAGCCTCTATAGCCGTGCGCCACCTCTCCAGCTGGGAGAGAGCGCGCGGGGCTAAAGAAGCCCTGCTTACCCTCTCCCGGCTGCAGAGGTGACACGCAGCTATGGCAGGAGCCTCTACAGCCGCACGCCACCTCTCCAGCCGGGATAGCGCACTCGGGGCTAAAGAAGCCCCGCTTACCCTCTCCCAGCTCGAGAGGTGACACGCAGCAATTGCAGCTGCCTCTTTAGCCGTGCGCCATCTCTCCAGCCGGGAGAGCGCGCACGGGGCTAAAGAAGCCCCCCGCGACCCTCTCCCGGCTGGAGAGGTGACATGCGGCTATGGCAGGAGCCTCTATAGCCACGCGCCTTTGAGCTGCTCCCCGACCTGCTCTTTGGGGCTGGTGGTGGGCTTCCCCCCGCCAGCCCCAAAGAGCAGGTCAAAAGGAACTTGAAGCCTGGAGGGTGAGAGGGGTCGGTGCGCACCGACCCCTCTCGCTCTCCAGGCTTCCAAGGTAGCCGCCTGAAGGCGTCTGAACGCACATTAAACAGCACCTTGTTTTAGAGGGGGAAAACAAGAGGGGGGAAATTCTCCCCCTCTCTGCGCAGCGCCTCCTGCCGCTTCGCTGAAGGGGCGCTGGGCAGAGAGGGAGAGAATTTTTTTTCCTTGTTCCCTCCCCTCTAAAACAAGGTGTGTCCTATTGTCCGGTGCGTCCTATGGTGCGAAAAATACGGTATCCCAGGAGAGGAAATTCCTGAGAAGAAGCCACCATTGAGAGCTCCTCTTACATACTGTCCCCTAATGGATACCTGAAGAGACAGTGAGAAGGGTCTCTGTGGAAGTATAATTATGTCTGCCTATCTATTCCATCCATATTTTTTTTCCATCTGCTATGTCTGGGTTTGTGAGGGTTTCGGATCTTTGCTGCTTCTAACTGCCCTGGATGGCTCTCCATTTTGCAGGGAATGAAAAGGCGGTATAAAAACAAATAAAGCAAATGATCAAAACAGATGCTCCTGGCAAAGTCCAAAGTCTAAGCCACATTGGGAAGCTGCTGACCAAGGTCCTCTGACAATTTTCTGAACCTTCGTCATTGCTGCTGCATGACTTAGCAGCACTCCTTTTACTTGCTTCCCTCCATTGTGTGTGATTTGTGAGCTCAGCCTATGCAATTTGAGAGATGGTAATAGATTCACTTGCTTGGCATTGAGCGAATGATTGGTTCGTAGCACGGCGGCAAAAGATCAAGACGAGCAAGTCTCTTTCATGTCATGCCACTATATGGAAGGAAATTAAATAGTTTTCCAAAATGTCCATAAAGATTGTAGGAGCAGTTGGAAAATATATTATGCAGGCAATGAACAAATCTGTCCGAAGCCCATGTTTGTTTTCAATCCTGTTTACCAACCATGAAACCTTTCTCTTTACATTAGGAGAGGATTTTGAAGATAAGCATTCCTAAGTGAAATGTACTGTAAAAAAAGGAAAGCTTCCCATCTCACTTTTCTCCCTCAGACTAGGGAAGAATCTGTATGTATATGATATAGTTCCCTGAAAAAGCATTGGGGGCAGTTGCATTGAGAGCATTCCAAGGCCTCTGACGTCCAACACATGAAGTCCATAAGTAAGTAATAAATTGGAAAAGGAAAACTTTCCTCTTCTGGGACTTGTAAAGTGAGGGGGGCGGTAAACACAGGGCCTCTTTCATTCAACTGGAAACATGAGATAATAATGTATGTTCAGTGCCGGGGGACTGGGGGCTGGGGAAGCCGAACGGCAACCTGGTATGCAGGAACGCCCTGGCTCTCACCAAACTTAGTTAGGGAGAGCCAGGGCACTGCTCACAGCATTACTGCTTGGCTTATTTGCTCACAGGGTGGAGCTCAGCAGCAACATAGCATGCAGGAACAACCCAGCTCTCACCGAACTCAGAGGTCTGGGTGTTCCATAAAGCATTGCTGCTCAACACCAGAGTGCCTCCCTCTCACTGCCAGATGCTGTTGGACTTCAACTCCCGCTAGCTCTAATCAGCATAGCCCATAGTCATAGATGATAGGACTCCAATACTACCTGGAGGTCATTACATGGGCTACCTTGAGACATATCCACCTACCGTATATACTCGTGTATAAGCCGACTTTTTCAGCACATTTTTAATGCTGAAAAAGTCCCCCTCGGCTTATACTCGAGTAAGGGTCCCACTTACTGTTTGCTGCCACCGCTCATGCCGCCGCCGCTCTGCCAAGCGCAGCTCCTGTGCCTGCCCTTGCGAGTGGCAGAGGTTGTTGTGAGTGGAGGAGGAGGAAGGAGCAGCCCGAAAGCAGTCCTTTCAGGCTGCTCCTTCCTCCTCCTCCTCCTCCTCCTCCTCCCCCTCCTCCTCCTCCTCCTCCTCCTCCTCCTCCTTTGCCACTGTCAGCATTTCCCACCCTAGGCTTATACTTGGGTCAATAAGTTTTCCCAGTTTTTTGTGGTAAAATTAGGTGCCTTGGCTTATATTCGAGTCGGCTTATACTCTAGTATATACGGTATATCTAAATATTTCTGGATTGTATCTAGTGTAGCAAAATATCATGGTCCATCAGCAGAAGGATTTTTGTTGGAACAACAGAACTTGCTTTCCACATTCCTCCTCCTCCCTAAATCTGTCCTGGGGCTCCCCCCACCCCCACCAACCCTCTTGAGCAGATCTGGGGAGGAACTAGGAAAGTCCCATTACAGAGGCAGAAATCCTTGTTCTAGTGGGATGTGTTAGCTGGATGTCGTCCTCTATTTTGGCTTGGAGCACAATTTTGTTAATGAGAAAGATGGCTTTTTCCCTGAGACCTGAAATTTAGCATTAAAAATATCTGGACAGAAGAGGACGGGAAGATGTATTAAAATGGTAATACTATAATTAAGGAATGTGTTGATAAGAAATTAAGTATGGATGATTATCAGAGGAGTTGAGGGAGGTCGAATAAGTCAAAATAAGTGATGCTTAAAATTGTATGATTGGAGAAATTATGAAAAAACTTAATAAATATTATTTGAAAAAAAAATAAAAATATCTGGACAGAAGCAGATTTATGCAGCCTGTGTGCAATTTCAGACCCAAAATGAGCTACAGTGTCTCTTGTAATGAGCCTTAGCTGTGAGGTATGTTTTCCATTCCACTGCTTGACGTGCATTTCAATTATCTCACTCACACTCAGTTATAAATAAAGCTGCAAGGAGATGTTCAAATTGGGGCTGACTGCAAAAGTCAAGGGCTTCACTGAGTCAGGCTTTCACTTGTGGAATACTGATTTTCAAGCACTGCGTTTCTTAAATCCAGTGCAGGTAACAGACAGACAGGTGGAGTCGGATAACAAATATTTTAATCTTTTGATTACTCTATTTATTCCAAATGATATTTTTCAGGCACAACATTGTCTGCATAGTTGTGACATGTGATAAAAGTGTATGTGTGTATGCATACACAGTGGGAAGGGTATGGAGAGGGCAGAATGAGAAGGTTCATGTGCCATAACTTAAGTTTGCTAAGACTGGCAAAATACTCTTGATCCAAATATAAGCACATGTGCATAGCCTGAGCTATTGTGGCTGGGAACGTACATTCCCATCGGCACTGCAATTGCTTTTCAAAAAAATAAATCACGTACCAATACAACCAAAATTATAAGATGCTTGTAAAGAGCTATCACTCTCAGAGAGCTGCAAAATTTGAGATCCACTTTGGAAAGGAAAAGGCTACATGGTCCTCAAACCTTGATGATTTTGTCCACCTTGTTCCACTGCTTTTTTTCTTTCAACTTTCTAAGGCAGGATTTCTGTAACACTGATTATTCTGCTACAGGTATAAACCATTTCCAATTACACTTAAACGTTTATATGAGTGCCAGACTAAAGCTATCAAATGATAATATTATTCCGCATGAAAAGATTGTGTGTGAATAGCTATTGTTCTCCAAACCCTCTCTTAAAGAAAGGGTGGTTATTATCCGTGTTTCGTTCTCTATAATTGGAAGAAAATTAAATTTCAGTTAAACTAATTTTTCCACTAGAGATTGTTGTGACTCAGATCTAAAGGCACCTGTACTACCTTCCTCATTCATATATTCTTTCATCCTCAGAACTGTAAGATCCTATTAGCTTCCACCGCTTTCAAACATCCGTGGTATAGAAGTTACAAAGGACTTAACAAGCATAGGGCAGAAGGAATGGTGGAATTGGCTATGATCAAAAATCATTAGATAAGGAAGATCCTAAATTTAAAAAAGAAAGAAGGAAATCCAGAAGAGTTTCTATAATAAATGAGAGCCTGTGGGCCCAACTATAGGTGGCATTAAAAGCAGACACAAGGAGATCCAATCTTGACTAGGGCTGGGATGCTGCCCACACACTGTTTCCCAAACTTAAACTCCACCTAAAGTTATAAAGGAGGAGGAGACAGGAATCTGTACTGTACTCCCATTACCACCACCGCTGCCCTGGTGACTAATAACAGCTCAAAGAACTGGGAGGCCATGAATATGTTTTGCCTTGAACAGCAAATGGATAACTGAGTGCCAGGGGCCAGAGGTAACCAAGAAGTTGAATCATGAGCTCTAGACTTACCAGCTGAGCAGCCAGACTGGGTTCCCAACTCTAGCGGGCAGGAGTCTGCCTTAGAATGCATGTTATTCAATCACTCAGCATTAATAAGATTCTCTTACTCTCACTTTGCTCCTGAATTTCAACCAATATTCTGTTGTTCATTCTGTTCTCCAAACAAGCAGCAGGTTGTATCATTTGTTTCAATATATCTGTGTATCATTTTAGATGGTATCCATAATGATTTTAATCAAAAGGCTGATGGAAATTATAGCCAAAGCAGATGTGCTTCTGTATTTACTGATGGATGTCCTTGTTTTGCCTTTTAGGATGATTAAATTTATTTATTGGATGTCTTTTAGTACAAAGCCATAACAAAAACATAAAATGAAAATGAAAGACCATATTGGAATATGATATAGTTTCACCATATCCTGTGGAGAATCCGTGGGGGAAAGCTATAGCTCAAGGTCCCAGGTCCCATCTCCAGGTAGGGTTGGAAGAGATCTTCAGGACCATGGACAGAGCCCAGGGAGCAGATAGCATTGTTACATCAGCTCAGGGCTCCTCTACAGTTCCGCTTTTTCCAGTGCTTTCCAGGCATGGATCTGAGCAGTTTTCTCTCTGCCCCACCACGTTCCCTGTAAAAACTGCTCTTTAACGCTGAATCAAAGCAAACGTCAATACACAGGAAACCCGGACGTTTGCTCCAATTCAGTGGTAAAGACTGGATTTTCTTGATGGGAAGTGGCAGGAGAAGTTTAAGTCTGGATGAGCCTTAAGTCTCAACTAAACCCTTTAATGTTCCCTGGGCTACCTTTCCTTGCTGACAATACAGAGCCTGACAGGAACCTGACATTCCTTCTCCGAAAGGTCATGCTGGTCACATTGGCTCCACTGATGAGACATAATGGTTAACTATGAGGGTCTTGGGTATAAGGAAAGCAGCTCTTTGGTGAAAGATGTCTTGGGGGCAGTAGTCACTGAACATCTGGTCTTCGGGGTCTAGGAATCATGGTTTTTTGGTTGTTGGGCTTGGGCTCAGAACCTTCTCAGGCAGCAATAGTGGCATTTCCCTCTCTCTGAGTTGGTGGCTGTTGGATATCTGGGCCACAACAAAAGTTAAAACAAATTTAAAAAAATTGTTTCAATGTGTTTGCTCTCACACATGGATGGCTTTGGAAGTATAGGGGAGGCTGCTACAGAGGAAATAAATACAGCATACAGGACTCAGAGAGCAGCGTTCAATAATGTGCTACAGCGTGTGTTAAGGAAGGGCTTAAGGGGCACGGTTGGTGATATTTGGTGTGATGATAGAGGTGTTGCACAAGCATAGTGCCTGTTTTCATCTGGGAAATGTTGGGCAGTTACACTGCTTTCTTCTGCGTACTCTTTTCTCTCAGCAGGGCCTCCTCTGCTGATCTTAAAAGGCAGAGAAAGGAAGTAGGTACTTCCTTGGGTATGCTGGATAGAAACTAGACAGCAGCAATATCACCATTATATTTGGAGCAGGAGTAGGGGAAAGGCATTTTGCCTCACAGATTGAAGTGGCCAGTTAATACTAAAGATCAAGGCATGACATGCAGCAGCCACTGGGAAATTGTTCCAGAATTATTCATGTGCCACTTCCCTGCCTATGGCCAGCCAAATCTGTACCACTAGAATTGACAGGATTAAGTTTCTGGCTGCCGGCATAAATAATAAGTTCGCAATAGCATCCAAAAAGCTTGAACTTGTGAATGGTGATTGCAAAGGGCTATTTGGCTGCAAGCACAGTATTTGGCTGCAAGCACGGTAGTGATATGTGCAGGATTATCAAATTACTATGGAAAGATTGTGGGACTGGACTTGAGTATGAGAGATAGGGCTGGTACTGCCATTAGGCAGAATATGGCAGCTACCAAAGGCAGCAGCAGGAGTAGAACACCCACCCACACCCAAGCCATTCCACCTGAACTCTCCACCTGAGCTGGCAAGCAACAATGCTTGGTTACTGCTGGACTGGCTTGGCTGGTTTGCTGAATTGTCTATTCCCAATGTGCTACAGTCAGTACTGTTGGGAACAGCCACCAGCTGAGCAAGCAGGGAAAAGAGGCAGCCAGACAACACCACACAATCCAGCAGCAAATCTGCTCTCGAGATGCATGCTGACCGTACTGCTACTTTGCATCATTTGTTTGAGTGAGCAAGAAGAGCAGTGAATGATGGACAGGTGTCAGAGGACAGATCCATGAAGCCTGCCCTGTGCCCCTTAAGCTGGCCTGCTACCATCACGTGCAGTGGAGCATGCTGTCCCATCACCGTTACCCAAGGTTCACCTGTCAGTCAGCTTCTACAGTATGTGCCATTTGTCCTTTGTCTAAGGAAGCAAAATGTCTTGGGCTGGTCCTCTTTTCCTTTGGCACACAATTTATAACTCCACGGCTTCACTGCTGTACTTTAATATTTCATTGATATTTTAAGCTTCCTCGAGAATGTTGTTATTGGGAGGCATAGAAATGTTGTGAGACGCCTAAATTACAGTCGTTCAGGCACCATTTTATTCACCAGGGCTTTTAACTGATTTATGTTCCCACTGTATTCTGATTCTACTGACTGCTGCTTTATTGCTCTGACAGTCGTGTGCTGGTTTTATTTTTATTTCTTAGTGTTTTTAAAGTTGATATGTTACTACATCACTTTGAAGACTCAAAGTAACTTGGGTTTTGTTTTTATGAAAAAGCAAACAAACCCAGAACAAAGCAAACAAGGGGGAGGGAGGAGACAGAACTATGCAAAGCTTGTTCACCCTCTGGAGCTACTTGCTTTGGGGGCACCTTCCTTGTTCCTGTTCTCTGCTTATTCATGGTCTCAATAGGACTGGATGTTCTTCAGACTTTTTCCATGCCTGTGTTTCCAAGATAGTGTGGAAATGAGTCTTGCTGAAGCTGCTACCCTACATGGATCCTCAGACAGTCGCTGGAGTGAGGCCAGGATGCTAATGTGGTCCAAGTACTTCAGCTCTTCATGTCACAGGAGCAACTGCACTCATCTGCTTGCAGCATTCAAGAGTAAGGCTGTGCCTCTCAGGACAGCTGCCAAGGCTGGCCTTGCATGAAGAAGAGCAGGCCTTCAAATAATCTCAATGACAGAGGAGCACAGAAGGGGCTAGTGGCACCATCCCAATAACTGAACAAAGCTGTAAGGCAGACAAGTGCCACATTTACTTTCCAACATTGATGTGAATAGCTGTTGCAATAATTGCATGAATGGCCCAGACAGAAACATAATGTTCTTGCTAGAACATCTGCTTTGCATTCAGAAGGTCCCAGATTCAATCCCCGACATTTCCAGGTAGGGCTGAGCGAGATTGTGGTCTGAAACCTGGGGAGTCACTGCCAGTCTGTGTGGACAGTCATGACCTAGATCAGTGGTTCCCAATTAGCTGTCTGGGAACCCCTGGGGGTCCGCAGAATGCACCCAGGAGATCCATGGCCCCATCCCTTGCCTCCCCCCCCAACTATTTTTTTGTCATTTTTGCCTGACAATATCACAAATTTTATGTTCTTTTTTTGTATATCTTAAATCATTTGCTTACCCCACATTTTGTTCAAAATGTGGCTACCCCACATTTTGTTCAAAACATTGCTTTGCAGAGGTAACTACCACAGAGCATAAGCATAGCCTGGATTTTTGTTGTGGGGAGGTTTTTTAGGGGGGGAAGGCTGGGGGGGGCAGAACCTCAGATTTTTATTGATTTGTATTGGTTTGGAGGGTCCAGCTTCCCGCCTGCCCCCCTGAGCTATGTCCATGCCATAGAGTTATCAGAATTTTCAAAAGCAGGAGGCCCGTGGCTTAGCTTTTGAAAAATATGGGGTCCTCAGTAATTAGTTAATTGGGAACCACTTACCTAGATGTAACCCATGGTCAGACTTATATATTCCAATGTACACTGTCTTGGCTACATAAGACTCAGGGCTGTCCCTACACATTTTGCTGCCTGAGGCAAATGGCAAGACTTCATTTCTCTCCACTCCACTTACAGAAGCTGACTGGACTGGCAGTCCGTTCCTAATTCAACACAGGTGATGGGGTCATGTCCTTCACCACACCTGCAGCAGTTGGCATATGCCTCCAGGCAATCGACAGAAATGCCATCAAAACATCTGAAAATAGTTCTGAAAACAGTAGTGCAGAACTCAAGCTAGACAAGTCTAAAAACAGCATGAAATGAGCACCAAGGCAGAGAGAAGTTTTCATAAAGTTGCTGGAAAAACTAAATAGAGTAATAAACATGGCATATTGAAACAAAAATGTCTTCAACTGCTTCTGAAAAGTAAAGATAGTTGATGCCTGTCGTATCTCATCCCGAGGGGCAGCCACAATGACAGCTCTGCTATGAGTTACAGTGGTTTGGAATTCTTCGGTTTGGGACTTGTAGGAAAAACTTTCTGGGAGAATAGAGTGCATCTGCAGCTCTATCCTCAACAAAAGGGAAAGGCCAGGAAACTTGGGAAGAACAGCAAGGAGACTGCTGCCCCTGCACCCAGCATCTGCTGCCTGGTGCCATACTAACTCTGATACTGGAAAATGTGCACAGCCGTTATGAGTAAGAGACTAATAGCGATTGTACCATGCAAAGTCTTTTGATAAGGTATATGTATTTGTGTTGTTTAATTCTTTCAATCAGTTTTGCTGGGGGGTAGTATACTTTTCAAAAATAAATGAATCAATATAAATAAAATGCGAAACGGTCACGCGGCACACATGCAAGGCACAGAAACATGTGAGACAGGAGGTGGAATAGACAGAAAGAGAAGGTAACAGTGATTAAGAACATACTTCAAATAGGGGGGACATGAAAGAGAGAGAGATTTTCCAGTACTCTACTAACTAGGACCTAGGAGGGGTCTCTGTGTCAGAATTTACCAAGCAAAATGGCAGCTACAGGCCCCTAATTCTTATATATTTAGCAGACTTTAATTATTATTTTCTTTATAGCTAGGGCCATTTGTAAGGGCACACTTTCTGGTGTTTCAGCCTGGGGTTACTATTTATATCTACATTTGTTAGCATCTGATTTAAAGAGTTTAATTAAACATGAAACTAGGTGAGCTGTGAAAACAAGAAGTGATCTGAGATTTCATTGTCCTTTGATTTATAGTCTATTTACAAAATGTTGCTCAGAAGGAACCCATTCTGATTAGATGTTTTCCACTGCACAAAACCATTAAGGTGTTTAAATTCAACATTTGCATTTCTATACCTTCAGCGATCCATTTCAGATGGCCAGACAAGACCATTCTTCATAGATTATCCAAAAGAAAATCAGATGTCGATTTAAGATGACCTAAGTGACTGATGCAAAAGGAAAGTCAAAACTGTGCTTAATAAAAATTAAAATCCTAGGTCCCCACCCACCTACTCCCAAATAGTGAAATAGAACTATGATTAAGTCCCCCATAAAGGCCTGATGAAAAAGGTACGTTGTAACTGGTGCTGAAAAGTTAGGAGAGTTGACCAGGGAAGAGAAGCAGTGCAAGAAGAATGGAAAAAATTCAAGGACTATTTAAAGAAATACTACAAAATTAATGAAAGTTAGAATGATGTTGGACTGGAAAGCAAATGGTTACTATTAGCAATGGTTAAGACAAGGAGAATAAGGAAGATTAGTTTAGATTTAAATTAAAATAAGGGAAGATTTGCTGAGTAATTGATAAGAAATTGGAATACAGAAATGGGAGGCATGAGGAAGTCGGGGAAGAAAGGTATAAGAAATTAGGATATGAAATGGTACATGTTTTTTTTGTTTTGTTTTTGTCTTTGTATGTTTATGTATGTTATGTCTATTTGGAAAAAAATAAAAATATTATAAAAAAAAAAAGAAAAGTTAGGAGAGTTGGTACCAGTTTCATATCTCCAAGAGGGAGAGTATTCTATATCCGGGTACCATCTCAATCTAATCTGTATGGCACAGATACATTTGAAAACACATGTCTGTTGCATTCAAAGATGTGTTTAAGACAGGGGTCCCCAAAATATGGTCCACGGGCCGCATCCGGCCCACCAGGCTCATAAATCCAGCTCGCCAGCCGAAACGCCGCGCCGGATTTACCTCAGCGCGCAGCGAGGCTTCCGCAGCTTCCGATTGGCTGCAGGAAGCCTCGCCGCGCAGGGACTGACTGAGTGGGCGGCAATGCTTCCGCGGCTTCTGATTGGCTGCAGGAGCTTCCTGCGGTCAATCAGAAGCCGCAGAAGCCTCAACACCACCTCTCCCTGCCTGTCCACCTGCCTCCCTGCCCCGGAGGTCAGTGGTGCATAGTCAGCAGCCGCCCCTGCCTGCCGGCCTTCCTCGGCCGCTGCCGCCCGCTGTGCTGGAAGATGGCTGCAGCTGTGGCCGAGGTCGGGCCCAGCACAAGGGCCTTGCTGGCACTCCGTGCTCTCGCTGCCGCCTCCTGGGACACCTACCTCACCTCTCCAGGGCCCGGTGCCTGCAGAGCCACGATGATGGCACCTTCCAGAGGAGGGGCGGCCCGGCCCTGCAGCTGCCCCTGCAGTAATTCGGGAGTCGTGGGCCGACATGTGGGCAAGCCGCGCCATGGGGGTCGGAGGTTGGGAGACGCGCAAGCAGGCTGGCGTGTGGGGATTTGGGGCTGGAGAACAGGTGTGCAACCTGGGGTGTGTGGATGGAGATTAGGGAGACACACGGGCAGGTTGGGTCGTGAGGATGGGGCTTAAGGAGACACGGGTGCAGACTGGGTCGTAGGGATCTGGGTTAGGGAAGCACATGCATAGGCTGGGTTGTGGGGAAGGAGGTTAGGGAGACTTGTATAAGCTGGGTTGTGGGGATGGAGGCATGGAAGGCCTGCATGTAGACTGGGCCATGCGGGTGATCCATGTGTAGGCTGGGATGTAGGGATGAGCATTAGCGATACTGACCATCTCATCAGCCAAAAGCAGGCCCATACTTCCCATTGAAATACTTATAAGTTTATGTTGATTAAAATCGTTCTTCATTTTAAATATTGTATTGTTTTTTGTGCGCTACAAATAAACTATGTGCAGTGTGCATAGGAATTCATCCATTTTTTTCCTTCAAATTATAGTCCAGCCCCCAACAGTGTCTGAGGGACAGTGGACTGGCCCTCTGTTTAAAAAGTCTGGGGACCCCTGGTTTAAGAGATTTACATCCCACCTTTTAGAAGGATTTCCTCACAAGAAAGCAAACACAAATATTATATCAATTCAGCACACAACACAACACAACACAACACAACTTAAATGTTTCTAACAACATTAAAAGAGCCAGCACGTTAAAACAATCAGCTCAGTACAACCATAAAAACCCCATGTAATCAGAATAAAAACAGCACCAGAGCATCAGAAGGCCACTGGAAATCGGTTCAAAACAGCAGCAGGAAACAAATGTTAAGTCTTCAAGATCCATTTAAAGACCTATAGGGATGTGATTTGCTTGATCTCACTTGGAATAGAATTTCACAAACGCAGGGTCACCGCCAGAAATGCCCTCTCCCAAATGCCGATCCAGTGCCACCACCCTGCCCTGTTCAGACACTGTCCTTATCATACTTGAAAAGCAGCAGCATGGCACCACCATTTCATATCCCTGCACACCTTTGACTCTTAGGTGAGTCTTATGTCAATCTCTAAAACAGAAGCAGAAAAAATACTGCCAAATCATAATATACTTCCCCAGTTGCAGCACAGCAATGTACCATCAGCAATCCCCACAGGCTAAGAAAGCCCATCACAAGTCTCTGCAGGCCATTGTAGAAGACCTCCGGAATGCCTAGATTAGGCCTTTGTCATACACTTTCAGCCACAGATCACACTTCACTCTTTAGCTTGCCCCTCTTTCTTATTATATCCTTAAATCAAAACACTTACAGATCTGTTTGCTCCGTTTATATTACATTTCTCATGCCAAGGCACCACCTGTTTGTGCAAAATTGCTGCTGGGTTAAATTGCCAACGAGTGTCCTTCTGGCTTATTTCCGGTGCAGGTGGCCATATTAGTCTCTTGCAGCTAAAGCTATTACCATAAAAAAATTGTTAGTTCTTATGATGCCACAAGATTCTTGGTAGTTTTTTATGGCTTATATCTGTACATGGCGTATTGGTTTGATTAATGCACTGTCTAATTAAAAAATGACTCACTGCAAATATATTTATGCTCATCTTGGGTAGCTCAAAAGCTGCTATGTATACAATTCTATTGAAGATTTATAGGGTTAGGGCCTGATATCACGAGGAACAGAATTTCACAAATGCAGTATCAACACCACCAACAACAAAAGCTTTCTCTCAAAAGTCTGCCAAATCCCCAACAATGGGAGTAAATCCCACAGAACACAGTATAATTTATTTTTAAGAAAGTTATACAGGATTGGTTCTAAGTGTCATATCTATGTCCTACTGTTTCACATTCAATGACTTCTTTAATATACACAAATTAGGATGCTACTATTAAGAAGGGGGTCAGAGGAAATCTCACAGGGACACTGGCATAGGATGACAGGGTTGTAAACAACTAGAAGATAACCATCACAAACCATCTTACTCCAAGGCAGGACCTTCTCAAGACTGCTGCTGAGGGAAATCACAAGAGCATAAACATGTTTGTCTGTTTTCAGAATTAGTATGCAATTTTTCTAACGCATAAGGCAGGTTGCAATTAGAACAGAAACAGTGCACAATAAAAAACTATAAAAATATCAGTTAAGCCACAAAGCACTCTAAATAAGGACTGAAAACCTAAAAGCAATAGGAACATTAAAAACAATTTAAAGATGGTACAGTAAAAAAAACCAAAAAAAACCTAGCTGGAATACAGTTGTTTTGTTTCTCCTTTTAAAATCAAGCAGTTGATGGAATCTGGCTGACCTCCATGGGGATACTGTTGCAGATTTGGGGTGCAACAACTGAAAAGGCCCCACCTATAGGAGGTCCTCCCCTTTATAGTGCATTTTTTAAATGGAAGTTAATTCCACTGCTAAAATTTGGAAAGGTGGGATACAAATGTTTTAGATAATAATAAATAGCTGTGCTAGTTAGGTAGTGCTAGTCAGGTAGCATTTATTTCCCAAGTCGAGGCAAAAGACTGTTTCATTTTTAATAAGGGACTTAAAAATGAAAGTATCTGCATTTTTAAATGTATTTTTGGAAAGGAGTGGACTGACAGGTCTGACAAATATCCATTCCAAGTTTACAGACTAGATGCAAGATGAATGCTGTCTCTTATAATCAAAATCCCATCATCACCAAACAACAACTCTTAGAAGCTATATTGAACTTTCAAAGCACTTCACATTATATTTCAGTTATTGTTACTGTTTTTCTTTTCATTTCATTTTTCTATACCACTTTATATTTTAAAGGGGGGGAAATATTATGTTAACCCTGTTTTTGTTTATTTGTTTACCAGGTTTGATTATATTTCTTATCATAGTTGTTAGCTGACCTGTAGTTACCGTATTTTTCGCTCTATAAGACGCACCAGACCACAAGACGCACCTAGTTTTTGGAGGAGGAAAACAAGAAAAAAAATATTCTGAATCTCAGAAGCCAGAACAGCAAGAGGGATCGCTGTGCAGTGAAAGCAGCAATCCCTCTTGCTGTTCTGGCTTCTGGGATAGCTGCGCGGCCTGCATTCGCTGCATAAGACGCACACACATTTCCCCTTACTTTTTAGGAGGGAAAAAGTGAGTCTTATAGAGAAAAAATACGGTAGTTCACAACCCACATTTCCGTTGATGATGATGATAAGATACAGTAAGTTGCCTAGAAATACCGTCATAACTTTGGTACTGGGGTGGCCTTCATGGTTTCTTGGTTTACAAGTTAGTCTCCACACAAGCTCTCAATAGCATGGTTCACAAACAATGCTAAGCCAAAATATAGCTTAGCTTGAACGAGGAAGTGTGAATTCAGGTAGGTAGCCATGTTGGTTTGACACAGTCAAAATAAATTTTAAAAATTTAAAAAATGGTCCAGTAGCACCTTAGAGACTAAGTTTGTTCTGATATCTGAAGAAGTGTGCTTGCACCCGAAAGCTTATACTCAGAACAAACTTAGTTGGTCTCTAAGGTGCCACTGGACAATTTTTTAAGGAAGTGTGAAGGTACTCAAGAGAAAAAGAATCACAGCTGCTCCACTCCTTCCCCAGTCCTGCTGCTGTTCTGCTACCCAGAACTAAGCCATGGTTTGGCTTAGCATCACCTCCAAACCTGGGCTCATGGTTTGTCTCAAGTTTGTTCTTGTCCTACTGCTCGTGGTTTGTCTGAAGCCTGGGGTTGGACATAATGCTAACCGAACATTGACTCGCAACAGCAGCAGGACTAGGAGAGGAGTGAAGTGGCCATGGTTTTTGCCCCAAGTATTGTACCCACTTGCATGCTTATTCATGCTCAGTCATGGATTAGCTTAGTGTCGCATCAAACTGAGCCACTGTATCGAAGTGACCTAGCTCATACCATTAGATAAAACGCACATTGGTCGGGATAGGCAGGGGTCCCTCAAAAGGTTACTGTTCTAAAAAACAGCAGTTTTAAGCAAGCTGCTTGCAAGAATGTTCCAAAGCACATCTCAAGATAAGCCAAAGAAGCCATTACGCTGATTGGGATGTTTTGGGGTCCAATCTAAACCCATTAAGTATTAGAATGTATTGATTGCCAGCAGGCTTGTAAAAACCAGTATGGATGTGGTCATATATCAGCATCTTCCAAAGCCCTGCAGATAAAAATAATTAACATTTAACTTTTTGCGGAGGGGAAAATCAATGTAATCAAAACGGATATTAACCTATGAATAATGTATATTCTCAGGGGCTCTCCGGTTGAATTAACTTGTTAGAATGCTCTTGGGCTCATATGTAATGGAACTTATAGGTCGCTCACCCAGCATATCTTAAGAGGTGGGAGTGCATGGTGGAGGGGGTGGGGAGGGGGGGGCAGCTCATCTGCTGGTAGCATCACTGCCAACAGCATTGCTTCTGTATGGGTGCTGGGAGGAAAGGACCAAGTCTGGGAAGATGCTAAGTAGTTTAATCAAAACAGCACATTCAGAAATATTATTAGGCTGTATTGCTTCAGAATACTGTTGGAGAATTGCATGACTGAATGCCACCCACCTTCAAAAAAACACCTCCCCATACATGGAACACAGTGCTGCTGGGATGTCTAGCTCAGCATTTACTTTGATGTGTTCATGGAGGGGGCATTTTTAATATGGTGTATCCTGTAATCATCATCATCATCATTCCGCCCATCTGGGCGGCTTCCAACAAATATTAAAAACACGATAAAACACCAAACATTAAAGACTTCCCTAAACAGGGTTGCCTTCAGATGTCTTCTAAAAGTCAGATAGTTGTTTATTTCCTTGCCATCTGATGGGAGGGCGTTTCACAGGGAGGCTGCCACTACCGAGAAGGCCCTCTGCCTGGCTCAACCTGCATTCTCAAATGGTACAATCCTAGGAAGGCTGCACCATGTGATAATATGTAGTTCAGGTCTTAGGCTTGGGAGCAAATGACTGAGAACAAACAGATATGTAATACTTATAGCACTTCTGAAGGAGAAAATTCAATTAAAATGTAAAGACTAAAATGTAAACTTGAACATACACTATAAATGCTCTCCTTGAACTTATTCAAGTAAGCATTGTTGTTGTTTAGTCGTTTAGTCGTGTCCGACTCTTTGTGACCCCATGGACCAGAGCACGCCAGGCACTCCTGTCTTCCACTGCCTCCCGCAGTTTCCTCAAACTCATGCTGGTAGCTTCGAGAACACTGTCCAACCATCTCATCCTCTGTCGTCCCCTTCTCCTTGTGCCCTCCATCTTTCCCAACATCAGGGTCTTTTCCAGGGAGTCTTCTCTTCTCATGAGGTGGCCAAAGTATTGGAGCCTCAGCTTCAGGATCTGTCCTTCCAGTGAGCACTCAGGGCTAATTTCCTTAAGAATGGATGTGTTTGATCTTCTTGCAGTCCATGGGACTCTCAAGAGTCTCCTCCAGCACCCTAATTCAAAAGCATCAATTCTTCGGCGATCAGCCTTCTTTATGGTCCAGCTCTCACTTCCATACATCACTACTGGGAAAGCCATGGTTTTCCCAAGTAAGCATAGGTTACTGTATTTATTTTCATAGATAAAGCTGCAAGAAAGCAGCAAAGGACTCTCTCTAGCGAGAAATAAGGGTTCTCTTGTCCTCTTTATACCTTATCACTTGGTGAATAGAACTGGTGATATATATTTTTTTCTATGTACTTGGCCACCAAATAGCTCTCAACCAAGTAGGAAAAGGAGGAGCCACGTGTAACAGCAATGTTAAGCAAGCCACATATTCAAAGGACTTATGCTGAGCCTGTGACAGATTTCATGGCTAGAATATCTGGATATACTTAAAGGCTCGTTAAAAATTCTCCCATAAAACAGCTTTATATTGTAAAATAAAAGAACCTGTAGGTTTATTTTCACCCACGTATTATTGTGAGTTGAAATCTTATGCACACTTAGTTGGGAGTAAGCCCCACTGAACAAAATGGACTTACTTCTGAGGAAACATACACTGCATCAAACTGCACAAATGTGTCGAACAGTAAACTTGATTCTTAAAAGAAGGACAGTGTGAGTTATGGTAGAGAGAAGGGGAGAGAAGTGCACTTTGGTTATTTGTGCCCAGGAAAAGAATTTACCTCAGAAAATGAGCCAGGAAATGGCCAAAGACTCCTCATGTGGAACTCTCCTCAGACCCTGAACAATTTGGAACAGATTTTTGTTTACTGTGAATTTCAGAACGTTGGTGCTTTTAGCTGCTGCTCGTTGGGAGTTTTTAGCTTATTTCTGCCAGCCAACAATAGGAAAAGGTTGCACATATTCCATAAACAGAATTTCATAGCAGTTTGACCCTTGACAATAAAAAGAGATTTTCCTCACAGATTGGTGGATGCTAGAAAACTAATCTCATTTTGCTGGGTTATGTTTAACCATGTGCTTTATTTAGTTAAATATTTTACATTACAACTTAGCACCCTTACAATGCTTCCTGGGAACTGTAGTTCTCAGTATTCTTGGTGCCTGGCATTCTACCAAGGAAGCATCAGGTGCAGGGAAGGGGCTCCCTTCCATCACAGCCTTGGGAGCCACAAAGGCATATGGAAGGTCTGAGGGAGGGGGAAGGGGAACTGGAAGCTCATGGGAAGGATCAGATTCCATTGCTAATTAAACTCAAATTGGATTGGAATAGACAATACTGTTTCCCTGTTTGGGTGGGAGTGAATAGCACAGCTTATCCCGAGCCAATCTGAAGGGTGTGTTTGGCAGCAGAGGAGATGCATTTGCACCATCAGCGACAAAGCCTGCCTTTTCAGATACCACCGGCAAATCCCAAATTTGCACCCTCCCCATTTGTAAACTAAAAAAAACCCTGAACATAAATAGCTTGACAAATTCAGCAATAAGTGTACAGGAGGGGATACTGGGAGTCTGTAGGCACTTTGTATCAATAATTAACGCGTTGGAGTATTTTAAATCAAAGGACAGAGATCTTAAACAGACATACACTACACTAAGAAAATAGTGGCACAATACATTGCCATCATTTCATAATGACGTACTGTAACCCTTGGGTCAGCACCTAGGGCCAGATTCATCATAAGAAGGGTTATTTTCTTTTCGTCTTGGCTCAAGATCCCACCAGGGAAAAGCAGGTTGGCAAATCTCTTCTTTAATAGTTTAGCTTAACAACAGTTCAGCTCTTACTGTGAAGAGGTCCAACAGCAACTACTCAGCTCTGTAATCTTCACCCCACAAGGGAAGAGGGTTATTCAGCTGCAATCCTGATCTCATCTACACTGAAGGATATCCCATTAAATTCAATGAGGCTTACTCCCAGGTAAGTGGGGGTTAGGATTGCACTCCCAGTGCCACTTTTGCTCAAGGAGAAACAAGTTATGACTTAATGAGAGTGCCTGGGAAGAAGGTACAAGCATCCAAGTACTCTTTGTTATCTTATCACAACAGTTTCATATTGTATGCAAATCAGTGCTGCGCTTTGGGTTTCTTACCTAAGAAAGGACTACCAGCTTCCACCACTGGGTGGCTTCTATTTTTCTTGACCGTTTTACATGTTTTTGCAGCTCTACCTTTACTGCAGAAAATCATTTATTTAAATATCCCAAAACTAAGGAATGGGTATACAGCATTAGTTTCAGAAAAACTCCATAATAACTTCATGAAGTCAGTTCATAAAGTCAGAGATGTGATGTTCCATCATCTGAAATAATCGCCTGCCATTTTAATACCTAGCTGATATCCTGCCTTGTTTGCCCTAATAGAAAAGGAAAATATATATTTATGCTGACACCTCAGTTTCACTCTCTTTTGGCATGTCTTATGTACAATAGCAGGTGCTCTGTAAAGGCTTAGTTAGGCCAGGAAGAAGAAGAAGAAGAAGAGTTTGGATTTGATATCCCGCCTTTCACTCCCCTTCAGGAGTCTCAAAGCGGCTAACAATCTCCTTTCCCTTCCTCCCCCACAACAAACACTCTGTGAGGTGAGTGGGGCTGAGAGACTTCAGAGAAGTGTGACTGGCCCAAGGTCACCCAGCAGCTGCACGTGGAGGAGCGGAGACGCGAACCCGGTTCCCCAGATTACGAGACTACCGCTCTTAACCACTACACCACACTGGCTCTCTAACAAAGTTATACCACACTCTAGTTATTCAAGAAAACCACATTTATCCTGTATTTGCTCAGATTTCTGTGCAAGACTCTCAAACTCTAGAACAGAAACGGGAAACCTCCAGATTTTGCTGGGCTTTAACTCCCATCATTGTTGACCATTAGCCATGTTGGCAGAGGCTGATGGGAATTGCAGCCCACAACATCTAAGAGACCTCAACTTCCCGACCTCTTCTATAGGGACTGGTGGCAGCCATCCTGAGTTGATCTCCAACAACCTCTGGAGGGCCAGAGGTTGCCCATCCCTGCTCTGTAAGTTGTTTTGCTCCCCTTCTCTTTTACCTTCTCTACTCCCCATGGCCATTTTTCCTATTTCAGCTTTTCCTTTTTCTTAAAAGGGAACACACCAATTCATCGGTTCCTGTTATGCTGCCCAAACCTTAAATACATCTGCTGTGTTCAAATGAGGCCAAGCTGTCGTGATAAGTGTACAAATGGAATGGTTCTGTACAGCAGACAAAAATAGGCTACCCCATGTTTTCGAGCTTAGGCAAAAATGAGACAAAAGTCCCTTGGCATTTTGAAGGCTGGCTTGACATACCTCAGTTTAAATTTAGGTAATATAATTTGGCATCACAGGGCAGGAAAGAGGTTATAAAGTTGAGCCAGCATACTTTCAGGGAAAAGTAGGTGTGTATTCCAACTCTGCCACCCACAAAGATTTTGAAACTGGAGGTAAACAAGAACTGACTACAACCATAAGGTTTATCTGTCAGCAACAATCTACTCAAGGTCCTTTGAATCTGCACCAGTTTCTCCATTACAGTTGGTTCATGTCTGCATGGATATCAGTTTGTTGCATGAAATACACTACTGTGTTTTATCCCTTCCCTTATTTTTTTCAGAGACCAATCACCCAAAGGGCTGTACGGAATGGAATGTTTTTAGAACAGCGTTCTTTCCACACCAGTGAAAGGCACCAGCTCCTTCAGGTCTCTGTATGGCATTTCCTCTCCCTTTTCACATTTATTTTCAAATTGTTGTTGCTAAGATTCATATCCCTGCCTTCCTCTCAAAGGAGCCCAGTACGGCAAACACACAAAAGTAATAAACAATAAAAACATCTAAAAGCAATTCCAATATGATGCAGACTGGGAAAGGTCTCAGTCTAAAAGGCTTGCTGAAAAAGGAATTGCATATCTTTAACAGGTGCTGAAAAGGCAACCATGGTGGTGCCTAATATTTAATTAAGTTGAATTCCACCCCCAAACCCAAATATTGAAAGAAAATATATTCGTTGACAGGTGCTTGAGAATTTTCTCCTGAAAAGAAAACCAGAAAGCTTCCTCTAAAGCACTAACTTTCTATATGATAGAATTGACCATTTAAAATATAATGAGATTAAATATGTTCACGAGCAGGCATAATCAATTGAACCGTGTTTATTGTTCCTTGAATTCCATGTTAGTTACCTAAATTAGCAATTGGGGTGTGGGTGTGTTTAGATATAAATTCCAGCTATACATGAGAGGCTACAAACTAAACCTACTCTACAAATTGCCAGGGTGTACAAAGGCTGCATGCATACTCTACCTTTAAAACACATTTTTCACCTCAAAGAATCCTGGACCCTGTAGCCTGTTAGGAAACAGCACCAGCAGCAATTTTATTATTTATACCGCAGCCACTCTGGGCAGCCCCCAATACATATAAAAACATAATATAACATCAAACATTAAACATTAAAACTTCCTGGTACAGGGCTGCCTTCAGATGTATTCTCAAAGTTGTGTATCTCCTTGACAAGTGATAAGAGGACGTTCCACAGTGGGTGCCACTACTGAGAAGGCCCTCTGCCTGTAACTTCGCTTCTTGCAGTGAGGGAACCGCCAGAAGGCCCTCGGAGCTGGACCTCAGTGTCCGGGCAGAACGTTGGGGGTGGAAACGCTCCTTCAGGTATACTGAGCCGGGCTATTTAGGGCTTTCAATATCAGCACCAACACTTTGAATGGTGCTCAGAAAGGTGCCGTGTATACTCAGCCAAAAACCAACAATGATTCAGGGTGATTGTGAATGGGGAGAGCTGATATTGAAGTGAACTGCTTTTGCACCAGGATGTGGTGAAACAAAAAAAAAACCACGAGGCTGAACAGTGGTTTTAGGATATGCACTTGCAACTTTACTTTTTCACCAGACCCACTGGACCTTACTTGGAATGTAGGATGCTGTTAGGAAAATGGTATAAATGTATTCATGAGGTAGGCAACTGTAACAGGTCAGTGGTGGGCTTTTGTCATTCTGGCTGGAGCCCACTTTGTATAAAGATCCCTCCCCAGAGAATTCCGATAGTCTGTCAGCAGATAGGATGTACTGTATATCCTGGCACACCCAGGACAGATGCAGATTGTAAGAAAATCCTGTGAAATATCCTCAAAACCCAGGGATAGCCTTAGTAACCCTGCTGTCTAACACATGGAGAATATCCTAGTAAAATATTCTAAAGAATTGCCTTTTCAAACCAAGGAAGCCAAGTGTCAACATATAAACAATTTTATCAGGGAAAAGAAGAAGAAAGGGGAAGGAAAAGGGAAGGCAAGAATCACACAGAGAGCCTTACAAAAAAAAAAAATCAATGAAGTCAATCTAACTTAACAAGCTACGTGTTACCTGATTGAGCACAGTCTTAGGTTTCAAAGCATCTGCAAAAGAGAGAGGTTCTGAGAGAGGGCACTTTTGGATTTCTAATTGGATGTAGGAAGAAGACTGATAGTATAGCTTCCTATTTTTGTGAGAATCTGAATCCTATAAAAAAACCAGCTTCCTGACTAGGGCAGAAGGCAGCAGATCCACACTATACATTTAAAACACATGACCCCCTCCAAGGAATCCTGTGAACTATAATGTGATGGCATTGGAAATAGCTCTTTGAGGGGGAAACTAGAGTTCCCAGGATGCTTTCGGGGAAGTCATGTACTATAAATGTTTAGTGCATATCTGCCCAGAGTGTTGCTTTGTCCAACGGTGGAAAAAAATCTCCATTTATGATCCCACTGGCCCATTAGATAATTATTTAGAAATCAGATCTACCTCCCTAATGACTCTGACCTTACATTTAAAAAGGCCTAGCAAGCACCACCTGAATGCAGCATTGTGCAAAAGAGCTTAACTCCTGGATGTTTATTCAGAGGAAAGGCCTTGGAGAGCTGTTAATTCAGAATTCACTGGAGAGTGTGAAATCCCAGACACTGTAGGTGGCACTGTTGACTTCATTAGAATATGTACTTCAGGCCTGGGCTTCATAACAATGATAAACTCTCTTCTCCAGCATTGATAGGAAGCTAGGAAATGAATGGGAAGATGCCGGATCCAAAGCTTCAAAATAATTGTGATAGCATGCACACCTCTGTGTTTGAAAAGCCTCTTCCCCCTCTTTGGCAGGGGGATGTGTGGTCCCCCCACCATGATTTGGGCATATGAGTAGGCAGGGGTCCTTCTGCATTGTACTGAGAGGTGGACCGGAAGCTTAAGCCCACTTGAGACCCAGTGGTCCAGTTCTTCACTGGATGTGGAAGTGGGATCTCTGACCATTTTTCCAGGAGGGTGCAGCCTGCATCTTTGTCATGGTTGTCTCTTCTGTGGCCTGGAGGTCTGGGAAGTGAGTGCCCCTTTATAAGCAAAACAAGCAGTGATGCTCGTAGAGATGGTGGCAATTTAAAATGGAAGAAGGGAGGACTTAAGAGATTAACTCCCCAATTCAGGAAGCAAGAAGCATTACAAGCTAAGCCAAAACTTTGCCTGTTTGTTCGAACCTGGTCTGCCCCAGGACCAGCCTGGCAGTGCCCCTTCATTCACTCCCTGCTGCTGGCTCTCTTCATTCCCAAGTGTATCCTGATGAGCAGAGACTGGCAGGGCAGGCTGAAGTGGAAGGTGCAGAGTCTCATTCTTACAGATTCTGGATTCTTAGTAGCCTGCTATAGAGGATCCTGGAAAGTAGAGTTCTCAGTGATTCTCTGCTTCTCCTAATGAGCCTGTAGCCAATGGTTTCTACCTGCGAGCCACCTACCTTTTTGGTCGCAATTGAAATGCCCCGTTTCTTCCTCATCTAACTCAGCAAACGATTTATTTGAAGGCTGCTGCTGGCTGTGTTTGGACTGCACAGAGAATTGAGGAAAGCTGTGGAGCTTGTGGCTACAAATGTCACTTGATAACCTTCTAACCAGTGACACAAGGACAGCAGAAGCACTGAGGATTCTTGCTTGCACAATCCTTGGTGCATCATGTGTGCGAGAGAGAAAGGGGGTGTGGGGAATCACACCTCTGACTTCACAACGTGTTGATTTGTGCTTTCCATGCATGGCTATTTTGGGTTCATTATTGGTGCACAACACTGTGGGTGGTAGCAGTGTTGGTCAGCATCGTTGTGCGAGTTGCTGTCGGTGATGCTATTTCTACCAACATTGTTTTGCTTTCCACTTTGCATACATAGGATGGTGACTAAGATATGCCAGCACTATAGCACTGGCCCATAAATTCACATGGGCTACCTGATGGTGCTGCATCAAGAGCTGATGGTTCCAGCTTTTACTGCAAGCTGTTACCTAATTTGCTTGTATTACTCTTTTGTACACCCCATTAAATTATCGAATAGAAGGCAACTCCCACTTCTTCCCACTACAATTTTTCATCAGAGAAGGTGCCTCCTCATTAGAGCCTGGCAAAAACATAAAACAGATTGGATTAAACTAATTTAACATGAATGCACTAGGGAAGTGGCCAGTTTGAGATTTTTCTTCAGTTGAGCTTGTTAATTGTAGGCTGGCTGAATACAAATAGAGAGATGAAGAATTGCAAGAGGCAGTTGATTGGTTATTCTTGGCTGCCAGCAAATTATTCAAGGAGCAATTGGAGGAAATCCAATTCTCGTTAGCTTACTTTAACTCTTAAGATAAAGGATTACTGGCATAGAGTAAGATATGGTTGAGAAGAACTACAATTGGAGGCATGTATTATCTAAATAAAGCTGAAATTCTCCAAAGATTCTAATCTTTAAGAGAGAAATCACACAGCCTTATTAAGGATGAATGAAATTACAGTCATTCAGATTCCTTGTACATGTTAATTGCTGATCACAAAGGAATCAAAAACACTTTGCGTAAAATGCATAAATTTACTTTTAATCCCTTTTGTCAGGACCTTTAAAAACACCAAAATATTAAGGTCTTGTGTTTTTTTTTAAAAAAAGGTGTACAATGACTAGGCAATCTGTAAAAAATGCTGTTTTGGAAACATTTAAATTTGCTTTAGAGGCAAACACTGAACTATGACCTATTCCTACAATACATCTTTTCATTGGGATAATTGTAGCATATGTGAGCTTCATGGGAGTTTTATAAATTATGCTGCAATTGTGGAATCTGTCTGTAGATGGCATCCTCTTTTGTTCTTCTGGACATTTTAATGTAGGCACTGAGGGGAGAGAATAAATTGAGTAAAGATGGGGCTTGCAGCAGCAGACACAGTACACAAGACCTTTTTTTCCACACATCGCTAAGCTCCTTGAGCCCCTCCTTTTTTTTTGCACTATTTGCATTGCTAATGAGAGATATAAACTGTTGCAAATTTAAGGGATATAACATTTTTGGCATTGTGTGCACAAATGTCCTAAAGTTAAGAACATGCTTCTGATGCTACCACAGACTAAATCTCAAGACGTTATTCTTTCCTGTAGCCAAGATTGATACACTCACAAAATAGAAATTGTGTAAATTTAAGACTATAATACACACCCCGATGTCCGGAGGGTGGTAACACAAGAATGGGCCTTTTCTGCAGTGGCTCCCCATTTGTGGAATGTTCTCCCCAAAGAGGTTTGGCTGGCACCTTCATTATACATCTTTAGGCACCAGGCAAAATTGTTTCTCTTCAACCAGGCCTTTGGCTGATTAACATTCTATGTCCTTTTAAATGTGTTGGGGGGGGTTAATGGTATCATCATCATCATCATCATTATGTATTTTTATGCTGTGAAATGCCCTGAAATCTTCGGATGAAGGGGAGTATACAAATTTAATAAACATTAATAATAATATAATAAGCAATTTCCTTCAGCTCATATAGTCAAGAGGATTATGAGATGTGCAGCACAATCCTATGCATGTTTACTTAGAAGTAAGTCCTACTGTGTCCAGGGGGGCTGACTTCCAAGGAAACTTGCACAGAGTAGGTTACTCCAATGTTGTCCTTAAAATGCTTAATCTTTAAGGAATACAAACATGATGGGCATATCAGGATTGTTCCACAGCAAAAGCAACACCATTCTATTTAACATCAGCCAACGGTTTAGACAATTCCAAACAGGAATTGTGTTACAGAACAAGTCACACTCAGGCACAAAGAATTAGGCAGTACTTGCAAGGTTCAATTGGTAACCCTCCCTCAAAACATGCCTTGTTACTTATTCCTTAAACCCTTGAGTTACACTTGGCATAGAAATGCATAAGGGATTGAACAGAAAGTAATCTAGGGCACCTCTATCGCTATCTCCATCTCCATCTCTCCCCAGTCTAATAGCCAGTTCATCTTCACAGACAGTTGCGCTGTGAAAGAGAGGCTAGGGGAGCTCTCTGATTATGGATCTGTAACAGAGAATTCCCAGACTTCTAACAAATCCATGATCAATGCTAGTCATCTATCATCAGATGACTTGGACTGGCAAACCTTCCCCTTATATGCATCTGGAATGTTTTCTAGTCTACATGTATGATCATCATTCTAGTTTAAAGTTCAGAGGATAAGGGTCATCAGTACAGAGTCTTCAATGTTGTGGAACAATGGTGTGGTCCATTTATTACTTGCAAATCACTCAATCTTCACATCATCTCATTGCTGCTAGCCAACAAATCTAAACTTAAACATTTTATGGCTAAACTGAAACAAAACAAAGCTACCTGTCTGAATGCACTTGCTGAGTCATCCCCATTTGCTATTCTCCAACAGAATGGCAAATTCCTTTCAGAATGTTGACACAGGAATTAATTTGCCCATCACTGAAATGAAGACTTCCCCTTAGGTGAGACGTGGCAGCCATTCTATTCTGGCAACCTCCAAAACAATTTACTGAAGCATTTAGGAAGCAAAACAAACTTGCCTAATTAAAACCACAGCAGATCTTGAAATGCAATTATCCCAGTTGCAATTTGGCCAAGATATTGAAACGAATACCTTTTGCCATCAATTCTTAACATCATTATTCCCAAACAGTCTTGCTGAACATATATAGGAACTCAGGATTGTAGCCCTAGGTGCTAACCACAAACCACTTAATCTGAAGCATTTCCACTGACTTCAAATGAGTCATACCGGAAGTACAAGAGGTTGGTTTGCAGGCCATCGCTTTAATCTTCTATAAGCGACATGCATTTTTCAATAATCACTACACAAAGAGTGAAGGCAATCCAAAATCCATGACTGGGCAATAACTTTGCTAGGAGCAACCAAAATATCACAAAAGCATGAACGAGTTTTTGAATTTTTCCAAACCCTTTCATCAGGCAATATTGATTTCATTTATATTGCACCTTTTTATACAAGGAGCTGATGAAGGCACACATGGTTCTCCTTCTCCTTATTTAATCCCCACAACAACCCTATGAAGTGGATTAGGAAGCAAAGGGTGGGGGAGGGGTGGGGGGGAGGTGGGGGAAGCAAAGGGTGGGGGTGAGAAAAGTTGGTTTGTTGTTAACATCAAAGGATTACATTTAGTCACAGTCTAAAGATGGATAAAGATCATAATCAGAACTACAGTAGATTCAAATAACATTTACATACCTTACTAGGTAGAGAAGATATCCTTCTTAAATTGTCGTGACCATAACTGGACACAGTATTCCAGGTGTGGTCAGACCACAGCAGAATAGAGTGGTACTATTACTTCCCTTGACCAGGACACTATACTTCTGTTGATGCAGCCTATAACAGCATTAGGTTGTTGTTGTTTGCTGTTGCATCACACAGCATTAAGCTTGTGGTCTACTAAGCCCCCTAGATCCTTTTCACATGTACTACCGGTAAGCCAAGTGTTCCTCATCTTATATTTGTGTATCTGGTTCTTCCTGCCTAAGTGCAGAACTTTACATTTGTCCCTATTGAAATTTGTTTTGATAGTTTGAGCCCAGTTCTCCAATCTGTTAAGGTCATTTTGGATCCTGATGCTGTCTTCTGCGGCATTAGATACCTCTCCCAGTTTGATTTCATCTGCAAATTTGATAAACATCCCCTCAATTCCTTTGTTTACGCTGTGTATAAAGACATTGAACCACAATGAGCCTAGGGCAGAACCCTGTGGCACCCCACTTGTCACTGTTTTCCAGGATGATGAACACTCTTTGGGTTGGGCCAGTCAACCAGCTACAAATCCACCTAACAGTTACCTTGTCAAGTCCACAGCATTCCTCTGATCCACAAGGCTTGTAACTTTATCAAAAAAATGTTGGATTCAAAAGTATTTCTTCACATAGCGCAAAGTTAAACTAAGGAATTCATTCCCAAAAAGGGAACTGATGACCGCCAACTCGGATGGCTTTAAAAGAGAATTAGACAAATTCATGGAGAAGACTACCAATGGCTATTAATACTGATGCTATGTTCTACCTCCACTGTCAAAGGCAGTATGCTTCTGAACACCTTCAGTTGCTAGAAGCTGCAGGAGGGGAGAGTGCTCTTGTGCTTGGCTCCTGATTGTGGGCTTCTTCACGGGCATCTGGTTGGCCACTGAGAGACCAGGATGCTTGGCTAGATGGGTCACTGGCCTGATACATCAGGCTTGCATTATGATCTTATGTTGTCCTATCCATGACCAAAGGACAGGAATGATAGGAGTTGTAGTCCAAAAATATCTGAGGGGCACCATGTTCACTACTATGTTCACCATAGAGTTTCTAAAAGCCATTTAGCTCACGTATACAAACAGCAGTGCAGAACTCATCTCAGCATATGCTTGAAAGCTGCCAGGATGAGCTTTTCTGTCTTCTGTCACATGGAAAATGGGGCAAGCTTGTTTTCTCCTGCTCTGGAGGGTAGGACTCAAAACAATGGCTTCCGAGTAAATATCAGGAAGAACTTTCTGGCAGTAAGAGTTGTTAGACATTGGAACGGTCTCCCTCTCCTTCCTTGGAGGCCATCTGTCATGGATGTTTTAGTTTTGTTCCGTACATGAGGATAAGGAGGGCGGCTGCAAAAGGCATTGGGGTTATTTTGTGTTGATGGCACCAAAAGCGGCGGTAGGTGGTTGCTGCCTCTAAAATACAACTCAACAACTTTGTCCGTCTCAAAAAGGTGGGAGTCTCTGCTTCCAGCTCTATTCTGTTAACTGCTGGAGGGCCACCACATTGTTCTGCACGTTTAGAAGCTCACCTTAGATGTGATTTCTTACATAAATCGTGTAAAAATGCAGAAGAGGAGGTGAGAACCAATCAAAAGATATGGTGCTGAACAAAACAGGGTGGGTGGAAGATAGTGTTTATGCCTGTGAAGTTCATAAACATAAATAAGCAGTGTTCGTGTCTGTATTTTTAGGGCAGTCTTCTTGTATTACTTCAAGCTGTTTTGATTAAGCAATAAAACAAAGAGAAACAGTGGAATACAAAGCCAAGAGAGTATAAACGAAGCTGAAAACAGATTGTCATTGCAAGGCTTCAGATCAGTCTCATAAATAAGCCCCACAGGAACAGAGGATGCTGCATTAAACTGAGGCAGATTATTGATCTACCCAGCTCAGTATTGTCTATACTGACTGACAGCAGCTCCCTAGGGTTTCAGGCAGCGTTCTCCCCAAACCGTAGCTAGAGATGCTGAGGATTTAACCTGGGACCTTCTGCATGTAAAGCAGATGATCTACTGCTGAGATACAGCCCTCCCTGCTAAAGTCACTAGCTTGTATAAAAGGCTTACTGTATATGCCTGCTGGTGGGCTGACAGAAGAGAGATGGAGACCTGCATTTCTATGCTGAATATGGAGGAGGGGGCTTCCCTCTAGGGGACCACTCAGATTCTCTACTCGGCAAAGGGGAGGGATGGAGCACTCCACCCCTTCTCTGCCAGTCTGCACATTTGCCTGCATGGAGTTTCTGGCGGCTAAAAGCTACCAGGCTAGTGCTTAAATACAAGACTGATAAAATAAACGCACTCATAGGCTCGTTTTATTACAGGGCAATCTTTAAGAATTTGATAGCAAACTGTCAAACAAGTCCAGCTGCCTGTTCAGGTTCAGATAGCCCCATTTGTACTGGTCCTGTAACTTACAAAGGCACATGCTCCATTTTTCCATGGACATGAATTTTGCATACAGTCAGACTGCATGATGGGTTCTGTAGTCTTCTGTTAGCATGTTCTTTCAGCATTTACATTACCGCACACAGTGCAACTGTGCACACTGTCCAAATGCACAAAAATCGCAAGGAGAACAACCCACTTTAATCTTTGACACAAGGGAAACGACTCTATAAAAGCTGCTTGGAGCTTTCCACCACCCAGGGAAGGAAGAAGTATAAAACAATGTGAAGCATATTCCTTTTGACAAATCTTATGCTGAATGAGATGAGTTTACAAAAAGACTGATTTCCTATGTCATGAAAGCACGAACCCTTCTGTTCGCAAAAATCTGGGTAAGGAAAAGGCAAATGTTCCAAAAAAGAAGAAGAAAGAAGCTAATTTCAGCAAGAACTTGCGAGACAAACAGCTTGCATCTGTAGTATGCTAAAGAATTAAAAGCTCCCATGGATTCAAGGTACCATCTACAAAGACAAGGCCCCCTTCAGGGTTGATGGTTTTTCAGTTAGATTATTTTCAAGATGTCCCATGGCAAACATCTGGTGTGGGCCCTGGAAGTGTCCTGAGCTATGTGGTGGTGCCAGGGCTCTACAGAGAATAGTGTCCACTGAGTCTCTGCAGAAAGACATATGCCTTGCAAGCGTAAGGGCCCAAATTCAATCCCCAGCATCTCCAGATCTGAAATCCTAGAGAGACACTGCCCATCAGTGTGGAGAATAATAAGCTCTATTACCCAACAGTCTGAATATAAGGCAGTTACGCGCATTCCCAGAATTCACTGCTCCAGCCACACCTGCAATCAGGCTTCACTGATCAGGGGAGGTCTACCTACAGTTTGGGGAGCTTTCTAGATCTCCAGGAGAGAGGTTTTCTTTCCCAAATCCCTGCACAAGCTGAACTTGGCCTACATTGGCTCATTTGAACACACTTGAACACTCACTACATTTGAACACACTTGCCACTTACTCTTCCAGTCATACTGGGAAATGGTGCCATGGCTGCAGCCTCAAGCTCAGAGGTCAGAGGAGGGTAAGCTGGCTGAGTCTGGGGATGTTGTACCACTGGCTGAGAAATTGGGCTGGGTTCCTGAGGCTAGTGATAAAGGGGCCTCACATTTTCCTGAGCTCAGTTTGAGGAGTCGAGTCCCTTCCATGCTACCATGCGTGTCCAATGAAAGACGGAGCATGCCAGGTAAGGGCTACAGAAAGAAAGGAGAACTGCTCACCTTCAGGGCTCTCCCTTTAAGGATTCACATACTTCCAGCAGTGGGGTGAAGTTGTAGGCAGGGCTGGACAGGATGAAGAAACTCATAAGCCCTCAGTCCACCTCCTGCCACTTGTCAAAGTGAGCTGCTTATTAGGAGCTTTATATTGTTTTGTTTGGTGGGTGTCTGCTGCAAAAGGGTCTGAATAATGGGCAAATCACAGATGGCCAAAATAGAAGCATGGAGGAAAGAAGTCTTGGCCAAGTTGTTTGGAGACAAGGCTATCTCAGTCGAAGCTCTGCTTACAGGTGAGGAAACTGAAATTAGGTATCTGTGAAGGATGAAGCCAAAGCAGCTTCAGTTCAGTGGAAGGTAGCCAATCACAGAGAGAAGGCAAAGCATTTTAACAGATTCCCAAATCTAATTGGCATCACTTAGGCTAAGTACAACAAAGCAAAGAGGGAGGCTGTTTGCCAGAGAATTACGTGAAGATATGTGTGAGGGGAAGAAAAGAGGGGAAAGCGTGCTTCCAATTTTAATTCTGGGGGTGGGTGGCATATACTTCAAGTATCTGAAGTCTGTGAAAATGTTCAGAGTTGTTAAAACAAAAAGAAATTGTGAAAAGCTCCAAAAGGACCTCTCCAAACTGAGTAAATGGGTGGCAAAATGCAAATGCAATTCAGTGTAAACCAACATAAAGTGATGCATATCAGGCAAAAAAATATACTTTCACATATACACTCATGGGGTCTGAAATTGATTGACTGACCAGTGATTGACCAGGAATGAGACCTTGGGGTCATAGTAGAAAGCTTGATCAAGATGGTAACCCAGTGTTCTAAAATATTACCCATTCTGTGCATTACCTTCCCAAAGGAGCGAGTGATCCTTTTGGGGGCATTGGGTTAACTTTTTTCAAGTGGAGATGAGATGTTACAATGAGGTTGCATTTGCACCACACCCATTAAATCTCCTCTCCGGTCATATCACAATTTTTTCCAAAAGAGCGACCTTCATTCAAACTTGTCCCAAGTGCATTCACAGTTAGGTCCTGATACTCAACCATTTGAGCTTGCAGTACATATTCCCCCCTCAAATGGAGAAAGCTTCAAATATTCTTTCATTATTTGTACAATGGCCTTTCCTATGAAATGAGATGTGGCTTGTGCAATGGTGTGTGTGTGTGTGTGTGTGTGTGTGTGTGCGAGAGAGAGTGTATGTGTGTGTGTGTGTGTGCGTGTGTGTGTGTGTTGCAGGGAATCCAAATTAGCAACACAGAGACATTGTGATTAGATGCACCAATAAACTATAATCATTATGTGAATAAGCCCAGGTGAGCCTTGGGTTTGCATGCTTCTCCTCAAGGCAAGCAAGTTGAGGTAAGGGGGCAGGATCCATAGGGGCAGCAGATCCAGCCTCCATGGAGTGCATTGCCTCCTGCGCCCCACTCCTTAGAGCCACTTCCTCAACATCCATCCCACATGCTGCCTCTACAGCGGCCTCTTGGCAAATAGAAGGTGCTGCTTGTCTGCTCCCCTTCACAGTGTAAATCCCTTGTTCCCAGTGTAAATCTTTATCCCTCACTTGTTCCCAATGCAGAACTTCACTCACTCCTTCTTCCCTGGCCTGGAGGGGGTGCCATTTTGTGGTGCACCTCAGGTGCCAAAATATCTTGGGCCAGCCCTCCTCCTCCTCCTCCTCTGGTATAGCTGTGAAGAAGAGATCAAAGCTTTTACTTCTATTTCTACTAACCGCAGGTTAGCATGATGGTCTGGACCTGGACAAACTGTGTACTGAAGTTTTAACTATGGTGTACTGAAACAAATCAACTTCCAGCTATGGTTTATAAGGCTAGTTAGTTTCAGCAAATTTTAGTTAAAATGAACCACTCTCTTGTATTCAGACATAATACTAAATGGTGCTTAATTAAGAACAGAAGCAAATCTGCTCTTCATGGCTGCATCTGGGTGGATATGGGAAGTGTCCTTTTGTCTGAATGCATCCAATGCAACTAGAGAGGATGTTGCTTTCACTGCAGCATTTTAAAGCACTATTAAGCAGCAGCTGGTGCAAAATTCAGCTGCTGGCGTCTTAGTGGGATACTGAACTTTACAAATATTATGCCAGTCTTGAAAGATCTGCACTAGCTGCCTATTAGCTAACAAACAAGGGTCAAGATTTTGCTGTTGACATTTAAAGCTCTAAGGAAACCAGGATACCGAGAAAACTGCTTCCCCTAGCACAGACCAAGCCAATCTTTCAGACATTTTGAGCAGACGAATTTCTACTTCGTGGTAATGTGGAAAAGGGCCTTCTCGGTGATTGCATCCACCTTCTGGAATTTCCTCCCTCGTGTTCCTGGTGTGACAGAGGCAGTAATGACCTTTAAAAACCACTTTACAACTTCTGTGTTTACCCAAGCTCTGCCAGACTCTGACCCTTATTTTCTGTTTTGCTTTGTACACTGCTCAGTTTTAATTGTGATATACATTTGTGTTTTGTTTTCATCTCATTTTTAGGAAGTGGTACTAAACGTTGTTGTATTAATCTTTTAATACAACAGCATAATTATTTAAAATAAACAGCATAATTTTACAGCATAATTTTAAAAGCAAAACAAATAAAAACCTCTGATATTCAAACTACACATGGATTTTGGGTCTGGTTTTGCTTTTAGGGAAGCACAACCTTTGGCGGTTCCATAACCTGCTCTACTGCTAAAGGGTAAGGTACTTCTGAACAAATCAATATAATGATTCCATAGTACCACTTCCTCACAAAGCATTTTTTTAAAAATAGCAGTCAGCAAAGGACAAACATTCAGCTATTCAGTGCTACCAGCTAGAGCAACAGATAAGTGACAGCTTAAAAAAAAACAACACTACTTTTTTTAAAGCAAATTCAAGGATTCTCTACAGGGATTAACCTTGATGGTAAATTAAAACTATTATTATTATTATTATTATTATTATTATTATTATGCAGAGGGAGGGCTGCCAAACTCCCAGTATATTTCATTCTTTGAAACCTCCTAAAAATACCATCTTACAAAACATGAAACGAAGACTACAGTCCCTGCTAGCTTTAGCACAGATAATGCAGCTGAATTTTCATTTTTTAAAAGGTTCCTAGTTTAGCACCAAATTATAAATTTCTGTTTTTCACTTTTTGAAATAGATTATGCAGACACTATTGCCATTACTTTGAGTTGTAGTCAACTCACTTTTACTCAGAGTAGGCCCACTGAAATTAATGGCTGTAACCAGGGCTGTTCCCCCCCAGCTGGAACTCACCAGAACTCAGCAACGCCACCTCTCAGGTAGGTGCCATGCCATTCTAAGAGAACAAGGGTGGTGTTTCATGGTGAGTTCCAGCCCCTCTTTTTCTAGAAAAATAGTATTGGCTGTAACTAACTTAAGTTCATTAATTTCAATAGCTCTACTATTGAAGTCGGTTGAATAAAATTCTTTAATTTTGGAAACTTCCAACTTTGGTTGTCATTCTGCAAGTCCTTCCACCCTAGAATCCCTGAAATCAGTTCTAGTGGCTGGATATCCCAAGATCAATGGCTGTTTCTCTTCTGATTTACAAAATGCATGTGTTTATTCCATGTAAATGAAAATCTTTCTGTTTTTCCCGTTACTATTGCTATGTCACCAACACACACTGTCATATCAGTAGTTCTACTAACATGCAGTACTAGTTTTTTGGTACAGGAAAAAAACAGGCTACATGGCAGAAATACGTTCAAAATGTAAGGAGCTTCACAATACATTTTCACTTTTCTGACTTAAGCAATTAGAGGTTCAAAGATGCACAGCTATCTGCTAGGTGCATTTCTACTCATTAGCTGATTCTACGTAATGAAGTGCTAATTAGAGAAAGTGCTCTCTCCATTTCCCTCTCCCGTTAATAGTCTCAGTGTGGCCTTTATGGACAATTTCCTTTCTAGTTATTGAGAGCAGATGGTCAGTTGACACTGTGACATTTCTGTGGGCTTGCTGGGAGAAAGAAATTAAAGATTAGAGGGGATTTTGGTAAACTTAGTATGCAAAACTTTCTTCTATAAGTAAGCTGTGGGTCCTTTCTTACTGATACTCCCCAATGGGGGGGAAAACGTTTCCGTGGGCTGACAATGCATAATCATTATGAATGAATGAAACTTGTCCCTTCATTTTGGTGAATATTTCATGCAACTCACAGGAAGATGATAATATCAGTGTTATGTACAATAATAGATATGCATCATGCATACATCTTCAAATAGTTGTTGCACATAGCACATATATTATCTCCATTCTAGTTTAATTGTGTTTTCCCAACCAGTACAACAAATCAGAAGCACCGCTGCACATCATGTATGCAAACAATATAATTGCACATGACCTTGCACACTGCCACACACTCCTGCAAATTTGATGACAATATTGCAAATCTTTTGACTTTTCAGTTACCAGCAACAAGATTGAATATCTTCATTTTTTTACAGATGAACATCCATACACTTGTTTTGAATACAAGTGATACCTTTAGTAGACTCGATCCATCTTGGGTTTTCTGTAAATACTTGATTTTGCAGGGTGGCTTATGTATCCCCATAGAAATTAAGGATTAACATGCTTTCAACATTTGACATAAGCAAAAGTATTTTTTTAATGTCTGTGGATGCCCTCTCTGCTCTTCAGCCCTAGACATCCACTTGGAAGATGTGGGAATTCTTACACAGTAGGATGTGGTAAGTGATGTGCTCAAATCATTGGGAAGAGAAAGATAAGCCCTGTGAACTGAGCCTGCCCCCCCCCATGACGCACATTCTCAACTGTTGAGGAACTGTGTGTCAGGTTCATGTGGGTCACTCTCCCTGGTTGTGTGTCCTACTGTGAACTTTTTAGGAGAACTGAATTTCCCCTAGGTCCTGAGAAATGTAACATTAACAACAAGGTTTGTTCTTGAATTACCACTCATGGTCTAAGACAAACCACAAAGCTGTGTTTGCTTGGAACAAACACTAAGTCAAGCAGTGACTTAGCTCTCAGTAGCATCAGGGACTGGGCAGAGGAGGAATGGTGGACACCGCCTCCCCATCCTGACCCTTCCAGGGAGGAAGAGGAAGGCAGTACAGATTTACAACAGGGGTTTGAGGGAGGTCACAGCTCAGAGGCAGATGAGGGGGAAAGCTGGGAAATAATTGGAAGAACATAATGACACACTGTCATTAGAAAGCATTCCAGACTCTCCATCTCCCAGAACCCGGTGAGCCTTAAAAGTAGGAGAGCAAAGAGCTCAAAGACAAAGGGCACCTAGCAGCACCCATAGAAGAGACAATGAGAATGAGGAATGAGGAAGTGGGAGAGATGGGGGGTGGAGATTCACTTGGGACAACACCATTATCCAAGAGGCTGGGTTCTATAGCCTCTCTCTGTAAGATTGAAATAAAAAAGGACAGTAAGAAACTTTTCCTTGTCTTTGTAACTTTCCTGGGCAACCAGCCAGGAGCCACTGACAGCATCCTGACAAACAGTAGTATGGCAGTCGCAGTAGTGAAGCAGACACCATTTTCTAAATGTCCACCAGTATGCTTCGTTGCTTACCATAGTTTGGCTTAGCATTCTGTGTGATGCTTCTGCTGTCAAAAGCATAAGGGACATATTATACTTGACAGGCATAGATATCCTCCTGTGAGAGATTCCTGTGCTTCTATTGCCTCCGTTGAAATAAATTATATAAATGCTTTAAGAACAAAAATGGCTTCCACATCAACCTGTGCTCAGTGAGTCTCAATATCTGTTTTATACACAACATTGGTATGAGGCTCACTTGCAGGCGTGACCCCATTTCTGAGAAACTGTACGTTGTGATTTGACCCTTAGCAGAGAAGAATGACAGGCTGGGGACAGAGTGCAACAGAGCTGAGACACCAACAAACTACAGAAAGCCGCTGAAGTAACAGTGTCAGAGAGGCCTTGTTAATCCTGGAAAACTATGAAAGGAAAACAGAACCGAATGCCAGAAAACTTCTTGGCATCTCTGCAAGACCTCTTTATATACAAAGAACATATGGGCAGAGTTCAAGCTGTTGATTGATAGCTACTGCACTTTTTAAGTATGTTTAATTTTGCTGTTCTTATATTTTAAAGAAAAAGTGTAATCTTTCACTAACTGGCTTCTAGTTCAGCTTTGTAGCTTAAAGACTGTATGTGAAAACAGATGAATATCAAAAGGCAGTGCTTAATAAGTTTCAATAGGCTCTCGATTGTTTTTAAATATTTTTAGATTTCTTAACTTTTAAAAAATGTTCTAAATAGGTTGTTATTTAGTTTTATTTAGTGTTTATTTAGTGTTATTTAGTTTCAACTGTACTGTTTTACTACTCTGTTGATGGCCACCCTGGGCTCCTTTGGGAGGAAAAGTGGGACAGAAGTTTATTATCGTCATCAGTTAACAGACTCCATCGCTATGTGAGCCAGGCCATAATGAACAGTTAATTTCTAAAGATGTGAGGATTGGTTTATTGACCCCACAGTTCTAGAAGAAAGAGGATGAAGTTTGAGCCCACAAATGAAAGAAACCAGAATGCCAGTGGTTGCATTAGTCCTTTCCTAAGCTACTGAATTTGGCAGTCGAGAATAAATTCATGTGACTAATTGATATTCATTGGCTAGAAAAGCCTTACTCAAAATGTAGAAAATAGGTTAAAAAAAACACTGGGGTGGAAACATGATTTGAGCTAACTTCATAAATTTCATTGTCTGTTCTACTTAATCTTGCGTCATGAGAGAGCCTGTTTTATAGCACTATGAGTTTCTTCAGGATTAAATATTGCTGCTTTAAAAACAACAATTCCTTGCAACAAAGTGAGATAATCACTGGTCAGGTGCAAGTAAAAGGAACCACTGAGAGTAAGTCAAGTCCTGTGTGGTTCTTTTTAAAAATTGGGCAGTTAGCCATTTTTTCTTTGTAGTTCCGACCTCACCTATATTCTATTAGGTATGGGTGTATAACTTAGGCTTGCCTGTAGTAGAATAACACAGTATTATGGTTTAACATGGTGAGCACTGTGTGTTCAAATTTCAAACTAATTCTTCCAATCTGTTTAGTGGAAAAATTTCCTGTTGATTTCATCTGTTACTTTCTATTGTATTAAAAACTTTTTCCTTTTCTTTGTTCTACCTTTCACTTTCATTAAGTGCTCCTTTCTTCTGAATTGCAAGTTTTCACTTGTTTGATTGACTTAGTACTTGACAGCAAATGTTCCTGCCTTGAGAAACAGATTTGCACTTGGCCGAAAGAAGAAATGGTGAGTGGGATGTTTTCACAGCTACCAAAAGCTGTCATGTAGGAGGCTGGTAGTTTTTCTGATGAGAAGGTGGAATATTTCCTAAAATATGAAAGGTAATTGGGAGAGGTCCCTTAAAGAATGGATGAAGGGGGGAGTGTTCAAACAATCCAATACACGCAGAGTCACAAACCTATCACAAAATATATTGCTTATTTTGACAGTTTCCAGAAGATGCTGAATTACAAGCCTTCAGGATGTAAGCTGAAATCTGAAAACTTGGTAATATTTATAAATCAATACAAATATTTATGGAGTTCAATTTCATATCATGTAATGGGCAAGATTCTTCCAGTTAGTACCATTTATTTTAAATTGCATACCCTGCTTTTTGAGGAACTTCTTTCACAAAGTAGCTTACAATCTCCAGTAACAACCAGTTCCATGTTTTCTCAGTGAAATAAATCAATTTACCATACAGACAAAGCATGAAAAACGTAACATTCATATGGACACATCCCCCCCCAAAAATATTTGCTTACCTGGAGACATGACTACAAACTCTGGATAGGGTCTTCAGACCATTTGAATATCTAGGGCCTAGACATATGAATGGTCTATAGAGGAGGTTATACTAAATAAGACTGAGAAGACCTTATCCTAAGAGTATAAGCATACAGGTGTGTATTAGTTAGCATGTAGAACTCCACTCAGCTGACACCACCAACCCTGATTAATAGGATTTTCTTTTCTTTTCTTTTGGAAGCACAGAGAGACAAAGGCTTCAAGAAATGCAGGCAATTTAGAAAAGAAACCAAATGTAGCTTTTCTGCTCCAGCTCCAAACTGTTGGTACTTTGCTGACCCAGTACTAAACCTTACTAAGTCAGCATCTACACAAGCATATCTGGACATGCAACATGATAGAACCATCTCTCTAGAGCAGGCCCTCCAAATGTTTTGGGGGGACTACAACTCCTATCATCCCTAGCTAACAGGACTAGAGGTCAGGGATGATGGGAATTGTAGTCCCAACAAATCTGGAGGGCCAAGTTTGGCCATGCCTGCTCTAGAGTAAGTGATTTCTCTTCTCCCACCCAAATATATAGAAAGAAAAAAACTATTTCTGTCAGAAGGGAACTTTGGGAGGTGACCTTTTCTTTTTCTTTTTCTTTTTTTTTTTTTGCAAGGGATAGTCTTGGCCCATCAGGTTTAGCGGTACTTGTAGATTTTGTTGGGAATCTGGTATGAGATGCCCTTCAGTGGAAGTTGCTCCCAGCACCAGTCACCACATAGCAGCAGCAGGTCCAAATAGCTTTTTGCTGGAGAAGATAAGGCTCAGTAAAACAGTTCTGGACATAGATATATACAGCTTGTAGGATTTGAAGATACAGATATCTACAGATCCATTCTAGAACAATGTATCTCCATTGCTCCAAATAAACTCCAGCAATTCAAGACAGAACACAGACTCTGACTCACACTGATGAACACAATTGAGCTGACATACATTAATCACAGATAAAGTCAGGGACACTGGGCTGGGTGATCTTGCACCTGCAATTAGCTCATCCATGGGGTGATTTAAGCTCATGAAAGAAATTAACCCCTTCCCATGCCCAGTTACTCCAACAGATTTGGTTCTGGCCAATCGGGAAGCTAGCTTTAAACCTGGCCTTTCTTAATGTTTTGTTAACTGCTGAAGGTGCAAACAGGCATGGAAGAAGACTACCACTAATAAGTGCCCTGGTGTCCCTTAACACCCCAGTTTAACAAGACATGTTTATGACTTATTAACACATCAGACTGGCAAGAAGTGTGGCTGAGACAATAGGTGTGAAACTCTATCTGGGCTACACCTGCTGTTTCCTGGAATGTGACTCATCAGTCTGTTCTGATGGCAAACTTGGGGTCAATCTAAACTGCTAGATTGGCGTATCCAACTATATCCAAAATGGAGCCTATCCATCATACCCATAATACATCCCGAAATTTGGTGCCAAAGCATTTAATATAGTTTCCCCCACATCTTTGCTTCCAAATCATAAACCAATCCCGAAATCAGTAATCCATACAGGGAAGACACTGACAACATCACTTTAAAAAAAATTCAAAGGCCAGGGTATGAGATGCAATTTTAGGAACCAGTGGAAAGTGTAATAGATTGTGCCAAACACACGTCTCTGAGAAGGGAGTTCCATATTCTTGGGGCTACCACTGAGAAAGCCCTCTAACAAGCCAATGTCACGCTCCACCCCCCCCAAACCTGAGTGCAGCGGAAAGAAAAAGGGCTTAAGTGTTTTGAAACGAAGGCTGTTAAGTCTTAAAACACTAATACCATACAAAGCTTTATGCAAAAAATCTCTCCAAATACAGCTTATATAGTTTTCACAAACATTGTTTTGCTGGGTATCTGCCTTAAATGAAGCATTGCTCATTTTCTGAAATTTGATTAGCTCTCCAAGAAATCAGTGTTCCAAAATTAGGGCGGTTGTGCCTGGCCTGGGGGATGGAGGAGGAAAGGGAGCCTGCAATTTAGATATGAAATTGCCTGGCGATGAGCAAGACCATTGGCTCATCTGGCCTAATGCCGCGTGCTCTGACTTTGTGGCAGTCCCAAGCATGGGTCCTCCCCAGCCTTGTTACATGAAGTTCCTTTGGACAAGGAGATGTTGGGAGCAGAACCTGGACTCTGCTACATGGTATGTGCTCTCCCACCAAGCCATGGCTTCTCCCCAACTTCACATGAATGCAGTTTAGACACAAAGCTCTTTCTGATATGGCTTCCGTTAAAGGGGTTAACATCAGCTGAGTTTTAAAATCCAGAAACCTCTTTTCTGTTTCGAGCGCTGCCTTGGGATGGATTGAAATTCTCAGCATTGCGCAGTTCCTGCTCCATATTCTTCTTGCACCTCCTCAGTACATGACGAGACGGCTTCTCGGTAACCTCTGCATCACTCATGTCTCCACCTCCTTTCCATGCTGCTCAGATTTCTGCCACAAGCAGTTCACCGTGAGGAAAAGCACACTTCCTAGTTATATCTGGTATACTGAAAAGGGCTACCGTACTTCTTTGCTGAAGGCCAGCCTAAATCAGGCTCCAGTTGTTCTGGTCTACAATGGGTGGGGCTGGTGTGAGTTGTAGTCCAAAATATCTGGAAGTCACCCCTTGGGAAAGGAAGTTCTAGACTGTGGACCCACTGGTTTTGTTTGTTACTATGTTGTGTATTTCTGTGTTTTTATACTGCAAACAGCCTTGTGATCCACGGATGATGGGTAGTATAGAAATTTAATAAGTCCAAATAATATTAGCCAGGAGTAGATAAATTGCAACTGCATTTCCCCCACAGCTGTAAATGCCCCATATGATGGAGTTTTCAATACGGCAATCTTACTGCTAAGATACACAGAAAAGTAGCTTAAAGATGAACACACTATATCTGCATCAAGTCTAATTCTGAAAAGAATTGTCTTCAGCAGGAGTGCTTCCATGCAGCTTTTAAAAGAAAATCAGGGGAAGGTGGTAGCAATCTACATACAGAAGCAGTCAAACACATAATAAAGGGGGGTGGGAGGGGAAAAAACCACACACCCAAGGCTGTATCTTGGAGTGTTAAAATACATCTAAATGCGTTTATGCCAACCCTCAAAAGAAGGGCAGGAAAAAATCATTTTGTAGCTTGGAGCAAACTGGAGTTATGCGTTTGCATGTATTTCATCATCGGCTTATTTAATGTCTTCTGTTTCTTAGGATGACTCTATAATTCATCAACTGCCTTAGGAGACCTATAATAAAGTGATGCTTGTCCTGCTTCCTCTATTTTTATAACTCTTTGCAGGGAAACTCTGAATTCTAATGCAAAACAAGGTACTGAAGTCTGGCTGGAAGCAGGCATTCCTATTTCTCTGTTTTGCTCCCAAACTCATAATATTTAAATGCTGTTAGGAAGCTGAACAGCCTTAATTAAAAATAAATATATCTTTAGGGTGAAGAGTCAGATCAAAGAATCAAAATACTACGACTACTGTTATATTCAGATTCGACAGAATAACTCTGGAACGTTGGTGATAAATTATCATAATAAAATCTTATTAGGCAACCGCAGCAGTCATAGCTAAGTGCACGGGTAGCCTCAACAACTGAAAAGGGCAGGTAACTGCTGGCTGACATTATGTGTAATGGCAAGATAATTTCAGGGCAGTTTTTAGTGAAAAGAGCAGTAAAAGAATACTGCAGCTTCCTTGATGCTACATGATTCAAATTCATGATTATACCCAGCCCTCCCCAGCCAAGGCCGGGCTCAGGGCGGCTAACAAGCAATAATAAAAACAAGTTGAATGAATACAACTTAAAGACAAGGTTAAAATACAAAATTAAAATATTAAAATACAGCCTCATCACAGGAGGAGAAAGGAAAAAGAAAAAAGAAAGAGGGGGAGGGAATCAAATTGGCTCCAAGCCAAAGGCCAGGCAGAACAACTCTGTCTTACAGGCCCTGCAGAAGGAAATCAGATCCTGCAGGGCCCTGGTCTCATGAGGCAGAGCATTCTACCAGGACGGAGCCAGTGTTGAAAAGGCCCTGGGCTCTGGTTGAAGCTAATCTAACTTCCTTAGGGCCCGGGACCACTAAGGTGTTGCTCTCCATGGGGCATACCGGGAGAGGCGGTCCCGTAGGTACGAGGGTCCTAGGCCGTGAAGGGCTTTAAAGGCTAAAACCAGCACCTTAAATCTGACCCTGTACTCCACCGGGAGCCAGTGCAGCTGGAAAAGCACTGGGTGAATATGCTCCCATGGCAGAGACCCCATGAGAAGCCTTGCTGCAGCATTCTGCACCCGCTGGAGTTTCTGGGACAGCTTCAAGGGCAGCCCCGCGTAGAGCAAATTACAGTAGTCAAGCCTGGAGGTGACCGTCGCATGGATCACTGTGGCCAGGTCAGGGCGGGAAAGGTAAGGGACCAACTGCTTGATGCGGCGAAGGTGGAAAAATGTCGCTTTGGCTGTTGCTGTAACCTCCGCCTCCATGGAAAGGGAGGAGTCAAGGATTACACCCAAACTCTTAACGGACGGCAATGGCACTAATTGGGCCACCGCAAGAGAAAGAAGTTGGTCCCTCATCCCCATGCCATCCCAACCCAGCCATAGGACCTCTGTCTTCGAAGGACTTAGTTTCAATCGGCTCCCACGAAACCATCCAGCCACAGCTTCCAAGCATCTGGTCAGTGTGTCCAGGGCCGAGTCGGTGTGGCCATCCATTACTGTTTATTGTGTCATCACACTGCACAATAAATATTTTTATTGACATGAGCAAAACCACTAAGGTAATAGACATGGAGTCGTTGCTTTAGAAACTTTTAAAACTTACTCAACAAAATTTGTATGCCACATAACTGTAAATGACTTTGCTGTTAATTTTGTAAAATGGAAAAAATAACCTTGTAACTCACTTTTTTTTTTTTTTTACAATCAAGTACAGTGGTACCTCAGATTAAGTACTTAATTCGTTCTGGAAGTCTATTCTTAACCTGAAATTGTTCTTAACCTGAAGCACCACTTTAGCTAATGGGGCCTCCCACTGCCACTGCGCCGCCGGAGCACAATTTCTGTTCTCATCCTGAAGCAAAGTTCTTAACCCGAGGTAATATTTCTGGGTTAGCGGAGTCTGTAACCTGAAGAGTATGTAACCTGAAGCGTATGTAACCCGAGGTACCACTGTATATAAATTTTATGAAATAAAACAAAATAAAACCTCTAAGCAGTTTACAAATACTTGTATCTAATGTAGCACTATGTAAGGCTCCTGTCACAGCAAGAACTTCTACTTGAGGAACAGAACATTCCCCACTCCACACACCCCAAATCTGTTCTGTGCAGAAATCCTTGCTCTGACAGGACATAGGAGCCAGATAAAATAAAATAAAATATACATTAAAATTGTTAATAAAAATGATGGTAAAGCCAAGTTGTTGGGTTTTTTTTAAAAAAAGCAAAATGAATAACACCAACAGTTAAAAGTATACATTTATTTATTTATTAGATTTGTATACAACCCTTCATTGGAAGATCTCAGGGCTGTTCACAGCCTAAAAATACAACATAAAAAACCACAATACATAATGAAAATAAGAATGAAAACAAAACAAACAAATAACCCCACCTCACACAAAATAATCAACCAAAGGCCTGGTTGAAGAGGAATGTTTTTGCCTGGCACCCAAAAGTGTATAATGAAGACACCAGGCGAGCCTCCCTAGGTGAGCTAAAATGACAGATTAAAGTGCACATCAACTTTACACATCTGGGCAGAAAAGTTTTCATCAGGCTCCAAAAAGAATACTGAAAAGCACCTGCCTAATGTCAAGAGGCAGAAAGTTCCAGACTGTAGGAGCCTCATGTAGCATATAGAGTTAATGCCATGTTCTTCCAAAAGCAGTGTGTAATTTGGTATAACACTTGGGCGGTTCAGAGTGGACCATTTTCCTCCTCATACAGCTGCACCTGCTGCTGCGTGGGGAAATTCTTCTTCCTCTTTGGCAGACTGATGCAGACAGCCAAGCTACCCTAGGAAGAGGCTGCTCCCCACAGGGGAGTTTGCCTTGTCTCCCTGTCTCTGAACATCCCTGTTCTCTTGAGCCAAAGTCTTCCAAATGTGGAAATTGGAAAGACATTCAAAGCACCAAATCCCTTGACTCAGCTACTGCTAATGTGGAGAAATGGCTGTAATTTAAAGTCTGGATCCAAAACAAGATTTTGCAATAAAACCCACAGCGCATTAATGGCCAGAATTCTTAAACATTTGAAAACCTCTGCAAATGGCCAGTAAGTACTTAGGTACTGAGGTCCTTAAAGCAGGAGCTCATTTTTTATACTTTTCTTAAAAGAAGGAACAACAGCTCCAAACAGTTTTTCAGTAAAGGTTACAATCATTTATTATTTATAAAAGTGTAATATTACCGAACAGATATAAAAAGAACAGGTCCCTGGACACAGGCTCTAACATGAGGCTTTTGGGGAGCGATAGAATGGGACATTGGTCTTCCAGCCTGCTTAAGGATGAGACCAGATTTAAAAACTACCTTGCAAGAAGGCAGAAAACTTGTATTGCTTGTATTTTTAAAAGGGGGAGGTCAAAGAAAGGGAGCCATTCTGTCTCAAAACCTCTCACCCTAGAAGGGTAAGCTTGAGGCTAAAATCCTCCATACGTAAAGGTAAAGGGACCCCTGAATATTAGATCCAGTCATGGCCGACTCTGGGGTTGCGGCGCTCATCTCGCTTTATTGGCCGAGGGAACTGGCGTACAGCTTCCGGGTCATGTGGCCAGCATGACTAAGCTGCTTCTGGCGAACCAGAGCAGTGCACGGAAATGCCATTTACCTTCCCGCCGGAGCGGTACCTATTTATCTACTTGCACTTGGACGTGCTTTCGAACTGCTAGGTTGGCAGGAGCTGGGACCGAGCAAAGGGAGCTCACCCCGTTGCGGGGATTCGAACCGCCGACTTTCTGATCGGCAAGTCCTAGGCTCTGTAGTTTAACCCATAGCGCCACCCGCGTCCCATACCCTGAGTCTAATTAGGCCCACAAGGCCCTTTGGGGAAGGCAATGCCCACCTGGCCCAACCCCTGATGGCATCTGGTGCAAGGCAGGTAAAAGTTTGGTTAGGTGAAAGGGAGAGTTGGAGGCACCTCTGATCAGCTGCCTAGCTCTATGTGCAAAATAGCACTTTGAAAGAAGTTTCAGGTCTTTGGAAGTCCTTCAAAGAACTCTCTTGTTCTGTGCTTTGAAAGGAGCTCAGCAAGACCCAATAATCGAACGATTATCAGGTCCTGAGCAGGGATCTTACAAAGTTCTCTGCAAGACTTCCGTGGGCAAAAAAAGATCACCTAAAGCCATTGTGACATCAGGTGATTGGCAGGTAATTGGGGACCTATCATAATTGGCCTGTAAGGGGGGTGTGAGATAATGATCTGGCCCAGCAGCCAGATCCCCACCCCTGCTCCCACATTTACCTGGGAGTAAGCCCAAGGTTCCTTTTTTTTCTAACAATAGCTCTTCTACGGATGCTGTTAGAGCTATTGTGCTGAAAAGGAACAAAATCAGATTCTTTCCACAGTGAAAAGCAACACAATAATTACCCTTCATGGGTGAGAAATTCTGCTTGCTCCACGGGGATTAATTTTAGTTTATTTCAAATTAACTGCCAGGCTTTAATGATTTTTAGCACATGCGGTTAATGAGGCCTGGGAGTGAGAAATCCAGGGGTCTTTGAATCGCAGGCAGAGAAAGCCCAGAAACACTTCACCCACCCACCTGTTTTCCGTTCTGTAATGATCAGAAGAACGCCAAGAGCGGAGAAATGATAGTTAATAGTGAAGAATGGAACCTGCTCATAGAACCACATGGACTTTAACTATTTATGTATCTCACTTGTGATGGAAGCAGGCAGGTAGTGCCTAGGGTAAGCTAGGCACCATCTGAACAACAGCCTAAATAGGCCTCAACAAGGTAATAATAGTCAAATTATGTAACGTTCTCATTTCATAAATGTTCAGCATTTAAGAACATAAGAAGAGTCCTGCTGGACTGGGCCAAGGGCCCATCTAGTCCAACATCCTGTTCACACAGTGGCCAGCCAGTTGCTTGTGAGAAGCCTGCAAGCTAGACTTGAGCACAACAGCACTGGCAGTGGAGGTCAGACACAGCCATCATGGCTAGCAGCCACTGCTAGCATTTGAACACGCTTCCAAAACTGAAGCCAAATCACATCGCCTTGCTGGGTGGCTTAGTTGCTGTGCTGCTGAGCTCCAAGAGCTGGTTCCCGAGTTCAAGAAAAACGCAAAGTTCTGGCCGCCCTTCAATTGATTTGTGAGGGTAACAGTCAAGTTATTTGCCCCAATTTATGTGTAGTACTTCAAATGATTCTCACTGTAACTGTTATGTCTGATGAGAGGTCATTTTCAAAGTTGGAACTTATAAAAAGAAGTATGCGTTGCAAGAACATCCAGTAGGATTAGCACTGATGTCAGCTGAACTGGGAGAAGTTTGGATTACAGAAATTTGATTGAGGACTCTGCTTCCAAGAAGGCAAAACAATTTTTCATTTCACTAAATAGGGAACGAAAACATTGACTCTTACGTGATTAATCACTATAATGTTATTTTTTCAGTGAACTGGCTATCACTAAATTCACCGTACAGTATATCCTTCCTACCATATCATACAAAACCTTTAAAAAAGCACCACTTTGTGGGATGGGGGGGATGGGGGCTGTTTCTGGTTACAAAGGAGAATCGTGTATGAAGGTAACAACTTGTTTATGCCTTGCATTCATGTATTTACAGTTTGGTGGTAATATAATGGTTTGCACCAGAGGTCTTCAATTGGGGGGGGGGTGACCCACTAGTGAGTTGCAGCTGGATCCAAAATGGGTCATAACACTATCACCGTGGAAATATGTGGCATAGGGTTACGAAATGGGTCTCCAAATGCATGTTTGTGTTAAACATGGGTCTGAAAAGGTTGGAGATACCCAGTTTACATAATATTCTCCATGCCAGTTGTAATGAAAATTGGCAATGAATGTAGTAACGAATCATTTATCTGTACTTTCATTGCAGCTTTGTGTATAGAATTGGCTCTATTTATGCCTGACTTGCTTTCATACCTTTAATGGCCACAATGACTCTCTTTTTTTTTTCAATATACTTTTTATTGGTTTACAACAAAAATCATATATTTCTAACCAAATTTTCACAAATTATACTTTTTAGACTTCCTTCGATTTTTCTGGTAATCATCCGTATATACTCTTAACTGTAACGCATTTCCTTTTTTGCATTGCCTTTTGACTTTCACCTTTGCCAATATATATTTTCCAAACAATACATCTTAACCTTTACAGTGCTTCTTGAAACCCCACTAGCGTTGTTTGTGGATCACATAAATTTTTCAGATAATCTACAAACTTTCCCCAATGTTCGATGAACTTTCGATTTTTAAGATATCTTATTTTTCCAGTCAGTTTATCTAGCTCCGCATAGTCTGTTAATTTCAATCTCCACTCTTGAATTGTCGGTGTTTCTTCCTGTTTCCACGTCTGGGCTAGTAAAATTCTTGCTGCCACAACCGCATACTGGAATAGCTTAAAATCTTTCCTTCTTATCTCTTTTCCTGTAATACCTAAAAGAAAGGCTTCTGGTTTCTTGACAAAAGTATACTTTAGCATTTTTTTTAATTCATTATATATCCCTTCCCAGAAGTTCTTAACCTTCTTGCATTCCCACCACATGTGATAAAATGTTCCCTCCCTTTCTTTGCATTTCCAACACTTATTATCCGTTTTATACATTTTGGCTAACTTGACCGGTGTGATATACCATCTGTAGAACATTTTCATCACATTCTCCTTCAATCCCATGCATGCAGTGAATTTTAAATTTTCTTTCCATAGTTTCTCCCAATCATCAAATTGAATATTGTATCCGAAATCTCTAGCCCAGTGTATCATTACTGATTTAACTTCTTCGTCCTTCGTACACCATTCCAACAATATCTTGTATATTTTTGACAAAGTCTTATTTTCGCTATTAATTATATCCAATTGAAACCTAGAGTCTTTTTCTATATACCCTTTTTCCTTTACATCTTTCTTAAACATTTCATTTATCTGGAAGTAGTGTAACCAATCATATACATAGTTCTTCACTTGTTCATATGGTTTTAGTTTCCATTTTCCTCCTTCCTTCATTACCAATTCTCCGTATGTGGCCCAATTACCTCTCATGTTCACTTTCTTTACACACATGACCTCCAACGGAGATAACCAATGTGGGACCCTTGGTTCTAAAAGACTTTTGTACCTGTCCCATACTTCTATTAGCGAATTTCTGAAGATGTGGTTTCCAAATCCTTTGTGAACCCTTCTTTTATCACACCATAGGTAGGCGTGCCACCCGAACCTGTTGTCGAAACCTTCAAGATCTAATAATTCCTTGTTTTCAAGCTTAATCCAATCCTTTAGCCAGCAAATACATGCTGCCTCATAATATAGTTTCAAATCTGGCAGGGCGAAGCCTCCTCTCTCTTTCGCATCTGTGAGTAATTTATATTTTATTCTTGGCTTCTTGCCCTGCCAGATATACCTTGATATCACTTTTTGCCAATCTTTGAAGGTTCCGCTCCCCTTAATTATGGGGATTGTCTGAAACAAGAATAGCAACCTTGGGAGCACGTTCATCTTAATTATAGAAATCCTGCCCCAAAAGGACAGCTTCATTCTATTCCACACCTCCAGGTCTTTTTTTATACCTTTCCATATTTGAACATAATTATTCTGGTACAGGTCAATATTTTTAGTTGTTAACCATATTCCCAAGTATTTAACTTTCTTCACTACTTCTATCTCCGTTTGTTGTTGCAATGTTTCTGTTTTTTCCTGCTCCATATTTTTAGCCATTATTTTGGTTTTTTTCTTATTCAATCTAAACCCGGCCACCATCCCAAATTGTTCAATCTCCTCCAGTACCTCTCTAGCACTTTCTAAAGGTTCCTCCATCGTTATAACCAGATCGTCGGCAAAAGCTTTCACTTTGTATTCGTTCTGACCTACTGTTACCCCTTTTATTCGACTATTTTGTCTTATTGTATTTAAAAAGACCTCCAGAACCGTTATAAATAACAATGGTGAGAGCGGACATCCCTGTCTTGTTCCTTTAGATATTTTTATATCTTCGGAAACCACGTTATTAACTATCAATTTAGCTCGCTGCTCTGTATATATTGCCTTGATACCATTAAAGAACTCTTCTCCTACCTCCATATATTCAAGATTTTTCAGCATAAATTCCCATATTATGTTATCGAAGGCCTTTTCAGCATCCACAAACATTAGTATCGCTTGCTTCTCGTTCCTGGCATGCAGATATTCCAAAATGTTGACTATATTTCTAACATTGTCTTTCAATTGTCTGCCTGGCAGGAACCCTGCTTGGTCTTTGTGGATAATACTCATTAATATCTTTTTAATTCTCTTTGCTAAGATACCCGCAAATATTTTATAATCTGTATTCAGTAAAGAAATAGGCCTATAATTTTTAACTTGTGTTAGATCTGAATCTTGTTTGGGAATTAATGTTATAAATGCTTCTTTCCATGTATCTGGAATCTCTCTTGTTTTTAAAATATTATTTATTACTTCTTTTAATGGGGTCAACAAAACTTCGCTCAATTCCTTGTAGTATCCTGATGCAAATCCATCTGGTCCCGGGGCCTTTCCTCTCTTCAATTCCTTTACGACCTCTTTAATCTCGTCCACTTCGATTGGGGTGTTCAGCTTGTCTTTTTGTTCTGTCGGGATCTTCTGCACCTTTTTATTTCTTAAAAATCTTTCAATTTTCTTCACATTATTTCTTTCTTTATCCTTATATAATTGACTATAAAAGTCCAAGAATCCTTTCCTAATTTCTTTTGGGGAGACTTTCTCTTCTCCATTCACAATGATTTTATTGATTGTATTCTGTTCTTTCCTCTTTTTAGTTTGCCATGCAAGCAGTTTGCCTGATTTATTCGCGTATTCAAAGTTTCTCTGTCGTAGTCTTTTGATGTTCCATTCTATTTCTTTATTTATAATAATTGAGAATTGCGTCTGTAAGGTCCTGATTTCTTGTTTGATCTTAAAGCTGTTTGGTTTTTTAATTAATTTTTTCTCCTTTTCCATAATCTGATTCAAGATTTCTTTTTTCCCTTTTTCCCTAAGTTTGTTCTTCAATGAGTTCTGCTGAATAAAGAAACCTCTCATCACTGCTTTGCTTGCATCCCAAACAATACTAATCTTTGTACCTTTATTGAGATTGTCTATAAAATATTCGGTTAGTTTCTTTCGCGCCTTTTCCATAATCTTTTCGTCGTCCAATAAATAGTCGTTAATTCTCCATCTAAAAGATCTTTCCTCAAATCCTTTTAATTCCAATTCTATTGGGTTATGGTCTGAGATTACTTTAGGTTGAATTTCAATCTTTTGGATTCTTGGAGTCAGTTCATTTGAAACCCAAATTTGATCGATTCTTGACATTGACTGATTTGGTTCTGAATAATACGTGAATTGTTTTTCCAGCGGGTGTCTGAGCCTCCAAATATCAATCAAATTACAATTCTTTGTCATTGAGAAAAAAGACTTTGGAAGTTTCCCTTCTTTGTTTCTTCCTTCTCTTAATCTATCCATCTGTAGAGAAACCACGCCGTTCATATCACCCATTATTATGATCTTCTGATCCATATATTCAAATAGTTTTTCTTCCAAAGTTTTATAAAAATCAGTCTTATTTCCATTAGGTGCATAGATCCCGACAATTATTAAATTTTCGCCTTGCCACTTGATCTGGACTGCTATAATTCTCCCTTCTTCATCTTTAAAGAGTTGTTTGGCTTCAATTTTGTTTTTAGTGTATAGAACCACACCTCTTTTTTTCTCTTTATCCGATGATATAAATTCGTTCCCTAGTCTCTTATTTATCAAAATTTTCCTGTGTCTTCTTGCCACGTGCGTTTCCTGCAAACATATAATGTCCAGATTTTTCTTCTTAAGAAATTGTTCAATTTTGTTTCGTTTTCTTTTATCATTCATCCCATTAACATTCCAATTCCATAATTTTAACGCCATCCTGCAGTCAAATTAAATAATTTTATTTGTTTACCTATAGTCTGTCTTCCTTTTCTGCTTCCTCTTCTTCTTCTTCACCTCCTTCTTCGTCTTCTTCTTCTTCCTCGGATCTTTTCCCATGCTCCTCTTCCTCTTCCACTGATTCTAACTCATCTCTAAGTCCTGATCCTCTTCCTGCTCCTGCACCCTTCACATCTTCTTCTTCAACTTGTAATTCCTTGTATCTTCTCGTAAATTTCCCAATCTCTTCTGGGCTTGTCAACCTGCGTTTTTTAGTTTTGTAGAAAAAGGAGACTCCTTCCGGAAATTCCCATCTGAAATCAATCTTATTTTTCTTAAGTATCTGTACCAGTGGCTTGTATGGATCTCTTCGTTTCAACAGCCTAATCGGTATATCTTTAAAGATAATTATGTAATTTCCATCAATGTACAATCTTTTCTCTCTGTTCCTCTGTAAAATCAAGTTTCTCATCTCCCGATCTTTAAATGTAATTAAACAATCACCTGGGAATTTCCTTGCCTTTGTTGTTCTTACTCTCATTCTGAATGCATTTTGTACTGTTTTTGCCACATCTTCCATTGGTATTTCCATCCACTTCGCAATTTCTACTATCAGCTTCTCTTTAATATTTTCACTCTGCATTTCCGGTACCGATCTCAGCCTCAGGTTAACCTCCCTCTGTCTCAATTCATTCATAGCAATTATATCTTTAATTTCCTCCTGAGATTTGTTAATTTCTGTTATTTCCACTTTCAGCCTTTCTTCCTCCCGCTTCACCTCCTTCATCTCCAATTTAGTTTTTTTCAGGCCTTCTTCCACAAATTGTGTTCTTTTAGACACCTCCTTTATTTGCCCTTTCAATTCATTCACTGTCTCGTCAATTTTCCTATCCATTTTCCCAATTTTGTTATCCACTTGTTCCATTTTCTTATTCACTTGTTCCAATTTAGTATCCAAGTTCTTTTCACTCTGTTTGATTTCTGCGAACATTTTCAATATTTCTGCTCTAAAGTCTGATTCTTGTTTAGATGCTCTCCTATCGGTTGGTGTTCCCCCCTCCATCCCTTTCTTTTGTTGGTGTGTCATTTTAGTTCAATATCTCTGAATATAATCCCCTTTCCACCAAATCCCACAATAGAGTCAAATTTCAAAACTTAGATTCCGATATACAATAAATGCATTAAATATTTAAAGGAAAAACATTACTTATAAACCAAAGTTAGTCCAACTCTTTCCAGTATCTCAGTCACAGATGGAAACCAATCTTCTTGCCCCCAATCGGGCTAATCCTTAATTCGGCTTTCCCTTTAATTTTTACAGTTATAATCCAAATTTGTAGTCCAATTTATAATCCAACTGGTGTATTATCCCTCATACAGATCCAAGTTGTTTAATATTTATAACCAGAAAGGGTTGTGGGTCTTATCATCAAACTGGTTTCAATGACTCTCTTGCCCAGCCCCCCAAAACCCTAGGGTACCCATGGGCATAGCCAGGATTTTTGTTAGGGGGGCAGGCTTTTGTTGGGGGGTCAGAACCTCAGATTTGTATTGATTTTTATTGATGGGGGCAACTGCCCCCCTGCCTACACCCATTGTTGAAATGTATAGGAAATATTCTAGTAGACAATTTGGGAGGCAATTCCAGCAACTATGTCAGGAAGCAATTACACAGAGTTGAGAGTTTGCGGGAGGGGGTGAGCACATGATCTATGTCTAAGCCTGTCCAAAATTATTTGGGCCAGATCCAAGATGCAGAGGAAACGGATTGGTGCTGAAAGACCAAGATAAATTGTGTGCTCATGGAGGCTCAGTTGGAAGCAACTACAATATGTCAAGTCTGTAGAATGTGTGTATTTTGAGAAGTGTATTTTAAATGAACACACACCCTTGTCATGAGGCACCCCTGATTCTTGATGTCTGCAGGAGGAAATCTATGCACAAAGATTACACGACTAACAGGTGAACAGATGAACACTGGAGGTGGGGAAGCTGGGTAATGTTGAAACAGGACTAACCCCTAATATGGGGCAAATGATGTAGTACTGTTGACCTACCTTATAAGCTTACCTAATAAGGATTAATTATAACACTTTAAAGCCTCATACTTGTTTGTTATATTTTAATATATGCATTTTACAGTTACAAATAGCTTCGTTATATAAGGAAGATGCTAGGGGAAGTGCAAGAACATTAAGATTCTGATAAGTGGAAGAGTCTCACCTTCTTGGAGCTGTTTTACATGGCAGCCTTCAGAATACTTTGTACTCCCAATGACAGGTGAATATGAGCTCCTTTAAAAGGAGCTTGGTGCCCAATGGAAAAATCTCACATTTCGAACACTGAAATTCTTTATGCGTATCTGTGCTTTTTGTCTCCACAGTTGTTCCCATACTGATCTAAGTGCAAAAAAAAAACAAAAACCTCCTGGTTGTGTGTCTCTTCCATGCAGTAACTGAGGAACCAGGTGCCTTTTTGCATGAACTCAGATCAGAGAGGACACAGCTACTGAGGCAGCAAATCAAACACACTTAGACATATATACGTGCAGGGAAGTTACGCCCAGTCAGTTTCATTAGCATGCAAACCTTAACTAGAGCCAGTCTTCCACAAGAGAAAGTTTGTTTTCTGCGAGAGACCCTGGAGAATCTTTGGCCCTCCAGAGGTTGCTGAAGTACAACTCTCTGCACTAATGCTTCACACAAACTTTACAGGATGGTTTATTTTGGCACAGAACTGAGCTTATTGTTCAATAATTGTATAAGAAATGGATAGAGTGGCTAGATGTACCTATTTTATTAAATACATTTGTTGGCCCTTAAAGAGTTTATTTTTCTGTCACATTTTTTGAAAAAATTAAAGAAAGTAAACAAAATTTAACATTATTTAAAAAACTCTCCATCTTCTGTTCTACCCCAAAGGGCAATCTCAGTGGAGAAGAGAGTTATTATAGAAGCTAGGTAGCTGTATTACAATGATTGTCAAAACCCTGCTAAAGCAAAGTGATCCAACTGGCTGAATGCCTAGTCCAAGGATATCCAGTAATGAAAGTGCTTCATCATTGGAAAGAATAGCTGTAATATACATCACAACCTACAGAACACTAAATTAGGTGGGTTTCATTTGTAATATGTAAACTGCACCAACTATGCTGCAACAGGATTCTGATGGATTCCAACATGTTGGACTGATAAATTTTAAAGACTATCAAGTACAAAATGGTGCTTACATTTCTGGAAGACGTAAATATATCAGTTTGTGTGATTAGTCAGCTCTTTAGAGTCAGAGGCGGATATATTTATATTCCCCAGAATATCCAACTGACAGGCACCCACCAACAAGCAACAAGTGAAATCCATATCTGACAAGATTGGTGCTTACTTGGGCTAATTCATAGGAGCCAACTCCTAGAGGCCAAGGTCCCTTCACCCCCCCCAATAGAATATTTGAAGGGGCCAGCCCCCTCCCCCCAAGTTAATGGGAATCGCCATTCAAAGGATGTGCATTTGCTGCATTTTGTGATCGATTATGCAGGCCGGGAGTTACCTGAGCCCCTCAGTATTTTATTCAAGTTGGCACCCCTGGGCTAATTACATTGAAAAGACCTGCATCTGCATTAGACAATCACATGTTGCTGCCCAGTTTGCATGATTTAAAATCAGAACAAACATCCTAATTAGGAAGAGTGAGATGTCCTTCAGTTCTAAAATAAGATTTGGTGAAATGGGTGAAACATGTTACAGAAAAATGTTTGGGGCACAGCTTCAGTAAAAAAGTACAGTGGTACCTTGGGTCAAGAACTTAATTCGTTTTGGAGGTCCGTTCTTAGCCTGAAACTGTTCTTAAGCTGAGACACCATTTTAGCTAATAGGGCCTCCCGCTGCCGCCACGCGATTTCTGTTCTCATCCTGAAGCAAAGTTCTTAACCCGAGGTACTATTTCTGGGTTAGCGGACTCTGTAACCTGAAGCATCTGTAACCTGAAGCGTCTTCTGTAACCCGAGGTACCACTGTACTAGTAGCATATCGAGAGCAGTTGCATTGTAAAGATACAAAAGTGTACTCAATCAGTTTGGGGAAATAAATTGCCTGAATCCAGGAAACAGAACAGGACTGTGCCACGAATGAGACTCCTCACATACCTGTCTGTTGTGAAAGGTTTGTTTCTGGAAACTTTCCCTTTTGAAAATATGCAGATACAGGACCTGGGAAAGCTGTGGGCCCCAAATTTCGTGTGTGTGTGTGTGTACTTCTATGGAGGGGCAGGGGTATTAGCAAATCTGCTTGTGTGCCAGCGCATGTGTGCCTGGGAACTCATGTCTCACAGTCACAAAAGATTCACAAAATCTTCACTGGAAATGACTGTGCACCACAGGCATTATTGCAATGGTCATGATTGTCTAGCTTACATTGGGGAATTTAGCAGTAATCACACCATTGTTATAATTAGAATAGTTATTCACAAAAATAGCTTAAAGGGGAGTTTTTAAAAGGTTTTAAGATTGTGAAGCGTAGTTATAGAAGGATAACATGCTTAATGGTCACACATGGCATAGGCTACCCACCCCATGGATCCTGGACTATACCAGGCATAGGCAAACCCGCCCATCCAGATGTTTTGGGACTACAACTCCCATCATCCCTAGCTAACAGGACCAGTGGTCAGGGATGGTGGGAACTGTAGTCTCAAAACATCTGGAGGTCCGAGCTTGCCTGGACTATACACTTTGACTGTAATCTTAACCCCTGGAAGGCAGTGGTAGGGCTTAATGGAAAGGGGAAACCAGCACTGCAATCTACTGCTATGCCATCCAGGGCAGAACCAGTGAGGAATAATAATAATAATCATCATCATCATCGTAATAATATAACAACAACAACAACATTTATTTATACCCCGCCCATCTGGCTGTGCTTCCCCAGCCACTCTGATGCATCAAACATTGAAAGCTTCCTTAAACAGGGGTGCCTTCAGATGTCTTCTAAATGTCAGGTAGTTGTTTATCTCTTTGACTTCTGATGGGAGGGTGCTCCACAGGGCGGGTGCCACTACTGAGAAGGCCCTCTTCACTGTGTCAGCTTCCAGGCTCACAAAAAAAGAGATGGGCAAGGTCTGAAGCATGCTCAAAATATGGCTGATAATGCACAGCAGAAAACGTATCACACCAGGGCCAGCCCAAGACATTTTGGCACCTGAGGCAAATCACAAAATGCTCTCACCCCAGGCAGGGAAGAAGGGGTGAGTGAATAAAAAAATAAGGGGGTGATGATGATTTACATCCTGATTTACAGCAGGGACAAGAGTGGAAGGGGGCCGGCAGTGCCTTTTACTGATCAAGATGCAGCTGTAGAAGCAGGATTGGGGGGGGGGCTGCGGAGGAGGTGGCAGATCCGGCCTCCAAGGAGCACACTGTGGTGACAGGTGATGCATTCTTGGAGACTGGATCTCCTGCCCTGTATCGCGCCTATTGTCACCAGGGTGCTCAAATACCATAAATCAAAAATGCAAATATAGAAATGGTTGCTATAGTGTAAACAGAAAAGAAACACCGGCCTGTAATGGGGAGACAGTGGCCATGTGACCTGTGGAGGTCTGCTCAGCCTGCTGTCCAGATGCTCTGCTAACTGCTGATGGGCTTGTTGTTATTTAGCATATTTTTTGCACCATAACACTCACTTTTTTCCTCCTAAAAAGTAAGGGGAAATGTCTGTGCGTGTTATGGAGGGAATGCCTACGGGTGGCATGCCTACGGATTTTCCTCCTCTAAAAACTATGTGCGTGTTATGGTCGGGTGCGTGTTATAGAGCGAAAAATACGGTATCTTAAAACCAGACTTGGTCTGGACATCACTTCAAAAGAGGGCTGTGCTCTTGTCAATTGCAAACAGTAAAGTACAAACTATATGAAGGTGCTGGTTTGGTGACGCCTGCCTCTTATACTAAACTGATCAACACAACAATGCTTGCTCTGTTTTAGGCTCCGGCTTCCTCACACCCTCCAAACAACGATTCAGATAAGGCTGCTTACAGCCAGGGCTGTCCCAGGTGGTATCACAGGAGCTTTAAATATATGGTGTGAATGCACCCTTTGACACTGCTAAAAGGAAAGAATGTATTTCATTCACATTTTCCCCCTATTGCAGATTCATAGAATTGTAGAGTTGGAAGGGACCACAAGGGTCATCTAGCCCAACCCCCTGCCATGGGGGAATCTTTTTCCCAATGTGGGGCTCAAGCCCACAACCCTGAGATTAAGAGTCTCATGCTCTACCGGCTGAACTAGCCCAGGTCCTAAGCGTTAAATGACTTTGAAGAGAAATAAGCAGGGCATTCATTCATTCATTCATTAAAAAGATAAGCTTGCTTCAAGCACCATGGAGACCTGACCATTACAATTTGGTAAATGGTCATTTGTATTCACCCAATTCCTCTGTCTTATCTCTCATTCTCACGAAACCAGCGCACAGGAACAACATATTGTACCACATTTATACTAATATATTTGGTTATAGCTTCTGTTCAAAATTTAAATATTCCTGCAAGCTCCCCTTTGAAGGTGCAAGAGCTACATATACTGTGGTACCAAAGGTTAAGTACTTAATTTGTTCCGGAGGTCCGTTCTTTTTCTTTTCTTTTTTTTTAATGATATTTATTAAAATTTCAAAAGAAATTACCAAAGTAATAAAAAAGTAGCAAAAAGAAAACAAAAGATACAGAATACAGAGAAAATAAAGACAATTAAAAATAAATCCATCTTTCCATGTCTTGCCTTTCATTTACTTGTTTCCCTGACCTCCTCACACCTCCCTTTTTTGTATTCCAGTTCGAATGGTTAATTCAGCAAATCCTTTCCCTCTTTGTTTTTATCTTAATTATTTATCTTAACATATTACAACTTTATATTTTCATCTATTAACAATCCATTTTTACATATTCCTTTTTAACATTGTTGCTAAAACCGCTTCATTTCATTCCGACATCATTTTAGCATTCATTAATTTTACAATGTTTCTGTAGATAATCTTTAAATTTCTTCCAATCTTCTTCCACCGACTCTTCTCCCTGGTCTTGGATTCTCCCAGTCATTTCCGCCAATTCCATAAAGTCTATCACTTTCATCTGCCATTCTTCCAAGGTGGGTAGATCTTGTGTCTTCCAATACTTTGCAATGAGTATTCTTGCTGCTGTTGTTGCGTACATAAAAAAAGTTCTATCCTTCTTTAACACCAATTGGCCGACCATGCCCAGGAGAAAGGCCTCTGGTTTCTTCAAGAAGGTATATTTAAATACCTTTTTCATTTCATTATAATCATCTCCCAGAAAGCCTTAATCCTTGGGCACGTCCACCAAAGGTGAAAGAATGTGCCTTCATTATCTTTACATTTCCAACATTTATTATCGGGCAAATGGTAGATTTTTGCAAGCTTGACTGGTGTCATGTACCACCTGTATATCATTTTCATAATATTCTCTCTTAAGGCATTACATGCCGTGAATTTCATACCGGAGGTCCGTTCTTAACCTGAAACTGCTCTTAACCTGAAGCACCACTTTAGCTAATGGGGCCACCGGAGCACGATTTCTGTTCTTATCCCTAAGCAAAGTTCTTAACCTGAAGCACTATTTCTGGGTTAGCGGAGTCTGTAACCTGAAGCGTATGAAACCTGAATAGTATGTAACCTGAGGTACCACTGTATTATTATTATTATTATTATTATTATTATTATTATTATTACTGCTACTGCTACTACGCACCCTTTACCCTAAGGTCCCAGGACAGGTTACAACAATTAAAACTACTCAGACTTCTCACCTACATGGAAACACTGAAAGCTGCCTTATACAGAGTCAGGTCACTGGTCCATCAAGCTCAGTCTACAATGACTGACAGAATTTCAAAGAAGTCTTTTCCAGCCCTGCATGGAGATGCCAGGAGTTGAACGTGGAGTTTTCTGCATGCAAAACATGTGCCTCTGCCACTGATCTTCAAATGCTCTCCTTATAATCACCCAGGTACCAGTTATTCATCCATATGCTGATCAACTAAAAAAGGGAAGAGGCGCAGTTTGACACGCACAGCTAAAGGTCTAATTCACTGAGGACATTTGGCTACCTGTGAACAACATTTATATGGTGACTCAGTAACAAGCAGTACGCTGAAAGACTATGGAAGGTATTTTTTTTTTAACAAAAACAACCACCACCTTTCACAAGAGCTTTAAAATCAATATCGGCAGACTTCTGCTGCAAGTACACTGATAAGATGAAGATAGTAGCTAGGGGACTGTTTCAGGAAGAAACTGGTGAAAGATTATACACCGCTCCAACATTATTAGCAGAGTCAGTACGCTACTGCTAATTAGAGCCGTGAGCTCTTGTTCCAAAGCCGACTTTGACCGATTTAAAAATGGCATCACTCCCTTTTTCTTCTAGGGAAGCAGCCTAAATTAAGAGAATTCAAATAGAGGAAAGGTGAGGGAGAAGCATGGCAGGCATTTTCAGCTTGTACAATGTAGAAATCACATCTCCTCCCCCAAATTTTCAATTCCATGGAATAATTTCAGTTCATCCAAACGCTACCCAAATTAATGCCATGTGTTCAGTTATCCTAATAGAGTTAATTTACAATTGGAGGAAGTGTTCACTTAAGAGGCAACACCTCCTTTCTTTGTTACAATTAATAGCAATTGCCATACTCTATTCAAGCTGTCAGTAAGAAAGACAGTTTGCCATAAACATCTGTTTCCTTTCATTTGCGCAGACATCTCTAAACAGCTCTGTTCCTTAGCCTAATGCACAAATACATTAGGACTTCTACAGCAGAGCCACTTCAAAGAGGGGATCCTAGAAGTAAAGGTCAACAGATACGCAGTTCTATAGTGATGATTGACAGATCACTTAGGGAAAGGTAAAGGGACCCCTGACCATTAGGTCCAGTCGCGGACGACTCTGGGGTTGCGGCACTCATCTCGCTTTATTGGCCGAGGGAGCCGGCGTACAGCTTCCGGGTCATGTGGCCAGCATGACTAAGCCGCTTCTGGCGAACCAGAGCAGCGCACGGAAACGCCGTTTACCTTCCCACCGGAGCGGTACCTATTTATCTACTTGCACTTTGACATGCTTTCAAACTGCTAGGTGGGCAGGAGCAGGGACTGAGCAACGGGAGCTCAGCCCGCCGCGGGGATTCAAACCGCCGACGTTCTGATCGGCAAGTCCTAGGCTCTGTGGTTTAACCGACAGCGCCACCCACGTCCCCACAGATCACTTACACAAGAGTAATCTGGCACATTTCAATAGCATTACAGCAGCACAGCTGGGCTCTAAATTGTCCTTAGTTTCCACTGTTACTCAAAACTACTATCAACAGGCCGTAAGCCTAACCTTACTTACCTAGGAGGAAGACCCATTGATTTCAATAGGATTTACTTCAGAATAGGATGGCACTGTTAGTTAATGAAACCAAATCCTTATTTCAATAAGCTATTCATAGCATTGCTATATACTTGTTGTTGTTGTTTAGTCATTTAGTCGTGTCCGACTCTTCGTGACCCCATGGACCAGAGCACACCAGGCAATCCTGTCTTCCACTGCCTCCCGCAGTTTGCTCAAACTCATGTTGGCAGCTTCAAGAACACTGTCCAACCATCTCGTCCTCTGTCGTCCCCCTCTCCTTGTGCCCTCCATCTTTGTGCCATATACTTAACCACCAATAAAGCCTAATCAGCAGTCCAAATTCTCCTGAAGCAAAAGCTTGTCTATATCAGCCTTCCTCAACTTGGCATCCTGTGGATATTTTGGATGGCAACTCATAGGACGTGACTTGAGGCTGAGGAAAAGTATAGTGCAAAACATCTGGACAACACCAAATTCACTGAGGCTGATCAATATTATCCTGCCAAGTGATAAGGAAGATTTTGCCATGGTCAATTATACGTTCTCAATCTTAGGCCACACAAAAAACATTACTACCAAAAATAACAGCTATACAGATTGCATGCATCATCTTTCTTTGATATATGCTTTATTTTATCTATATCCAGGGCTTTTTGTTTCCAGCCAGAACTCGTCAGTTCCAGCATGTCTCAGGTGGGCACCATTGCCATTATAAGAGAACATGAGAGGCGTTCATGGTGAGTTCCGGCACCTCTTTTCCTAGAAAAATAACACTGTTTATATCCCACCTTCCCAGCACATCATGGAACTCAACTGCGGTTCCAATCGAGACTGGCATGGGCAGAGGAATAATACATGACATTACTGACCTCTCCAGTAGAGGGATGCATTCCGCATGGTGGATCAAAAGCTATGTAAGCCTAGTGTGGGAGAAATCGGAAAGTATTGAGAACTGGCTGTTTCTATTTTTATCTAATGTTTCAGCTGAGGATTTTCATACTGTGCAGGAGACATCAAAATGAAAGGAGACTGGGTTGTAATTCAGCAGCTCCACCTCGGCTTCCTTTTCAGGGAGAGACGACCAGGGATACAGTCACATGCACACACATTTGATGTAGATAAGTTACAGTTGTCTTGCAAGAAGCCTACACACAGTCCTTGAGGTGGAGAGAGGAGGTTTTTGCTTGCCTTAGGAGCTTATCCCAGTCTGGAACTCTGCACTGTTCTGGCAGAGCATACTCCACAGTTTAAGACAGCAGTGTGTGTGTGTACACACACACCCTCTGGTCTACTCTGCTAGCAGCTCTCAAAGGTTTCTGACCCACATCCTTTCACTGGAGACATGAGTTGCCAAGGGCTCAACTCTGGGCCTTGTGTGTACTCTGAGCTATGTGGGTTCCTTCATAGTTAATGCAGACTGTTCAAAATCAGTGAGCTCATGTGATCCTTGACTGGTGCTTTAGTGCTTAAAATCAGGCAGGAAATAACTTCTCCTTCCACAATGAATCTCCTCTGTCACACCAGTGAACAGACAAGTATTTGTAGACTCAGAGAGGTGCTAGCTGCCTACCGAACCCCTTCCAAACCACTGCCCCCATACAAACAATTCACTTAACAATTCAGTCTGTGCAACATCCTCCATGTGTGCACATGTAGACATCTTGATGGACTAATGGTCCCATTAACTTTCTGGCATGATTTCTAGCTTTGATGGTCTGAAATGAGAGCAGTATTTGAATTTATGTCTTTACCTCAAATGCCTTCTTGGCTTTCCTTGTAATCATTTTCTATGTTAGTTGCCGGAGGTTATACATTCTCCTGTGTTCCTCATTTGCCTTCTATTTATTTGAGGGTTTTTGTTGCTGCTAGCTTGATTCAAAAGAGTCTTTCTCAGTGCCCTGCTTAGCCATGTGTTCCTTTTTTATACTGAATTGTCTTTTTTTTTTTGGATTAAATATTTATGCTGAGCCTCTTATAATAGTTTTAGATTGCAAGAGGCAGTTCTGCTTTGTAACTGGCCCTTTTAAATGGTTCTAATTAGCATTCTCATTCATTAACTCCAGTTCCTCTTGAAGCCTAATGTTACTGTGGTGGCTATTTGTTTGCATTTTCCAGTATCTGTCCTTCTGCCCTTTTACAAAAATACAAGCACATTTGTAGTCATCACCGCTGTGCTCCATTTACATTTTGAAAAAATGGCAACCTCTCATCATGTGGCTTTCAATGCTACCACATCTAAAGTGTAGTCATTTGTGGTATTTAAAGCACTCTCCACATTGTACACAGAGGTGACATTTGCACAGTTAACATAAACAAAATTTAAAATCACCCATTAAACTGTGTGCACTGCATTTGTAACCTCCAAAGCTCCCCCTATGATTTTTCAATCTCTGTTCCACAGTCATAGCAATTAAAGATATACCATTAACTTTTATCCACTTGGGCATTACCTTCTACTCCTCTTCTTATTACATGTTAGTCTAACTAGTATGTTCTCCTAGAGACATTTCAAGCAATACTTACTTCTGCTCCTGTGCTGACCATCACAGAAGGTGCATGCATGCGAGTAAGCAAACATAAAACATGAGAGCTGGGAGACTGGGCATTTTCATGGTCTAGGCAGCTGGAATATTGCTCATATGAAGTTATATCTCCTGGCGCAAATCCTCTGTTTACTTCACACAGAATAGTGGCTGGGAGAACTTATGTAAACAAAGACATCAGCAAAAGGCGAAAGATTTATACTATCTGAAGAGAAACGTAGGATAACATGTCATGGCTCCCAGTATGTTTCCAAGTACAATTCAAAGTGTTGGTGCTGACCTTTAAAGCCCTAAACGGCCTTGGTCCAGTATATCTGAAGTAGCAGCTCCACCCCCATCATTCTACCCGGACACTGAGGTCCAATGCCAAGGGCCTTCTGGCAGTTCCCTTACTGCGAGAAGCCAAGTTACAGGGAACCAGACAAAGGGCCTTCTCGGTAATGGCACCCGCCCTGTGGATCGCCCTCCCACCAGATGTCAAAGAGAACAACAACTACCAGACTTTTAGAAGACATCTGAAGGAAGCCCTGTTTAGGGAAGCTTTTAATGTTTGATGCATCACTGTATTTTAATACAGTAGTACCTCGGGTTACATACGCTTCAGGTTACATACACTTCAGGTTACAGACTCCGCTAACCCAGAAATAGTGCTTCAGGTTAAGAACTTTGCTTCAGGATGAGAACAGAAATCGTGCTCTGGCGGCGTGGCGGCAGCAGGAGGCCCCATTAGCTAAAGTGGTGCTTCAGGTTAAGAACAGTTTCAGGTTAAGAACGGACCTCCGGAACGAATTAAGTACTTAACCCAAGGTACCACAGTATTTTGTTGGAAGCTGCCCAGAGTGGCTGGGGAAGCCCAGCCAGATGGGCGGGGTGTGTATAAATAAATAAATAAATGCCAAAACAGTGTATAGTCAAAACACATTGGGCGCAATGGTGGGTGGGATTGCCAAATCTGGACATAGCTGGACAACACAGGACAAGATAGTTAATATATAGATAGTTTATTGAGGGCACTAAGTGAAAAGCATTTTAGGTCATCCTCAAGATGCATCTCAACAGTGAAAAGCAGGAAATGAAGAAAATGGACCAAAATTCTCGTATTAGGTGCACACATTAATTTTCACACTTTCCCAATTTCAGTCTGTGCTTTCCCCATCAATGCTTTAATTATCTTGTGTTAATCGGATCCCCCAGGCGTTAGCAACATTGGATGCCTATAACCCCTTGTGTGTAATTATTTCATGATAACCACACCTCAGGGTTACCTGAGTTTTGGAAAATCTAATTCTCTCCCCCTGCTCACCCCCACCAAATCCACTTTGAAATTAAATACATCTCTGACCTATTTTACACATTCCTAATTCTTCTTCTTAAAGGGAAGTGTGATTCTTTATTCTCTTCCTTAGAGAAAACATAGAAAGCCTAATCTCTTTTATTGTATAAGACCTTTCAGAACAATATACAATCCTCCAAGGATTCAGGATTTATTTATTTTTTTAAGATGACAGATTGGACTTCAGGACTAATATATTCAATATTTTATTTAAGAAGGATTATCATCACCAGCTATAGTGTGAGAAGCTGAGAAAATCTGTGACTCAAAGTCAAAGAATCAGGACTGAATCATATGACTGTGAATGGGGCTTATTTCTGTCCATGCAAGATAGTCATGTTTTTATATGGGTCAGATGTGTGGCAAATGAGACTTGCAAAATGGCAAGCGGAAGCATAAATCGCCAGCATATAGTACACAGATTGTATTTGCTCTGAGAGCAAGTCACACTTTTTGTACGTACATACACACCAAATTTCCACTCAATTCTGCTCCGCAAATTTCCTTGCCATGAAGTTTACTATGTTTACAGGGTTTTGTTTTGTTTTGGAAACAAACACAATAAATGAGTATGGGAACAATGTCTCAGTCAGTAAGGCTGTGTACACCTCACACATTTAAAGCATATCCCCCTCCCCCCCAAGACTCAAGAAGGAAATCTTGCATTGATGGGATAAATAATTAGCTCTGCACTGTACAAAAGCCAAAAAAATTGTAGTTCTCTTATTAAAGTTGACTGTGCCAGATACAGGGACACGGGTGGCACTGTGGATTAAACCACAAAGCCTAGGACTTGCCAATCAGAAGGTTGGCGGTTCGAATCCCCGCAACGGGGTGAGCGCCTGTTGCTCGGTCCCTGCTCCTGCCCACCTAGCAGTTCAAAAGCACGCCAAAGTGCAAGTAGATAAATAGGTACTGCTCTGGCGGGAAGGTAAACGGTGTTTCTGTGCGCTGCTCTGGTTCGCCAGAAGCGGCTTAGTCATGCTGGCCACATGACCCAGAAGCTGTACGCCAGCTTCCTCGGCCAATAAAGCGAGATGAGCACCGCAACCCCAGAGTCGGCCACGACTGGACCTAATGGTCAGGGGTCCCTTTACCCCTTTACCTTTACCTTATGCCAGATACAAACAGTTTGGGTTTTACTAAACAACTTCTAATGGAAACCATTTTGTGCGAATTCATATTTCTGGTTCAAACACTGAAAAACAACACACTAAGGAGAGTAAGTTTGCCCACCGTATTAGGTAGTAATGAAAACATCAACCAGTGCATAGAGCACGACGCTCCCAAGCATTGCAGGGGCAAATAAGTGCCTAGGATGAGGTGCAATAACTGCTGCATTAGCAGAACTTCAAAACTGCATTAGCAGAACTTCAAAACACTGGCTTCCTCAGTTCATCCAATTAATGCAGCGACATGACTTGGCACAGCATCACCATGTCCAGCCACAGCAGAGAGCCATCACACAAAGCTGCTGTGTAGAACATGACTCAGCAGAGAGAGGGAAATGGAGAAGACTCCAGTAGCTATTCTAAAATGGAATTTTGGCTACCTCAGAAGCAAACATTCAAACTGTCATGAACAAGCTCTCTTCAGCTCCCTTTGTAATTACTCCAGGATTTCAGAGTTTTCTCAGAGAACACTTGGAAAAACTTAGATCTTTCTGGAGGTTCAGAAAGGAAGATCATATCTATAAAGGAAGTTCATCCTTCACTGAGAGGAGCTCAGAGGAGGATTTCCCAAACCACTCAGCCCCTGCTGCTTCCCAAACAATAGTACCAATAAACAGAATTTATTGGCTTGGAAACACACATTAAGACAACAAGGGTAGGCAACATGGAGTCCTCCACATGTTGCTAGGCTCCAGCTTCCTCCAGCCCCAGCCGGCATGGTCAAAGCTTGAAGATGATGAATGTGGTAGTCCACAACATACTGAAGAGACCACATTGGCTACACCTGCTCAACAGCACCCAGATATTAAGGGCAAGGCCTGGAAGACACCCCCTGTTGCTAGCCAGCCCTTCCAGGCGGTGCCATGTGTCTGCTTCTCTGTGCAAGCATAAGTTTGCTAGGAAAGAATGGCAGATACGGCTGGCAGCAAAGCCAGGTTCGTAATCTCAAGGTTGTGGGTTCAAGCCCCACCCTGAGCAAAAAGATTCCTGCATTGCTGCTGGGGGTTGGACTAGATGACCCCCACAGCCCCTTCCAACTCCATAGTTCTATGATTTTAACCTCCCACAATTCAAAATCTATTTGCATACAGTGGTAACTCGGGTTACATACGCTTCAGGTTACAGACGCTTCAGGTTACAGACTCCGTTAACCCAGAAATATTGCTTTAGGTTAAGAACTTTGCTTCAGGATGAGAACAGAAATTGTGCTCCGGCGGCGCAGCAGCACCAGGAGGCCCCATTAGCTAAAGTGGTGCTTCAGGTTAAGAACGGTTTCAGGTTAAGTACGGACCTCCGGAACGAATTAAGTGCTTAACCCGAGGTACCACTGTATTTGCGACCAATGCAACCCTATGGAATAAAGGGCTCTTTAGTGTGACAACAGCAGCTCACACAAACTATCTGCCTTGAAAACAAATGTTACAGAATGCAAAAAAAGTGTGTTCAAACAACTTTCCCTGAACATTATAATGATTCTCTACCTCTACCAGCTGATGACTCGGTGGATTAACAATTAAACACACAGCATCAACGAAGAGACATCCATTATCCCTGCCTTCCTTCAGAATGTTGTTCAACAATGGCTGTGCTAAGCCTGAGCTCTGGGCTAGTCAGGGCCCTGTGTCTCCTTGCATCAACAGGGGCACCAATTCTGTGAGCCGCAGTGACCATTCCCAGGAACTCCTATTTGATTTGGAAAATGGTAACATGAAGTAACCCAGTCCCAAATATTTGCAACAGGCTAGCAAAATGTAGCAGAGATAAACAGCCCATGGTTTAAAATGTACAACTATGCTTGCTGGTGTAAGCTCATCAGAGGTTTTGTGCGTCGAAGCAGCAAACATTGTGATGAAGGCACAGGATTCCATTTTTCACCTGTCAGTAGGACATTTTGACAATAGTAAAGTAATGAAATAGAGCTGGGCTCAAATAACAATGGAAAACATTTTTTCAAGAAAAACCCAAAACTACATATTCAACCACCCAGCAGAGGTGTGGAAAAACACAGCAGATCGAATGCTGTGCATATCTGACACAAGTCTCCAAATTAAGACTGCAACCACACAGCAAAGAAACTCTTGCCACAGAGACTGTTTACTTTTATTGATTCTGCTGGGGCAGTGCCAGGGAATTATTAATTCAAAGTCATTAGGGAGAAGCCAATAAATTCAGCTGCTTACATACAAACTCCTACTTGTGCTCTCCTTTGCTTTAAAAGATATGCATTAATAAGCCTCCTGGAGACTGAAAACAATAGGATTAAAAATAATTAAAAGGCAGGAGATAAATGCCATGGTTCCATTGTTCCATTTTCCATGTTGCCTTCACAGTGGGGGAGGTCTTTGCAGCATTGCTCCATCCATTACCATGAAGATTAGGTGTGAGGCCCCAGTGCACATGGGAGGAACCTGTGCTCCGGCTCCTCCCCATGCCAACACTGCTGTACCCAGAATTTGGGTAGGGGAACTGGCATCTGGAGAACTTTCAGTCCTTGGACTCCAGTTTCTAATATCACTTTCTCCATGGAATGAGAAGGGGCCACTCACAGTACCTCTCATCCTACCACAACAAATAGGGATGCAGGTGGCACTGTGCTCTAAACCACTGAGCCTCTTGGGCTTGCCGAATGGAAGGTCAGTGGATCGAATCCCTGCGACGGGGTGAGCTCCCATTGCTTTGTCCCAGCTCCTGCCAACCTAGCAGTTTGAAAGCACGCCAGTGCAAGTAGATAAATAGATACCGCTGCAGCGGGAAGGTAAACGGCATTTCCGTGTGCTCTGGCACTCGTCACAGTGTCCTGATGTGCCAGAAGCAGTTTAGTCATGCTGGCCACATGACCCGGAAAGCTGTCTGTGGACAAATCTGCCCCACTTAGCAGTGGGGAGGAGTTGCGGTGGACCACATGGCCACCAACTCCCCTCTGGGGGCGGAGGACTGAGTCCTGCGTCACCCGGAGGCTCCTTGCCACTCCATCACCCAGCCAGCCAATCCGCTGGCTGGGGAGGCGTGGCTAGGCCCCATTTAAACAAAGGCATGAGATGAGCTGGAGAGCTTTCTCTTGGCTCGCTTCCTCAATCTCCCGCCCGCCCTCCCTAATTTCAGGTTTTGACATTGGCCTTGCTATGGACGACGGTCGGTCGCCGTTGAGGGGCCTGGTAGGAATTTTTCCACTTGGCAGATCGGCAAGGGCCATTTGGTTTTTGCCTACCTCGTAGCAATCGCCACAACTCTGTAAGGTTTGGCAGTTAGGCATTGGTTGATCTTATGATGGGGGAGGTGAGGTGTGGACATCACCTGCCCCTCCAAGCTTAAGAGTATTCCGTTAAAGGAATCCGGGGGTGTGGATCTTGTCCAAAGTCCGGGGCTGGGCTAGGGCCATGCCACAACTCCGTCGGGAACCCTGGGGGAGCTCAAGTTGGTTTGCATTAACGGGGCTCCCCCCATTGGTGGTTGACCCTTACTGGACTCCCTGTGTGACGGGCGGGAGTCAGGTATAGTCGGGTCAACTCCAATGCCTAAGCCAATACCACTCACATTCTGTAAGCAATGAAGTTGTGGCCAAATTTTGCCCAATAACATTAACCTAATATCCGTGTCCCTGTGTCTCATACATTGGCAAGAGGGTGGTTTCAAGGTCTCAACACACAAACGCTAGCTCCCTTGGCCTGAAAGCAAGATGAGTGCCACAACCCCATAATTGCCTTTGACTGGACTTCACAGCCCAGGGGTCCTTTACCTTTACTTTTTTTTTTTTACCATGACAAGGACTTCTTTAACCACATATATTTTGTAATCAATTACAGCAACTTTCAAAGCACTATAGTCAACTTCTTCCCTGTTTACTTCCTTTATTGTCTTTGATACCAATATTGATGGTATGAAGGAAGCATTTAACATATTCATGAAGGTAACAGTTCAGCACATCTTAATCTATGCTCGGTTTTTGCTCAACATATTGAAAAGTCAGTTTAATGAACAATAAAATCAACAGCAAAGTGAGTTCATTCATTTAAGTTCCCTGCTGCAATAGTATTTATGCGTTGTTTGTTTATATCGACAGCAAATGTTTAATTTTTCCCCTGTGTATTTCCTAACTCATGTTTAACTCATACAAATGTCATAAAGGTTCTCTGCATACATACCTTGAAAGCAACAAGTAAACCTGTTTTTCCATTTCTTTCTTTTAGCTGCAGCAAGCACCTCTGAATAATGTATAGTTATTTGAATTGTAGGCTAGACACTCTTTTTTTAAAAAAAAAATGTCTGGAAACAAAACCAATCTGTCCACTCTTGGCTGAAGGAAGTCAAAAACATCATGAAAACTTCAGGGGCAGGTAATGAGGAATTACTAGACTTTCTGCAGTCTGGAAATTCACCCCAGGAAGAATTAGATGCTGGACCTGTCCAACCCTTCCCACACCCAGATTTCAAAGACATCTGCATTCTGCACTGGCGTTAAGGTACAAATCCTAAGGCTCCAATCCTACACATATTTACCTGAGACTAAGCACCATTTAATATGCAGAGACTTCCGAGTATGTATGCATAGGTCTGTTCAGTAAATTACTTTAATTAGAATACCTGGTCCTGCTGTGGCCAACTGAGGCAATGATGATGCCTTGCTGCTGTCATTTTTTTAATGTTAAAAGCAGAATGATAATCCGGCAATAAGCAACAACTCTGTTGTCCTCTACTAAATTTACTGACTGCGTCGAAAGATCTAAGTTGCCAAGACAAGCAAGAATGCACTTATCTACATAGCTTTTGATAGCTTCACAGCTGGAAGGGATTTTTAAAAGCTTTGCATTTTGTTGAAGTGGAAGCTTAGGTTTTACGAAACATACAAGTAACAAAAGAAAGAGCATAACATTAAATCTCAAAGAGCCCACAGGCCTTTTGTTCTCGCACATCTCATTTATCTTTTGTGTTCTACTACATTTGTGTTTTCAGTCCTACACCTGAACTGCATGCTCAGGAGTGCAAGAATGGGATATTTGCTCACCTGAAGAACAAGAAGCACCTCTCTGTAATTATAGGCAATGCAGTTACTGCCACATTGCCTGCCACATCCAATGAAGTTCTTATTTTCTTCATATCTCAGCTTCATCCCAAATGGGATTTTGACTGGTGCCTGAACAGCAGAACTCAGCTCCAGGGAAGACTTGTGGCATTGTTGTCTTATTACGTTTTTAATTGTATTGATTTTACATAGTTCCTAAGTCACCTTGCGGAGCCTAACTGACAGAAAGGCAAATATTTTATGTCATCCCTCCGTGAACGGTTTTGAAAATAGAAATAGAAGCAGATTCTTGCTGTGTTTTTAAATTTGGAAGGAGGAGATTTTGTGATAAGTGTTCTGGTCCTAAATCAAAATCCCAAAAGCACATGCTTAAGTTCTCTTCCGGGTCAGAGCTCTGCTTCTTGCAAATGTTCATAGAATCACCCGGCAAAGTTTACTGAATCTGAAATCTGCCCAGGAAGGAAGGGGATCGCCAAAGGGCACTCTGGATCTGGCCCCAGAGCCACAGAGTGCATTGACAAGCACAAGAAGAGTGCCTTGGGATATGTGCATGGTGCTTTTCTGAATCATCTGAACCAGTCTCCACATACATGGGGCTCAGGGAAGGCTAACCAGTTGTTTTGGACCTGGCCTCACGCTACAAATTAAGCATCAAAATATAAGAATTACATAAGATAATGCATCTCCTTCACAGCCTAGTTACCCAGGAGGAGGAGAGGACTGCAGGTCACTCTCTGAATAGTTGCATAAGCCAGATTGTTGTAGTACTGTGGCTTGTAAAAATAATTAAATGCTTGCTAGAAGGGGAAAGGGCACTGCTCCAATAGCCCAATAAAGCAGTTGCTTAGCTAATAAAATAAACACCACTAATGTAAACTGCTGCCAACCAATTTGTAAACTGTTAATGTTCAGTACTCCGGAGCCTGTCTACAGCTGGCATGGTCCAGTGGAAAAAGTACGTGCGTTAGAAGCTGAAAAATCTGGTTTCAAACTCAGGTTCTGCAATTGTCTCACTTGAGTATTGATCACCTTTGGCAAATTATTATCTTTATATAGATAGGAATACAGGATTGTGAAATTAATTTTGGTGCATATACACATTCCTCATAGTTCCATCACATTCTCGCTGCAACTTGGGACCAAAAAGAAAAGTCATCTCCCCTGATAGGTGGTCCTGTCTGTCTGGAGTGTGCACACCACTCTCTCACAAGGTTCTCCAAAACATATATGCTTTCTCTGTTCCCACAACCCTGCACATCATAATTCTGGTACATTTTTGCTAAGCCCTGCAGTTGAGGTTTTTTTAAAAATGGAAAAAGACCCATGCATATTTCAGCACTAATCACAATTGGACAGCAATAGATCTCGTCAACAATACCACAACTCGTTACATATTACACGCATACACATTTATATTTTCGCCAGTGGTTTTTCTTTTTTTAAAAAAAGTTAACTCATGGTATGCTGCAGACTTAAAAACAGATACAGCAGAGGAGGATATATATCTGTATTTACAGTATTTAACACAAAGCAAAGTTACTTACTCTGTAGGTCCAGAACAGGAGGCTGCTTATTGATGAACAGAATAAAATTCAACTACATTGGAAAATAACATGCTAAAGAGTCCAACTCATTAACTGCTGGAGACAATATTTAACTCTATAAATACCAATTACTACAGTTTGTTTAACCCTGTCTCCTCAGGCTGGCTTTCTGCTCAAAAGCATACTTCCCCCACCTCCAGCAAGCTGCAGGGGGAAAAATATATGAGTAGCTCACTGTATCTTGTTGCCTATGAAGCAGGGGGTGGGGGGAGAGAGAATCTGGGGAAAGACTGAGCGGGGGGGAAACAACCTGAAAGAAAAAATTTGGAGCAACCATCCTTCCCCTCCACTGTTTTTCTTCAGAACTGCCTTGTAGGTGGTTACTTTTGAGTAAAAAGGGAAAAAGAAAATGCTGGGATGAATCACAACTTATGGCTGAATAGATCATGTAGTTGGGCCCTACTTTTGTCTGCCTTTTTTTAAATCATTGTAATTTTTGGAGGCTTTAATCCAAGAGCACAGCATATCCAAATAAATGCTAGGGGAGAGGAAGAGAGAGTTACACGTGCAGATTCAGGTCACCATCCTTCCAAAGATGAAACCAACCAGTGTAATTTAATATTTATCTATTCTCTGGCTCATCTCCCCCTTTGTTTTAGTGTGCTGTCTTGATACAGTTCAGCAGGGGGGAGAACCAGGAAGTGAAGCTGAGCAGTTCTCTCGCCTGAACTGCTCTCTAGATAGCACTCTGATACAGAAAGAGACAGGGCTCAAGAGAATATATAAATATCTTATAAAGCATCGCAACACTCAATAATTAATTTCCAGCAAGAAGAAGCTTTTATTTCAACAATACATGGGTGCAAAAAAGAAAAAGGAGCGCTTTAATACCACATCTGCTGCCACATTACCCCTGACCTGACCCCAAACTAAGAGAGAAAATGGAAGAGCCCCAACTTTAAAAAAAAGTATTACTGCAGCTGAAAATATTAAATGTATTTTCCCCCTAAGCATTTATACCCCACTGTTCAGTCAGAAAAGCACCGAGAGTGGCTTACAAATCAATAAAAACAACAGAGTCCTTTCCCTCAGGCTTAAAACATGGCACAAAAGGGGGGAAGTGATGGGGAGGGAAGAGGAAAACAAGCAAACTCTGGCATCAAATTCTTAATGCTACAACATTCTTCTAATAACCAGCTTGGATTGAAACAGGCTATATGCAAAAAGTTAAAAAAAAAAAAAAAGCCTTGGTGGGCAAACCTTCCTTGAAGTGGCTATAAATGCAGCAAGAAGTTATTGACCTGACAGAGTAGAGTCGTGGCCTCTGGGGTCCTAGCTGGAATCTGCCAGCTTCTTGTTTCTCCTGTCATGACAGGTAGTCTCCACTAAAGCTCTGTGGTAGAGCATCTGCTTTGCAGGCAAAAGGTTCCATGTTCATTCCCTGATATTTCCGGGTAGGCCTAGGAAATATTCCTGTATGAAATCTTGGCAGAAGCTGCTTGGACTATAAACACTACTGAGCTAGATGGAACAATGGTCTGGCTTGGTAGAAAGCACCTTCTTACATTCCTAACACCAAGCCTCCTCTATTTGTGCTATACAATCCCCTCTTGCACCACTTCTTTTCTGTCAAGCCATAGTTTGCCATTGCATCCAAACTGGACAAACCATGGCTTGCACAACCATAGTATTCCAAATTCAGGTAGGTAGCCGTGTTGGTCTGACGCAGTTGAAATTTGTAAAAAAATATAAATTTTGTCTAGTAGCACCTTAGAGACCAACTAAGTTTGTTCTTGGTATAAGCTTTTGTGTGCATAGTATTCCAGTTCAACTAATAAGGCCAAACTACAACTACAAACCTGGAAGTGCTGGTGAATGTGAGAAGGGAAAGGGAGTACGTAAACCCTGATGCTCATTCTTGTAATTCCAAACCACATTTCGGGTGATACATCTTAACTGAGCTATAGTAAGCGGCTGCAAGAATATTTATTTATTTCAGGGGCATTAATGCCCCACTTTTCAATCAGGGTCTCAGGGAGGCTTACATATTAAAATAAACAATAACACCATCCCTGCCCTTAGACTTGGAATCTAAAAGGACATAACCCAAACGGAAAAAGAAGATACAGCCCTGTAGCACCCCCTTTTCCTTCGGAAAACCCGGGATTCTCCCAGCGGAGAAAATCCCCGTTCGCACTGGAGTCGGGCTCAACCGGAAGTATTAAATTTACTGCGTGCACTGCATTAAAGGAAAATGTTATGAAAATGATATATAGATGGTATATCACACCAGTAAAACTAGCAAAAATGTACAAAACATGTAAGAAGTGCTGGAAATGTAAAGAAAAGGATGGTACATTTTTTCATATGTGGTGGGAATGTAAGAAGGTGAAAAGCTTCTGGGAGTTGATATATAATGAGTTGAAAAAAATGTTGAAATATACATTTGTTAAGAAACCAGAGGCCTTTCTCTTAGGAATTGTTGGTAATGAAATAAATAGAAAGGATTATAAAATTTTCCAATATGCAGTGACAGCAGCAAGAATATTGCTGGCCCAGAACTGGAAACAAGAACAAATACCAACGTTGGAGGAATGGAGAACGAAGCTGATGGACTATGCAGAACTTGACAAACTGACTGGGAAGATCAGATACCAACGAGATCAAAGATTCATCGAGGACTGGAAAAAATTAGCAGATTATTGGGAATGTATAAGTGATAACGAAATAACGTTAGTGGCATTTAAAGAAGCTCTGTAACAGAACAAGAAATATTGCAAAAAAGTAAAATATAAGAGGGGCGTAAGCATAAAGGTAATATCAAAATTTGGAAATGTGTATCTAAAAAATTAGAATTTGAATGATTGGCAGAGAAGCTGAAGGAAGTCAAAAAATTGGAAAATTTATTGTAAACTGTTAATGTGGTATGAAGGTATGGAAAATCAATAAAATATATTATTAAAAAAAATGGAAAAAGAAGATACAGCATTGTTCTGTATACCCTGCAAATAACTACTCAATATTTAGACTACCAGTCAGCCACTTAATAATTTGTTCCATGGCATGAAAAAGTCGCTGAATATACACACATCTCATTTTAACTATTTCTGAGTGTGTTTTTTTCACAGAGCTTGTCTCAGAGAGCAAAGGAACAAAATGCTCACTGATTTGTAGTTAGCATCTGTTTTGTCAGCAGTAATTTGAGATTTATATACTGAATGCTGAGCTGAAGTAAAAAGCATTTCTTTGGACTGGATCCCAGTATTAGTTAAGAATACTTAATGTCAGTGATAGAGTAGTTCCCTGGGAAAAAAAATGTTTAGCATCACATGTTAACCTAATGGCACAAGCTCAGCTGTCAGTCCAGAAGCTGCTCACCTGTGGCTTCTACTTCAAGGTGAAGTGCCATGCTGCTGCTCCCCACCACTGAGTCACAACCAGCAGATGAAACCCACAGATTACAGCTGAGGATAATTCCAGTTCTTCACTTCAAATGAGTTCTCAGCACTGTTCGAAATTAGCCAGGCATCAGGCGCATTTTGCAACTGGGGTGGGTATAATTGCGACACGTGGCGCTCTCTGAATGCCTGATTGACGACCGACATCTCCATCTGGCTGGCTCCTCCAGCCTTCTTAAGCAGGTAAGCAGAAGAGCTTATTTATTTCATTTATATCCCAAACAATCCAGGGAGTGGTTGTTTATTTAAGGGTAATAAAAGTGATCCCTAGTCACCTCACAGAGCTACAATTCTCAGAGTGGTCTAACGGTCATACCCTCTTCCCAGGAATTATAGCTCTGTGAGGAGAACAGAGGTCTCTCAAATTCAGCTGTCAGTTTCCTATCTGTGACCGGCTACATGGAACATATATCACTACTTCTGGATACTGGTGCATTTCCATGCACCATTCGAAGTCCTAGTGCTTGGTTCCCTGTCCGGAAAAGCTCATCAGGGACCAGCTGAGATGTCATTCTACTGCCAGGAGATGGCCTTTTTATTATTATCCACCCAGTCTTTTTAGCATGTAGTATCTACTGGACGTGTGGTGATTTTATCCAATCTGCTGTTCTATGCTGAACTTTTATGCCATTGTCACTTTTAGCATGATTTACAATAATAACAGTATTAACTGCAGCCTTTGGCAGGCTGATGAGCACCTGAGGTTTTGAACTACAACTCCCATCAGCCTCAGCCAGTACAGACATCACCCGTGGCTGATGGGAACTGCAGTCCAAGGCATCTGGAGGATACCAGGTTGGCAAAGCCTGGTTTATAGTAGCAGCAGCTTATTATGACTATTGCTGGTGTTTTCTTACTGTAGTGCAACACTGTCATAATAGTTCCTAAAATCATTCAAATAAATCAATGCAAAATTGGAAAGGGTGTCAGTTTGACTTTCCAGCTCAGGCATGAAAATACCACTGGACACTGTTCAACGTACTGTTTAATTAAGCAGCAGCATCCAAAAGTCTCCCAGCCATTACATTATCCATCAGAAAGATTACAAGTAAAGTTATAGATTTCATTCCTGGCACCATCAGCTATAGAGGGGGGACAGAAAGCTCTGGCATTCAAATTAGAAATACATATTTGAATGCCCTCTTTCAACCACTTAGCTTCTCTTCAACAGTTAAGCTATTTCACCCATAACTGTGTCTTTCCCCTGTGTGATATGCAGCATAATCTTATGCATGTTTATAAGATCCACTGTTTTCAGAGGTAAGTGTGCATAGGGCTGCAGGCTGAAGCACATTACCAGGAGCAGGTCCCATTAACCACTGTGAGATTTATATATGGAGATACTACTTGCTTTCATATAAATAACTCTGTTCTCTTCCAACAGTCTGGATTTGAGCCAAGGATGTAGGCATTAAACTATCTCCACTTACCATGTTTAAAATAAAACTATTTCCCTCATTTTAGTTTGTCAGTTTTCATTCCAAAAACATATGCACAAATACATCAATGCTTAAAAGGAAGCCCTGCCTGCCTGCCTTACCAGGTATGCAATGGAGTAGGGAAAATTAAAATAGAATGAGAAATGGAAGAAGTCCGTGCTGCACTTCCTTCATATTCCATTTAGGAAAGAATCTCAACTACTCCTGCTTGAAACCCCTGGGGAGTCCTCATCAACCTGACATGTCTTAATTTGAGCTTGTTTTCCAGGTCATTGGCTTCCTCTCTCGGTGCTTCTCCATTTTAAAAACTCTTAGTAAAAGAAGCGCAAGATCCACCCAAAACAATTTCTCTAAATATGCAACAATTTCCCAGGAGCAGAGATGGCACTCTTGACTCGCTAAGAGAAGGAATCATGACCTGACTGACATCCACGCATTACTGTCTCTCTGGAATTGTGAATATGTCACAAAGCCAAGTGCATGCCCCGTGCAGGGTGCAGGGATGTGACTGGCTTATGGATCATATCCCGCACTTCCCTAAAGCCTTGATGTGATGAGCAAAACATGCCCTGGCAATTTATTTATTTTTGTGGTTTTCACAGCACATTTTCAGAGTAACTAATCCCCTTCCCTCCCTTTCTGATCTTCACCACAAAATTTTGAGTTGAGCTGGTGTGGCATAGTGGTATTAATACAAATAATATAGGAGTTAGTAGACAGCATATAGGGACGCGGGTGGCACTGTGGTCTAAACCACTGAGCCTAGGACTTGCCAATCAGAAGGTTGGCGGTTCGAATCCCCGTGACGGGGTGAGCTCCCGTTGCTCGGTCCCAACTCCTGCCCACCTAGCAGTTCGAAAGGACGTCAAAATGCAAGTAGAGAAATAGGTACTGCTCCAGCGGGAAGGGAAACGGCATCTCCGTGTGCTGGTCTGGTTGTGCCAGAAGCGGCTTAGTCATGCTGGCCACATGACCCGGAAGCTGTACGCCGGCTCCCTCGGCCAGTAAAACGAGATGAGCACACAACCCCAGAGTCGTCTGTGACTGGACCTTACGGTCAGGGGTACCTTTACCTTTAGACAGCATATAGTAGATTGGGAGACTCTTTCTGATACCATGACCTAAGAGCATAAGAAGAGTCCTACTGGAGCAGGCCAAAGGCCCATCTAGTCTAACATCCTGTTCTCACAGTGGCCAGCTGGACGCCTATGGGATGCCCACGGGCAGGACCCAAACGCAGCAGCACTCTCCCCACTTGCAATTTCCAGCAACTGGAATTCAGAAGCATACTGCCTCCAACAGGGGAGGTAGAGCAGAGCCATTGTGACTTGTAGCCATTGACATCCTTCATGGATTTGTCTAATCCCCTTTTAAAGCCACCCAGGTTGGTGGCCATCACTACATCCTGTGGGAGCGAATTCCATGATTTAACCATATGAAGAAGTACTTTCTTTTGTTCTTGCTATCCCTGTAGAAATCCTCCAAATCGCCACTTTCAATACAGGAAGCACAGAAAGCAATGTGTTCCAACGAGGCAGCATTGCACCCAGTCTAGGGGTGAGGCCTACTGAAGTCCAGCCACTGTAGTCACCAAAAACCATCCCCAAAGAGGACAAACTGAGAAGTGGGGTTTCCACATTCCACAAGATGCACTGCTGTTTGACAGTCGAGTTGGCACTGGAGGGGAGACTGAAATTGAGCTGATGGCCCATGAACATCTGCGTAGTCAAAATATGGAGTGCTGGATGCACTTGCCAACTAGGAAACACTATAGCTGTAGTGCATTTGCCTTGCGTGTCCCAGGTTCAATCCCCACCATCTCCAGACGGGGTGGGAATGGTCCCTGTCTGAAGCCTTGGAACGCTGCTATCAGAGGAGACAATACTGAGCTAGGTAGACCTATGGTCTGACCCAGGACAAGGCAGCTTCCTATGTCACTTCTGGTACTGGAATTAATTGCAGCCTGAAATTCTTTTGTTGCAACTGTGGGGTAGAAACAGAAATTCTATTCTTGGTTGAGTTGAGTTTTAGCCTTGGCGTTCTTTCACCCTCCCCAGCCATTTGATTCCAGCCGGGCACCAAGCTATTCTATGAACTCAGCACATTATTTTCCTCACCTAAGTGTGCAATGCTGGTGCAAATTCCAGCTGATCTGAAATTTCTCCATTGGCAGATTCAAAGCAGACTGTCTTATCCATCTGAAACAGCAACGGGGATTTACATAGAGTAAAACTGCCTCCTAGCTACTTTAAATCCCTCTTGGCATATTACCTCAGAATTTTGCCTTCCTCTAACCAGTTCTGATATAGCACTGTCATTAAGTCAGATAGCTCTAATCCTTCAATTTTTATATACCTTTGATTCCCCATTCACTTGCATCTTGTATCTTCTTTGCAGTGGATTTAGCCTTCAAGTCCCTAGCCCCCACATCTCATTTTTGATGTTCCTCTTCTCCTCATTGCTTAATCCCAGTAATTCCAAGGCACTCTCTTCTCTCTCTCTCCCTCACAGCACAATGCATAAACACAATTTCCCTCATACACTCCCGTGGGGTCTATAACAGGAAATATGCACTGTCCTTCCAACTATTACTTATAATATATATTCATTTGTCACTTATGCAGAGTGATCAGTAATTAAAAAAACAGCATGAGTGCTACATGTCAAAATATTTCCCATTTCTGTTTTCATGCTGAAATTGGGAGTCTGAAGTGGGAGGACCCTGGGAGATTGCAGGGGCTGCCTCTGCAAGAAGAAACATGTTATTTTGCAATCTTTGCCGTTGTGGAAACGGCTGCTGCAATTTTTCATGAAGTTCAGAACCTGAAGTGCTCAAAAGAGCAGATCACTCACATCAGCAGTTGCTTAGTCACACTGGTTATCCAACTGCACTAACTTTTAGGAGAGAAGTGAGGAACCTGTGGCCCTCTAGATGCTGTTGGCCTCTCAACTCCCATCATCCCTGACCATCGGCCACAATGGCTGGGACTGACAGGACTGCAGTTGGAGTCCAACAAGGGCCACAGGTCCCTCACCCATGGTTTAGAACCTTACGTGTTGTGACACACACACACACACACACACACACACACACACACACACCCAAGTCCAGCAGCAATCCAGACAGAAACATGAGATGCCAGAGGCACCAGCCAAGGATCAGGTTCAAGGATCTGAGCCAGCTGCTGGAGATGTGGAGACCAGTAGGGATGTAGCTGACAGACAGTCCACAAAAAAACTCCCACAGAACCAGGACCTGTAGAGTTCTCTGAGCCTGAGGAGCCCACTACCTCATCATTCCAGTGGCACACACCAGGCAGGTGGCCATGGAGGATTGCCCATCTTCAGACCAGAGGACTGGCTCTTTAAGGAAGGAAGAGTTCTCTACAAGGGTGTCAGAGAAAGTTGCTCACTGAGAGCTATCCGTGGTACTGAAACAACTCCTGACCATCATTGCTCCATGGTATCTGACACCAGACAGACATGACACTTAGCACTTAAACCAGACCGGGAATGAAGAAGAACTTGTGCCGATCGTACCAAACAATTGTAGACAGGAATGATCTGTGCAATCTCCTGCCTGCCTCTGAAAGCCAAACTACCCCAGAGGAACTTCATCACCAATGCAGGCGTAGTAGTAGGCAAAAAGCATCTTCCCCAAAAGTGAAGTCATGGCCTGAGGGACCTGAGCTGCGCTAGCCACCATCGCTGTTCGGCATGTGGCATAGGCCAGGTCCCAAGAGCACAAACCCAAGTTGGTCAACAATAGGAGGAAGCTAGTGGTGGAGGGTACTTGCCATGTTAACAGCTTACCTTCCCACACAACCTACCAAAAGGTGACACAGCCAGCTTAAACCCAGCCAACCAGAAGCCAATTGCATTGAGAGAAGAGTAGGCAAGTGGCCTCAAAGGTCAAACAGATAGCAGCCTAATAATTCCTACTGAGCACCATATGGTAACCAGCAAAAAGCACCCTGCTGGAAGGGTGAGAGGGCAGGATGCTGAAAGAATAGAAAAGGAAGTGCTTGGGTGAGGTCTCTCCTCTATATAGGAGGCTTGCTTCCCCCTACAGGCCTAAGAAGGAATCCCTCATCTCCTCCCTTTAAGGAAAGAATCCTCCTAAAAGTGGGTGGAGTGAATTCACCCCCAACTAAAGGCTGGGAATGGCAAGATCCTAAACTTATAGGAAAGAAGATCATTCTTTGAGATATTTTCTGACTTAAAGGCTCCAGAAACTGAACAGCGCTATTTGTCAAGTGAAAAAGTTTACACACACGTGCGCACACAGGTTTTTGGTGATAACCGTAGCTTAACAGGGTTAGATCCTCCACAGGGATGGAAAGGGAAATGCTTGCATTCTAGTTGCCATGGAGGCATCAACCAGGTGCTGCTGTCCCCAGTGTGAACTTCCCAGGGACATGAGATGGGTGGTCAAGTGGCAATTGCAGCAGTAGCAGTTATTTTCTGTATTTTTCCTCTCCTGGAGAAAAACAGTACCTTGCTTTGTGTGGTGATAGAAGATGACAGTCATCCAATACTTTCCCTTCCAACTTAAACCTAATATAGCCCTCCCCCCCCCCCCGTCTTCAAATCACACTATAGTTAGCATGAATTTGAGGAAAGTGCTGACTAAGTCCTGTTGTGGTGCAGGCAGGCAGAGGATCATTTCACACACCTTATTTTTCTGCAACCCTTGAGGGCAGCTTAGGTAAATGGCCTCTTCAGCTTCAGAAAAATTGCTAGTAGTACTGCGTTAATATATATGTCAAAGGAGCAGGTTGAGAACATGAGATCAAAGACCATTTGAAGGACTCCTCCCAGAGGGCTCCCATTTATACAAAAGCAAATTAATAACAACAACAACCACAATATTTTATTATTTATATCCCACCCATCTGGCTGGGTTTCCCTACTCTGGGCAGCTTCCAACAGAATATTAAAACAGGATAAAACATCAAACGTTAAAAACTTCCCTAAACAGGGCTGCCTTCAAAAAGTCCTTGACATCTGATGGGAGGGTGTTCCACAAGGTGGGTGCCACTAGCAAGAAGGCCCTCTGCCTGGTTCCCTGTAACCTCGCTTCTCGCAGTGAGGAAACCGCCAGAAGGCCCTTGGCACTGGACCTCAGTGTCCAGGCTGAACAATGGGGGTGGAGAAGCTCCTTCAGGTATACAGGACCGAGGCCATTAAAGAATAAGCCAACTTTCCCCAACCATCCAGATGTTTTGGACTTCAGCTCCCATCAACTCTAGGCAGCTGCTGTTGAGCAAAACATATGGATGGCACCAGGCTCAGGAAGGCTGAACTAGGCTAAGATTATTCTTTACTGAGCCAGGAAAACATTTTTGCATTCTTTGCCATAATGATGATGTTGATAATTAAGAAATATTTTTAGGTTCTCCTTTCATATAAATTCATCCATGAATCCATCCACTTACAGCAAAGTCCTCTCAAGTTCTACTCAGAAGCCCCAATGAGTTCAAGGTAAGTGAGTTCGAAAGAGTTAAGACCATGTGGCACCCTACAGATGTTGTTGGACTCTAATTCCCATCAGCCCCAGCCAACATAGACATTGGTCAAGCACGACTGGAGTTAGAATCCAAAAACAACTAGATGGCATCATGTTGACTATCTCTGCAGTATAGGATTGCAGCCTCCATTTAACGGACCTAACTTCTACGTAAATATCCATAAGCCTCTACAGCAAATAACACAAACATGACATTAATCTTAAGGGACTTAAAATGCAAGCAGTTTTTATTGGTGGGCGTGAGTTCACAGTATCCAGTGTTCTTTGGGCCAAGCCCCACAAACTGTTTATCTGCTCCTAAACAGATTAATTACTCATACTTACAACATACACACATATCATTTTAAAATACAATTTGTCCCAAATCCTTTGCCATTTTTTTTATAGTTCCCCTGAACTCCCTCAAAATTACAAAGTTCTTCCTGGTAATGAGAGGCCAAGATTTGTTCTGTGGCTTTTCTGCCAGATGGCACAAAAGCAGGCTCCTTTCTGGCATGGCCCTCAGATCTCTTATTTTTATGAGTTTTATTGAAGGAAAGTGAAAGCCCTGGGCCATTTGGATCCGAGAAATAATACTCAAATGAGCAAAGCAATCAGTATAGCTTAGATTTCAAGGACAAGTGACAGTCATGAAAAATCAATTGATGTTCCCTCTTACTGCTTGTTTAATAAAATATTTCACATCCTCCCCGCGTTGTTTCGGATTTGCCCATCTTCTGCCATGCTCACAGTGACAGACATGGAAAGAAGCAATAGGAGCAGAGAATGTTGCCCTATACGAAGTTACACCATTGGTCCATCTAGATCAGCACTGTTTGTGCTGACTGGCAGCAGCTCTCTAGGTTTTCTGACGGGGGTATTTCCCAGCCCCATCTGGAGATGCTCGGGACTGAATTTGGGACCTTCTGCATTCAAAGCAGGTGCTCTTCCACTGGGCCCCAATACAACCCAATTCACTTCAAATGAAAGCTCTTTAACCTTTGTAGTATGTGCCTTGGGAGAGGGCATGATTCTACATACAGCAACACAACAAGAATCTGGGGGGAATGAAGAGATTACTGTCTTAAAGGTTTTCTGACCAGTCATGACTCCTAGACAGTCTGATGTGGGGGTTGTCAACACTGGGCTACATCTGTTGGCCATGCTTGCTGGGGTTGATGAGAGTTGGACTCCAGCAACATCTGGAGAACATTTGCTTTCCCTGGTTTTATGACTCTATACAGCAAATCAACAGTCCATAGCGTGGAAATAAAGATTCAGCATATGTATCTTACCAGTGGGGGGCGTGTGACCCTCTAGATGTTTTTGGACTCCGGTTCCCATCAGCCTCAGCCAGCATGGTCAATGGCCAAGGATGATGGGAACTGGAACCCCAATAGCATCTGGAGGATCATGCATTCCTCCTCCCAGTATATATGATGCTGCCCAATATTAACACTCATTTTCAACTGCACCAGAACCTGAAATATAATCTTCTTCATACAGATTCACACTGTGTTTGTGTAAAGAAAAATTGTGCTTGACAATGGTAGCCTAATGAAACTCAGCACTTCTATCCGGATATATAGTTAAACAAGATTATTGATTCAGATTCATGTGTAAGTTCCACTTTCAGCACTGAAGAGAATTTCCTGCTATGTTTAAAGCAAGCAATTAGTTTAGTTTCTGCTTTAAAAAACAACAACTATTCTTTGTAGATGAACAAGTACTAATGTACAAATTAATGCTCTCACAGTCACATATATCTTTAAAATCTATTTCCTGAAGTATTTCTAATGCGACATTGAACGTATTGAATCAGATAATGCATTCTACATTACATTTTTTAAAAGGTTTGGATTAAGTAGTGGTAAAGCTCTTATACAAGGACTGTACTCTTTCCAGCTATACATAAAAAGGTGCCGATTGCTAGCAAGGAATCCATGGGGAAACTGCCCCGTGTCAACAGTTTAATTACCAGAGAGAAGTCTTGTTCTATCCTGACATAGTGCCTGATGTGTTAACTTGGGGGCAAGTGCTTTCAAAACATTGGCTTCCCATATGAAACCTGAAATAGAACAGTCCCCGCTAGGGGATTTCTGCTATCTCATTATGGAAAGATAAAATAGAGTTTACCGAAGGCTAGGCTGCATTACAGAACTTTGCTGGTAATAATAGGAAAGGTTAAAACCAACAGCTTGGTCTTCTTGACTTGATTGAGAGAAAGCAACCTGCAGGTGCCTTTAATAAAGGCCCGCTATGACCATGATCTCACACACTGCACAATAAGGTTTCCAGAGGGCAGAGTTCCTCTGCTTCTCCCATCCCCTGGTATGCCAACAAAGTATGCGAATTGGATATCTGATACACACACATACTGAATACAGGAGCTGTGGTGGTCTCCATGCTGATTTCCGCTAGTCCAAATGGCAGACAGAAGTCTGTTACAGTTGATGCAGTGGCTAAAACCTCAAACAGGAACTGGAATGCACAAACCTAGAACCATTTGGCGCATTTTCCATTTCTCCCTCCCCTCCACCTCCTGGTTAAACGCTACAGCTACTTTAGCACAGCAAGGCCACCTGGATGCAGCTCCAGTGCAATCCTATGAATGTCTACTGAGAAGTAAGTCCTACTGAAGCCAATGGAACCTACTCCAGTTTAAGTGAGCAAAGGATTACAGGCCCATTTTATATATCACCACTTTCATGGTCATAAGGAAAAGTGCCGTTATAATATGCCCATCAATCCATTTGAACTTCTACTGTTTTCTTTATCAACTAGTAGGTATATTATAGTGACATCTCTGTTAAAATGTGTGCTAAAACATTTCCAACATAGCCCCTTCTTTGGAAATTGAAGGAAGAGAAAATGTTTTTCGTAGAGTGGCTTAAACTGGCTACATGGGACTATTTTGGAACCTTCAACTTGAAGACAAATCCTTTTAGTTGGCCAACTCTGGGCAGCATTCAACTAAATAGCTGCTCAGCTGCAAGCTTTAGTGCTACTGCGACAGGATCCCCCTCATACCCTCTCCCAGTGCATGCCCTGTGCCACCCCCAAATCTGCTCTGGCAGGCTGTAGGAACCCCAAGAACAGATGTAGGGAGGGGGGAGGAGAAGTGGAGAACATTCCATTGTGTAAGGAGAAATCCTTGCACTGACAGAATGTTTTGCTTAGCACTATATTGAATACAGTCCAAAGTCAAAGTGATTTATGCCAATTAGGTTCCAATGAAGTCAGTCAAAAACTGAAGTTAGCTTGGTTGTGGCTGTCTACTGTTAAAAAAAGCAAACCAAAATACCAGTTCTACAACAGACTATTACAAAGGTGAATCTAATTCAACCTATTTTACTAGCAGTCAGTGATATCCTTTTAAATTTACAGGTAGCGTACCCAAGTACAGACAAAAACAACAGAAAACTGTTAATCTTATAGTACAAAACCTGAAGAATCCATTTGGAAAATAAGTCTACAGTCCTATGCACACTTACCTAGGAGTAAGTCTCATTTAACTCACTGAGGTTTACTTCAAGGTAGACATGTATAGGATTATGCAGCAAGTTATTTTTTGAAAACATGTAAACAGTCATCCAGCTCAGAAGCTGGCACAGAAGTAATGAATGACTCTGAATGTCTTACTTTTCTGTAAACAATCATATTTGGAGAGCTCTCCTCTTGATCAGCTGTTTCCATGTCACTGGATCCCTGGGCCATTATGAACTGCCTTCTTTTCACCCAGGCTGTAAAAGGGAAGAACATTATTCAATGGGTCACCCAGAGGAAGAAAGACATGAGGATACATTCAAAATCAAATAATAAGCATAGATATAGGAGACGAAAAGCGTGCTCAGGAATTTTATTCCATCATATAATGCCTGAAAGGCATGAGATACAGAAATAGTTTTATCACACTGATGAAATAACAGAGTGGCAAACTTGAGTCTAAACATATGCTTAATGCCTTGCCAAGGGGCAAGAAGAATTTTGTTTTCTTTGGATGAGAGATCAGGTGAGACAAGGGTGTGTTTGTAGTATTTTGCTTAGTATTTTGCTTAGGCTTGGTGCTGTTGACTGGGGCTGGTGGGAGCTGCCAGGCAACAAGTTGGGGAAGGCTTGATTAGTCCTGTTAAGAACAGAAGACCAGGGCTACTGAATCAGGCCAATGCTCATCCTGTTCTTACAGTTGCCAACCAGATGCCTGTAGGAATCCTGCAAGCAGAACATGTGATGGACTCTGATAATTGGACGCCATTAACAGAACCTCCTCAGGTGATCTTAAACACAGAAGTCAACATGACAGCGTATGTGACGTTTCTCCATTTCTCCTACAAAAACATCCCTGCCAATCAAAAGCTCCCTTGCCCATACCGCACGTAGTGTAAGTGAGTAAAATGATGGCAATCTGTATGAAAGTATAGAACCAAAAATATGCATCTTGGGTCTTAAGACAGCCAAAGAAGGAGGCTGTAGAGCAAAAGAATAATCACCACCAACTTGAGGAGCCTCATATCCACGGGTACAGAAGTCCAGGCATCCAGTAGCCACTGGCATCTAAGAGATTGGGTTTTTCCTCCTAAGGAGACATCTTGCTGGCTCCAAAGTTTTGCAGAAATGAATCCACCATTGCTCATTCACTTGCCTCTACTTGGTCAACAGTTCTTAAGGAAAACCCAGTGTCCTGACCCATCACTATGTAATTACATTAATGCTTAGCCAGAAACGGTTTCACTTTGAAGCTTTGTATTAATACATTTTCTTTGACTTGTATAGGGGTAGTGGAGGAGTGCCCGGGTCCATATTCATTTACTTAGCCATGGATGCTACGTCTATTGAGAGACACAATCAGGAAGTTAATTCTTTTTCCAGGAGTTGACAATACAACAGACAAATTCAACTCCATCATGACTGCATGCCTAATTAGAATGGAGAGAAGAGGAGAAAGGGAACATTTGCCATTACTTTTGCTAATAGACAATACATTAGAAAAAGCATCAGACCATGCAAAAATAAAGTCAATACTGGCAGAGTCTAAATAGTTTCATCATCATTTAGCAAGGAGATTCAAAGAACACGATCTGTTATTTTATGCCAGTGGACTGAGAGGCATCAACAAACTGCTATGCATCAAGCGTATAATAAAAATGTATTTTTAGGGGCTTAATACCCAACCAGTTTAGAACATTTCACAGTTAATGGCCATGATGAATTCCACATCTAAAAACAGAGGCCATTAAAATAAAGACATTAATATGGTAGACAACAGTGGATGAGATTGGAAGTGTGTGCAGAGTTTTTATCTTAAAATTCAAACACACTGACCCAACTTTAGTGAAACGAGCTACCCCAGAACGTAGATGAAGATACACATTAACAATGCTTCTAAACTAGAAGCGTGTCCCAATGAGTTCAGTAGGGCTTACTCCCACGTAGGTATGCACAGGATTGTGGTGCAAGATGCACAACCGATAGAACATAATACAATGCGTGCAGACAACAGCATATTCAAATGTGCATTTATTTGTCTGTAGTTCCTGATAAAGCAAGTAATATCTGCTTCTATGACTGCACCTCCTTTTCTGGATCAGGGTGAAAAAACGGGACATAGTTTAAGATACCTTAAACCAGTGCTGAGCTAAAACAGAGAAGTGAACTAAAGCCCCATATTTGGGATTGGCAGAAATGTATGGACTGGAATAAGTCACTGTCTTTTAGCATCTGTAAAATGGGTTTCTACTATTTAGGATAACAGTACTGCAAAGATTAATACAATCAATATTGTTGAGCACTTTGCAAATTAAGAGAAGAACTATACAAGATTAACAGTCAGCAAAAAGGAAGCACTGTGCTGATAGTGTCACAGGTCAAATCCTGTGCATGCTTCTTCCTTTGAAATAGCAGGAAAGTAAACAAGTGTTGTCAGATCCCAGCAAGAGCAACGTGTGAGTGAAAGCAGGTGTACATGGAAGTTTTCCCTGCTGGACAATGAACAGCACACATGCGGATGAATTGTGTAGGTGCAGTTCCTAAAGCTGGTTCACTATAACCAGCGCTTGGAGCAAGGCACACGGTTCCCGATCCCATGTTGGGAAGAGCGTGCACAGCTCCAAGCACTGATTATAACATTTCACAGGTGAAAATAGGGGCCTACTCATAACAAAATCCTTATTTTCCCATTCCAAGGATCACAGACAAGATCCCCTATCCCAGCCATCATCACACTGCTTTGCTTCACCTGCTGGTGTAAGCTAATGACCACAAAGATACACATTCCTCAGCGTATGGTTTCCCCATATATCCCTCATCTCACATATCCCTCTGCCCTTCCAGTGAAGTGAATGGAAAAGCTGTTGTACGTGGAATGAATAGGACATCACTAAATTGAAGTAGTGCAGGGTTAGAGCCTTCTCCTTAAATAAATCCCCTCTTTATAACGCTCAAGACGTTGCTATGGCAGGATATTGCTTCACCAATAATCAATTTTGCATAAAACCTGTGGCTTATCTTTCATCTTATTCCCTATCTTCTATTTATGACATCAAATTCTGTTGCTAGGGAGATGCTTACGCAGATCATTATGACTTTAGGTAGCAAGACAAATGGCTAGTTCTTTTGCACACACACCCGTCCCGAAATTAAACACACACACCACTACAGTTCTGTGCTATCAAGGCAAAACTGATTTCCAAAGGGAAGGTTGGTCATCAGTTACAGTATAAAGCTGCATAATAATGCTTATTCATGACTAAGATGAACTATTCCACTGGAAAGGCACATACCTAATTCCCAAACCCTGATGCAATTTTTTATCTGACATGACAACTTGTCACTTTAAAACAGGGCTTGAACAACGACTGATGTCGTGATTCAGATATTCTTGCAAAGATTTCTTAGCAGCAAGGAACTATGAATATTAGCTTTATGGGGGGTCTATTCAGAGTATCAATTTAAGGCCTAACAAACTTACAGCTGCGTATTTGTTGTGCGGATCATCCAGACATCTTCCTACCAGAGAGCATGGTTGACTCAGGGATAAACTGCAATATATATTTGCTGTTGGTAAAATTAGTTAATTGTTGCCTCACCCACAGGACCATTGCCATTTGAAGCAGGGTGTCAAACTGAAATTGAACCTGTATGTACAAACTGAGCTGGGGGCAAAACAGGATTGAACCAGGAAGAGAAGGAGGAGGAGGAGGAGGAGGAGGAGGAGGAGGAGGAGGAGGAGGAGGAGGAAGAGGAGAAGTATAAGTTGTTGTTGTTCAGTAATCAGATGCTCAAGAGGCTCCTTTGAAGGTGGTGAAGGACTTCTCCAGGCCAGGAGAGGCAGGCAAGAGATATGCTGTATCATTGTACTTGAGGATTGCTAGTTCTCAAATCTAGTGGAAGACAGAAGTGCCTGGCGTGCTCTGGTCCATGGGGTCACAAAGAGTCGGACACGACTAAATGACTAAACAACAACAAAAGTTCTCAAATCTCATGTATTTTGTCTCAGAGTGCGAAGTGCTTCCCCCAAATGAAGACAAAGAAAAGGTGAATCTAACTAAACTGTAGGCCATGGGTCAAAAGGCAGCAGTCCTTCATATGTTGTTGGACTACAACTCCCATCATCCCTGAACTTTGGCCACACACTGGCTATGGGTGATAGGCTCTGGAAGTCCAAAACATCTGGATTCCAAATGGCAAACTGGTTGTCACTGAATTTTCATGCCTTGAGTTACTTCTCAGAGTATGAGATTTCCTTCATCAAAGCAAGTTCCACAAGTGAACCACCCTGAAACATGAGGCTATAGGGCAGTAAGTAAGTAAGTAAGTAAGTAAGTAAGTAAGTAAGTAACTCAATCAATCAATCAATCAATCAATCAATTAAATAAAATAAATACAGGTCAACAGTGGAGACCCCTGCTCTAACTACTCCCACATGTTCCAACTTGTGTTTTATTCCTTATTTAAAAAGATTACATTTTTATTTGCAAATTTAGCAAGAAAAGGAGAACAGAAAAGAGAAAAATTAAAATTAAATAAGAAAAAAGAATAAGGGGGAAAATAGTAATGATACAAATTATATACAAATAATAATAATTAACAGACCACCGACAGTACCTGAATCTTAAATTAAGCCCTCCAGATACTGAAATAGGTAGCCATACAAAATTGATATCAATATGAGATATGACTGAATATAGCCAGGGAAATGAGGTTCTCAGACCACTGAGTACTTATAATCTCTTAGCCACCATAACAGCTCACAAAACCCACTTTTGTTGTCCACTTGTTAGTCCCCATACTACAGGGATATAATTTCAGAATATATGAACATCTGCCATAGCAAGGGCTTCACCAATACAAAGCTGATGCAAGGAACAAATTCAGACTAAAAGGAATGTCTCAGTGGACAAGCCCACATCAGATGCCTCAAATAGGCATTCTCAGCTTTACACCTCCAACATCTATTTATGTTAGTCTTCCTATACAAAAGTTGTGGAGCCCAACATACTCGGAATATCAATTTTGGCTGAATCAATATCAATTTCAGGTCCAAGAAAACATTCTGCATAGATTCAAAAGCAATTTCCCATTGTTTAGGCTGCACAATACCTTCTAATTCCCTAAATTCTAATTGAGTTTATACTAAACTAAATAGTTGAATACGGAAATCCAATGAAGTAAAGACATCACAACAGTAACAACCAAAGGCATCTGGGACTAAACGTGAAGGATAAAAACATGTGCTTTTAACTGGCGGCAAAAGCACTCCTGAGTAGCTGGCCACCTAAATTCTTACAATAACCCTATGAAGCAGGTTGGTTTGAGGGATTAGGATTGGCCCAAGGTCAGCTTCCCAATGAACTTTCTGGCCAAGTCTGGGTCTTCCCACGCAGAGACCAGCTCTAGTCTACATTGAATACACCCCACTGGCTCTTGCAGATTCTGAAAGCTTTCATGTAGGAGGCTTAGATTGCCTTTGGGCTGCTTTTGCGCTATTTATGCAGATGTCTGATCTTTCTTCATGTGGAAGAGAAAGCGGAGGAAAGACATTTAGAACAAGTAGTGGTATTCTGGCTAAAGTTACAGTTATATCAGAAATCTGCTTTAAGTCTCATGTATGAAAATGCCCTTCACTCCTTGGATGGGTGAGGGAGACAAAATTAGGTCTCCCTTGCCCTGCTATACCCTCCATGAATCCCTTCCATCTTATAACCTCTGCAGGATAACCTTGGAAGTCCCAGCTGAAAGGCAATAGTATACTCCCCACCCCAGTTCACAGGTAAAAAGGATAGGTAGAGGAAGGAATAACCTTGTCAAGGAGGGGAACATGTATTTTAACATTTGTTTTAAACTGATTTTAATATTTTATCTTTTAATCTTTGTAACACACCCTGGGACCTCATGGGGATGGGCTGGTAAGAACCCTATCTATCTATCTATCTATCTGCATGTTTTTAAAGGCTTCTCCAGACTCACTTGATACAAGCCATTTCCAGCTCCTGTGTATCACAGATTTTGTTGTTGCTGCTGCTGCTGCCGACCACTTTCCCTCTTTCCCCTGAACCCATATCCTCCAGCCTTTGAAAGGACAGCCTTTAAAAGTCATGATATTCCACCCTCCACATTCATCTGCAACCTGTGAACAGCATGGTATTGTTCTGAAATGGGACTTGTAGGATTATGCTGCAAAAGCAAAATAAAAAAAATGGGAACACAGACGTACCCGAGTTCCCTTCCCACCTCATAAAATTATCCTTTCCAGAGAAGTATTTCTCAAATTCAGCAGTGCAATTTCAAGATAACTATTTAGAGGAAGAGAGTACTATGATTCCCTAATGATGCTGAACGTGACTCCTTGTACGCAAGTCCCACCGGCTTCAATGGAAATTAAGTGCATACAAGTGTGCTTGGTACTGCACACATAAGGATTTCTCTTTAGTTATAGCTCTGCCTTGTTGTATTTGGCTGTGCTTATTTGTTGGTTTTAGACTGCACTTGTATGCTGTGTGAGTTAATTTCACAGACATTTCATACAGCAACCTGGTATCTTTTGAGGGTGGGCAGTCAAGAAATAATTAATTAAAATAAATAAAAGCATACACCTGCATTGTTAGGTTATATAATTTTTTTTAATGAGATTAGGGAAATAATGGTGAAGTGCCCAGGCTGCATCCTTTGAATAAACTTGAAGTGGATTCTACTAAAAATGGAGAGACTTAGCAACCCGCCCTGCACAACATGGAAGCCAGCATCAAGAACGCAGCCCATGCCAGCAATGCACCGGGGGAGGGGGGGGGTCTGCTGATTAATTGACAACCCTGCTCTTCTAGCAGTCTCATCGTGACCTGCAAAAACAGAAGGTTTATCAAAGTCTCAGAGAGCAGGCTTCAAGCTGTGCAAGCCTGTTCTGTGCTTAGGATAAGGAAACACAGCTATTGACAGGACCGCTGCTTCCTAAGAAAAAAATCCAGCAGGCAACATGTTCAGCCAACTCAACAAGCAATCAAAGCTGAGCTGCCCTTTCAAAGCCCACCTGGGCACACTAAACTCCCATCCAGGGAGCTTTAATTTTAAGGGACCACAGCCTTAAGGCTTTTGCTAGCACTTCTAATCCCCACTGTCCAGAAACATGGGGTACCTAAACCTGCTCCACAGCTGCTTCCACACAGAGGCTCGTGGGGACTTGTGTGGGACCAGCATGGCCATGCAATGCAGCTGTGAGAGCATGGCACACTCATGCGCTACTGGGAATATGGAAAGATGCCTGCACTCAGCACTCTTCCTCTCTCTGTCACCAGCCAGGTCTTGCTAGTGGCATGGGGATGAAATCGGTCTCATATCCAAGCAAGAGCCTTTGGTTTTCTTTGGAAAGATGTGCAGATAAGTAATATGCAAGTTCTCAATCACTCCATGGCAGCATATGATATTTAAATATATTTAAAGCACATAAAGAGCCAAAAAGAACCATGGGGGCGGTAGTTCACAAAGCTCCCAGCACCATTAAACTACCGTTCCCAATATTCTGTTTCAGGGTGGGTGCTTTATATGTCTGATGGGTATGCAGCCACAACTCAGTTATGTCATAGTACTTACTTGGCTTTATGTGACTCTGTGCACACTGTATCTCCAAAGCACATGCATGGCACACTTGTCCCCTCACAGAATTCTGGGCACTGTAGTTTGTCAAGGCTCCTGGGAAATGGAACTCTGTGAAGGGTAAACTACACCGCCCAGAATTCTTTGAGCAAAAGAACGTGCTCTGAATGTGATTTAAACATATAGTGTGTACACAGCCTAAATGGAAGTATGTGTGAGTAAGTATTGCTGTCTTTTTAGTTTGTTGTTGGGGGAGGGGACTATGCATCTACAACTCAAAGGCAAAGGCTACCCATAGCTGAAACCTCTAACCCACTGAAAATTGGCTTCTTCCAGTTCCTATCGCCCCATTCACAACATGATGCATTCCACATTAAAAGGCCTTCTTGGGGACAGCAGTGAAAACCAGATTACAGCGCAACCCTAGTGTGGTTTACTTGGAAGAGTCTCATCTGATCTCAGTGGGTCAGAGTTTAGGATTCCAGTCCCATCCCTAGGGCCCAACCAGCCTCAAATCCTTTGTGGAACAAAAGGAAAGTGTAAGAAGCAGCTGAAAGACTAGCAGTGCAACCCTAGGCACATTTACTCAGAAGAAAGCTATGGTTTTCCCAGTAGTGATGTATGGAAGTAAGAGCTGGACCACAAAGAAGGCTGATCGCCGAAGAATTGATGCTTTTGAATTATGGTGCTGGAGGAGACTCTTGAGAGTACCATGGGCTGCAAGAAGATCAAACCTATCCATTCTGAATGAAATCAGCCCTGAGTGCTCCCTGGAAGGGCAGATCGTGAAGCTGAGGCTTCAGTACTTTGGCCACCTCATGAGAAGAGAAGACTCTCTGGAAAAGACCCTGATGTTGGGGAAGATGGAGGGCACAAGGAGAAGGGGAAGACAGAGGACGAGATGGTTGGATAGTGTTCTCGAAGCTACCAGCTTGAGTCTGACCAAACTGCGGGAGGCAGTGGAAGACAAGAGTGCCTGGCCTGCTCTGGTCCATGGGGTCACGAAGAGTCGGACACGACTAAACAACAACAAGAAGCAGCTGAAAGACTAGCAGTGCAACCCTAGGCGCATTTACTCAGAAGTAAGCACCTCTTAGTTCAACGGGGCACACTCCCAGGGAAGTGGATGTAGATTCCAGCCTAAAATGCAGCAGGTCTGTTTGGAAGACCCCCACCCCGTGGCCCTTCCTCTCCCCCAAGTACTCCGGGGCCTGGTTGCAAAACCATTTATTTGCTTTGAGTTTTAAAATCAAATCCCATTCTTCGAATATACGCGAAACTTGCGACCTCTAGCTCTGCAGGTCGCCGATTCAAGCGCGACCATTTTCCAAGCGCGGTCCCCCCCCCCCCACGTCTCCCGCCCTTGGACTGCATTTGAACAGCGCGTAGCAAGACGCGACCGCCGGCGGCAAACTCCTGCTCCCAAGTTTCCTCCAAGGGTCAGGGGCAAGCGGCGCAGCAGCGAGCCAGCGCCATCCCTTGCAAAGCCCGTTGCTTAGCGATCGCCCTCCGCGCGCGCCCCCCGCGGCCCCGATTCGCAGCGCCCCGCTTAGCACGCAAACACCGCTCTTCTCCTCTGGGCGCAAACCCCCCGGGGAAGCCGGCGGGCGCCCGGGGAAACCAACGCTCCCGGCGCTTAAAATGAACGCGCGCACCCTCCCCAAGCCCACGGCCCCGCATGCAAATAGCAGCGCTCCGAATGGAACGCCGCGCCGAGGGCGCGTTTACAACGGCGACGCCCGCGATCCAGTGCGTCTCCTCCAACTCATTTGCATCCCTAGAATAACAAAAGGGGGAAGGCAAGGGGGCCGCGAAGCTGCTTCATCCGGATCCCGCTGCTCCTCCTTTTCGCAACCGTTGCACACACATTGCTTGGGGCTGGGGTTAAGGAACCGATTTAATGAGTTCCCGTGTCCCTTTAACGTGGGAAAGCGAGGTGGGGAGTCATGCATTGCTAGACGTCGTTGCCCCACAAAGCTTTGTGGGGGTTTTTTGATGCGGGGGAGAGGGGTGAAGAAACGAGGACGCTGCGCAAGGGCGATCGTAATTTACCTTAGCAACCAAGGATCTGCTGTGGGTCGCCTTCGGCTTTTAAATTTCCCCTGGGCGGCAGGGAGCAGCCTGATTCATGTTGAAGCCGAAGTGGCGGGCGGGGTGGGGGGAGAGGCGGGTTAAAGGAGAGGCGGCTTCCCCGGGGATCTGGATCTCTCTTTCTCCCGCCCGCCTTTCAGGGGATCTTAGACGCCGTCGTCTTCAGGAGGGCGCCTGCCGGCTGCCAAAGGGGTCGCGGGAGGGCTGGCAGCGCCGCTGGCGAAGGTGGACCCGGGAGAAGCGGCGGAGCCCAGCTCAACATGCTCGGCGGCTCACGCCTCCCGTGGCTGCATTCCCCCTCCGCGCGCGCCGCCTTCTCGCTCGCCTTCCCCGCGGCTCTGGCACACGCTCCTCTTCGCCCTCGCCGTCTTGCTCCGCTCCAGGCCGGGCAGTGGCGGGGAGACCAGCACAGCGGCGGAGGAGGAGGAGAAGAAGAAGAAGCCACCCCGGCGGAGCCGAGGGAGGAGATGTGGACGGAGAAGGAAAAACAGAGGCTCCAAGTCCCAGGTTTGTCGCTTGCGAGCCAGCGGGCTGGCGGGAGTAGCAGCAGCGCCCGCTGCAGGCTGCGGGCGGAACTGCAGCCTTGTTTCCAAAGGCTCTGAAGGCCTTATAGAGAGAGAGCGCAGCCCGCCCGCCCCCAGGGAGGTGCAGCAGAAAACCCCCAGCAAGTTTGTTTGTTGTTTTGCTTAACGCACCTGAATTAATTTCAGGGCGGTGCACATTTTAAATCGCCGGTACAACGCTAACATCTAATCCGCACTACTGTAATATTATTAAAAAAATAAAAAACTATATTATTAAAAAAAAACCAACCCGTTTCACATCAGTACAACAAAATTGAGAGGAATAATGAAGACAGCCCAGGTGGTTGACACAATCGCTCTTGAGCGTCATCTCCTCTCCCTCAGGGCCTGCCATGGTCCGAGAATAATGAACCAGTAAGGGAGATGGCATAAACACGTGAAAGAAAACTCTCAAATACAATCAAACACAAGTATGAGCCCACTGTCAAGCCTGGTCTGAGGCCGTGAATGCAGCCAAGAAATGTTTTCTCTCTGCTTCCGTTGTATCCTCCCAGTGCCAGCCAGAAGTTCTTCAGAATGGCTTCGGGGCCTTTTACATGCTGGCCCCAAAGAGGTGTCGGAGGCCTGCATTGACTTGCTTGTGAAGCAATTTAGGGATAATGAGGCACTGGAAGCATCAAAGGCCTGGGCTGTGATAAGTTTGCGAGGCACTTCAAACACAAACCCATTCGCCTTCATATCAATACAGTGGCACCTTGGGTTAAGAACTTAATTCGTTCTGGAGGTCCATTCTTAACCTGACACTGTTCTTAACCTGAGACACCACTTTAGCTAATGGGGTCTCCTGCTGCTGCCGCACGATTTCTGTTCTCAACCTGAAGCAAAGTTCTTAACCCGAGGTACTATTTCTGGGTTAGCGGAGTCTGCAACTTGAAGCGTCTGTAACCCAAGGTACCACTGTATTGATTCCTTTGCTATTATAATCTCTGGTGAGACATCCAGCACACTGTCATATCTAGTTCTGTGGGATCAGTTCCAGCTACGGAGGCCTGAGGATGTGGGCAAGGTGCTTCTAGCTGCCCATCCCACCCCTGGCCCTCTTGACCCTTGCCCATCCTGGTTGTTGGTGCAAGTCAGGGTGGGGGCTGGTTAATGCATCTTTGCATGAGGGGGTTATCCCAACTGCCTTAAAGAAGTTGATGGTACACCTGCTCCTGAAAAAGACCCTGAGGGTTTGACAACAGTGTCCGGTCTGTAATACCCGCTTTTGGGGTAAGGTGCTTGAGAGTGTAGTGGCAGTTCAGTTGCAGGCACTATTGGAGGAAACAGGACCCATTCCAATCTGGGTTTAAGCCTGGGGTTGATATGGAACTGGCCCTGGTCACCCTGAAAAATGACCTTCAAGGGGAGGGGGAGAATGAGGGACCAGATAGCCCAAACACATCTAACCAATTCTGGCCTGGCTTCTGATACATTTCCGGGCTCCATTTAAAATGCTGGTGTGTGTTTTTCAGAATATTTTAATTGGATTTTTTTTTCATATAGCCAAAACAATACAAACAAATGTATCCCTCCCCTAACATATCTTTCCTCCACTCCCGCTCAGGACTAAAGGTATCTAGAAACTGTTGTTGTTGTATTGTTCTTTTATACCAAAGTACTTTTCCATAGATTTCCATAAACAGCGGGTGGTCAAAAGCCATGTTCCTTAGACATTGCGTATGAAATAAAGTCTCCCCAAACTTTGTAAAAGTCTTTTGCTGTGTTGTTTTTCCTTCTCTATTTTCATAAGTCAATTTCCATCAGTGTGAGATGCCAAATTTGAGGTGTCCATTCCATCAGCATATCGCCAGAAAGAGTTTTTCCCATGCTTCGCCACTGCATGTCTCACAGCAATGATCAGTTGTGTAATTAATTCATTTGAAGTCGCAGGAGGAAATACCAGTTCAGAAATCAGAAAAGGTGCAAGTTTAGACCATGGAATCATGTCAGATTTGATCATTCATGAAATTGTTTGGAAAACCTTTTGCTGAAACACTGATACCTTGTTACATGAGCACTGCATGTGGTAATACAATTTTTGTAAAATTAACTGTTGAGTACTGAGTGTAGATGCGGGTAGCGCTGTGGTCTAAACCACAGAGCCTAGGGCTTGCTGATCGGAAGGTCGACAGTTCGAATCCCCGCGACGGGGTGAGCTCCTGTTGCTCAGTCCCTGTTCCTGCCAACCTAGCAGTTCAAAAGCATGTCAAAGTGCAAGTAGATAAATAGGTACCGCTCTGGCAGGAAGGTAAACGGCGTTTCCGTGTGCTGTTCTGGTTCACCAGAAGCAGCTTAGTCATGCTGGCCACATGACCCGGAAGCTGTACGCCAGCTCCCTCGGCCAATAAAGCGAGATGAGCGCCGCAACCCCAGAGTTGTCCGCGACTAGACTTAACGGCCAGGGGTCCCTTTACCTTTACTGAGTGTGGAGCTTCTGGGGTGCTGCAGCAGGCGTCGCAACTATGATGTCCAACGGAAGGTGAGAGATGGGGGGCGCAACCAGATTTTGGCGTTGAACAGGGCACTACTGAAATCTGAGACACCAAGGTCTGCCACTGGGTGGGGACTGGCTAAGGCAGGCTGAATTTGGTGGGCAATTCTCCATTCACCTTAATGGAGCAGCCTCCACTGGTTTTACTCTCTCCAAAGTGGACATTAATCACCATCACACATCACAACAATCCCAGGCTGGAGTTCTGACTGTCCCCAGATTCCTGCCTTCTTACCTCCAGCCCGTGTGGTGGTGCTGGCTGTCAGCTTCCTCCTCCTTAGTCTCAGTGCTGCCATTATAGAACTCAGCAGGGAAGAGGGAGGAAGCCAAACTGGAGTTAGTTGGCTCTGTCTGCCATTGGCTCTGGTTCCACCTTCTCTTGGCCTCCTTGTCTTCTGCCCTGCCATTTTCAATGGGCCCCGGCCACCACTGAGTTCTGAACCTGTTAGGAAGACTTGCTTGAATGCATTTAGGCCATAGTTCTTCTTGTGGTGCACTTTGCTATAATAAGGAGTGTTTAGTATTCATGGCAGGCTGGCACCCACAGGTTCAGGAAACACATGAATGATTGTTAGATGAGATTTTTAAATACCTAACACATGCACAGACCCCGTCACAAATAACCCCATCATTTCAGATGGAGTTAGTGTGTTACAGACGACGCTACATGCACAAGGATTAACAGAATGGTGGTCATTTGTGAAATCAAAATGTATTCTGTCAGTGGAGTGGGGTATAAATTATAGGAAAATACAGCAGCATGGTGAATTTTCTGGAGTCCTTCTCAACTGAACCACATTCACTATTTTCGAGGTCTCTGTGGTCCATTATGATTATTCAGTATTACCCAAAGCACCACACAGACGTTAGAAGTACTGTTGTTTCTGTGTCACGGTTAAAAAGCTTAAATCTATACTATAAAAACTCTCACACATATCCAGGAAAATTATTCTTCCCATAAGGTGACTCTTCCCCTACCCTTCATAAGAAAAATCTGTGTGGAGCATAATAGGACAACCCCTCCCACAAAGTATTAAGATCTCAATGTGCAAATTTACATTGATAAAAATGTGTGGAAACACTTTGGAGCAGACAGACAGATCTGCAAACTGCCTATTACTGTTATGGATGGGGGGCTTATCCTGACTGACTTGTAAGCATGATTCCTAATATAATAATAGTGATGAGAAAGATCCAGCCAAATTAAAGCACTTTAAGATGCAATCCTATGACCCCTGGGAAGGGAATCTTTCGCTCCAATCTCAGGGAAATGCCTCCAACATCACAGAGAGAGCAGGGTGTAAAGGAATTTTAATAAAACAAACACTTTTGTGCTGCATTGTTTTCATTGGGAGATCAGAATGACAAATAATATATAAAGCAATACACATAACAATAGCAGATACATAGCAGCCAAAATATCCAGGAGCATCCAAAAGCCAAAAACGAATTGTGTGTTGTTGTTTTTAACTTCACTCATGAATGCAAACAGTGAAGGAGCCATATGGATCTCCTAAGGGAAAGAGTTCTAGAGATGGGGGAGCCACCACCGAAAAGTCAATCTCACGTGCTGTTACCTTACAAATACCTTGAAGGGACCATGAGTAAGGTCTCTGTGGGAGATCTTAATTTGCAGATTGGATTATAGAGGAAGGTGGTACTTCTAGTAAGCTAGCCCTGAGCCATTTAAGGCTTTATAGGTCAAAAACAGCATTTTGAATTGTGCTCGGAAACAAATCAGTTGAATCATGCTTTAAAATGGCTGGAGTTCTTGAATCCACTGCTGCAGAACTTTAGATCTACCTTTTCAGAAGACCAGAATGACAAGGAAGTTGATCAAGAGAGGGTATTTAATTTAAAACAAAGTTAATTTACCCATGGCCTAAATTTCACAGCAGGAAATGTTGAATGACTTCGCTTTTCACTTGGATTCCAATGGTCAGATTTGCCTCCTGCATCAGATGGGCTATAGCTCCATGGAACTGCATTTGGATTGTTCAATCCCTGCAGTCCCCAAGTTGGGCCAGGAATGACTCCTTCCTGAAACCCTGGAGAGATGCTGCTATTGATTTATTTAGTGTATTTGTACCCTGCTCTTCAGCTAGAAAGGCTCCCAGAGTGGTTTACATACTATCAAAACAAGACTGTCCCTACCGCAGGCTTACTAGCTAAAAAAAGCATAACACACAAGGGAAAAGGGACAAGGAGGGAAGAGGAAAATTAAAATCAGGCACCAATTTCTGAACAGTAGGTCCTATATTGACCAGCCAGCACAGTAGCAAAGCTGATGAGTGAGCCCTGCTTCCTATCTCTCCCAATGAGGCAGCCTGATAGAATGACTGCCCCTAGGTATCAGTTGATGGGAGAAGAGGGCTGATGGAGCTGGCCTGTCACAGAAGAGCCAATGGAGTGGGCTCAGCTTCCCAGCTCTCCCACTACTGGAATGGTTACCTCCAGATGCTTCCTGCATCTTATCTGTGTTCCTAGGCTTCCTGCATCAGATTTGCTAAGAAAAAAGGGTGCTACGTCAAGCTCAATACAGCAGGAATCTGGTTGCTGAGATATTTTTATTCTTTCCAGCTACATTTAAGGCATCCGTAATGACCATCTATCTCCTTTTGTATTTATGCAGAGGTTTTTGAGCATCTTGCGCTACATTGTCAATTTCATTCAAATGTCAGCCCAGATAACTCTGGACTTGTCATTGTGCTGTAAATTTGAGAATCTCAAATGCCTCAACCTCTTTGCAGAAGGTTCTTTGTTTTGTAAATATTTAATAACTCTATTTAGGCAATGAATTGGCTAAGCGGGGATGAAAATCTTACAAGCAGGATAAAAATTGTACTTACATTGTGCAGCACCGAATGCTGCCATTCTATGAAGCATTGACAATGCAACCAGCAAATCTTTCACTCTAAGAATTCTTCCGACTTTATGCTTAGATTCAAAAGAGATTTGGAACTTCCATTATTAGTCTGTTTTACCCACATGCCAGGACTCTGGCTGCTCAGATCGAGCTGGCGCATAGGCCGGCTTTCAGTGGTGGGAGCAGATCTGCACAAATACAGAAATGTCTCCACAGAGCTGCCCTGTGAATCCGTGGACGAAACTAAATGATAGATTAAATGCAGGCTGGCCTGGCCCTACCATTAGGCAGAGTGAGGCACGCGCCTCAGGTAGTGGGTGCCATGGATGGGTCAGCATCTCTTAAAGTGTCCTGCCTCCATAAGCTAGACTGGAGGAGACTATCCCGTAGCCAGTATGGAAGTCAGATTCAACTCCCGATCTAGTCGGATTCAAGAGGTAAGATTACGGGTGCCATGTTGTTCTTCAACACAGGCAGCACTTCTGATTGTTGTGCAGTATACTCATTCTATAGCATTAGCAGAAGTCACCACCCATTGCGTCTCCATGGCACCTTCACCATGCTTTATGCATGAGAAATATAACCACTTAATGTGGAAAAGCATATCCAGTTGCCCCACTTGATTTATCATGTGATTATGCGTGTTGCCATGTATCAGCCATGCAATGGCCACTGACGTATTTTATTTTTTTAACAAAAATTTGTATAGCATTTAACTGGGGTTGGGGTGTTGCTGGGGTTGTTGGTGGGGTAGTTGCTGTTGCTGCTCTTGGCTTTTTGTATCTTTATTTTATATCTTATGGTGATCTATGTGGACATTGTTCAGTTTGGTTGTGTATTTTTAATGTCTTATTTATTGTTATGCCGACTTTTGTTACATTATAGTTATGCATTATTTTCATGTTGTGAGCTGACTTGAGCATAGCTTGAACTGTGGAAAGGCGGCATGCAAATAAAATTATGTATGCATTTAGGTATGTATGTAAATGAAAGCTCTAAGCGGTTTACATAGAATATAAAATATACCTTACGTTTGTCAATAAAAGTCAATGTTAAAAACAAGTTTATTTAAAAAAGCAAAAGTATACATTGTAAGCTAATATGACAGATTAGAATACGTATCAACTTCACATGTCTGGCTAGGCTTAGCTAAACAGGAAAGTTTTTAGACTTAAGTTGTCAATGCATCCCCCCTCCACGATTGTCCTGTTTGGATGCCCACAGCCTATTTAAATAAAAGCACGGGGAATTTTAACACATTTAATGTGCATTTTTGTTGCTGTGTATGTAGCAGCACTGAAGGGGAGGGGAAGTTTAATTCTTTCCCTAACACAGTCCTGACAACAAGAAAGAATTGCCTCCCTAGCGCTGCTATTTGCATTTGCATTTCAAGGGAATCCTTTGCTGACACCAAATGAAACCCAATATGGCAGCTTTGGAGAAATGGCATTTGCTGGAACTGTGGCAGGGAGAAAGCAAATCAAAGAAGGTGCCCACAGCTTAGAGCAGGGGTCAGCAAACTTTTTCAGCAGGGGGCCGGTCCACTGTTCCTCAGACCTTGTGGGGGGCCGGACTATATTTTTTTTTGGGGGGGGGATGAACAAATTCCTATGCCCCACAAATAACCCAGAGATGCATTTTAAATAAAAGGACACATTCTACTCATGTAAAAACACGCTGATTCCCAGACTGTCCGCGGGCTGGATTTAGAATATAAATAATAAATAAATTTTTATTTATACTCTGCCCTTCCTGGTTCAGAAAACCGGGCTCAGGGCAGCTAACAACAAATTTAAATCACTTAATTGATGCAACAAAAACAGCTTAAAATACAGTATAAAATGTGAATAACAATAAATTCAGAATTCAAAAATCCATCCAATAAACATTAGATGATCACCAGGGCTAGCTGGCTAAATTAGTCCTATTTGGGCCAGCGAGGAGACCATGAGAGAATTAGCTGTGGGATCCCAGAGCGGGTAATCTTCATAAAAGGGGGGAGGGGAGGGAAGGAAGGGGAATAAAAGATCAGGCTAAGTTCAAATTGAAAGCCAGGCGGTTTGGGCCTGAAGGTGATTGGGCCGGATCTGGCCCCCGGGGCCAGCAGCTGCTTTTATTGGAATAAACATTGACTTCATGCCATTGATGTCACATCTGCTTTGGCCCACTGGGGGCGCTCTTTCAAACTCCACCCACCAGGCAAATGGTCATTGCCAGCAAATACATAGCCTTTGTCCCTTGGAGGAAGAGTTCCCAGGGTGTTCCCTGGGGAGAGGGAATTACTGTGACACCAGTTTACATGTGTAGTGTTGACATTCCCTCAAAAGCACTGAGCGCTTCTGGTTACTTGCAAATGTGGAGGGAGCTGAATGTCAGACGCAAGTTCATTCTTTATACATTTTAAGCAGGACTTCTATCTGGCAGAAACCCAGGTTATCAGCAGGAGGTTATGGGTAGTGAGAACATAATCCGTATAAAAAATGAGTTCAGTTCTCTACTCACAGCCATGTAAGTAGGAGAATGTTTGTTCAGGGCTTGAAGTAGCCTTAGGCAGGGAAGGAAATACTATTTTGAGTCTTTGAGGCCATGGGAATGTTATACTGTCTCAGGCTGCCCATGTTTTGGGAGATTTAAGAGGCCAATTGAAATAGCAGCATTTCAGCACCTAGATGCTCCATTCATTATATACATTACTGCTAGAGCTATAATGGCTTTCTTCAGTCCATGCCAACACCTAATATGTCAAACAAATGCTCAGCATCTTGCCCTGTACTATAGGTTTTGGTGGGGAGAGGAGCTCACTCGTACTGAGAGAAAATAACAAATCGCCTTCATGTTCCTTACGGCATCCTTTTGAAGTAATTATTTGGGAAACCAGCTAATGCAATGTCTTCGTGGAATGAAACTGGTTACATTCCTAGCAAGTTGTTATGTTTAGTACAAACAGTTCCAGGCAATACAAGCCATGTCTGATTTTATTCTCTGTTTCCATGTTGGAAGCCACAAAATATTTTAGATGGAATATTCTTGTTTATTCTATTTGTAGCCAGATAGGAAGATGGGCATTTTGACCCATCTTCTGGACCCCCACATACCTGGTCCACAATCAGAGCTTCCCCAGTTCCCTGTGCTCCAGAGATGTATGTCTCTGTAAGAATTTCTTTACAGACAAGAGCTGTATTGGCCTCCTCAAATGAAGACTGAGAGGAGACCTGGGGATTGCTGCCGCAGCTGCTCCTCACTGGGCTGTGGAAATTACTAGGCATCCCCTGATGCTCCATTTGAGTAGAAGGGCTTTGGGGTCTGTTTTTTCCAGGCCAGCTACAAAAGATCTGATTTAGGAAGATGGCTTGTCTGGGCAATGTGTATTGCAGGCTTAAATCAGGCGAAAATCAATGGGGCTGAAGCACAAGTCATTCCTTATATATTGTTTTCAGAGGCAGCTAGCTGAGATCACCAGTCTTTTAGAGCCACACTCAAAAGTATTTATCATTCCAATAGAGAAGCCTGCAACAAACATTCCCTCATCCAAAGATCTAAATTTATATATTTTCATATACTTTGTTTCTTCTCCTTTCCCACCAGACACAGCAGCCTTCTGTTTTCTTTCTTCCTCTTTGTGCTCTGTTACACATTAACACAAAGCTATTTCCCTCACTTGGCTTGAGGTACTAAAAAAATAAATAAATGCCTACAATGCCCTGTGTTTAAATCTACTATTTCTACTAAGTGTGTGTGTGTGTGTGTGTGTGTGTGTGTGTAGGCCAGATAAAAAATATTCAGGAGCAACATGAGGAATGAAAGCACAGATGGTTTGCAGTGAAATGTTTAGGGGCACTTGTTATCCATAACCTGGAGGGCACAGGAAGCATCACAAACACTCAAGCCAAACAACTGATGTTGTTCTGGTCTGATCCCATGAGCCGCTATACTGTACCAAAGCAAAGCTTTTTACATTATGGTCCTAGCAGTAGTAAAGAGACTCTCCTTTTGACAAGGCTCAGATCACTCTGGCACACCTTTCAACTGTCCCGATTTGAACGGGATATCCCGGAATTACAGAAGCCATCCTGACTTCTGATTGGATCACGGGATGTTCTGTTTTGGCTCCCACGAGTGTGTGACCCCCAAGGACACCCATTTTGGAGAGCTGTGCTTTCACACAAGCCACTTGGCTCCCGCAAGAGCCAGCCCTAGAAGATGCGGATATCCAAGTACAGCAGCAGCGGGGAACCTGTGGCCCTCCAAATGTTTTTGGGATTACAATTCCCATGGTGCATGCTCTAGTTATCTCCCGCTTGGACTACTGCAATGCGCTCTACGAGGGGCTACCTTTGAAGGTGACCCAGAAACTGCAATTAATCCAGAATGCAGCAGCTAGACTGGTGACTGGGAGTGGCCGCCAGGACAACATAACACCGATCTTGAGAGATCTGCATTGGCTCCCAGTACGTTTCCGTGCACAAATCAAAGTGTTGGTGCTGACCTTTAAAGCCCTAAATGGCCTCAGTCCTGTATACCTGAAGGAGCGTCTCCACCCCCGTTGTTCAGCCCGGACACTGAGATCCAGAGCCAGGGGCTTTCTGGCGGTTCCCTCATTGCGAGAAATGAGGTTACAGGGAACCAGACAGAGGGCCTTCTTGGTAGTGGCGCCCACCCTGTGGAACACCCTCCCTTCAGATGTGAAGGAAATAAGCAGCTATCCTATCTTTAAAAGACATCTGAAGGCAGCCCTGTTCAGGGAAGTTTTTAATATTTAATGCTGTGCTGTTTTTAACATTTGATTGGAAGCCGCCCAGAGTGGCTGTGGAAACTCAGCCAGATAGGTGGGGTATAAATAAATTATTATTATTATTATTATTATTATTATTATTATTATTACCCTTCATCATTGGCCATGCTGGCAAGGGCTGATGAGATAGAGGATGTGTGCACACTATACATTTAAAACACCCCTTCCAGAGAACTGTAGTTTGTTGAGGATGCTGGGAATTATAGATCCATTGGGGTGAACTGCAGCGCTCACAATTATTGGGGGGGGTATGGTTTAAATGTCTGGAGTGAATGCTTCCACAAAGTTCAGCGACATTTGGATGGCCACAGGTTCCTAGTGACATCACCTGTTTAAACAAGACAATGCTTTTTCCTAGCCCTGCCATTCATTTCATCCACAAGTTCAATGCCTTTCCATCTTCTGGAGGCATCAAGATGTGCCGTCATCCTCCCTCTACCCTGGCCCCTAACAACAACTCAGAAAAGGCCAGAGAGTAGAGTGCTGCATCTGATAACAAAGAGTCGAGAAGGGGTGGGGGCAGTGATCTGTTGAGCTGTGAGACAGACTCACAGCTACAAGACCAAGCATAGTAACACCGTGGCCCTGGGACACCGGCCAAGCCTGCAATTAGCTGTGTCAGATTGGCAAAGCCTATAAATGTCATGGCCAAATTAGGAATGTCAGCTCCGCTGCCTGCCAGGATGAAGCATGCATCTTTCTCCACTTGGCAGTTTGACATGATGTTGGAATGCAAAGTTGTGACAACAACTCACAGAAAAACTTGGTTCAGGCTCTTTGTCCCTGGTTGTCACTTTCAGAGTTTTAAATTATCTGAAACGTTCATAGACTACTAGGCATGGCAGGAGCCCATTTCACTGTGTCCACTAACCACAAGTTTAGGGCACAAACAATAAGGGCAGTGGGTGGGGGGCTTAAATGTATGTAATGATGAAGCCTCACTGTTTTGTTTTTAATGAGAAAAAGTGTCAGGAGGCTGCAGTACTGTGCAGAAGAGCAATGGGGTTGTGGTTTTTCTACTGGATGACTTTGCTTTTCATTAAAGATAGGAATCCACTGGCATCAATTGAACCTTCCACCTAAAGGCTAACAGCAGCTTGGGGTGGAAGGGTGGTTTCTGTTGGGGTCATAGCATATGGGGAGGGGGATTAACCCTCCCCATGCACTTCATCCCACTCCTGACCCACTCTACATATATACAACTAAATTTAAAAAACTAGGTATTCTGATTGCAACCATACAATTAAAATCTTGCCTAATTTGGCTTTTGGACTAAGAGAAAGCCTGCTGCAATCCTGCATTAGGACCCCCGCTACAGAGTCATATATAACATTTTAAATAAATTGGATACCCAGTTCTATAGACAGCACATGGAACACATGAGGAGTGCTCTTATGCAGTGCGTATTCATTTCAATGAGACTTGCACAGGAAAAGATCCCCATGGACTTTGCTGCATGCTAGTTCAAGGGTAGGGGAATTCCACTTGGATTTTTCATATGAGGCACTAAAATGTGTTGGGCATTATTTCTCTTTTTATTTATTTATTATTTCTCTTATTTATTATTTATTTCAATGAAGGTATGCCCCACCCTTCATTCGAAAGAAAGCCAAAGGTGCCAACCAATATATGATTATAATAATACAAAATACAAGAAAAAGGAGAGCGAAACCACTTCGAACACCAGTGAAAACATACAGCAAGGTCAGTGGAAAAATTCTTACACCCTAAAAGGTTTGGCAGAAAAGGAACTATGTCACCAAACTGCATATACCACCGTCTTCCTATTGCTTTCCCCCCTTGGGTAGACTCATTTCCAGCTCCACCTCTGAGGGCACCTTCTGTAGCGGCTCCATTTCCTCTAGACTTGCGTGCCTGGGCCACCTGGCTGACTTATGGACTTGAAGTTCCGTTGGGAAAAACTGCAAGAGGGTTTGTAGGAGCTTGCAAGGAACCTCCATCGGCTGGTTGATCAGACAGGTACCTGGCATCCTCAAAGGGTTGACTGAATCTAAGGATGGCCTCCTCTTCTTGGTTGAAAGGTGAGTAGCATATGAGCCAAAACACTCTGTGGGGTGTGGGTGGGTGTATGAGATGGGGGCGGCTATCCCTTCCACCCTAAAAACTACAAGGGGCTCTATCAATGGAAGGTGCTCCATAAGGGTGAAAGGGGCAGTCCCACACCAACCTCAGCATGCTACCAGGCAGAGGGCCTTCTCGGTAGTGGCACCCACCCTGTGGAATGCCCTCCCATCAGATGTCAAGGAAATAAACAACTATCTGACATTTAGAAAACATCTGAAGGCAGCCCTGTTTAGGGAAGTTTTTAACGCTTGATGTTTTATTGTGTTTTTAATATTCTGTTGGGAGCAGCCCAGAGTGGCTGGGGAGGCCCGGCCAGATGGGTGGTGGTATAAATTTATTTATTTATTTATTTATTATTATTATTATTATTATTATTATTATTATTATTATTAATACCCCACCCATCTGGCTGGGCTTCCCCAGCCACTCTGGGTGGCTTTCAACAAAATATTAAAATACAGTAATGCATCAAACATTTAAAGCTTCCCTAAACAAGGCTGCCTTCAGATGTCTTCTAAAAGTCTGGTAGTTGTTGTTCTCTTTGACAACTGATGGGAGGGCGTTCCACAGGGCGGGTGCCACAACCAAGAAGGCTCTCTGCCGGGTTCCCTGTAACTTGGCTTCTCGCAGTGAGGCAACCGCCAGAAGGCCCTTGCTGCTGGACCTCAATGTCTGGGCAGAACGATGGGGATGGAGACGCTTCAGGTATACTGGATCGAGGCCGTTTAGGGCTTTAAAGGTCAGCACCAACACTTTGAATTGTGCTCGGAAAAGTACTGGGAGCCAATGTAGGTCTCTCAAGACCAGTGTTATGTGGTCTTGATGGCCGCTCCCAGTATTAGTTACAGCCACTCAGTGGTGGGCTGATCTGCATGTCAGAGAAAAGATATTATAGCCATCTTCAAATGGGCTGTCACATGGAAGAGGGAGCAATATTGTTTTCTCCTGCTCTGGAGGACTCAAACCAATGACTTCAAGTTACAAGGAAGGAGATTCTGACTAAACATCAGGAAAATCTTTCTGTTTTGTTTTTTTTAAAGATATTTATTAAAGTTTCAAAAAAGGTTACAAAATAAGAAAAAAAGGGGGGGAAAAGAGAAAATACAAAATACAGAAAAATAAAAACAGTTAAAAACAAATCAATTTTTTCATATCTTGTCTTTCATTTACTTGTTTCCCTGACCTCCTCACACCTCCCTTTTTTTGTATTCCAGTTCAGTTAGTTAATTCAGCAAATCCTTTCCCTCCTTGTTTTTATCTTAATCCTTTACCTTGATATATTATAACTTTACATTCTCACCTGTTAACAATCCATTTTTACATACTCCTTTATAACATTGCTGCTAAAACCACTTAACTTCATTCCGGCATCATTCTAACATTCATTAATTTTGCAATATTTCTGTAAATAGTCCTTAAATTTCTTCCAGTCTTCTTCCACCGACTCTTCTCCCTGGTCTCGGATTCTGCCAGTCATTTCCGCCAGTTCCATATAGTCCATCACCTTCATCTGCCATTCTACCAGGGTGGGTAGATCTTGTGTCTTCCAATACTTTGCAATGAGAAAATCTTTCTGACAGTAAGCTGTTTGGCAGTGGAACTGTCTTCCTCTGGAGGTGGTGGACTCTCCTTCCTTGGAGGTTTTTAATCAGAGGTTGGGTGGCCATCTGTCCTGGATGCTTGAGCTGAGTTTCCTGCCTTGCAGGGGGTTGGACTAGATGATCCCTGAGGTCCCTTCGGACTCTACAATTCTATGATTCATTTGCTCTGACTTCATCTACAGTTGTTCTCCCTGCCTTCTGCCTTACCAGTCCCAATGGGCACCAGGTGTTTAAACGCCAGTTCTGTAGTCCCGGCTTTAATTGTTAAACATCTTAGAAGCCTGCATCTTAAGGCTATGCCTCTTGTTAGATAAGCAAGCAGAAGTAAATCAATCTGGGCTCAGTCTCCGTGTCTCAGCACGCTTCACGCACTTATTATTTACTGGTGGGGATTGTTTTTGGTGCAGCACAGTAAGATCCTTGTGGAAGCTTCAGTGTCGTCCTGCCTTGGGCAGCCCTATCCGTCATAATGACAGCGCTGAGTAAATAATTGATAATAATGAAACTTCTTTATTGGAAAGGACTTTTAACTACTTAGCTGCAAAAATATGCACAGCCTGTACAAAAGCAGACTCAATATCGTCACTCAAAGTGCTCTTGTGTCCTGATGAGTCAGCTTTGTAAAGAATTATGCAGCAAAGAACAGATCTATGAAAGGAATTTAACTCAGAATAGCTGAGTTATTGCAAAGCATATTCTTCTTTCGACCTCTAATTTTTCCATAGTAGCAGCTTGATCCCCAACAACAACAACAAAGTTGCGTCTTAAACCTAAAATAGCACTTTTGGATTGCTAAATGCATAGGAAAAACTATTGGGGAAGACAGGAGCCGTCTAAAACTGGATAACTACACATGCATAAACCTGATGTTTTAGACGATATTTGAAATGAGGTTCCCATCAAACTGTAGTTCTTTTAGAATTATTTTTCCTTTATTAAACCTTTTTGAAAATGCAAATTAAAAAATAAATCAAACAAAACAGATGCAAAGTTATTAACAAAGCAGGCTCAAGACAGCTCAGCAATTATATACTGATAAACAGTTCTCAGTTGGTTCTATGCAGTGCAATGTCCACTCAGGAGTAAGTCCTTTTGACTCCAATGGGATTTACTCCCAGGTGAGTATCCATAGGATCACAACCTTTAAAAGCACATGGGTTAGACAGACCATGGATTAGAAAAAAATATTTACAAGAAAGAAAGTTTCATATTCTTTTAAATACATCCAGGAGCAATATTATTTTCAAACGGTTGCCGGACTCTATTGCCTCTTCCATGCTACCAACATGCAAATATTTCCTTTTAAGCCTTGATCCACTGAGCAAGCAACAGAACGTACACATTCATTTCTGCGGATTGGGAGAAGAATGATCCTGTTCCGCATCTCAGCTTTGAAAGCACTGTTGACCTCTCTCAAAAGTTTTTCCGGCTTGGAAGAAGCAGCTTCCTCCCACGTGACCTAGTTCTTGCAGAGCCCAGTTGTGTGAGTGTTTGAAGTATGATGAGGGTATGATGAGGATATATTGCACAAGGCTGCTGTTCGGAAGGAACAGAACACGGAGGAAACTAGAAGTCTCATGAGTAATTAATTGCCGTGAAATCTATTATGAATATTACTTGCCGTTTCTGAAGCACTTTCCAAGCATGCCCAGATGGCTGCTTCCCACACTCTCGGTTGGGGACTGTGATGCAAAACCAGAAACACAGCAAAGCGGTGCAGGGGAAGCCAAGTCCCAAAGACTCTCCTCATCGTCACTGATGCCCAAAACCAAGGTCTTTGGTTGATTCACTTTCTCACATTCCTATCTCACATCCTTCATGGAACCCAAGGCACCCAAGGTATACATGTGATTCCCAGCCATGACCAGACCCTGACTGGCTTTGCTTCATCAAAGAGTTGGTGGCCTCCTTTGTCTTCAGACCATGTGGCATGGCTGGATTGGGGCCAGGGAAGGAGTCTTGGGCAGAACCCTGAGCAGGAAAATTCAGAGCAGACAGATCTGGAGCAGATAAATGAGCCCGGGGGGGTGGGGTTGGCTGCCATGCCAAAAGAAGTAGTGGGGCAGCCCATAAGGAACAAAATGAATGGGAACAAGGTAGGGACACAATTCCTGTTTTCAGTAGAGGTTAAATTGCAAAAACAGTGTTTTGTTTTTTTAACAAGGGCATTGGCTGCATATATATATATAGCTATAGATACATACACTGTTATCTAGACAGATCGATCACTGATCATCCTGCCAATATCCTCTTTGTGCTTCCTTGGGCAGGGGAGACAGACTGTAGCCTATCAGACCAGAACCAGAACCATTAGTCACAGATGAATATAATGACAAGATAGCAGAGCTGGGATGAGAAGTGAGATCCCTGCAGTCACAACTTAGATTGTCCATGCTGCGCTGGCCCCTCTGAGACACGAGATAGGCTGCATCTAGTTCTTTCAGTTAGAACTTCATGATGTGTATTGGATTATCAGAGTGTTCATAAAGAAGGTCGCTGTAGTGCTCTTTTTACAACACAGGAAACAAAACTGCTCACCTTCCCATGTCACACATGTGCCAGCAATAATAGGATAAACATGAAAGAATAAACGGACACAGATCTGACATCAGAAATGGCAATATTCAAAAGCCAGTGTGTCAAAACATTTCAACCACCAGGACACCCTATATGTGACTTTAAGAGTGAGTGGCCATCCCGAAGCAAAGGAATCTCAAAGGGAGACTGAAAAGGGAAACTACTGAATTACAATACATCAATAAGTTCAATACTCTCACTTGTGAACTGATCTGGGATAAAATACAGTGCGTTGTGGGTAAAACCTCAGCGCCTAGGACTTGCCGATTGCATGGTCAGCGGTTCGAATCCCCGCGGCGGGGTGAGTTCCCGTCGTTCGGTCCCAGCTGCTGCCCACCTAGCAGTTTGAAAGCACCCTTAAGTGCAAGTAGATAAATAGGTACTGCTTTATAACGGGAAGGTAAACGGCGTTTCCGTGTGCTGCGCTGGTGCTGGCTCACCAGAGCAGCTTCGTCACGCTGGCCACGTGACCCGGAAGTGTCTCCGGACAGCGCTGGCCCCCGGCCTCTTAAGTGAGATGGGCACACAACCCCAGAGTCGGACACGACTGGCCCGTACGGGCAGGGGTACCTTTACCTTAGTGATTTCATAATTATTACTGTCTGTACTTTATGGCATTGGATTTCTCTCTGACCTTCCGAGTCTGTCTCTGTGTAACTCAGGATGACACTTCATGCATCTGATGAGGTAGATTGTAGTCCACAAAATCTTCAGCTAAGCAAATGTTGCTTCTTCGATGAATGCAGTCAGAGAGAGATGGTGGCCTGTCCTATGCTTTTGTTACCTGCACAGGTGAGGCAACGCCCACCTCTGGTCACATGTAGAGGAATTCTGTCCCAGCCTAGGAGGAAATAGGAAGTTCTGACTGACTGGTCCAGACATCCCCTTGTTATGTCCACTCTAGGGATGTTGTACTTGACTGCTCTGTGTTTCACATCCCACAAATATTGCTTGCATGGATCCGCAGTCAGGTTAATAGCTTTACAGGGATGGAATAGCCAAACCTAGGGAGTAATTTAGGAACACAAATAGCTATCCTTCTACTTCTCAAATTTCCTGTAAACATTTATAGCAGACTGGGGTGAATATTGTAAGGGATCATAGGGAGGCCAATCACTTCTGATAGGAGCCCACAGCTTCCTGAAGAGCTGCGTTTCACGACTGGGTGGCTCAAGATATCCAGTCCCTTAGTACAGCAAAGTGATCTGTAAGTACCATATCTAGACAAGGAGCAGACAACCTTACAATGTGGTGGTCGGAAACCTCTGGTCTGCCAGATAAACTATAACTCCAATCATCAGGCTCAGCCAGTTGCAGCCATTCAACAAAATCTGTAGGGCCAGATCATCTCCTTCCTGGTTATATGTCAATGACAGTGAAATCAGCTCCAAGCCACCATAAACTGGTTAAGATGGTATTTCAGCAAATTTAACCCTACTAACTGTAACAGTGTTGAACTGCCAGCAATCCCTGCTTATTTGGTTTTTCATCTGAGCTACTAGTGGCCATGAACCTCTTCTATAGCCAGAAGGGAACCTGTTTGCTATTTTCTCAGATATATTGAAGGAGCTTTGCAGAGTAAAATCCTTTATAGCTGAAGGAAAGTGAACACATGGCGGTTTTTGACTCTATGCTTTGTGGTGGCTGTGTTTTGTTAATATTGCATGGCCTGCATGAAACTTTCACTGGGGAAAGGCCTCTGGGAATTGCACTTTTATGGTTGACTTCCAGAGTTACATTCTCACTAATTGCAATAGCCATTCCACTTGCTGATGGAGCAGCGAAGGGAACACAGAATGTTTTACACACTCACATGTTTAAAGCTTTTGGTCCTATTCTAGAAAACAGTGTACTACGTTTGGATGTGCTGCAACAGAAACACAATATTGTAAACTTTCTGATACACAGGAGTATTAAAACTGGGTCACGTGTGTATACAATGTAGGATTCACAGCCAAGCTAACAGGGCTTTTGTGATAATTACAGTAAAAAACACTTCATGTTAAAAGTTAACATTAAAATATAAAAGTAGTGAACACCCTTGCAACCCCAGAAAAGGGCCTGTTCTAAAAACTGAGGTCACATCTGCACCATAGGCTTCAATCACTCTGACACACTTGAATAGTCATGGCATTCCCCAAACAATCTTGGGAACTGTGGTTTGCTAAAGATGCTAAGAGTTGTCAGGAGACTCCTCACAGAGCTACAATTCACCCTTCCCAGTACACCCTTAAAATTTACAACCCTCAATAAATGTGTATTATCTCTGTAACAGAACATAAAAACAAACCCACTGCACGCATAGTTCCCATTACTTGCAGCATTCTGATATATCTTTTTAAACTAACATTTTAATATCTTTTTTCTAACAATATTTTCATACAGGAAAGTGTTTTCTTTCTTGCATCTGTCCATTCATTTTAAAAACTGCAATAGCTGCAATTGGATTCCTATTACCTGGAAAAATGGCAAACTACCGGTAACTCCCAGGTAAATGCAATTCTATACCCATTTACCCAAACCTGGGAGTTAGTTCCACTGAACTAACAAACATTTCAGGGAAAGAGAGAGATCTTTCCTTTAACCTGCCAAGAGGAAGGAGAAGTGGCGGGGAAAAACAGCATAGAGCCAATTGAAAATATTTATTTAAACATTCTTCCCCAAATCAATGTGACTGGAGAAAAAAAGAAAATAATTTGCTGTAGTTAAAACCTAGACCAGAGCCTCCAAGTTTTCCTATTTTCCAAGGATGTCCTTGATTCTGATTTGATCCTGGAATGTCCCACTTTTCCTTAGAATGTCCCTATTTTCATTTAATAAATGTTGGAGGGTATGGAGTTATCTGACCCCTGAGCTGTCTGAAGGCAATCCTATATGGGGAAGTTTTTTTCATGTTTCATGTTTTATTATGTTTTTATATATGTTGGAAACTGCCCAGAGTGGCTGGGGCAACCCAGTAAGATGTGTAGGTTATAAATAGTAAAATTATCATTATGGAATGGGACGTCCCTATTTTCACTGGAGAAATGTTGGAGGGTATGCTAGACCTCACCGTCAAAATGAAAGATTCCCCTACCTCTCCCACTCCCTTCCTCACTTGCTCAGTGTGTTTCCCTAGTCAGCTTGCTTTTGCTCTTTTACAAAAAAAATTAAAGTGGTCCCTTTAACAACACAGCAATTTTTGTGTTTGTACCGTAGTCCAAAGAGTGTCTTGGGACTTTAGGAAATCCCTGAACTGACTTGAGACACCATGTTAGTGGCACAATCCAATTTGGGCCTGTGAAAACCACACCTGAGTCACCCCCATTTGCCTCATAATTGAGGAAGTATACAGAGCTCAATTATGGTTTCTACTCCAGAAAGTCTCTGTATGCCAATTCATTTCTTATAACATCATGTGAACGTTTGCATTAAAATTCCCCTGACCCATAAAGGATTGTGTTAGAGATAGGAACCAACTCCTAAAGGCCACAGTCTCTTTGCCCCCCCCAAATATATATATTTGAGGGGGCTGCCCCCCACGTTGATGGGCATTGCCGTTCAAATGGTGTATGTGTACTGTGTTATGTGAACGATTATGCGGGGTGGGGCTTTCCTGCCCCACCCATATTTTATTCAAGCTGACACCCCTGATGCTAGAACTGGATGTCCCTTGGCCTGTCAGCAGAGCAGGGTCAGTGCAAGACACTTTGCTGACAGAAGCAAAGGACAAGATGACTTCTGCCCCCATTCAGTCTACCAGGCTGGCAACTGAATTGTCATTTGACACTGGCAATGGGACAGCGTCCTCCACTGCCCCTAAGGGCATCAGGTTAGCTTAGGGGGCACACAGAGGCCTGTCCACTTCCTGCCCCTCAGTACCTGTCACCTGAGGCTGCTGCCTGTCTCATGGTAGGGCCAGGCTTGTCGTCCTTCAGATCACGATTCCCTTCACAGGTTCACTAAGTATATGAGGAGGCAGTTGGATTGCTCACCACACACACGCAGCAGCTGCTAAATTGGCACTGGTGCGAAGGTGACCTACACAAAGAGGGTCAGATATGTGTGGGCCTCTTCCAGAGAAACAGGGACCCTAACAGGCCAGTGAGTTCAGTTGAACTGAAGAAAACAACTGCCACAAACACAGAAGGCTTAACTGAAAGCAGCATTCAGAGAGGTGTCCAGAGGTGCACAATGCCAGAGGATCACATATGTGCATTACGTTTTGAGGCAAGCTTGCTATTGTTAGCAGGTACGTTCCCTGAACAGGAAGCCGCCCGACAAATAGCTAGCGCAATTGACTTCCTCCCTGCTGCTGACAACACAGAGATGCATCAGTCCTGCTCTTAGACAAGTCATATATTTTGCCGGAGAAGGCAGGATGATTAAATGTTTAGACACTCTGTCAGCAGCAGGGGACACGGGAAGGGACAAAAGCTGTGGACCAGATGAATGTATCTGGAATGAGTTTGTTTCACAAAAGCATTGTTGTCAGCGTGAGGAACACAATCACAGTTCGTCGCCATGAGACAGTGGTGATAATGAGCGACTGGTGGGCTGATTCTTTTCCTGAGTTACGCCTGCTGAATGGGGTCAGACTCACTCCTGTCATAGAATCATAGTTTTGGAATGGACCTTGGAGGTGAGGTAGTCCAACCCACAGCACAATGAAGGATCTGAAAGTAGAGCATCCTTGGCAGACACTGCCTCTGCTCAAATACCTCCAATGAAGGAGGAACTTCTACCTCCTGAGACAGGAAGAGCTGCCAAACATCTCCTACGTTTCTGCTAACATTTAGCAGAGATCCGACTATCTGCAATTTCCATCTATCGGTTCTTGTTTCTTATCTGGAGCAATTGTCTTCTCCGTCTTCCTCATTCCAGCCCTTCACTGCTCTTATGCTTGCAGAACCTGGCGTGGTAGAACAGTGGTAGTGCTTGGGGAATAGACACTAACAAAGGGACACCCCTGTGCCAGTGGAGCACTGCTGGTGTAAGGAGCAAAAAATACAGAGGGAGAAAAGTGGCTTAGGCAGAACCCTGGTATGCCAGCTGATTCAGTGGCTCAATTGTGGAGGTCAGGCACATTTCTGACAGCACTGAAGCACTACAGCTCAATCCAAAACATATTTATATGCCACTTTTCTGGGCAAATCCCACTCAAAACAGCTTTTAAGTAAGGCTCCTGCCCTTAATGTACTTACTTTGATGTATATCTTCTGGAAATCATTCTTTTTACTTTCCTCTGAGTAAATATATTTAGGATTTGGGTGCAAACATGAAATATTAAAATGTTTCGGTTTGGGAAAGTGTAATGTTTGAGAAAGAGCTCTCTCTCAGAATCTGCTTTGCTGATCCCTGCTGTATCTTTTTCAGGTGGCTCCACTGATGAGGCAGGGAAATTACAGAGCAAGAGAGGCAAAACCAGAAGATCCGAAAGAGAGAGAACATGTTCAGCAAGAGATGGGTTTACTATGTGTGTGAAGTAGGGGGAACTAAGATCTGAAGGACTGCAGGAGGAATACAGATAAGGAAGTTCCTTCACCTCTGTATTAAATTTCTTCCATACTTAAGATTCTGTTGCATCATAAGATTGCGGGGAGGAGTTACTCCCTTATTATTCTTTGGAGAAGCTCAGAACCATCAGATAAACTGCTTTCTTGTCTTCCTATGAAAATCTCAGTACTGTTGTAGCAGGAGCTATAGTTCAATGCACACAGTTCCCTCTGGAAATGCCTGTCAGGTCTTCAGTGATTGGCAAACAGAGATTAAACTGCCACAGTGCCTTTGTATTTGGAGTTCTGGGGGGAATGTGCACACAGAGATAATAAAGAAACATGCTGTAGTGAGGAATACATAATACTGGTAAAATATCTGGAGGGAAAATTTGCTGCGCACAGTCCAGTTAAACACTTTTAAGCGCTGTGGAGAAATGAGAATTTACATGACTGGCTGCTCCAAGAGGTCTCTGGTAGCTGCATTCAAGACCACCTGAGATTTCTGAACCGTCTTTTAAAGGTAGCCTACGTAGTCTAGTCTGGACATGACCAGATCATGAATCACTTTACCAAGGTGCCACTTTTCAGATAGAAGCTCAGGTTTCCTAGACTTGGCGGTGGCGGTGGGGTGTTTGTTGGGAAGCCTAGAACAGTGGTTAGAAGTGTGTGCACCTTTTGTTTCTCCGCTAATTATTTTCTGTACAATTACAATGTTAGAGGCATCATCTTTCTTTCCTCCCCTGAAAGGGCACCATCAGATCAGCTCCTCTGGGATTGCTTTTGCTTCCCGTTGGTATTCATGAGCAGTTGGTGCCCTTGTGGGTGGGCTAGTTCTTATTTATTATGGATGACACATTTATTAAGTATTAATACACCCCATTCAAATGAGTCACCTTCCTCTGTGTGCCTGCTTCAAGTTTCAGATTTTTCTGCACTATCCCAGCTGGAGGAAGGAAACAGGATGGGACTTGACTGCTGTTGCATCATTTCTTTTCGGATGCAATGGGCACTATGGCAGCCTCACGCCACCCCCATCTCTTTCATTGCACCCTTGTTGCTTCAGCCTTTAGGGTCAAATTTCCTTGTTTCCTTATAACCATGAAAGGAGGAAGCAGAAGACTGAAGGACTTGCTCTTCTCATGCCATCATGCTTGAGAAGATTTCTCAAAGAACGCCACCCTGGCTCTTTGTCCCCCAAACTGTTAGCAGAATGTGTTTGGAGGCATTAGCAGGAACAACCATTCTTCTTGTCCCTGAGTCTCTGGCTCAAGTGGGAAAGAAACAGCTCTGCAGGACCTGGAGGTAACCACAAGATGCTCAGGTTGATTGGGCAAAAGCTGAGGTGAAGTCAGATGTGGTCTAGTGTGAGTCTCGAGGATGGTCAAGGAATGAGCAAGTAACCCAACGCCAATGTAACACGTGGCCTGGAAAAGCATAAATGGTGTGACATACTAGCAAGAGTATTGCAGCAGGTCCTAGGTCAGGCTGTGAACCCTGTGTGAAACCCTACAAAGCTGCGACCGGTCAGTTTAGACAATACTAAGCTATATGGACCCATGGCCTAACTCAGCATGGGTTCCTGTATTCCTGATTCCAAAAGGCCTGGACTCAAAGGCTTGAATTCCATAGATGACTTGGGGCAAGCTATGCTCTCTAAGCCTAGTTAAAATCTGGATGAATGGCAGGACTGGGTGGATCCACCATTTCAGAATGTGTTGGGAAATCCAGAATAAAATAATAACGCTGGAGTGTACTTTAGCATTCAGAATGAATTCCACCTTTGGACATCCCCAGAGACCATGGCCCTCTCTGTGACCTTCTGTGACCTTTAAAATCAGCTGAGGACACTTTCTAGGCCATATGAGCCATGACCCTTTCCACAGAGATTAGTCTGAGCTGGCCAAGTATTCACCGGTAGCGATGTTAAGATTTTGTTCATTATTATTTGTTCCTTACATTTTATAGGCCGCCTTTCCTCCATGGAGTTCAAGGTGGAGCACATGTTTCTCCACCTCATTTCATCCTCCCAGCTACCTTGTCAGGTAGGTTAGAGTGAGAGATAGTGATTGGCTCAAGGTCACCCAGTCAGTTCCATGGACGAGTAGGGATTTGAACCCTGATCTCCATGGTCCTAGTCTGACGCTTTAACAGAGCTGTAGCTAGGTGATCTTGCATCCCTGGCAGAACCGTCCAGATTGCACCCCCTAGCCACAGACAAACTAGCTCTTCTTTCTGCCTCTCCTCCAACCCCCCCCCCACCTATTCATAACACCATTTCTTATGAGGCAATGATCAATATTTATATTTATGGACATATTTTTTTTAGCCGATTTTGCGACCCCCAGTCGCCAGCACCCCTGGCGGGGGCCCACCTCACACACACACCCCCAGCTACAGCCCTGCACTTTAATCACTACACCCTGTTGGCTCTTTTATCTGCAACAGCAGGATTAATAATAATAATAATAATAATAATAATAATAATAATAATAAATTATTATTATTTATACCCCTCCTATCTGGCTGGGTTTTCCAAGCCACTCTGGGTGGCTACCAACAAAGTACATTAAAACATCAGTCATTAAAAACTTCCCTAAACAGTGCTGCCTTCAGATGTCTTCTAAATGTTAGATAGTTGTTTATTTCTTTAACATCTGATGGGAGGGTGTTCCACAGGGCGGGCACCACTACCGAGAAGGCCCTCTGCCTGGTTCCCTGTAATTTCGCTTCTTGCAGCAAGGGAACCACCAGAAGGCCCTCGGCGCTGGACCTCAGTGTCCGGGCTGAACGATGGGGGTGGAGACGCTCCTTCAGGATATGAATAATCTTTAATCATTAAAAGACAGATAATAAGCGTCTACAACACACCCTGAGGGTGGGGGTATCATGGTTAAAGGCAAAAGTGACAAAGTAAGCTTCATTGTGAGCAAAAACTGGACTGTGTGCTCTTGATTCACGTGTGCAGATAAGAGCATTCAGTACTCGGTGGAACTAAGCCCTGAAGATGCAGTCTTTTATTTAAAATACCGTATTTTTCCATGTATAACACGCCCCATGTATAAGACGCCCCCTATTTTGGGGGACTTCAAATTAAGAAAATGGGGGGGGGATTGCCAAGAGTTGTTAAACTTTGGGGGGGGGGGAAAGGATTGCCCCCAGAGTTGTTGAGCTTTTTTCAGCTTTTTTTGGGGGGGAGGGGTTGCCTAAAATCGCTCACCCGACTAACCAACACTGACAATAGCAAGTGCCGACAAAGCCACCAATTGCCTGCCCTATCTCTGCTGACAATCTCCTGCTCGCGGCAGCAACCAATCGCCTTTCCACCCTCTGCACTATCCGTGTATAAGACGACCCCTATTTTTTTTACATAATTTTAAAATAAAAAAACCTCATCTTATACACAGGAAAATACAGTGATTACAGGTTGTTTGCAGGTTCTGTGAAAGACTCTTTGCAGCTTCTACTGTAGATTTTATACAACAACTTGTACAATGAATGTTCTCTGTAGAGCAGCACTGACTAACTCATGGCTCTCCAGATGCTTGTGGGCTCCAGCCCTGTTTGGACCCCCCCCTCCCCAGCCTGGGCAACAGCCAGGGATGCTGTGAGCTGCATCCATCAACACCTGGAGGACCACAGGTTCCCCATCCCTTGCCCAGTACGAAGATGCTAAGGACAAATCTTTTTTAATTTGGCAACGAGCCTGATCTGACCAAGTCTCTTTCCTGCCTTGCGGAAACATCTCTTTAGAGAGTTGAACCAGAGCAGATCAAAATTACCTTAAGAAACCCGTCTCCAATCAGACTCGGCATCTGTCCTCTCCAATTTCATTTTGCTGTGACCACCTAGTGGCTTACTCAGCCCAGGAGGGTAACAGACTTCCATGCGTGGAACAATTAGGTAGCTTGTGCTCTTTAAACTTGCATAATGACAAAGAGCTTCGTTTGGATAAAGAAAAAGCATTATTTAAATGTGATTATGCTGTTTTACCGAGGCTAATTGGCTTCTAAAGGTCAGTCTCATTAGGAGCTCATCAGTGAAGGATTCATTGAAAGAAATTGCATTGTGGTGTGTGTGTTTTTTAACACATTGATTACCTTTGTCTTTTTTTATATATATTAACAACTGAGTAGGAAAGTACAACAGTGGTGAAGTTGGGCAAAATACAGGTGTAGCCCAGACTGTTTGGAAAGCAATCCACTCTGGGCTCATTTCCCAAGACTGTGTCTACAGCACGGACTCCCATAAGAGAACTCAGAATAATGTCATGTGGCTTTTTGAGTTGCAGATACGGAAGCCTGACACCACCCATATCCCGAGGAGGGATGGGAGAAGTTCTGTGCAGTTTGCATTTACAGGTGAATCGATTTCCCAAAACTGTGCATGAACCGAAACACAGCCACCCATGGAAATTCACATCTCTACAAATTTTGCAGTGCAGTTTTCAAGCCAAGCCATGTGTACAAAAATTCATTTTTAGTGGGGGGAAATAATACAAAAGTGCATTGAATAAGGGAAATTGCTTTCGGGGGGAAAGTGTTTATTAGGATAAGTTCACTGATGACTTTTCATGGGGACATAAAACAAATGGTAAATTGATGCAGAAATGTAGAGAACTGAACTTAAGAGAAACCGAAACTGATAGTTGTACATCCCTGCTTCCAGAGGAGCCAATTCCTAGGGTCTAGGGGGTCTTCCACCACCCCTAAAATATCTGAGGGGGCCAGCCCCCCCCCCCCGTTGATAGGCATAGCCATTAAAATGGTATGCATGTATTGTATCATGTGATCGATTATGCGTGGCGGGTCTTACATGGACTTCCCCAATTTTTTATTCAAGTTGACACCCTTTCCTGCTTCCGACATAATACACACTCAAACACCACAGTCATAATCACTGGCATAGCAGGTTGTGAGAATTCTTGTGCTCAGTGTGCTAGGGCATGCGTGCACAAACACACACACAGAGCTGTATCTCCAAACCAGCAGGGATGCGTCAGGCAAAGTCACAAAGGACCGCTAGTTATATCATAGAGATCACACCCAACTTATTTCCCTGCTTTTACGTTTGGAGACATGGCTCCTCCGGACAGTGCTATTTTTCTAGAAAAAGAGGAGCTGGAACTCACCATGAATGCCTCACTTGTTCTCTTATAATGGCAATGGCACCCACTTGAGTTCCAGTGAGTTCTGGCTGAAAGAAAGCCCTGTGCAAGTTTATCATTTTTATCAGAAGGAGAGGTGATGTACAGTGTCTAACTGCTGAACAAATTCCCCCAAGGAAAGAGCAGTGTCCTTCTAGGCTACAGAGCCAGGATCCACACAGCATCACATCGCAGAAGAGGCCAACAGGTGTGCCACTAACCCCCACTGCCCATTCTTCTGCTGACACGTTTGCCACAGGTGGGTTATCTGGGCGCTACATGACGGTTTCGACTCCTAGTTCCTCATAATACTTTCTGTAACAAAACTCTCTCTTCTACATTATAGCAGCCAAGCTTAGACACAAAAATGAGAGGGGTGGGGGAGCTATTGCACTATGCAATGATGCAGTAGACTGCGCCACCCAGTGGCTGAAATGCAGCACATGCCAAGGCCGTTGCCCTTTTGAAGGAGGAAAACGGAGCACAGGGAGAATGCCAAGGGCTGTTCCGTGAAATACGGTGACGTCTCGAGCTATAAAATTGACACAACTACTATTAGGCTTTAATGAATTCCCAGGAGAGCTGTGCAGCCATGATCCACACCTCATTCGAAAAGAAAGTGGAAGGAGCACTGTGATTGAGCATCAGGGTCAATCCCAGCAGCATCAGGCAGGAGTGGGGAGACCCCCTCCTGAAAGAGCCACTGGCAGTCAAAGTAGACAGTTCTGAGCTGCGTAGACCAACAGTCTGACTCTGTCTTGGGCTCTGCAGGGGTCATTGATTCTACGTGTGCATGTGTATTTTCAAGTTTATGCCTCTGAAATCTATCAAGTATACTTTGTGGGGTGCATTTGCACTGTGTGTTGCTGCCCCTCCCCTCAGTTAGCACTTTCCAACCCAACATAAGTTACAGAAGTTTGAGGTCCATTATGGGCAATACTTTTTTTAAAAAGTCTACCATATTTACACAAAAGAGCAGATAAAAAAATAATAATCCCAAGACAGGAGACCTAAGTTCTGGTGTGGGCATGCACGTGTGTGTGTGTGTGTGTGTGTGTGTGTGTGTTCCCATTAAAATTTTCTTTTTGAAATACAAGTTATTTTGATATACCATATTTGCCACAAAAATGCACTTTTAAAATTTGTGTTTCCACAAGGCAGGGAATAATTTACCATTGCTCACAGGAAAGGTTGCCACTTCCTTTACTTCCTTTGTCCTCTCCTGCCTCCTGTACTTTTAGTGGCGGATGTTATTTTTATTTTTAATGTATTTGTTTTGTGCAAGAGCGGTTCTGTGAGAAAGAGCTGTTAAAAATGAAAATACTGCTCACCTCCCTTCAACAACAACCAGTGGGAAAAGGCAGGCTGCATCCCTTCCTTTAGAAACAAAATGGAAGTATGGGGTGTCGTGATTGATGGCACCCAGCAGTTACCATACACATTAAAAAACCTGCCCACACAATGCAACTCAGTGCATACACAATCAGGTAATGTGCTTTTATATTGAGTTTTCTTCCCTTATCAGATTGTCCATGTATTGCAAAAATCCAAATTTAATAGTAGGCAAGCACAGACTGCCTTTTGGGTGAGGAGGATGCCATGTGAATGCTGCAAAAACAACAATACACACAAGAAACAGAAGCAGCTTCAAATCCACAATAAACTCCAGTGTGGAAAAGACTGAAGGCAGCTTTCCATGTTCTCTGCTTGCACATGGCCAAGGAAAAAAGTGTGGTTGATATTCCACTAAGTGGAACCGGAACCGCCACAACCATTAGGCAGGATGAGGCCTCTGCTTCAGGCGGCAAAAGCTCTCCAGGGTGCCCCAACTGCCCCACTGCTTCCGCCATTGGCGGAGAAGTGCTGCCACAATTGGTGCCAATTTTCAGCAAGATTGTGTCCATTCAGAGAGAGCTCTCATCCAAAACCACGTGAGATCTTGTGGAGCATGCATGATTTGGGGCAAGACCTCACCCGAAACCTGTGTGATCTTGCCCAAAATCTGCGCCAATGGCAGCGTTGCTTCTCTGCCAGTGGAAGATGTGGTAGGGTGTCATGAACTGACAGAACAACGGAGAGGAGGAAGAGGATCCCAGTGAGGACTGTCATCATGACTGGGACACTCCAGGGCAAGCTGGGTATGGAGAAGAAGTTGGTGTAGAAAATACTCACAGAAGGACGGAGAATGGTGAGGGGATGAGGGGGTCAGTGCACAGGAACCAGAGCAGCAGGACCCATCACCAGAGCCAGAGGGGCCCCTGTCTCCATGAACACGGTGGGCTCTGAGGCATAGGGAGCAGTAGGAGGAATGCTCTAGGAGGCTGAGGTAGGCAAGGGGCCACAGCCCAGCTCCCTAGCTGACCAGTTGGGGCTCGCTAGCTCTGGGAGGAGGTATGTGATTCCTCAGCTGGAGTAGGCTTAGAACAGGTGAGGGTCACATGCCTCTTCAAACCCAGGTGCTGCAATCAGCAGGCAAAGTACCAAAGGCAAGCAGAGCTGAGGTGCTGTGTCTCCTCAACTGCCCATGTTGGTTAGATCACGACTGGGTGTATGGGACTGATCTCCAGGTGCCCTGATCCCTGGATCAGCTGCAGAGGTGAGAACCTGGCCTGACTGGACTCTGGACTCTAGACTCATTAGCCTATTAGACTACATGCTAGCAACTGCCATGTCCTTGTGTACAGCAGTGGGACTTGGGTGGCACTGTGGTCTAAACCACTAAGCCTAGGGCTTACCAATCAGAAGGTCGGTGGTTCAAATCCCCATGACGGGGTGAGTTCCTGTTGTTCAGTCCCAGCTCCTGCCAACCTAGCAGTTCGAAAGCACGTCAAAGTGAAAGTGCTCTGGTGGGATGGTAAACGGCGTTTCCATGCGCTGCTTTGATTTTGCCAGAAGCGGCTTAGTCATGCTGGCCACATGGCCCGGAAGCTGTACGCCGGCTCCCTCAGCCAGTAAAGCGAGATGAGCGCCGCAACCCCAGAGTCGTTCGTGACCGGACTTAACTGTCAGGGGTCCTTTACCTTTACCTTTACCCCATGGTTCGGGACATAGGGAGTACAGCAGGAGCAGGGAGGTAAGGGTGGGAGCGGCAACAGCAGGGCAAAGTGGCACTTTCCATTGTGCAGCGAATTAGGACACATTGCCCCTGCTCAGAACAGACCCATTGAAATGAATGAACCTAAGTGAGTCCTAAATTCAATGGACATAAAGGACTATGATTGAATACCACCAAAAAAAAAAAAAAATTCCAGCAACAATAAATTATGGCAAGTAATGGGGCCATGAAGTGTCCCTACGAAGCAAATCACACTGTGTGGTTTTTTGTTTTGGTATTTCTTCAGAAAAACAAAAGCTTCTGAATGAAAAGCTTGGCCTAGCAGAAGGCCAGCTAGCATATGAAGTTTCTTCTTTCTCTGCATTGCGGGACTTAGAATCATAGAATCGTAGAATTGTAAGGGAACTGTAAGAGTCATCTAGTCCAACCCCCTGCGATGCAGGAATCTCAGCTAAAGCATCATAACGGAGACACCATAGCAGAAACTTCATAGCAGAGACACCCTGGAGGTGTTGCATAGAACCGCTGCAAGCTTCTGGACGGATATCCTTCCAAGTTAACGGTTAGTGAAAGAGGAATGGGTAACAAGTTTTGAACATGTTTGGCCTCTGAAGTGAGGGAACCGCCTGCAAAGCTGCAGAACAGCTTCCCCTGCTCCACATACTGGAAGTTTAATCCTTGCAGAAATGAAGAAGTGTGTGCCTTGATGCCTCAGTAACGATTCTGCATCTGCATATTTCATGCACAGGTACACTTCTCAGCCGAACCACAGATGTTACTTTAGTTATAGTTGATCAAGTCCTGATTCCCCATGGTGATTCTGCCTTTGCCAGCACATAGTGTTGTGCAGCCTGGGCAGTCTTCTGATGAGATCATCTCGGGTGGGAGTCAGTGGGGGGCAGGGGAGAGAGATTACTTTCTTGCTATCTTCTCCATATACAGTGGTATCTCGGGTTACAGGCGCTTCAGGTTACAGACTCCGCTAACCCAGAAATAGTACCTCTAGTTAAGAACTTTGCTTCAGGATGAGAACAGAAAATGTGTGGCGGCAGTGTGATGGTGGTGGGAGGCCCCATTAGCTAAAGTGGTACCTCAGGTTAAGAACAGTTTCAGGTTAAGAACGGACCTCTGGAACGAATTAAGTTCTTAACCCGAGGTACCACTATACAATAGATTTTCGTGCTCTCAAAGCACGCTTCTGTGGATGAATGTGCATGCGCTGCAAATTACTATGCAATGGTGCACACTTTTCAAGCGACAGCTCCTAGGTTCAATTGTCCGCATCTCCAGGTAGGGTTGGGGAAAACCTGACAATCTGGAGACGAGCCTCACATAGGATGTGTCCTTTTCAGTCTGAAGTTGCTGTCTGTATTAATCTTGCATTGGAGAAATCCTTGATGGCTGCAGATGTTCCTGTCCTTTAGGGTTATACTCCTGTAATATGGGGGCTAACAGCAAGACAACAAAAATGGATGCTACAAGTCCTTGTGGTTGCTAAGAGACCTATACTTTTGAGCCTGAAAGGACATTTCCCACCATCTGTTATGCAGTGCTTTGAAAACCTTAATGCCCTTGCTACCTTCTAAAACACCAAGTGCAGTTGGAGACCTTTCCGAATATTTGGAGGGCATATGTCAATCTCTATGTGTAAATAAAGATGGATGCATTGATGTTTCTTGTACTGTGAATGGGAGCAGAAGATTCTCTTTTTGTTTTGTTGTTTTGTTCTCCCCCTTTCCAGTCTCTTTTGTGGGTTTTTCTTCCTTCAATAAATTAGCAACAATTATATATATACCCAGAGAACTGCTGCCATACAAACAGCACGCAGACCTAGTGGTGGGAGGAAAAAATCCTTAAATAAGAGACATGGGGGAATGATTAATGGACTTCAATGTCTGTACACTAATGCGCAAAGCATGGGAAATAAACAAGATGAGCTTGAGCTCTTGGTACAGCAAACTAAATATGACATAATAGGCATCACTGAAACCTGGTGGGATAAGTCCCACGATTGGAATGTAATAATGGAGGGATACAATCTATTTCAGAGAAACAGACCAGACAAGAAAGGAGGAGGAGTGGCGTTATATGTCAGGGATGTGTATACCTGTGAAAAGATCCAAGATTTAGAACCTCAAAGCCAAAGTGAGAGCATTTGGGTCAAAATTAAGGGAGAGAAGAATAACAGTGACCTCATTGTGGGAGTTTGCTATAGATCCCCAAGCCAAACGGAGGACATAGATGATGCCTTCCTGGAACAGATGGCCAAGCATGCAAAAGGAAAGGAGATAGTAGTAATGGGGGACTTCAGTTACCCGGATATTTGTTGGATGTCAAACTCAGCCAAGAGCATAAGCTCAAACAGATTCCTCACTGGCCTTGCAGACAGCTTCATTGTCCAGAAAGTGGGAGAAGCAACAAGAGGAACAGCCATTTTAGATCTGGTCCTAACCAATGTTGATGACCTGGTTAGCGGGGTAGAAGTGGAAGGATCATTAGGCGCGAGTGATCATGCTCTTCTGAAGTTTACTATACAGTGGAAAGGAGTAGCCAAGCATACTAGGACTCACTTTCTTGACTTTAAGAAAGCCGACTTCATAAAACTTAGGGAAGTGCTGGGTGAGATCCCATGGACAGTAATACTAAAAGGAAAGGGAGTTCATGATGGCTGGGAGTTTGTTAAGAGGGAGATAGTAAAAGCACAACTTCAGGCAATACCAATGAGATGGAAACATGGAAGGTGCCTAAAGAAGCCAGGGTGGCTATCTAAAGAACTTTTAACTGAGTTAAGATTTAAAAAGGATGTGTGCAAAAAATGGAAAAGGGGGGAAACCACCAAAGAGGAATTCAAACAAATAGCCAGCACGTGTAGACACAAAGTCAGAAAAGCTAAAGCACAGAATGAACTCAGGCTTGCTAGAGAGGTTAAAAACAACAAAAAAGGCTTTATGGGTATGTTCGTAGCAAAAGGAAGAACAAAGAAACAGTGGGGTCACTCAGAGGAGAAGATGGTGAAATGCAAACAGGGGACACAGAAAGGGCTGAACTCCTCAATGCCTTCTTTGCCCCAGTCTTCTCCGATAAAGAAAACAATGCCCGACCTGAAGAATTTGGAGCAAATGATTCAGCAGAGGAAACACAGCCCAGAATAACTAAGGAGATAGTACAAGAATACTTGGCTAGTCTAGATGTATTCAAGTCTCCAGGGCCAGATGAACTGCATCCAAGAGTATTAAAAGAACTGGCAGATGTGATCTCAGAACCACTGGCAGTCATCTTTGAGAATTCCTGGAGAACAGGCGAAGTCCCGGCAGACTGAAGGAGGGCAAATGTTGTCCCTATTTTCAAAAAGGGGAAAAGAGAGGACCCAAATAATTACCGCCCAGTCAGTCTGACATCGATACCAGGTAAGATTCTGGAGCAGATCATTAAGCAAACAGTCTGTGAGCACCTAGAAAGGAATGCTGTGATCACCAATAGTCAGCATGGATTTCTGAAAAATAAGTCATGTCAGACTAACCTGATCTCGTTTTTTGACAGAATTACAACCCTGGTAGATGAAGGGAACACAGTGGATGTAGCCTACCTTGATTTCAGCAAGGCATTTGACAAGGTGCCCCATGATATTCTTGTAAAGAAGCTGATAAAATGCGGTCTTGACTATGCTACCACTCAGTGGATTTGTAACTGGCTGACTGACCGAACCCAAAGGGTGCTCATCAATGGTTCCTCTTCATCCTGGAGAAGAGTGACTAGTGGGGTGCCACAGGGTTCTGTCTTGGGCCCGGTCCTATTCAACATCTTTATCAACGACTTGGATGATGGACTCAAGGGCATCCTGATCAAATTTGCAGATGACACCAAACTGGGAGGGGTGGCTAACACCCCAGAGGACAGGATCACACTTCAAAACAACCTTGACAGATTAGAGAACTGGGCCAAAACAAACAAGATGAATTTTAACAGAGAGAAATGTAAAGTATTGCACTTGGGCAAAAAAAATGAGAGGCACAAATACAAGATGGGTGACACCTGGCTTGAGAGCAGTACATGTGAAAAGGATCTAGGAGTCTTGGTTGACCACAAACTTGACATGAGCCAACAGTGTGATGCGGCAGCTAAAAAAGCCAATGCAATTCTGGGCTGCATCAATAGGAGTTTAGCATCTAGATCAAGGGAAGTAATAGTGCCACTGTATTCTGCTCTGGTCAGACCTCACCTGGAGTACTGTGTCCAGTTCTGGGCACCACAATTCAAGAAGGACACTGACAAACTGGAACGTGTCCAGAGGAGGGCAACCAAAATGGTCAAAGGCCTGGAAACGATGCCTTATGAGGAACGGCTAAGGGAGCTGGGCATGTTTAGCCTGGAGAAGAGGAGGTTAAGGGGTGATATGATAGCCATGTTCAAATATATACAAGAATGTCACATAGAGGAGGGAGAAAGGTTGTTTTCTGCTGCTCCAGAGAAGCAGACACGGAGCAATGGATCCAAACTACAAGAAAGAAGATTCCACCTAAACATTAGGAAGAACTTCCTGACAGTAAGAGCTGTTCGACAGTGGAATTTGCTGCCAAGGAGTGTGGTGGAGTCTCCTTCTTTGGAGGTCTTTAAGCAGAGGCTTGACAACCATATGTCAGGAGTGCTCTGATGGCGTTTCCTGCTTGGCAGGGGGTTGGACTCGATGGCCCTTGTGGTCTCTTCCAACTCTATGATTCTATGATTCTATGACAGTGCTGGCACTGCTTAACTGTATACCTGAAGAAGCATCTCCACCCTCATTGCTCAGCCCAGACACTGAGGTCCAGCTCCGAGGGCCTTCTGGCGGTTCCCTCACTGCAACAAGTGAGGCTACAGAAATCAGGCAGGGGGCCTTCTTGGTAGTGGCGCCTGTCCTGTGGAACACCCTCCCATCAGATGTCAAGGAAATAAACAACCATCTTATTTTTAGAAGACATCTGAAGGCAGCCCTGTATAGGGAAGTTTTTAATGTTTGATGTCTTACTGTGTTTTAATTTGTTGGAAGCCACTTAGAGTGGCTGGGGGGAAGGAAGGAAGGAAGGAAGGAAGGAAGGAAGGAAGGAAGGAAGGAAGGAAGGAAGGAAGGTAGGTAGGTAGGTTTCCCCAAGTGTCTCATTTTCCCAGCCTTAAGTTTGGTTATCTACATTTCTGCATCTGGTTGCAATTTTACTTTTTTAAAAATGTCATCATGAAAATTCATTGGGGAACTTTTCCTAATACACAATAGTTTTATGCAATCTTGTTGAATGTGCACATTTTGGCAAAGCAATTTGGCCCAATAGAATACATTTTAATATGTTGTTTTCACTAGTATGTGCATGGTTATGCACACCTCTCCCCATTATATGCATATGCATATGCATACACTTTATTTGGCTGAAGAACCTCATGACAAAATTTGGTGGAGTGGAAATTTCAAAGGATGGCTGTGGTTCATGTAATGTTTCAGAATATGCAAATTAAGTGGGTTTGCTTTTAAATATAAAGTGAACAGATTCCTCTCCCATCCCTACCATAGCTGTCAACTTTTCCCTTTTCTTGTGAGGAATCCTATTCGGAATAAGGGAATTTCCCTTAAAAAACAGGAAACGTTAACAGCTATGATCCCTAGACTAATGTGTTTATACTATGACTGGCCAATGGGAGCTATAAGTGGTGGTGTCTGATGAAAATTGATGTTGGTATTCCTTTGTTTTAATTTAAAAGTATCATTTTCATTTTCTGTCCCACCATTTCAGACTGTAAAGAGGCCTCTAGGCAACTTACAACACAGTACCATATTCCCAAATCAGTTCAAACCCAATTTTAAAACCAAAACCTAGCACTTAGCTGCAAGACAACATTACTGACAACAGCAGCTAGCTATTGTTGTAAATAAAAATATGCCCTTTTCCCTTATGGGGTATCCAAGAGCCCATATAGAGTCCTTACATAGGTTCCCTATTGGTAGGAAAAAATAACAGAGGCCAACCAGAGAATATTGAGAAGCAAAGCAGCCAGTAAGCTTGATCTTTATTAATCTGTGGACCACCGGGATGAAATTTACGGCATGTAATGCCTTAAGAGAAAACATTATGAAAATGATATATAGGTGGTACATAACCCCAGTCAAGCTTGCAAAGATTTACCATTTGCCTGACAATAAATGTTGGAAATGTAAAGAAACTGAAGGTACATTTTTTCATCTTTGGTGGACTTGCCCGAAGATTAAGGCATTCTGGGAAATGATCTATAATGAACTTAAAAAGGTATTTAAATATACTTTCCCCAAGAAACCAGAGGCCTTTCTCTTGGGTATTGTCGGCCAAGGGGTGTTAAAGACGGATATAACTTTCTTTATGTATGCTACAACAGCAGCTAGAATACTCATTGCGAAGTACTGGAAGACGCAAGAGCTACCCACACTGGAAGAATGGCAGATGAAGGTGATAGACTACATGGGCTTGGCAGAAATGACGAGCAGAATCCGAAACCAGGGAAGAGAAGCAGCGCAAGAAGAATGGAAAAAATTCAAGGACTATTTAAAGAAATATTACAAAGTTAATGAAAGTTAGAATGATGTTGGACTGGAAAGTAAATGGTTACTATTAGTAATGGTTAAGACAAGGAGAATAAGGAAGAATAGCCTAAATTTAAATTAAAATAAGGGAAGATTTGCTGAACAATCGATAAGAATTTGGAATACAGAAAGGGGAGGCATGAGGAAGTCGGGGAAGATAGGATATGAAATTAGGATATGAAATGATACATGTTTTTTGTTTTGTTTTTGTTTTTGTATGTTTTTGTTTGTTGTATTGTGTTTATATGGAAAAATAAAAATATTATATAAAAAAAAAATAAAAAAGATCTTTATTAATCTGTTGCAACAGGGTGCTCCCCTCACTCGCAGGAAAGGAGGAGGACCCACAAAAATGCTGTGCAAGGGCTTATAAAGACTTTTGAAATTCCCATCCTGTAGATCAAGACCATCCCCCAGAAACATCATACATACATTACGTGAGGGGTGTAACCTAAGACCACCCCTCAGATACATCCCACCTACATCACAGAAATTTTAATACTGTTTTTCTCCTGTTGTTGTTTATCTCCTGTCCAGCAGGCTACTTGATTGGATTTCCTGAGGAGCCTGGCCAGTCTTTTGTAATGATAAGGCTCACACCCTTATTCAAACACAGACATACCCTTAAGACAGGATTTGTGAAGGAAAAGACAATGGGGAGGCTTTTCCATTTTGACCTTGCAGAGAAAACATTTGGTCAGTTTAGGAATCAAAATGGTTCAAGGTTGGCCTTCCTGTGCTGGTCTATGTACGTGCTGTTATGAACATTACCATATATCTAAGACCATAAAATTCCTATCACATTATCATCACCCACCCTGGACCCTAATCTGAAGCTGCAGCATCTGGTATCTCTTCCTCCATTGAATAGGAATATCTCAGACACACAAGCACACGTTCTCCTTAGTCACATGTTTAACAGAAAAGATATTTGTTTGCTAAGTTTCCTCTTGTTCGGAAGGATAAAATATTGTGTGTCAAAGTGAACACTGGGGGGTGCTAGCAACCTTTGCTCAAATTGATGAAGCCTCTGCAGCTTTTGGATTGTGTTCACTAGGGAGGGATAGAGATTTCCCAGAACCCAATGTAAATAGTGTGATTAAAATTAGCATCTGTGTTGCTAATTCAGAAAACACTTTACTGAAAGTCACACTTAATGGTAAAAGCCACTCTGTGTTGATGCAGTTGAGAGTCCAAGCCAGTTAATTGGCGAGTCAATCCTGCGTTACTGTTACTCTGGCATCGATTATTCCATTAATGAGGAATTGTCTGTGGCTAATAGGCTTTTGATCATTTGTCTTAAGTGCCAATACAGCAGCAGATGCTTAACTTGTTGAGGCACCAGTCTTCTTTTCTGTCGCGAGGGCCAGCTGCCTTAAAATAATCCCATTGTCATGGTGTCCTTCACAAATATCTTCCCCCTTTGCTATGAAAGGCGCTTTGGGTGGTGAAATGGCAGTGCCTGTGTAGCAGCAAATGTGGTGGTGCAGAAACAAGGACTGAATCAAAGAGGTTGTGGGTTAGAGGCCAAGCTCATGGCCTGACTCTAATGGTGACAGCAGCATAACATCCTTATTGCTTCACCAGCTTGCCTGACATGGTTGGCGCTGATTTGTTGGAAGGGGGATGACTGATGTAAAAATAAAATTGTATCTGAAGTCAAGTACCTGGCTTTCTTAAGGAGGGCATGGTTAGGCTATTTCTTAAGAGGCCTAAACTAAGGATGGGGATCTAGTGACCCTCCAGATGTTGCCAAACAACAACTCCCACTGGCCTCAGCCAACACGGCTAGTGATCAGTGAAGATAGGGGTTGTGGTTCAGCAATATCTGTAGGTTCTCTACCCCTGACTTAATCTATCTGGCCTGGAGCTGCCTTTGAAGATGGTAAAGAAGTGTTACCTGGCCAAAGCTGCTTGAGACCTCGTTGGGAGCAGACATCATTCTGTGCATGTTTGCACACTGGCTGATGGTGCATTTCTGGGTCCAATTCAAAGTCGTCTTCTTCTTCTTCTTCTTCTTCTTCTTCTTCTTCTTCTTCGGTGATCACTCGTAGCTGACTAAGATTGTCTTCCATAAACACGGTTTTAACAGTGAGTCCGTGAGTGATTTTGGAGGCCAATTCTGGATCCACATGTCCTTCCACAGTGGGGACATAAGTTTCTGGATGGGAGTTGATCACAGTGAGGGTTTGCCAAGCGTGCCTTCCTCTTATCACGTTTCTCCCTTTGTCCTGAGTTTGAGCATCTTCAAAGCCCACGACACCTTTGGTAAAGGCTGTTCTCCAACTGGAGCTCTCGTAGGCCAATGCTTCCCAGTTGTCGGGGTTTATACTACCTTTTTTTAGATTTGACTTGAGAGTCTTTAAACCTCTTTTGTTGACCACCAGCATTACGCTTCAAATCAAATTTTATTAAACGGTCACAGACCAGATTAACTCGTACAGCTAGTCAGCAAAGCATAACACCGGAAAAAACAAAGGACAATTTCAATACAGATTAGGCCATAACAGCAATTTAAAATTAGACAGCATAAATAAAATTAAGTATTTACCTTCGCCTGCATATTGGCATTGGAAAGCTCTTGTTTCCTGCACCTAATAGCGGCTACACAGAATTTGGCAACATTGATCGTAATTTCAGGAACCTTATCTTCTACCAAGGCTCTCATACGTTGGAGTTCTGGTTCATTACGCTTTCCATTTTTAAGTTCAAAGTGCTGGTTTAGTTGCAGGTTATTTGGAGAATTGCTTCACATAACTACCTTTAAGGTCAGTTAGGCTGGCGGGCACCAGCGACGGGACCTCCTTATGGTGGCTCCTATCCTATGAGATATACAGCTATAGCTCCTTCAGTCCAGGCTCTTATTTTATTCAGCTTTAAACTGAAAGGGTTGTTGCTGAGGCTCCCTCTTGGTGTTTATTGAATGTTATAGACGTATTTAAACTCTCTATTTTATTGTGATTTCAATTGTATGTTTTTAATGGTTTTTTTAAAAAAATGTAAGATTTTTAAAAATAATTTGAACTGCCTATAGTAGCCCAGGAAGATCAGAAGTAAATTATTAATATCTAACCTTTGATATTTTTAAAACTAGGTGTTCCTGGCTGCTTAGTACCAGGCAGTCCTGGATGATACTCATTATCTGATCCCAATTTCACTCTGGCTTCAGACCTGGGAATGGGGCAGATGGAAATCTGAGCCAGGAGGGAGAAGGAGGCAGGCAGAGGCCCTGTGATACTTAAAACCAGGTTTGTGAACAGAAGATGTGCAACGGAGAAAGCCTTGCCCTATTGCCATGCCCTACAACTAATTCCTTGAAAAGGGCTCAGAGGTTTATCAGGCACTAAGCAGCTTAGTCATGCTGGCCACATGACCCGGAAAAACTGTCTGTGGACAAACACCAGCTCCCTCGGCCTGTAAAGCGAGATGAGCACCACAACCCCAGAGTCGTTTGCAACTGGACTTAATTGTCAGGGGTCCCTTTACCTTTTTAAATGATGGGCAAGACCTTATTATACCCACAATGTCTTGGGGGAGAGCTGCAGGATTTGCCTGAGTGTCCATTCTCTTTTAATTAGAGCTTGGTCAGCGGCAATTATTTCTCTCATTCAAGAAAATTGGAGAGCAGAAGTACAAGACAAGCAAATCTGCACAAACATTTGGCAGGCAATAGCAGCACCACTATTTTCTGCTCAAGCGGAGCCTGCCTTCCATTCCTGCCCTGCAATGTCAGCATTATTACAAATAAATACATACCTGTGTATAGTGATGGATCAAATTAAAAAATGTAAGAAGATGCCTCGTACCAAGTCAGGCTACTTGCCACGTAGCCCAGTATTGTCTTCTTTGACCAAGAAGTGGCTCTCTTGGGTTTCAGGAAAAGGTACAGTGGTACCTCAGGTTACAGATGCTTCAGGTTACAGACTCTGCTAACCCGGAAATAGTACCTCGGGTTAAGAACTTTGCTTCAGGATGAGAACAGTAATTGCGTGGCGGCAGCAGCGGGAGGCCCCATTAGCTAAAGTGGTACCTCAGGTTAAGAACAGTTTCAGGTTAAGAACAGACCTCCAGAACAAATTAAGTTCTTAACCCGAGGTACCACTGTATTTCCAGTCACAGTGCCAGGGACTGAATCATAGAATCATAGAATAGAATCATAGAATCATAGAGTTGGAAGAGACCACAAGGGCCATCGAGTCCAACCCCCTGCCAAGCAGGAAACACCATCAGAGCACTCCTGACATATGGTTGTCAAGCCTCTGCTTAAAGACCTCCAAAGAAGGAGACTCCACCACGCTCCTTGGCAGCAAATTCCACTGTCAAACAGCTCTTACTGTCAGGAAGTTCTTCCTAATGTTTAGGTGGAATCTTCTTTCTTGTAGTTTGGATCCATTGCTCCGTGTCCGCTTCTCTGGAGCAGCAGAAAACAACCTTTCTCCCTCCTCTATGTGACATCCTTTTATATATTTGAACATGGCTATCATATCACCCCTTAACCTCCTCTTCTCCAGGCTAAACATGCCCAGCTCCCTTAGCCGTTCCTCATAAGGCATCGTTTCCAGGCCTTTGACCATTTTGGTTGCCCTCCTCTGGACACGTTCCAGTTTGTCAGTGTCCTTCTTGAACTGTGGTGCCCAGAACTGGACACAGTACTCCAGGTGAGGTCTGACCAGAGCAGAATACAGTGGCACTATTACTTCCCTTGATCTAGATGCTATACTCCTATTGATGCACCCCAGAATTGCATTGGCTTTTTTAGCTGCCGCGTCACACTGTTGGCTCATGTCAAGTTTGTGGTCAACCAAGACTCCTAGATCCTTTTCACATGTACTGCTCTCAAGCCAGGTGTCACCCATCTTGTATTTGTGCCTCTCATTTTTTTTGCCCAAGTGCAATACTTTACATTTCTCCCTGTTAAAATTCATCTTGTTTGTTTTGGCCCAGTTCTCTAATCTGTCAAGGTCGTTTTGAAGTGTGATCCTGTCCTCTGGGGTGTTAGCCACCCCTCCCAGTTTGGTGTCATCTGCAAATTTGATCAGGATGCCCTTGAGTCCATCATCCAAGTCGTTGATAAAGATGTTGAATAAGACCGGGCCCAAGACAGAACCCTGTGGCACCCCACTAGTCACTCTTCTCCAGGATGAAGAGGAACCATTGATGAGCACCCTTTGGGTTCGGTCAGTCAGCCAGTTACAAATCCACTGAGTGGTAGCATAGTCAAGACCACATTTTACCAGCTTCTTTACAAGAATATCATGGGGCACCTTGTCAAATGCCTTGCTGAAATCAAGGTAGGCTACATCCACTGTGTTCCCTTCATCTACCAGGGTTGTAATTCTGTCAAAAAACGAGATCAGGTTCATCTGACATGACTTATTTTTCAGAAATCCATGCTGACTATTGGTGATCACAGCATTCCTTTCTAGGTGCTCACAGACTGTTTGCTGAATGATCTGCTCCAGAATCTTCCCTGGTATTGATGTCAGACTGACTGGGCGGTAATTATTTGGGTCCTCTCTTTCCCCCTTTTTGAAAATAGGGACAACATTTGCCCTCCTCCAGTCTGCCGGGACTTCACCTGTTCTCCAGGAATTCTCAAAGATGACTGCCAGTGGTTCTGAGATCACATCTGCCAGTTCTTTTAATACTCTTGGATGCAGTTCATCTGGCCCTGGAGACTTGAATACATCTAGACTAGCCAAGTATTCTTGTACTATCTCCTTAGTTATTCTGGGCTGTGTTTCCTCTGCTGAATCATTTGCTCCAAATTCTTCAGGTCGGGCATTGTTTTCTTTATCGGAGAAGACTGAGGCAAAGAAGGCATTGAGGAGTTCAGCCCTTTCTGTGTCCCCTGTTTGCATTTCACCATCTTCTCCTCTGAGTGACCCCACTGTTTCTTTGTTCTTCCTTTTGCTACGAACATACCCATAAAAGCCTTTTTTGTTGCTTTTAACCTCTCTAGCAAGCCTGAGTTCATTCTGTGCTTTAGCTTTTCTGACTTTGTGTCTACACGTGCTGGCTATTTGTTTGAATTCCTCTTTGGTGGTTTCCCCCCTTTTCCATTTTTTGTACACATCCTTTTTAAATCTTAACTCAGTTAAAAGTTCTTTAGATAGCCACCCTGGCTTCTTTAGGCACCTTCCATGTTTCCGTCTCATTGGTATTGCCTGAAGTTGTGCTTTTACTATCTCCCTCTTAACAAACTCCCAGCCATCATGAACTCCCTTTCCTTTTAGTATTACTGTCCATGGGTACTCACCCAGCACTTCCCTAAGTTTTATGAAGTCGGCTTTCTTAAAGTCAAGAAAGTGAGTCCTAGTATGCTTGGCTGCTCCTTTCCGCTGTATAGTAAACTTCAGAAGAGCATGATCACTCACGCCTAATGATCCTTCCACTTCTACCCCACTAACCAGGTCATCAACATTGGTTAGGACCAGATCTAAAATGGCTGTTCCTCTTGTTGCTTCTCCCACTTTCTGGACAATGAAGTTGTCTGCAAGGCCAGTGAGGAATCTGTTTGAGCTTATGCTCTTGGCTGAGTTTGACATCCAACAAATATCCGGGTAATTGAAGTCCCCCATTACTACTATCTCCCTTCCTTTTGCATGCTTGGCCATCTGTTCCAGGAAGGCATCATCTATGTCCTCCGTTTGGCTTGGGGATCTATAGTAAACTCCCACAATGAGGTCACTGTTATTCTTCTCTCCCTTAATTTTGACCCAAATGCTCTCACTTTGGCTTTGAGGTTCTAAATCTTGGATCTCTTCACAGGTATACACATCCCTGACATATAACGCCACTCCTCCTCCTTTCTTGTCTGGTCTGTTTCTCTGAAATAGATTGTATCCCTCCATTATTACATTCCAATCGTGGGACTTATCCCACCAGGTTTCAGTGATGCCTATTATGTCATATTTAGTTTGCTGTACTAAGAGCTCAAGCTCATCTTGTTTATTTCCCATGCTTTGCGCATTAGTGTACAGACATTGAAGTCCATTAATCATTCCCCCGTGTTTCTTATTTAAGGATTTTTTCCTCCCACCACTAGGTCTGCGTGCTGTTTGCTCCATTTGGTCTATGACATTTGGATGATCATCTACATCAATTGATAGACTCCTACCTTCAGGAGCACTGTCTCCCTCCCCCACATTAGTCAGTTTAGAGCCCTCCTGATGAGGTTTCTGAGATTTTTGGCAAAAACTTTCCTCCCAACCGTTGTGAGGTGCAGCCCATCGCTTGCCAGAAGTCCATCTTCAAGAAACTGCAGTCTGTGATCTAAGAATCCAAACCGTTCCTGTTTACACCATTTGCGAAGCCAGCTGTTCACTTCCACTATTTTCCCCTCTCTCCCTGGGCCACGTCGTTCAACTGGGAGGACAGATGAGATGACAATTTGTGCATTTAATTGCTTCAATTTCCTGCCCAGAGCCTCGTAGTCTCTTTTGATCTTCTGGAGGCTATTGCTTGCAGTGTCATTGGTTCCCACATGAACCAAGAGGAAGGGGTATTTGTCAGTGGGTTTTATGATTCCTTGCAGTCGTTCAGTTACATCTTGGATCTTAGCCCTGGGGAGACAGCACACTTCCCGAGACATCTTGTCAGGCCCACAGATCACTGCTTCTGTTCCCCTCAGTAGGGAATCCCCTATCACCACTACACGCCTCCTCTTAGGTCTGGTCGGGGTTCTTCTATGAGCTGTCCGTTCCAAGGTCGCCTGCACATTCCCTGAGGACTGACCTTGCTGCTCGTCTTCATATACCTGAATGACTGTAATGAGGGAGAGATCCTCAAATGGAGTCTGCTCTTTGTCTTCCATGCTAGGGGAGAGGACCTCAAAGCGCTTGTGTATTTCTAAACAATCAGAGCGAACCCTGGGCCTCCTACTTCTTTGAGTCACGTTTCTCCATATATCTGGCTCATGTGTTGGTGAACTAGCCTCCTTCTCAGGGGAGTCCCCTGTCTCCTCCTTGGTGGAGACGGTGTGCTCTGTTGCTTCCAAGAAGAGCTCCAGCTCTCTAATTCTTTGGAGTGTAGCTACATGTTCCTCCAGTTGCTGGACTTTGTCTTCTAAGAGGGTAATCAACATGCAATTGCTGCAGGTAAAGCTGCCTGCAACCTTTGGCAAGATGGCAAACATTGCGCAGGAACCGCAGGCGACTGCAGCTGTTCCCTCACCCTCCATCTTGAGAATGTGTCGTTGGGGGTGGCTACAGCGGTCCTCCATCATAAAAAGTGTGAAGACAGGACAAATAACTCCCCCCCCAAAAAACCTAGGTCTCCCCCAACAAACGTTTGAGACTAGCTCCCCTAAATCTAAAAGATGGATCAAACTGCGCGCGCCATTACGCGCCGCTGCCCTGCAAGCTCTGATAAGCTCCTCCCACAGCTAATCACCTGCCTCAACAGAAACCCTGCCCCGTCTGACCTTTGCACAGGGAGAGCAGCTAATCAGCCACAAAGAAACACACACACAAGAAAACCCTTTTTGCTCCTTCTTCAGCTGCTGCCCTGCAAGCTCTGATAAGCTCCTCCCACAGCTAATCACCTGCCTCAACAGAAACCCTGCCCCCTCTGACCTTTGCACAGGGAGAGCAGCTAATCAGCCACAAATTGAACCCAGTTCATGCTGTGTGTGACAGAGCACATGCTCCTTAAGCCAGGGATGGGGAACCTTTGGCCCTCCAGTGCCCATCTGCACCAGCCAGCATGGCCACAGCACTGTCAGGCAAGGAATGTCCAGAGGGAGGAATCAACTCTTCATTGTCAAAAGCACACTTACAAGTTAGGGAAAGGTATGTCCATCAGTCCTATGTGTCTCAGCTATTTCTGAGAGTGTATCTGATGAGGCAGATACCCCCGACCTTGGCCTACGTATCTCCCCTATCCAAGCTGCGTACAAGCAGGTGCAGACTCCGCCTGTGTTTCACCTTCTGCTCCTCCCTCTTCAACCCTCTTTTGGTCCTGGGAGACAGTGGAGCAGGAGAGGCGGGGGCAAAAGGAAGAGGCTTTTTTTTTACTTTTTCAAAAAGAAAATAAAGTAGTAACAAAAATTTAAAGAGAGCGCTCTCCTCCTCACATGGAAAATCTCCCAATGTTTGCATGGGCGGACTGAGCGGATTTGGGCAGTCCAGTTGCTAGCATTCACACGGCAGCTGCCACTCATGTAGGTCACCACGATATTTCTCCTTCTCTCCAGCCTAATAATAATAATAATAATAATAATAATAATAATAATAATATATTATTGTCATTGCCCCCTCTCAGGGACAACGAAATTACTTGACTGCTCCATAAAAACACTAATTAAAACAATACAGTATAGTACAGCAAGGAAGATTAGATGACTTTCAAAGTCCAGGCTTCCCATTCAGGGCTGAGATCGCTCTGGAGAAGAAGCTGTTCTTAAGACGGCTCGTTCTTGTCTTCATCGTCCTGTATCTCCATCCCGACGGCAGGAGCTCAAAGAGACAGTGACCAGGATGCGATGGATCTTTTACTATGTCCAGTGCCTTCCTATGGCACCTTGTGGCATAAATCTGCTCTAAGGTGGAGAGTGGGCAGCCAACAATGCTCTCTGCTGCCTTAACAACTCTGCACAACCCCATCCTGTCCTGGGTAGTACAGCTTCCGTACCACACACATAAGCCATAAGTGAGCACGCTCTCAATGGCACAGTGATAGAAGGCAAGCAGCAGTTTCTGCGGAAGATGGTTTTTCCTTAGAATTCTCAAAAAGTACAGTCTCTGCTGCGCCTTCTTCACAAGCCCCCTTGTATTGGTGGGCAGTGCGGAAGATACTTGCCTTGACCCGGATGCCGGCAGTCTATGCTATGCCACTGGGATAAGTCTTCTAGGAGGCTATCCTGGAAGTTGCTCCAAAACCAAAGGCTGCCTTCTCTCCAGTCACAAGAGAGAGAGGTCACACAGAAACTGGCATTTTCTAATTTACAGCTCACCCTTAGCCACTGCATCCGTTCATTTATCTAGTTGTTGGTTTATTTGGCAGAAATGGGAAAGAGCAGTATTTTAGAAGCAGAGGGCGAGGGATTTAATTAAAAGAACAACCTGCAAGTGCAAGGAGAATCCCCTTCCCTCATTGCCCCTGAGGCAAGAGGCTTATGCTTTTCTGTCAGCTGTTTACTAGGATCTGCTTCCAGCCCGCTAGTAAGGCACTGCATAAGAAGTTGCACCTTGAGGAGGTATCAGCCCGAGATGATGGATAGGTTTCCTGGAGTACTGAAAAAATCGATGAGGCAAGGAATCTGCTTTAATTATTCGGAGCACCATCTGCTCAACGTGTCTCACAGATGTTGGCCTAGATCCAGAGGTATATAATGAAATGTGCAGCAGAACTGGGAAGAATGCAGATTTTCCTGAAAGGCATCTATAGAGGCAGCGGCATGGCAACAGAAGAGCCAAGGAGCACAGCAGCAGCAGCAGCTGGCATTATGCTCAGAGAGCTCACATGTCACGAGGAGGTGCTTGCTTTTATGCTGGCTGCACAGAAACTTCAGCAACTGTTTTTTTCAATGCTTATTTTTGCATTGATCAGTGAAATTCTTTCCCTAAAAAACCCCTTAGTTAACAATAAATGACTTGTGAGAAATTGGTTTTCACAGCTTTCAATGAACCGGGAATAAGAGTGCTTCAATTCCCTAAAAGTCAGAAAATGGGAGAGACAGGTGGTCATCCAGCCTCTGTTCAAAGAGCTCCAACACTGCAGAGCCACTGCTCTCTAAGGGAGTCTGTTCTACTGTCATACAACTTTGACAGAAACTGCTGGGGTGGAGGAGCGTGCTATGGCAGCCGAAGACCCAGAAGGAGCGCACATATATTTCTCCTCAGGGGTGAACAGCTCACAAGGGCTGCCTTATGTTGAGATGCTGAAGACATCTTATTGAGGGGTGCCTTGCCACATTCAGCAAGAGGCAAAAAAATCTCCCCAAACCTCTCTGTTGGTGTGAAGATGAGAGCACCTACAGCACCAACCCTGAATCAACTGCAGGCAGACTCAGCAGAAGACAATAGATCCTCAACAGGTCAATCATGGTTCTTGGTCTCTCTCACCGGTATTATCTTTCTGCTACATTGGTATCAGTGATGATTTGCCAGGAGTTCCTAAGGACAAATGCTATGAATTGTTCTAAATACAGAATATGAACTCACGTTTTGTTATTTATGTCTCTGTAACTGCTGCCCTTGTCCAAACATTTATTTCCTACAGTGGTACCTCGGGTTACAGACACTTCAGGTTACAGACGCTTCAAGTTACAGACTCTGCTAACCCAAAAATAGTACCTCTGGTTAAGAACTTTGCTTCAGGATGAGAACAGAAATTGTGCTCCAGAGGCGCGGCGGCAGCGGGAGGCCCCATTAGCTAAAGTGGTACCTCAGGTTAAGAACAGTTTCAGGTTAAGAACGGACCTCCAGAACAAATTAAGTTCTTAACCCGAGGTACCACTGTATTCTGGTATGGAACGGATGTACTAGTGGGGTTTAAAAAAAAAAAAAACCTTGCCTAGCGAATGCATTGCTAATCCGTGAGTTAGATCAGGGAAAGGGATGTTGCTGGCCTATAATCATCTCAATAATTGGCCATATTAGCTTGGGATGATGGGATGTGGAGTCCAACAGCATCTGGAGGATGAAAGGTCACCCCCTGCATTAAATAGTAAATCAACCAAAATAGAAAGGCTGCTACTTGCAGCCAACATCCGTTTGACATAGGAATGGTGATTTGATAAATAAATAAAAGGTGAAAGGAACATTTCATGGTACACTTAAAATATGCTTCCTTTATGAGTAATAAAGGGACTTGTATTAAAGGGAAATTACTCACTTCAAGAAATGTGCAAGTAAACAAAGGCACAAGCTAATACAGGAACATCTGAATATCATCAACACAGTGTAAGTTCAAACAATGAGATTTAATATTCTTCATTGCCAAGAGTGCCAATAAACCAAAACACCTATTTCACAAAACACCCAGATGCCGCATGCCCAAATAAAACCGTGATCAGTATAATCAAAATCAAGAACATCTCCTTCAGTGCCTTTACAGCACACAGGTATGTTTACTCAGAAGTCAGTCACATTGTGTTCAAAGAACCTAACTCTTGAATAAGTACTTTTAAGACTGCAGCTCGGGTCTCTACAGTAGAAGTTATTGTGTCAGCCGGATCTATGTCTTCTGAGAAGTAAGCCCAAGTTAAAGTGCAGTCCTGCTCCCTATAAGAGAGTGTTTGGAGTTGCAACTGAAGTGGTGCAATGCATACACATAAAGCCTCATAGCTCCGCAAGAGCTTCCCAGTTCATTCTGGAGAAGTGGGGAAGGGAATTGAATCTTGCTCCCTAGGGTCGATTGCTCTGCTCTCCCACTCTGAACCAACTCTCTTTTTAGCATTTCCACACATTTTAGTGTCCAGGGATGGTTGGCCAGCACACTACATTGACAAATGTCCCATCTAGTTTGGCTCCAGATGAGCACTCTGCTATAAGGAAGTAAAGCATCAGAAAAAAGTAGCCGGGACCACCCTGCACAGCAACCAGCATCAGCCTTCCTTTTAATGCTATAAGTGCTAGTATAAGGGGAAATTAAAGCAAAACCACGGTTAATGGATTTGTTTCTACTACAAGAAAGATAGGAGTGTGCTAAAATGCAAGAAGGGAAACTACAAAGGATATGGAATGGTGTGTGTAAAAAAGAATTGTGCACATATATTTTTAAAAAAGCTTTTAATCATTGTCTTTGTGGATTCTTAGGCAGGTGATGTGGTGGGGAATCATTACGTAAGGAAAGCTCAAAGAATGAAAATAAACAGGATATCGTATATAGAAGAGCCTTTAAAATGAATTTTATTGTCAGATTATTATTTTTTACAAGTAGCCTTTTAGAGGCTTCATACAAGAACTCTGTTGCAAAACTCTAATAAATAGTCTGCCCCAAGTCCCACTGTTTAAAATAAAATAAAAACTAAAGAGAAAGAAAAATAAGTCAGGATGCTGAGAGATGTTAGCAATATTTCCCATTTACAAATTACATCAGGCATTATATAGATCTCCTTCATACAAATTATTGAAGATGAAAAACAACAACAACACCCTAAGACATTCTATCTTTCTGCGAAAGCACTCCAGAAATACTCTCAAACCAATCCTCTCACATGGCCAAATGTTATCAGGGGGGGGGGGAACACCCCAAGGGGATTTTCATCAAATGAAGCTGTAGGTCAGAACGAACCATGTGGGTTTGTACAGTTAATTAAGAGTTATGAAAATGCGTATCAAAGAAGGCCAGGAAGACTCAATGGAAGGTAAAGAACACTCCCAGTGATGAATGAGGCCTAGAACACAGGGAAGGAGAGGAAGGTTGATGAAATGGACAGGCATGGGCTGCTGCCGTTAGGTGCAACAGTGCATAGGAAAGAGTATCACGGCTGCATGCAGAGAAGGTCACAAATGAGATTTACCACATGCCACTTGAAACAAAGCTTAGGCAGGCTGCAGGGCACACCGGTTTCTTCCCCCAATGCTAAGACTTCATTCCTTGCCGATGCGACGTTTTATGGCAGTTCTAATGGAAAAGTCACGTGCCAAAGATTCAAGAGTAAGGATTCTTCCTTCTCCCGATTCTAAAAATCAAGGGAAGACTTCGATCATGTTAATAAAGGAGCCATCCCATTGTCTTTTCACTTAGGGCAATGATGACAAAGTTATTAAAAATTTACTTATATGACAGACGCCTGCTGCATGGAGCGCAACTCGCAACGGTTGCTTCACAGCTTCGCCTTATTTTGGATATGTACGAGTGCTAAGAAGTAACACATGGGCAGCGACACTGGTGTGTCCTATTAAAGACTCAATATGCAAGCTATTAAAATGAAAATCCATTGAGGTCAACAGCATTCAGGCACACATGGCGTTGTGTGCAGTCTTAACAGTACAGCACGTTATCTGTCAAAAGGCCACCAATGGAAACTGGGGGTCGGTATTGTCTCGTTCTCCTTTCCAAGGCAAATTTCAGGGGTGCTGCATAAGGGTGCTAAGTGTCACACTGCTAGGGTGGGGCACGGCGAAAGAGCTTTGGCTCATTTCCTTTCTCAGGAGTAGGCCCTGTCAAGGCCCACAGACCACTGCTTCCTGGCCCTTTTCTTCCTTGCTGTTGCTGACTGTTTGCAAGCAAAAGACAAAAACGAGGAAGCAGGGTAGCATCCTCTACTTCCCACTAGGCAGTTGTGCAGATTGGGCCCAGAGGGAGAGAGAAAGGCATTGAGTGGAGAAGAGGAGGAGACCCATGGATGAAGAGTGTCTGGCCCAAAGAGCTCCCCAAACCTAGAATCCACACTGGACATAATTACACAATCTCCAGATCAACGGGAGTGGGCTATCTGTATTAAAGAAATGTAAAATATGCAATGCTATCAGGAAGGGATTGGTAAGAGAAAGGTCCCTAGGTAGGAAGACACAGAAGGCAGTTCTTACAAAAGGAGTGAGTATTCTCTTCACTCAAGGAGCCTGAGAAAGGATATCTGTTCAGCATATCAAATTTGTACTGCCTTTCTGTCCCTTAGGTAGCTGGAAGCCCATGCACTTCCACTGGAAAACAAAGGCGCAACAACCACCGATTCAAAGAGATGTGCAGAAATGGAATTGGGTAACTTGCCATAGCCATGGCTCAAGTCTCCACTGGCTACACTGTACACACTTGTACACGTGCACACTCTAGGGGAAATGGCTCTATACAAGGTATGTGGAGATAGCACTAAGGATGGTCAAGCACAAATCATTGAGGTGACACCCAAAACATAGCTCACATCCTCTGGCTTGTGGAACACATCAGAAACAATAGAAAGGAAGCAGCAAAACAAACATCTTTCTAGTTTTCTAGAAGTTGTAATATTTGCCAAAGCAGCAAGAATAAAGCAGATTAATCTGAAACTGATACAAAGGAGTGAATAGAAATAAATAGAGGCAGATGGACAAGTTATTCTGGTCCACTCTCCCAAGTCATTTTGTACAGGACAGGTAAGGAGAATGTGCAAAAAAATAAAGACATTCACATTTTAGCAGTTAAACTTTTATTTTCTTTAAAATTACTTTTTTTGTTGCTTTTATTTTTTTCCTACAAAAGGCAGACAATGATTGTTGATCTGCAATAGTTCTGGGTGCTTGCAGAGATGCAAAAAAAGGGTAATCAGAGTATGAAAGATGTAAAAGTGCTCTGACTGGACTTTCAAAGGTCATGATTAGTGTGGTATTAAAGCAAAGTCCCACTACAGAGGTGATTTCACTTTTTTTGCCAATGTGTTTGTTTCAATGTGTGCTGTTCTTAGCTCATATCAATTGTGTTGAAAACCCATTCCGTGAATTTCTTCAGTTTCTCAGAGGCATTCTGGGATTCCTCTTGTAATCGTAAATTGTCTTCTCGCAAATGCTGGACTTCGGCCTGAAGATTGGCTTTGTCTTCTTTTTCCTGGGAAGAATGAGCAAAAGCATCTCAGATGGGATTCTATGTGACAAGCCCTACCCTATAGTGATCACCAGGCCAGACCTTCATCAAAAAGGTGTTCTCTCCAACCTCCCCAGGCTTCCCGCCTTCTAATTTACTACTACTACAACTACTACTTATTTTATTATTTCTACTCTGCCCATCTGGCTGGGTTTCCCCAACCACTCTGGGCAGCTTCCAGCAAAATATAAAAACAGAACAAAACGTCAAACATTAAAGACTTCCTGATACAGTGGTACCTCAGGTTACATACGCTTCAGGTTACAGACTCCGCTAACCCGGAAATAGTGCTTCAGGTTAAGAACTTTGCTTCAGGATGAGAACAGAAATCATGCTCCGGCGGCGTGGCGGCAACAGGAGGCCCCATTAGCTAAAGTGGTGCTTCAGGTTAAGAACAGTTTCAGGTTAAGTACAGACCTCCGGAACGAATTAAGTACTTAACCTGAGGTACCACTGTACAGTGTTTTGAGATGTTGTGGCATTCCACATTTTCTGGTGTTTGCGATGACATTCCTTTCCCTCTCCCTAGATCCTTGTGCCATCAATTCTGTTGAGTTTTCCCTTGTAAATCCAAAGCTTCCTCTCTCTGCCAAACAGGAAATGGACCACTGGCCGATGCAAAGCAAGATCTCCTCTTCATCCGCCATCAGTAGGACTCAATGTTATTCCGTGTTTCAAACAAGATATGACACCAAACCACACACTTCATCAGAAGTGCTTGGGTTTTCAAATTATCACTATACTATTCTATTAATACAATTATTCTTAACTGCCACAGGTCTCTCCATTCTCATTAGAATTACAGTATGTGGGCTTAAATCTATCTTTTCTTGCCATGCTCTCAATGAAAACCACCACTGTCACCTCTGGTTTGGTGGCTATTAGGAGGAAAGCTCCCACAGACACTTGTCTTCTGAGACTAACAGCTGCTGTGGAAGGCGGATTTTATTTGGAGTGTTGTGGTGGGGGAATAAAGGGTCAAGTTCTTTTTCTGCACTCCTGACAAACAAAAAGCACCAGTGACACTTCAAGTGAAGGGTTTTGTACTTGGTTTGGCTGTAAGAAAGTACACCTTCTGATTTCATCTCCTATTTATGTTTTAGTTCCAGGGCTTCTTAACAACTCTGTTTTGAAATACAGCACGAGTTCAGGGCTCATAGAGCTGTTAGCATGGACTAGCATTTAAACAGAAATAACTCAGAAGTTCTTTAAGTCAAAATATTTACCTTCTTTAAATCCTCCTGCAACATTCTCAGCATACTTTCCAGCTGGTTCACTTTAGAAGCAAGAGAAGGAGGAGATTCTTTACTGCAGGAAGGAGGAGACAGACACAGAGTTGTTTACTTTCTCTGTGGCCTTATGCCAGGGCCAACCCCCCCCCCAAATGCTTTGGACTCCAACTCACATCAGCTCCAGTGGCTAATGGTGGGATGATGGGAGTTGGATTCCAATAATGTCTGAAGGGCACCAAGTCCCCCATTCTCTGTCTTATGCAGACAGAACCAGTGGTTTGCTTTCCTTAATCACAAATCAGTGTTACATCTGCATATATAACCCATGGTAAGTAAAGGATGTTAATCAGTAAGAACACAAGGCCCCTGTTGAAACAGATCAAGTGTCAATCGAAGCCAACATTTCATTTCCAATTCCAGCCAATCAGGCACTTCTTGGAAGCCATGGAGGAGGGCATCCTCCGCAGGTGTTTGTCTTCAGGAGCTGGTTCTCATAGGCATATCAACCCACCCACTCCCTAGCCCTTCCCCAAGAAAAGCATATGCCCCTTTCTTTTTTCATGGTTCTGACCAGGAAGGATCCATTCAGATACCAAGCACTACATTTCTCCTTCTTTAAAAGACATCTAAGCTAGTTGACATCACAACATTCTGCAGCAGTGAATTTGCCAGGTTAATTATGCACTGTGTGGAACAGTTATTTCCTTTGCTCTGAACCTATTGCATCTTGTTAACCAGGTTAAGGCACCAAATCAAGGTTAGTGCTAACCAGGGTCCACCTGTAATAATAATAATAATAATAATAATAATAATAATAATAATAATAATAATAATAATTTATCATTTATACCCCGCCCATCTGGCTGGGTTTATGTCTGTGGGAAGCCTTAGCAAGACGTTTTGGAACAGCTGTATAGACTTTTGGGTTGGTTTGGCATCCTATGACAGCAACTGCGTGTTTCCAATACCCCTTCTGGAAAGACTGATCTAAAAACATAGGCAGACTCTCTCAAAGGTGGGCCTGTTCTAGAGTTTTAAAGCAATGCGTGCTACTTGCCATAGCTATTGTATGATAATACTACACATGTCGTCTTCTCCATCAACCAGACAATGATTATTTGAAACGCTTGAACTCATCCTCTCTAACAGGGATGGGGAACCTGTGACCCTCCAGATGTTGATGGACTGCCTACACACAACACCCATGATCCTTGGTCATTGGCTATGCTGGCTGGGGCTGATGAGAGCTGGAGTCAAAGAACATCTGGATGGTCACAGATTCCTCACTCCTTCCCTAGAATAAACTGCCAAGCATCATTTAACATTTTACATACCCAGTGTAAGGCTTCATCTGAGCAGGAAGCTGGTCTTCGGTTTGATCACTGTTGGAAGCAACACTGACAGGTCTGTGGTTTTCATCACTAGTGGCAAAAAATGAGGCTCGCTGGACTGGAGAGAGACAGACAAACACATGCCACAAAATAATTATTTTTTTCTTTTGCAGCAGAAGAAAGCAGTCTTCTTTCACATGAAAACAAAACAGGAAGACAAGGAAAAGAATGTCCTGTAACAAAGTCACGAACCGGAATCCTCTCCTGAGAATGTTTCCATTTCAGATAATCATTACAGAAATGACTTTATGAAGTGGTGTCTGATTTTGTTTTCCTCTTTCCTCCTCATTTATTGCTTTTTATGTCATGTATTCTAGACTGCAAGCCTCCTTGAAGGAAGAATCCTGTTTTAATTGATCATGCATAAGGTGCTCCGGGAGCCTTTTCTGCTGAAAATGCTAGTTCTATCACTAAATGGTCCACATTCCTTTTTAAAAGTCTTTCTGGCCCTGTGGCAAAAGGCTGCACATTTAAGCCTTGATATTTGCAAATCAAAATAAGGATGAACTGAAAACACTGATTGACAGCAAAGCACCTATTGCATTTCAGATACAATATTAAAATGGGAAGCACACCAAAAATGCAAAAAGAAAGTACACTGGAATAGTGTTAAGTGACGTAAGATTGTCATTGCAACTGAAGAGGAAACTTGGGTTTCAGAGCTGGAAAACCTATGCAAGACATGGCAAATTAAAACAAATTTGTAAAGCAGGTGTAAGAGCTTTTGAAGCAGTAACCTGCCAAGACCTACCCTCAAAGGCTTTGGCAGCATCTACCAAGTTTGACCAGTCTAGGTCAGAAGCAGAATCGGGCAGAGGCATGAGACCAGGATCTGGCATGGGCTGCCTTCTCTGATCCTGGATATCTGTGAGGGAACTGTCAGAGGCAGAGAACTCTCCTGAAGCAACAAAGAACATAGACAAACACACAATTAAAAGCAGAAATCAGGAAAAGCTAACAACACTGAAATTCAGCTGAGAGAATATTCTAAAGAAACAATTTTCTTCTTGAATTTCCACAGCTTCAGATCCACATGGAGGTTATTCAAATGTGAAAAGGAAGGTAACTGAGCATTATAGGCCAGATTAAACTAATAGGTCCAGCCACTGAGAATGCCATTCTTTGTGCCATTGCTGCTCTGACTTGGCATATCAGTGGTATGGTGAAACAGGAACATACCACTGATTTTAAAGATTGTTCTTGGAAGAGTTTTACGATATGTCTAAGATAGGTCTAAGTTTCTAAGATATGTCTAAGATAAAGCCATATAGAGCTTTATAGGCCAAAACAATCACCTTAAATTATGCTCCAGAGCCAATGAAGAGTCAAGCAGATGCTGGAGGCACTGGCATAAAAAGCCAGTAATGACCACCCTCTTCAAAAGCAGGTCTTATATTCTATATCAGTTGTAGCTTTTGAACCATCAAGGGCAGCACCAAGCAGAATACATTGCAATATTCACGTTTCAAGCTTACATAAGGCAGGAACATACCTTTGAACCCATCTCTAAGCACAAAAGCATGGTTGGTGTGAAAGAGGCTCGCTTATTCCGAGTTCTCAGGACAGAGCAGGCTGCTGGCTGAATCAACGCACGGCACTTTCACAATAATGCTGAAGTTGGAAGCATACTCACCATGTAAGGATTTCATTCCTAACGTGTACGACGGCCTTCTTAATGGTAATGACTTGGGAAGAGAAGGATATGTGCTGGTGAAAAGGACATCATTTGGCAGGGCTTGGTCTAGAAGAGAAGCTCGCGAGGGGAAGAAGTGTTCCCTTTGACTGCTGTAAATACTCTCATCTGACAGAGTCCTCTGCAACGCACGCCTTGAGGTAGGAGTGCTGGGGAACGGAGACTGGAAGAAGAGAAAGGAGCGATAACTGCCAGTAGTACATGTCAAAAGTGCATGGTGTTTTTTAATTTGTTGGAAGCCACCCAGAGTGACTTGGATAACCTAGTCAGATGTCATATTAATGACAACAACATGTAATAATAAGGTGATTTTAGAATGTCCCTTTAAAAGTGAGAACCAGTTCCAGGATAACATTTCGTCCCTTTCAGGTCTTTCAGAATGGGTGCACAGAAAATTGTAGTTAACCTGTACCGATTCAAAGGTTACATGTGTCTGCATCCCAAAGGCATTTATACCCACAGCTACAACATGGAAAAACATATCTGGATGTACACTGGACTAATTTTAAGTAAGCATGTCCCGAAAAGGACTAAAGGCCTATCCTGAATTGTAAAAGCAATATTCTTAGTGATATTCTCCTGTCTGTGCTAATAACATGATAACCTGCTCTCACGTAACAAAAAGCGATCAGGCATGCTTGGTGGCTGCTTGACATTTTCTGAACTTCAAGGAGATACATGTTCTAGCGCTGCATCCATCCTCCAAAGAATGAAATACATTTTAGAAAGCACAACGTTCATTATGACCGATATGTGTGTTGGAGGGTAAGCCTGTCTCTCTGTTAGTTGCTTTTTAAAGGGGTCACTGAACATTCCTGCACTTGAGTGCTCACACAACCATGTTCCACCAAACAATGTTTGTTGGGTGCTGAGAGCAGCAGGGTTGTAGAGGCTGATTTTCTCAACAATGAAATATTATGGCCAGAGTGCTAGGTAAACATCTCCAAGAAACAGAAATCATTAACCCGTGAAAGTTGTTTGGTGGATCCACTACAATAAATGAGTGGCATCTGTGCCTTTACTGCACAAGAAAAATCATCTAGAAGGCCCCTCAGACAGAAAAGGCAATTCTCATTTCTTCTACTTCCTGCATTTTCTATTTTATTATACAATAAACTTTCAAGACAGTGCTGAAGAGAATCTATCAATTCAGCAATATTCCTTCTACACAGAGAAGATGTGGAAGGAATGGCTCTTACATCTGCATGGTAAACAATGCTAAAATCAAGGTCTCCCTTAGTCCCTTATCTCCCCAATCTCCCCAGTCCCAAATCTCTCAATCATCATCACTGATTGGATGCAAGCGCTGCATAGTGAGGTTGTAGCAGGAATTATTGAGTGGTGTGTAGGCACCAGAAGGGTGGGATAGCAATGTGCCAAAATAGAATTAGCTTCCAAATCAGAAGCTTATTAATTATTTCTCCTGTAGGAAATTTTTTGAATCCTTACATTCTGTATTTTTGTATGTACAAAAGTTATCCAAGAGCTGTTGTGGATAAAAGCCATAGTGTAGGGCAAACTACTTCTTCTTCTTTTGTCTGAGAGCTGCGTGCCACCAACACTTTCTCACTTCCATACCCAGGACAGATACACACAGCTCCCCTCCTTAGTTGCTGGGGGAGTTATTGCCACCTCTCCATTCATTAAGATTAATCTGATGGGTTGGGAGGGGTCAATTTGCATGCCCTTCAGGGCTTCACAGAGAGGTTTAAAAGTTCTCTACCTACTCCAATGCTGTGACTGCATACTTTTTCTCATTTCCTTCTACTGCTGCCAAAATTGCTGGGGCCATTGGGGTGGGGGGACATAAAATTAGCTGGGAGGGCTGTACCTGGTCCCCAGGGCAGAAGTACTCATCCCTGAAGTGAGTTGCTCCTGTATGGCTTGTTTATGAGAAGAGAGGAGGAGAACAGAGAAGAGACCTCAAACATAGGAAGATGCTTTATATAGAATCAAGAACATTGGTTCATCTAGCTTGGTATGGTCTTCAATGGCTGGCAGTGGGTCTCCAGGGTTTCAGGCAAGGGTCTCAAGGCAGCTACTCTACCACTGTACCAATGCATATGAGTATCTTTAGAGAGAGAAAGAGCAAGCCCACTCTGCTACTGCATGTCTTCTGCCAAAAGTTCTATAGTTGTTCAGGCATGGCGGTAACTCAGAAGCTTGGTAGACAAACAACTTATCAAAGAGGTGAAACTCTTTCTGGACCAGACCTCACTTTACACTGCAGATTCTGAATGATATGACCATTGCGTACTTGGATTTTTAAAAATCCCCACCTGATGAGATGTGCCTGAGACAAACGTGGGAGTTGCAGGGAAGGAGCTTCACAAACCTTTTTTTTTTGGTCATTTGTGAAAAGTGCTCCCCTTAGCAATTTTAGGACACGGCGGAGTGGGTGTTGCAACACAAGTTCTTCTCTTGGACTGGAAGCGCTTTGCCAAAAGAAGAGGAGTCACACTGCAGGGACTCGGCAGCACGGCCCCTCCCCTTCTTCTGACATCAGGAAAGTGAAGGAAATGATATAAAAGAGCGGCTAAGAAAGAAAGAAGCGTCCCCTCAGAAAACAGCTAATCTTGAACAAAGAGAATGTAAGTGCTCATAATGAACTCTTTCAAGGAGTTAGGGAAGGGCTATCTTAATGCCCTTGTCTACTAAGAGGATTTTTTAAATTAAGAGAATAGGCAGTAATAGTAACACTGGTATCAGGATTCATGAATTTTGGCAGGTTATTTGTTTAAACTAGTGACTACCGTCTCAATGAGGAAAATAATTTGAGAGAGAGCAGACTCCATTGATCATGAGGAGCTCCACAAGAGACATGTACTAACAGCTACTAGGACAATCAATCATTTAAATGATTAGCAATTTTGCAAAAAGAGAACAGTCCTTGTCTGACGAGTCATGAGAAAGTTTTCATCTTTCCCCTCAAAATGCCAGTAGGCAGTTGGGCGGGGGGAATACTTGCCTGTGGCAATTTGCCTTTGCTCCAGCCTCAAAGACAACACTGAAAAATAATCTGTATATGGAACCTCATACTTACAAGTTTTAATAAGCCTCTTTGGGTTTTGACAAGCAAAGAAAGAAGTTGCGAGTGCCCTCTTTTGCATGGTTGCTGTGGAAACCATTTAGTCTCTGACAAGCTTGAAATGTTAAGCAGTGGCTTTCAGCACAGAGGCCTTAGAAATCAAGGCTCTTTCTTCAAGATTATTCATTGGATGTTTAAAGATGGTTAAGTCATTAGTACTTCTGGTGAAACCTTAAGGAATTGTTCTGGGTGGATTTATTTCAAGTGTTTTAAAGTTTGGGAAGCAATTTTGGCCCTCACGAAATGAGGCATGGGTTCAGTAGAAAGTTCTGCTCACTCCAAGCATGCCATTACTCAAGAGAAAAGTGGAAGAGCCACTCAACTGAACGAAGGCGGCCTTTGGAAGAAAACATTCCATTAGCACTAGTGGCTTTTCAGCAACTGATACCTCCTTCTGATAAAAGGCTGCATGCAGAACTATGAGGTGCAATTGTGGCACCTGCTAATGCAGTATATTGAAACCTTCCCTAACTAAAACTCCCCAAGAACCAAAGGAGGCCAGTGGCAATGTTGTAATTCATGAAGAAAATTCACACCCTGTCAGAAGCTCTGTACCATTCATCTGAGTACAGATCAGGCTGTAAAAGGTTTCCATGAGATGCTGTTAAGATGCTGTAATGTGAGATACCACGAAAGCTCTTTAAAACAGAAAGCATTCATCTCCTTCCCTACTCTGTCTGGTGTAGAACCACAGTAGCATTTTCTAATCTAGCAGATATTCAGAAACTTTCGGATTTAGTGTTCTACTCAACCTTGCACTTTTCAGAAATATACAAATAAACATAAAGCCATTGAAGAAAAATAACCAGCAGTTCACATAAATCCATTCTCTAGAAATACAGTGGGTTTGGAAAGGGTTGCCGAAAAGGGCAACTCCATTAAGGCCAAATGAGAATAAACTTGGTGGGCTTCTCTGGAGATTTTGTTTCACAAAACACAAAAGATGCCCTATTCCTTGTGGCTCAACCCACCCTGAGGAGTGCAAAAGCAGACACACCTTGGCAAATCTCTAGGCACATAGGAATGCAGTTGGGAGAAAGTGATTCTTAAGATACGCTACTACCATGCCATGTAAGATCAGGACTAGACCTTTGAACCGAGTCTGAGAAAGCAATTAGAAGCCCTTCAAGAAAATTAAGGGAATCTCTGTGGCCAAATCAAGTTAACATCCTGGCCAGTACACTCAGAACCCACTGATCAATTATTTACAGGAAATGCAAGTTAATGTATGGGAAAGGTAACTGACAGTTGTAGCTTTTATTGCGCACCGTGACTCCCACAGTTGTTTATACTTAATCATAAAAAGAGATAAGCTCAGCAGTCACAGGACCGCGGAAAACCTGCTCTTTCACACCAACTGCAGCAGCCGCTGGCTGGCCTTGACATCCTCTTCTCAGCAGGAAGGCGATGATACCATTCTGTAACACCTACCTTAAAGTTTTTCTGAGACTCTGGTGTCGGGCTGTCTAGATCTATTAGCTTCTTCAGCTCTTCCTCGATATTTGACTTAGATGCTCGCTTTGGTGAGGCACGAAGATCTCTGGCTGATGCGCGCAACCGAGGATGTGCCATTTCATTACCATCGCTTTGGTGACGCCTTTAAAGGAAGGAAGATAAACACTTAGGAATCCAAGCCCAGACCTTTGCAGCACCCTCCCGTTATTCAGAGAAAATGTTTGCACAGAAGGTGGGCACTTGGATGGGGAGAGGGACTGAGAAAAGTTGTATAGGAATGCCTGTTTAAAGGAATAAACCTGTTAGGTACATTGGCTTTTCCATAACTCTATAAGAAGCTCATCCTAAAAGCAGAAAGGCTGACTGCATCGCCACAGTATAACCACAGTTAAGGCAACTGACACCAGACTTACTGGCTAATGTGAAGCTGTATGATTATCAAAGAGATGTCTAAGAGGCTTTGCTGCTATCATTCCCTTGCTTTGGTTTTGCTTAGTACCATTTCAGCATCCCAACCACATGCCTTCTTGAGAACACTACTACCTGTATTCAAGCCCTTTTTAGTCAATCTGTAACCTAGTCTGCCCCCTCTGTAATGCTTTACGACTTGGAATGTGATTAACCTTTGACCTTACTTTCATTTTACCCATGATGGCACTCTGCTGCATGAGCCCTCATCCTGACTCTTCAATTATGATCTCGGTTCTCGACATAGCGCCAGTTCTTGGCATAAAAGAGCGGCTCTTTTTCCACAATAGCTAAAAACCTAATTGGCAAACCCTTTTGAAATAGTACAAAAGGAAAAAAACCCTATTCAGATTATCTTTGAAAGCCCACATTTGCAAAACCCTGTTGTTGCAGTCTCCCCACTGGCCCCCAGTATTCCCACTGGCACTCAGTTGAAGGGTTATTGGCATTATTTGCAGGGGGGTGGGGAGTTTCTTTTTCACCAGTAAGAGTTATCCACAAATCCACTCACCAGCTCAAATCAAATCAAATCAAATCAAATATCTTTAATACGGTCAGTGACCAGCTCTGATGAGTAGGGTGGCCAGCAGGACACAGATTCTCCTGGTGCTTTATGTTGTGGTTTGGAGAAGATTAGGAATAGCAGGCTCCCTCCCACTCTTTCTTACCTTTCCCATATCCTAGCACACATGAGATGGGACTCAACTCTAATTTAAGATCTCTGCATAGAGAGAAGATGATTGGTGGTAACCATACAAAATGGCTGAGACACACCAAGGCAACATTGGGGGATTGCTGATTAACCATGACAGTTCAGTTTCTATTACCAAAGTCACTTTTTCTAAACAAAGCTCCTTCTCTCAATACATTTAAAAACTGCACTTGGAGGATCCTAAACACTACTGGTGAATTTTCGGTATTTTTCAGTTCAGTTAAAACATCCTGCCATAGGATTAAATGTGCAATTGAAGAGATAGAACAAGAGTTTTAAAATTCATTAAATTAAACCATTTTACTTCAGTTATTTGAACACTCTAATAATCTCCATAGAATTCTTAGATGAGTTTAAGAGCTTAAATCACTGTACTACCCCTTAAAAGAGTTTCCGCCCATAATGTATCAAATTACTATACATTTTAGAAGCCTCTTCATGTTGAAAATTAGCACCCACCAGAACAGAACAAAAAATGCTCTTACTTTCTGGAATCCATAAACCCCACAGAGTTTATTGTCCCCTCAGGTTTTTTCCATCCAATCAAGTACTTGCTAGTAGCACCCTGGCGTGGGTAGAAAGTCCTAGGACCAGAGGAAGAGGAAGAGGAGGAGAAAGAAGGCGCAAGCTGTGGTGAAGTGGCAGAATGAAGCTCTTCTTTAGGTGAACTTCTGGCACTGGTGAAAACAACGGGACTGGCAGAGTGTCGGGAACTCATGGTACTGGGAGACAAGCATAACAAAGATAATGCTTAAGTGTACATGCTGACATCACGTGCAATTAATTTCAAAGCTGCATTTTGTCATGCTGGGCAGATACCTTTGCTGCCTTAAAAAAAACAAAAACACCATAGCTGGAAAACAAATCATTCATCCTGTTAAATTAGAGGCACAGAAAGATTAACTACACAACTTAGTTACCTATCAGGAGACCCACCCATCCCTAATCCATCCCTTGCATCAAACTTTATAAGAGAGAGAAATGACTCTGCAGACTAACTAGTTTTCTCTCATCGTGTTTGTTCCTGTAGCAAAACTGTGATGTGGGATGGATTTGGTGTGTCTTTATGTGCAAGACTGGTACAGCACGCTAGGACACTCTCATGTTATTCAGCCTCCATTTGGCTTTTAAGAATCCAGACATAAATCCACTGTGTGGTAACATATTCCCATATGGAAGGGACGTAAGAGCAGACTTCCCAGAGCAAAAACTATAATGTGAGAAACTGCTCTAAGAAATTACTCATTCTGATTTATTCTGCTGTTATCTTAGATTCCCAGTTTTCCACCGACTGATTTGCTTTGTTGCTCTGAGGTCAGGCCAGGACTAAAAGATTTTGCTGAATGTAGCTGCCCAGCTTCTTCTGTGAATCTTAAGAAACAGCATGTTCTTCCAAACTGAAATGCACTCCAATACTGCCTATTCAAACACTGGGATTGGTAAGGGAGCGAATAGCTCTTCTGCATCATTACATCATGCCAAGGTTGTGTTGGGAAGGCAGGTCTTTGCAGTGCACTAACCAGTTTACAGAGAAGCTGCCTGGTGGTTTTACATCTTTTCACAGCTCCAAACGGGCAAGTGCTCTTTCCCATTATACACATTGCTTCCTGGATGTCCTTCACTTAAACAATGGTCCTATTAATATTTACAGAACAATCCTATAGATGTCTGCTCAGAAGCAAGCCCCAATGAGTTCAATGACACATGCTTCCAGATTTTAAAAAGGATTGCAGCCTTATTATTATTATTATTATTATTATTATTATTATTATTTACATCGTCCTGTTTAAAGGGTTCTAAACTACTTGGTAACTACTCGAGAATGCTAGCATTACACAGCAATGATAAATGACCTTGCCTACTATATAGCAAACTAAATAAATTTCAGAAGCCACCATATATTACAAATGTTTGCAACAAATGTTGTTTCCTATTTATTCCCTAGAAAAAGCAGATAAGATGATGGAAAAGATAAATGGCCTGAAGAAACCATCATTTCAAATGCTGAGTGTTTGTGCTGCAGAACACTGTGTTGGTGACATAAATTCAGCAACACCGTCAGTGTTTAAGCCTGTGTTTTAAATGTACATTAAGGCCTTCTCTACATCTAAAATTCAAGATGGGGGAGCGGGGGAAGAAGAGATCTTACCAGAGGTGAATCACTGTTTTACAAAATGGATGGTTGTCTAATGCTATAGATGCTAGTTCTAAGATTTCAGAAATTGAAGAAAAGATTTAGACAGATCACCATGTGATGAATCTATTTTTCTCAACATGCAATTGAAGAGGGTGAAGTCATCAGACTGACAAATTCCCACAAAAAAGGCTAGGTTGAAAAGGCAACGAACACTGCACCAGTCTGCAAGTCAGCTTCTTAAGATAATAAAATTAAGAGGACAAGTATATATGAGTAGATATTAATGTATAGATATAAATATAGAAATTTCTACATTAAGAAGCACTCTGTTTGAATGGCAGCAATCTTAATATCCATAGAGAAATGACAAGATAATTGGTGTGTTGAGGAATGCTAATCCTGTTTGAAAAAAGTTGGTATGTTTAAGGAAAGGCTATTTACATTATTAGGTGATGCATCTATCCTTGTCATAGCTAGCTTTCTAACAGAACAATCAAACCAAAGTGGAACCTCCTCTCACCTCTACAAGTGTTATTCATTTTGTCCAGATAAAGTCATGGACATCCATGGGAATATTTCTGGGTTTGGGTGGGTGTATTAATACTCCAAATTTTTTAAAAAGCTAGTTTCTCACAAAACAAATGAGCAGAAGCCAGTCTGCACATTTTTGCCTCATCTCTCATGTTCTATAAATGCTAGAAACATAGGTCTCATCCACACTGGAGTTTAATGTGAAATTGAAGCTGCTTGTGTATCTATCTTATCTCCCTCATCCTGCTGTTTTTGGACTACAACTCCCATCATCCCTAGCTCTCAGGACCAGTGGTCAGGGATGATGGAAATTGTGGTCTGAAAACAACTGGAGACCCAAGTTTGGGAAATCCTGGCCTAAGGCTTTGCTTGTACTCATTCCAGCTCATAGACCATAGTTTAAGCATTATGTGTGAACCAGTAGCTCTGTAGTGCAAGTCTGAAGTTCCTTTAGAAAGGTCCCAGGATTCTGTAGACTTTACATATCCAGGTCCCATACCTGGATGTAAAATAATATACACTAGCCTTAAATTTAATGTGGTGTATGTGTGTGAGGGAGAGAGGGAGAGAGAGGGACAGAGAGAAGGAAGGAGATGAGCTGGAAAGGAAATAGAACAGACAATCCTGTAACCTATTCCAATCACTGAAGCTATGGTTAAGAGATCAAGAGCGTCATATTCGCACAAGTCTTGTACATCTGCAACATTGTGTACACTGTAACATAATGTATATTTCTGCCATGCTCAGATCCAGATTCCCATGTGTTCCAAGACCCCCCTACAATAAAGGAAAGCAATCTCCATCCACATACGGAAATATTAAACTTGCTTCCTATTTCCAAACTCTCCGCATTGTGCCTCTTTTCAAACTGCTGGGCTGCCAAGAATCACAGGTATGTCATTATCCATAGCACTCACTCCCCATGTCTGCTAGAAAGATCTAGAGACACCAATCATCATTTTAAAGAATTTACCTTGTATGGGAAACGGCATCACTAAGGCTAAAAGCACTGTTCTCTCTTGTTAAAGGGTTGGAGGCTGGTTGGCTTTTGGTATGAATGTCCAAGCTTAATGAAGACTCTGTCTTCCTGTCCATCATGTGGCTGTCTTTTTCTAAAGTCCGGTCTGCAATAGAGACTACTTCACTGGAACTGTGCCATAGTGGTGCCACTTTCTCTTTTACAAGTCCTGATCGAGGAGATGTTGCCGAGTGGCCCAGGGAGGCTGTGCTGCTATGGCTGGGGCCGTAGGAGGTGGTATCAATGCCACTGTCAGCAGAAGTACCTTGAAGATAGTTGTAGCTATTCAGCTCTGACTCAGTCCTATCTCCACTGTCATACCACTTCTCCTCACTATGGACACTGGATGCATTGCTGGACAGTGTGTTGCTGCTTGAATGACTGGAGTAGTGGCTATCAGACTGCAAAAAGGAGAGAAATTGTAGATAAATTCAAGGTTTCGGGAGAAAATAAAATAAAATGGGAATAACTGTACAGTACTGAAGACCAAACATCCATGAGCTCAAATATAAAATTAACAAAAACAAAATTCATGAACGCTGAACTCAAGACTTATGCTACAAGAGTTATGAGCCTGAAACACCCATCAACAGACCACTTTATAAATGAAACAGCCATTTCCACAATAATTTTCAGGCAGGATGCAGGTGGTGCTGTGGTCTAAACCACTGAGCCTCTTGGGCTTGCCAATCAGAAGGCTGGAGGTTCGAATCCCTGTGATGGGATGAGCTCCCATTGTTCTATCCCATCTCCTGCCAACCTAGCAGTTTAAAAGCATGCCAGTGCAAGTAGATAAATATGTACTGCTGCGGCGGGAAGGTAAACAGCGTTTCCATGCGCTCTGGCTTCCATCACAGTGTTCTGTTGCACCAGAAGCAGTTTAGTCATGCTGGCCACATGACCTAGAAAGCTGTCTGCAGACAAATGCTTGCTCCCTCCGCCTGAAAATGAGATGACTGCCGCACCCCATAGTTGCCTTTGACTGGACTTAACTGCCCAGGGGTCCTTTACCTTTTTACTTTTACAATAATTCTCCATCAATTTGCTTTCAAATGCAAGTAAGTCCACTTTAAATTCATCGTTTAATATATTCATATTCAAACAAAGCAGAACAATTTGTCATATTGTCAGAAAGAAAGAAATCATTAGTGGAAAGTTCTGAGCATGAAAATCTACATGTTCAGAGCTGAACCAGGTGAAATGAACCACAAGGATTCCAAGATTGGATTCAGACATTCAAGACATCAGGGGAACAGAACACACCAAACAATCAACATCCTATGCATTTCACAGCATCTGAAGTGAAACTTTTGCATCTTTCTTCAAGGCAGCTGTATGCCAGTTAAAGCAACTGATTAATGAAGGAGTTAGGACAGCAGCAGCTCAGTATATAAGAAGCCATGCTGAAGAATATGGATAAAACAAGTTACACTGGCAAATGTCTGCAACAGTTAAAAGTGTGTGTGTGTGAGAGAGAGAGAGCGAGAGAGAGCAGTGGCGTAGCGTGGGTTGTCAGCACCCGGGGCAAGGCAAGTAATTTGCGCCCCCTAACCCGTGGATTTGTGCCCCCTAACCCGTGGATTTGCGCCCCTAACCCGTGGATTTGCGCCCCTAACCCGTGGATTTGCCCTAACCCCCAGATGTTGCGCCCGGTGCGGCCGGCCCCCCCTGCACCCCCCACGCTACGCCACAGAGAGAGAGAGAGAGAGAGAGAGCGCACGAGAGAGCTTCAAATGCAAAAGTGTGATGGTATGTACTATTAAAATAAAAAAGGATTTTAATGGTTTGGGGGAAATTCCTAGTTCTTGGTCTAGTTCCTTCCCCTTTAGAAATCTGGCAATGCACCAATCTTTGCACATTGTTACAAGGGTTGTGTTTGTGCACTTTCGAGAGTGTGGATTAGTCAGTCAAATACCACAAGAGCTTAGGACTAAAACTGTGAGTCAGTTCACATGTCATGGTAAGCCATGGGTTATGGCTTGCTGTGAACAAGCAGTGGGCTAGAACACGCTGCTCAGTTGCTCCCACTCTGCGCCATTTTGTTTGGAGCTGGGAGAAACAGCTATGAACATTGACTCAGCATCACTTGTGAAAGAACATTTGTTTCTTCCCAAACAAACAATGAACAGAAGCAAAAATTTGTAGAGCAACTGCTCATGGCTTGTTTGCATGTAACACAAAGCTTATGGTTTGTTTCTCCTGGCTCCAGGAAGGGCAGAGCAATGCAGGATTGAATGAGCAGCACACACTCGTAAGCTCCTCATTCTTGGCAAGCCATAGTTTATTACCATGACATGTGAACCAGATCTCTCCAAGCAGAAATATTCAAAAGAAAAGTTAAGGCAGCAGGAGTGAGGGCACAGAATCACAGAATTGTAGAGTTGGAAGGTACCCCCAATAGTTATCTGTTTCAAACCCCTGCAATGCAGGAATCTCAACTAAACAGAATGAAAAAAAGAATATAGGGCTATAAATAGTTTGCTGAAAGAACATATTAATGTTGGTAAGTCACCAAAGTCTTGCTTGTGGAATGCGCAACAAGCCAGAGGGATTGAGCAGGAGGAATCTTATTTCTAGAATAATGAAGGTTCCCACAGATCTTTGGACTATCACACTATACTGGAGCATAACTCTACTTTTGAGTTGGCAGCAAAACATTTCTATTAATAAACTTTATCTTAAAGCTGCATTTAGCTCTTAAAATACTGAGGTCAGCTCTACTGCCTGTTCCTCCATACTCTTAACAAGGACGTACAGGTTCAGGGAAAGTGAAGGATATTTTACCTTCGGAGAACTGCAGGGAGAGCAAAACAACTTTGCACAACAATTTTGAAAGTGGACTTACATGACCCTGCTTATTTGGAGACAAGTGGACTACTGGATCTTGCCTCATCAGCCTTCCAGTGGGGCTCTCTCTGAAGGATGGCAGCACCTTCGACACTGCAGGGAGATGGCATGTTGGTTCTGTAATGCAGCATGGAATACAGCATTTGCTTTCAGGAAGTTTGGCATTAAAAAAGAAAGAAGCTTAGAACCAAGAGAACTTAAAGCAGAATATGCTTTCTCATCATCGGCAAAATTACTGTACCAGCAATAGGCCTTGACAACTTGTAAATACACTACAAAATATACCAGCATATAAACAATAAAGTAAAAAAGGAGTATGCCACCTCTTCACCTCCTGAACTAATGTTGGCTTACCTGATACAGTTTGTATCTTAATTATTTCGAACTACATAATTAGAATCAACTCTTTCTTTTTTTTAAAAAAAGAGTGTGTATGAGAGAGTACTTTTAACTGCCTTAAAACAGGAAACTATTCAAAGAGACCAACAGGTATCACTGTATTTGGGTTTCTACCTATGACATTGTCCTTTCACTCCAAAACCACAATTTTTCCTCTCTACCTGTTCTATTTTGTTCAGGTTGATATTGGGGGCATTTTAGTTTCCACAGCAGATTTTTTTTTGGGCAGCTATGTTCAGTGCCAACATTAACACACAAGGGAGGGTCTGCAAAAGTAATTCTGAGTAAGATTAACTTTACACATGTTGTTACCATCTCAACAGTATAAAAACACATGCGATTAAAGTATTCTGCCAAAATGGAAACTAGAGATCAGTATAATCACAGGTTTTTCCTGTTAAGCAGATATGGGGGATGGGGAATTACCAGATGGCTTTAATAATAAGGCGCAGCTCACTGAGCCTCTGAAGTTACTAGAACAAAAGTGTATCTTTTGAATCTGAGAATCGCATTTCATTTCCTGAACTCCTGAGGCATTCGCTGAATACTTCAATCTGTCTCGAAGCCTACCTTATTTACACAGTAGCAGTATGTTGTGATGACAAGAATGATAGTAAGAGCTGAGCATCTTCAGCTTCTCTTATAGCATTCAACTAGCCTAGGACAATGGAGTTACCCCCACCCACCAATCTAGCTGTCAATTATGGATACCTAGGATAACAGGAAGGATCTCCCAACTCCCAATTATCCTAGGAAGTCACAGAACCTTTCTGTTTTCAAGGTAACATCATATGGAATTTAGCTTTTGTTCAGGCTCTGATGTGGTATTCCGGGTAGTTAGATAAGCCCCTATAGAGAAGTTGAGCCTGTGTCAAATCTTAGTTTTGGGAATCAGGTTGTCTCACAACTTCTTTTGTTTTATTTTTAAAATATCCAGTCCAAGTATCACCATTTCCAGCTCCTATTCTTCTTTGCCTACATTCCCGCAATACACAAACCATGCCAGTTTGACCTGAGAACTGATGATGCAACGGACTTCCTTCCCAGACCTAACAGATACCAGGCTGGATGCGTCGTATTTGGTGTACTGCCAACCAGGAAGCCACACTCTCCACGCTGGAATCCTTAACCAAAGCTAGTCACACTGTATCAGTGTCACTGCCAAGATGAATGAAACCATAGTAAAATTCCTATTAATGCAAAAGCCTCAGCAGGATCTACCAGTGTCAGGTCACTGCTTCAGTAGCTACAAACGAAGAGAAACAGGTCTGTGTACTGAGATGCCAAATGAAGGCTTAACTTCATTTAATCTGCTGAGTCCTGAGGATCTTTCTTTCATCTAACTACTTAACTGCAACGCACCGTGCAAATACACCCAGCAGTAGAAAGTGATTCTCACCCAACTATACATTTTTACTTATATTTTATCTGCATTAAAAATAATAATCTGTACATGGGTTGTTTATACTTTCAACCATCTAATTAGCACCATTAGAAAGGAAGCACTACAAAAAGAGCTACAGCAAAGGTAAAAATTAAATTAAGCTCACGCAGTACTGAAAAGAGATGAGGGTAAATAAGCAGTAAGGCCAAGCAATATTTGTAGCTGCACCACTGCTTCTTAAAAGATGCCCCAGGCACTGAACCATTATAACTGATCTATTCTCTAGAGAACTTTATTTCTACATCACATGATGTTCCCAGGTCTCAAGGACACAAAGTGCAGATTAAATGTGTATACCTCACATTTAATCATTCATTCTCACTAACAGGGGTAACATTAAAAAAAAAATGGAATTGCTCCTTTTAAGAAAGGAACAGGTTGCCAAAGTCACCTTGTGGGGGAAACCATTTAATTGCTGCAGAAGTTGTTGCTTACCCATCTGGTCAGCAATGCTATCCTCACTTCTCTGCCAACTGGGGGTGGATTTGCCACTGCCACTTGTATCTGTGTTCTGCCTGTCGATGGAGGCAGGAGATCTTCGACTCATTCCAAACCTGAGGTAAAGAATTATTCTTTAGTCCCATACATGGTAAATGTGGTATACAGCAAACATCTCTTTACATCAAGAAGCCATACTTACACAATGCACTTCTGATACAAAGGATTTTTTTATATAAAAAAGGTATGCTTTTCTTATTGTGGAGGTTTCTGACTTTCCATTTCTAGGATTATGAATTGTGAATATACTTCAACTGCCAAACATCCTTCATAGGTAAACCCCACTACTGCTAGCCGAGTGTATGAAGAGCTAGGATTTAAAGGACTGTGGTAATAACTAACCCAAACATGAAATATGTGATCTTGTGATGCCCATTCCTGCACAGAGAAAAGTCTGAAAGATGGAACATGAACAACAAATACTCCTTTCATTGCTAGCCCCAAAAGGGCCTCAGAGCCAAAGTCAGCAACAAAACAGAGGGCTTCAGTCATACTTAAGGATTCTCTGCAAAAGACACCTCACCATAAATTGGGTAGCAGTCCTTTCAGTAGACCTCCCAAATGTGAAAATGCCACATGGGGGTGCATTCTGACTGGCCAAGTTTTGTATGATACACAACTGAGGTTTATACACAGTGGAGGTGCAATCTGAGTGAGTGGGCCCATTGTGGGTTACTGAAGGAAAAGAACAGGTGGTGGCTCAGATTCCCACCTGGATGGAGGCAGCACGGATATCAGGGACAGCACAGTAAGACAGTGACTGGTGTGGAATTATCCTTGCAGTTCCAGTGCCACAAATGGTACCGAAAGAACTGTTGTCCCACTGAACTGGGGTGGGTACACTAATTCTAAAAATGCATCCAGGGCATCCAAATTGATCAACATTATCGGTGTGCATTTGCAGGAACTTTGCACATCTAATACATTATAATTAGACAAGCCAGGTGTGTAACGTCTGAGAGCACCTTGAGTCTAGAAGCAGTGGTAGCAGAGCATTGCACCTGGCCTTTCCCATAGACGACGCTCTCCTTGAAGCTGATTTATTTAACATAATTTTACAACACAAATGTGATGCTCCTGAGGTGTGTAGGGTGCTGTTAGGCAGCAAAGTCCAATTGGTGAGCTTCCTTGCCCCACCCAGCCTTTTCGTTGGGAAAACACTGAACAAGGGGAGAGAAAGCAGTGGAATCCAATGGGTGTGCTCCCTCCACCTGGTCTTTTCTCAAGGGAAAAATTGACAGTAAGGGGTTTCCATTCTTGAAAGCCTCAGGGTGCAACCCTATACACACCCTCCTGGGAATAATTCCCACTGAACACAATGGGATTTACGTTTGAGTAAATATGCATATGATTGCCCTGTATGATACTGGAATGCTTTTGGGAAGTGGCTGTTCATGGATGAATTTCTGCACTCTGCTTTACTCACTTCACTACAGCTTTCAATGTTTTTGATTGCCACTTGTATGAAACAATTGTACTCTAATTTCCTTCATACTAACAATCTGAAAATGGGTAGACTTTGTAACCACTAGATTTCAATCACTTAAACCATTCAGAACTGTTGGTTGCAATCAAATTCGTCATTCATTTTAACAATGCTATAATCCCCTGTGGCTCACAGCTTCAGCACTGGTAAATAGCCACGGAGAAAAGATGCGAGCGAGTCGACAGAAGATGAGTAACAGGGAAAGGTGATAATGAAGATTTGTTGGCCTGGTGACTATGGATAGAAACTTTTATTATTGCTGCTATCTTGTTTATTCAAGTTTACAATCTGGACTTTCAGAACACAGCCATAGCCAGGAATCCTACCAACTCCATCAAGGATGTGATGCATTTTCTGATTCAGACCTAGCAGCTGTCATGCAAGAATGCCATTACAACTCTGAAAGTGCATCACTGCTCCTATTCTGGGGTTCCCATTCAAAACTACAGCTAATAAAGAATGTGGAGGGACAATGGCCTTCTCATGTCCACTTGCAATACTGGATAGTATTTTTCACAAATCACAAAGTGTGAAGACATACAGGGCCAGTTGCAGTACAACATTTTACATATTCGGTGTTTGGGGGTAGGTGATAGAAGATGGAGAAAAAGATGTCTAGAAGTGGAAATAATTTGACAATATATGTTATCGTTTCAAAGACAATTTCATGAGCTGGGACTGTTGATAGGTTGCCTTTCAGCAACACTGTATTTCAAGACTAGAAGATAAAGTCTTCTGAAATGTTTTCACATATACTCATCAGTGGGAATTGCCTGAAAGCCACCTCATGGAAGCATAATGCTATTCTGGGAACTGGCCCCATAAAACAATTATTGAATTTTAATATACGCTCTGCCTTAAGTGTTAAAGACAGGCTAAGTCAAAACAAATGCTGGTCAGTTTCTAAGCAAGCCTACTTCAAACCATGGCTTATGAAGCTGGTCTGTTTAACTAAAGCTTGTTTCAAACCAAGATCTCTGGCTTGTAGAAAACCACTCAGAATTAGGGGAAATGCTAGCAAAGTCCTTCTCCAAAAACTTGGATAAAGAGAGGAGGACAGGGGAAAGCATGAGTTTATGAGTCTTCTCTGGGCTTCTTCCTCCTGATACACATAGCAGTAAACCATAGTTTAGTGCTATGTATGAACCAGCCCAGTGAGTTTAACAACACTTGAAAAGAGGCTAAGTACTAATTTATACTCTTCTCCAGTCTCAACGAAACAGTACACAAAATAAACAAACATACGAGGGCCTACCCTTCGGGCATAGATTTTTGCCTGTAGGTGCCTCCACCAGAGCCAGTTTCACTGGAGGATGATAAGTTGCTGGGAGAGTTACGGCACTGCTGTGATCTTGCTAAGGCAATGGATGAAACGGTGACGTAAACATCAGAGCCAGGGGATAATCTGTTCAATACAAACAATCCCAAACGTTACATTATTAAACGAACCATTGCAGCACAAAGCTTGATAGAGCAACAACACTTTTGTGGGAACTGCCACATCAGCAGTGTCAATTCATTGAGACAGTAAGAAATGAAGCCAGCTGGAGGGCAGTATGTATTTTCCTCCATTAACCTGCTCCCTATGGAACAGCGGTGAAAGATTAGGGAGTGACAAAGGGGAGAAATGACTGTTTCCAAGGAGTTCCAGAAATAAAGTTGCTGAGTTGCATTTGCTATTTGCAAGCAAGGAATATTAACACGTAGCATATTTTATACAAATCCCAAATAAAATGTGATTTAACTAAGCACCTCAGAACAAGCTTTAGCAAACCATTTTTAAAAAGCTTTGTATTTACCAATATGATCTGCAAAACATGCCACAACTTTGCAAAATCAAATACTGGCATTTTAGGTAAAGCATATTTCCTCGGATAGTCAAGAAAACATGATGCAGGGTATTTACAGATACAAGTCCTCACATCACAGGAATGCTTCATTTTTAATAGCTCTCAACAAGTATAAAAAGACAATTGTTTGTCATAAGCTGGGTCTGGGGAATCTTTGGTCCTCCAAATGTTGATGAACTACAACTCCCATCATCCCCAGCAAACATGGGCAATAGCCAGGGATGCTGGGAATTGTAGTTCAGCAACTTCTGAAGGACTATGGGTTCCCCACACCTGGCATAATCAGTAGCTTAATGGCCTGTTCACCCAACCAGTCCCTGAATTCACTTTGCACTTTGATTTACTTACACACACTGTTCCACAGGTGGTGAAACAGTCCAAACGGTTTCTGTTTTTATGATATGAGCCTCCCTGGACATTTTTTAAACTGTCCAGCAGGAAGAGAGTCGTACAACTGAGACAGTGCAAAACATATGTAAGAAAAGGAAACTTTCTTTGCTGGCTGGCTAGCTGACAGATGAGTGCAGCACTGCTCAACCCCAGTTGGGTTCTGAGTAGATCACAGCTTTCTTTCAGCTTCCAATGGTGGCCCAGCTTTACCACTGCATAGCAACTGCCTATCCTTTGTTGTCTGTGTTCTGGTAAACTCTAGGACTAATGCAATGTGTTACATAGGAATGCCTAAGAAGATAGTTCAGAAACTGCAGCTGGTACAGAATTTGGCAGCCAGACCATTGATTGGGGGAGGATGGTTGGAACATATAACACAAATTCTGGGTACCACTTAGTTTCTGGACTCAATTTAAAGTGCTGATTCTTACCCCTAAAGCCTTATGTAGCTTAGGATCCACAGTACCTCAAGAACTGCCTCTCCCTGCAATGAACCCACCCAGACCCTGTGATCACCATCTGAGTCCCTTCTTTGTATGCCTCGTCCATGGACTATTTGGAGCAGAGCTTTCCAGACTGTGTGTAGCGACACCTTAGTGTGTTGGCTGCAGTGTGCTCCTCCCAGGGCTGGAAAGGGATTAGTTTAACTTCCAGTTTGGTAGTAAAACTGAATTACTGTGTCGCGAAATGATGCATGTATAAAAAGTGTGTCACCAACATGAAAAGTTTGGAAAGCTCTGATTTGGAAGGTGGCAACACAAGAAAAGAGAAGTCTTTCCCTGATGCCTAAAGCTGGATAAGGGACGCGGGTGGTGCTGTGGGTTAAACCACAAAGCCTAGGACAGAAAGTTCGAATCCCCGTGACGGGGTGAGCTCCCGTTGCTCAGTCCCTGCTCCTGCTAAACTAGCAGTTCTAAAGCACACCAAAAAGTGCAAGTAGATAAATAGGTACCGCTCCAGCGGGAAGGTAAACGGTGTTTCTGTGCGCTGCTCTGGTTCGCCAGAAGCAGCTTAGTCATGCTGGCCACATGACCCGGAAGCTGTACACCGGCTCCCTCGGCCAATAAAGCGAGATGAGCGCCGCAACCCCAGAGTCAGGCACGACTGGACCTAATGGTCAGGGGTCCCTTTACCTTTACCTTAAAGCTGGATAAAGATGGTGCTGGGCAAGCCTCCCTGGGGCGAGCATTCTACAATCAGGAGGCCATAAATGAAAAAGCCTATTCTCTGACTTTTGGCCCTTCACTTGAAGGATGTCATTGTGGCCTCTTCAAGTGGGGTGGGACCCATAGCCCTGCATTTTGTTTACCCGCGTTTTCAGGCTGTGCTTTTAGGTTTTCATTGTTGTTTATAATGGGCTTTAATGTAAGTCACATTGGATTGCTTTTCAAGAAAATCGACCAACAAATATAATATAAAATAACAGCCAGATAGATTCTTCTGGGCTGGTGGCCAGCTGGCTTGCCTTTGGCAAAAAACAGGCAGCTTGGCTAGCTGGGAAGGTTTGGTCTTGCCATGCACACCCATGTGTGCAATACAAGTGCTGTTAAGGTGGAGTGGCTTACAAAGATTTGAAATGTACATAATAATAAATGTAAATAGTAATAATCACACAAAAAACCTAGCACAGCCAAAACTTTTGTTGAAGCAATATGTACACAACACATGCATCACAATATATTTATTTCTAAAAAATTAAAAATTAAAATTGGCTAACGGATGGGAAATCAGCTTCTCTCCTTTCTTGTCTAGGAACTGCTATCTTAGGAGTAAAAAAAACCAACAAAAACACCATTATTGGACTAGGACTGTTTTGAGCAATATGGTGCCACGATAAAACGGCTAGCGTATTTGCAAAGCTAAGCAGGGTGGTTGTTTTATTTGGTCAACTAGCATCCCTAGAAATGAGGTGTCTGCCATTTTGCTCAAATCAGTATTTTTAGTCTTGGTTAAACATTATTATTACCAGATGACTGCTCTGAAGTTCATGTCCCAACCATTTTGCCTGCTAATCATTAAATGCTGGCTGGCTGGCTGCAAGAGACTAAATTTCATTTTAAAAAATTCTACTGCATCTTGGGGCAGAAATCCAATTTAACAGCAGCAAAAGCATTGGCTTTTAGGTGCTATTATTGAGAACCAGACAGTTTGAATCAGTTATCCAGTTCAAGGCTCTCTGCATATTCACTGAGGCATTAAAGCCATTTTCCAGGCTTCCCATTTGCAAAGTTTAATTTTTCAGACAAATAACAAAATATTTTGTTCTGAAATTCATGCTGAGGTTTCGTAATGCTGTTCTTTGGCAGTTCTTCTGCCTGTGTTTCTTTTAAATATTTATTTTAGTTGTTGCTTCTCTGCCTGAGGGCACCTGCTTTTTGCTCCCTGTATTTGCCTCAAAAATATGTTCCACATATTACAAAACGTCCCCTGCTGTGCCTTGTCCCTGAATTCTATAGTTATGAAATGGGTTAGGTAATGATATACGCAGCAGCAGAAAACTAAAAATGTAATTTGCAAGCTGCCTAAGGAGTGACTGCCAATATAGTGCCTTTACAGCTCAATTAAACACAGGTTCACTTGGAAGCAAGCTCCGAGGGGTTCTACCCAAAGGTGGCTTTGTGCTCCTGGAAAGTGATTTTATTTTTCAAGGTGGAGAACCTGATTTCCAGTGATTCCTCCTCACCTACCATAGCCCTCTTTACTCCATACTCAAGAGTTCCAGATGGTGCTTCACCCCTCAAGAATAGCTTTTCAGATGACAAAGGAGCTGCCACACCTTGTGCTCTCTGCTACTGCAAATACACACTGGCTACAACCCACTGCCTTCAACAGGAGTTTTTTTCCGAGCAAGTGTGTGGGGTTGCAAGACATGCGGCATAAAGCGTTTTCCAATCTTTGTCCGCTTATCAGGTTTGTTATCGCCACAAGTTTCTATTTTTACTTATTTATTAAGTCTATATACCACCAAGCACAGGGAGCCTTATGGTATCAAAATACAAAAATACAAAGCAAAATAAGAAACAAAACAATAACAACACACACACACAGTTTAGAAGATCGTAGGTGGTTTAACTAGCCAAAGGCCTGGGAAAAGAGGAAAGTTTTCGCCTTGTGCCTAAAGATATGTGATGAAGGCGTCAGGAGAGCCTCCCCGAGGAGAGCATTACACAGATGGGGAGCTACCTCAGAAGCCCATTCTTGTCAAAAGCAATAACCAAATTACAACTAACAAGAAGCTCCCAGCATTCCTAACACATTTGGAAGAAGTGGCCCTGTGGTTATACTGGATGAAGGGTGGAATATAAATAACAAAACAAAACAAAGAAATGAAACTGGCCCACCTGAACACAGCAGAAACCCAACATCAAGGGTGTTTACTGTAGAAAGTAATACCTGACACTTTTAATTTCAGTGATTCTTTTCAGCTGTGAACTGCCGTATTTTTCGCTCCATAAGACGCACCTGACCATAAGACACACCTAGATTTTAGAGGGGGAAAGCAAGAAAAAAAAATTCTGCACAGAGCATGTAAGCGGCTCTCGCTTTTCTTGCTTTAAAGCAAGCCAAGTGAGAGCTGCTTACATGGCTTCTGTCCCGCTTTGCTTGCCCATCCCTCCTCCCGCCTCGCTGTAGAAGAGGAGGAGGAGACACCGGGACAGGTGCTTTGCTTGCTTTACAGCACGGCGGGAGGAGGGATGGGCAAGCAAAGTGAGAGTTGCGCAAAGCGGGACAGAAGCCATGTAAGCAGCTCTCGCTTTGCTTGCTCCCGTCCGTCCCTCCTCCCGCTTCACTGTGAAGCCAGCAGAGCAAGAGTGATGGCTGCGCAGCAGCTCTTGCTCTGCTGGCTTCACAGCGAGTGATGGACGGGAGCCATGGCTCTGGCTGCGGAGGCATCCCTCAGCTTGCGACTGCAGTGGTAGCCGAGGGATCCCTCTGCCACCCAGTGCATTCACTCCATAAGAGAGAAGGAGGGGAAAAGTGCGTATTATAGAGCGAAAAATAAGGCAGTTCATTGAGGGAAGAAGGGAAGTAGGAGAAATAAAGCAAAAGTACATTTCATGGCATCAACACTCTACGGTGCCCAGGACTTGCTGTGAGCAGAACATATGACAGCCAAGAGCACACAGGCTTGCTCTATCAATGTCAAATGAGCTTTAGTCAAAGCTCAGCTCTCTAGGCAAAACTGGCTGTGCCACATGATAGCATGAAATGGCAGGAAGCACCGCTGGTATCAAGTGATCAAAAAAGAAAAAAGGGCCAATTTACTTCATCCTTTTGGTGTGCACGAGAAAGCGTAGAAATGGAGTGTTTCAGACTACATTTGCTCTGCATTCCAGCAATGTTGGGAAAATCCGGAATGAACAAAACAGGTTGGTGTTTTTTTCCATGTAAAACTAATTGTGTATTGTAGAAATAACATCAGCCAGAGACTTCACACATTCTCTACAGAAGGAAGAGAATTTTGATAAGATCTAAAATTGCAACAACAGGTATTGCTACCCCAAATAAAGGGCACTGCATTCTGCAATGCTATAATGACATTTTGCCTAAAAGCCGGCAAAGAATATCTGAGGAAAGAGAAGCACAATTATCTTGGAACTATTCCCCTTCTTTACTGACTACAGGCTTAGAGCTCATACAACCAATATAGTGAGGTCTTTCTTCCAACAGACTGTGTTATTCATATACTTTAAAGCTAGCCCTTCCATTTACCGAACCAATCTTCAACATGTGCTAATCCCCTAAAAAGTTCAAAATCCATTGATTTCAATGTGCAAAAAGGGGATGGAAATAAGGTTTTAGAGTGCTGAGGCAATTTGCCAAACGTGAACACAAGCGGAAGGGCTAGACCTACAGGCGATTCTTTCATATTCCAATATGAACTGCTTTTGCCTTTCTTTTCTTAATATAGATATAACAACACAGATGTTTGTGTTTCTGCAGGTTCGCAGAGGAAAATATAATTAGGGATGTTTTTCTTTTAAAAAAAGATTTTTTTAAACAATAGAGAGACATGAGTATATGTGCATTTCTTCATACTCCAGTTACTGGAAAAGTAAGGTGGCATGACTAGAATTGGCACCTGAAGACTATGAGCTAATCCCCAAATGCTGTGAACTAGTTTAGTGTCATTTCTTTTAGATACCAAATACTTTCTGGAAGTGAATAAAAACATTTTGTTGAGGTGGGGGTCAGATTTGATCTGGATAAGAAACAGGGGAATTGGAATGTGAACTTGTGTGCCTGAGAGTTCTTACTGCTGTTGTTTCAAAAGTCTCAGAATGCTGCAACATACCTTGGAGGAAAACAACACACAAATTAGTTATCTACCTTCTACTCTCCAGTGGCCGCCCGTCACTAGAAATACTGCGTGGAATATTGGCTGCTCGCTCTGGGGGAGGCATTTTTCCTTCACCTTTCCCTGAGGCAACCCTAGTGGTAGCGGGACTTTGCATCTGGGATGGCATTTGCTGCCCATGAGGCCCTTGTCCCTTGTTAGCATTTCTCTGCCATTTGTTGTTATTCCTGAAAGGGAACTTGAACTCGTATGGAACGCCGCCGTCGTTCATTTTGTATTCCATCACCGGCATGCGATTAATTTCTGAAAAACTTCTGAAAGAGAAAGAAGAAAGCATAATGCAACTCTGAAATAAGGGAGAAAAGTACAGTCGTTACCTTGGAAGTCGAGCGGAATCTGTTTGGGAAGTCCGTTCAACTTCCAAAATGTTCAGAAACCAAAGTGCGGCTTCTGATTGGCTGCAGGAAGCTCCGGTAGCCAATCAGAAGATGCGGAAGCCCCATCGGATGTTTGGCTTCCCAAAATAGTTCACAAACTGGAACACTCACTTCTGGGTTTGCGGTGTTTGGGAGCCAAAATGTTCGAGAACTAAGCTGTTCGAAAACCAAGGTTTTTGCAATATACCCTTATATGACAGCAATTGTGATACCCCTACTCTGAGTGCTAAATATGGCCCAGACTGGTTAATTACACATTAGTTCTATCCCTAATTTATAGGGCATTAGCCAATCAAGTCATACTCAGACACAAGGAAATCAACTGACAAACTAACTAATGTTTCTGTATGTCTAACACTTGATATCTCTCATAGTCTCTGGAACAGAAGTCTGGTCATATCATCTGAACTTCCAAAAAAATAAAAATCAATTACAATCGTAAAAACAGAAAGACGACCGACTGAATTCAGTGAACTTACAGCAGAATAAATATGCTTAGGGTTATGAAGTAAAGTTTAGATTCAGAGATCCTGGAAATGGAACTCAGATCAATGGGGCTTATTCTCAGGAAACTGGGTATAGGATTGCAGCCTAAATGTTATTTTAAGAATTGCATTTAGGAAATAACTGAAAATATTGAACTTCAAAAATGACAGCGTTGCTGTTCTATTCTTCTACTTCAAGGCTATGCAAGTTTTATATTATATGAACAGGTGGTTTTTGAAAAATATCTGAAAGCAACAATATGAATGATGGCTAATAACATTTGCCAAATTGTAAACATCAATTGCCCTAACTTTGAGCTGACTTATCTTAAAACATGCATTTAACACAGAACTAGCTGTTAGGAAAATGAGATAGCCTCCCACATAATATTTGTTCACTCTGCTCCAGGAGAAAGGTTCTATTCTTTCATACCCTGGCACTTGACTTTTGTACAGATAGGTGTGGGAAACCTGTTGATGACTGTTAACGGCTGTAAACCCCTTGCTTTTTCCTGTAAGACCAATTGCAGTTGTTAACAGTTGTCAACAGGTTTACTACAACTATCAGTCAATCACCCATTCCCACCCCTCCCCACCCTCTCACTATATATAAGGGTCTGGTGACTTCTGTTTCAATTTATCTGAAGAAGTGTGCATGCACACGAAAGCTCATACCAGTAACAAACTTAGTTGGTCTCTAAGGTGCTACTGGAAGGAATTTTTTAATTTTGTTTCGACTATGGTAGACCAACACGGCTACCTGTCTGCAACTAGAACTTTTGTATAGAGAGTTAAAGTAAAAGGTTAAACTCATCTCTTGTTATTCTGAGGTCAGGCTGAAGGATCCAAATAATAAAAACAGGCAGGGGCTCCTTCAAAATAAGTATATATGTAGATCCCCAGCTTAAAGTGCAAATGGTGTTTTTGTTCAGTGAAGTGTTAAAATAGCTATATGACATTTAAAGATTTTGCAGTATCTCACATGCATTTATTTAAAAAGTGAGCGTCACCAACATAAATGCAGCTATGAGATGCAGCTATTCAAAGGCTACGTAATTATTAACTGACTAGTGAGAATGTAAGCAAACACTAGCACTGGCAATCTGACTTGAGAATACTCAGCATCACCAATGCTTCCTTCAGAGACATTATACATGTAACACAATCCAGTGGGATACTTTGACATATCAATGGCAATGCAGAAGCACTCCCATACTATAAGAATAAATAGGTAAAGGGACCCCTGACCATTAGGTCCAGTCGTGACCGACTCTGGGGTTGTGGCGCTCATCTCGCTTTACTGGCCGAGGGAGCCGACGTTTGTCCGCAGACAGCTTCCGGGTCATGTGGCCAGCATGACTAAGCCGCTTCTGGCGAACCAGAGCAGCACACGGAAACGCCGTTTACCTTCCCGCCAGAGTGGTACCTATTTCTCTACTTGCACTTTGTGCTTTCGAACTGCTAGGTTGGCAGGAGCTGGGACTGAACAACGGGAGCTCACCCCGTCGCGGGGATTCGAACTGCTGACCTTCTGATCGGCAAGTCCTAGGCTGTGGTTTAACCCACAGTGCCATCCGTGCCCCAAACATATTTATTTAAGAATAAATAGGTCCCCTTTAAAAACACAGTAACCACCTACGACTCTACATCCATAGCCAAATTAATGTGAAATGGGACTCTTATTTTTATATAGACCAAGTTAGAACAAAATTTCTGCTTTATAAATTCGGAGTACACCCTGAAAAAGTCAGCAGCAGATATAACTCATTTATTCCCAACCCCTCCCCAAAAATACCTTCGTGGGGTACAATCCTCATGAGGTGGGATAATGACAACCTTCACAGTAACTGAAGTCCGCAGGAGATCAATCATTTGCTCATGGCTCAGAGTAGCTACAGCCACAGTGCAAATTTCCACTAATCTGCTGCCTTGTCGTAATCCTGCTTGCCAAGCATAGCCATAAGGTTCAACATCTGCCACAATTCCTTCATAGTTCACATGGAAACCAAGCTGGCCTAGTCCATTACGACGTAAAGTCATTTCCACTGACTCACAGCCCTTTGTCACAAGCTGAGAAGTGAAAAGAGAGGGGTGGGGGGTGCAATGGGAAGAGTTTAGTGCAATTAATTACATTCAGTGGGAGACAAATACATGGGACAGTTTTTTTTAAAAAAATGGTACATGAAGCAAGATTTGACAATGATCTTCCTTATTTTGACAGCTACTGCTTGGTACAGTTTTCAGTGCAAGTTGGTTAGGTTACTACTGGATGAAAATCCAGGCACAGTCAGATTTTGTATAAATGACTGGCTTTAGAACTTTATGAAAATTATAGAAGCATTAAGGTAATATAGCAATACATCTGGAATATTCATGGGTGGGGTTATATACCAGTACTCATGGTTAGGCTGACAGAATGTTCCTTTATATTATTATATCCCTATTGATTCGATAAATTGGTAGTTCTTTGTAATTTAGTCATCTTATTTACTGGAATGCAGCTATCAACACAAAATGCAAACTTGTTCTATTGACTAAGTGATCCTGCTAATTATGAATATTTTTGAATGCAATAGACAAATGCAGCTTTTCTTCATGACGTAGAGACTGCTATTTTCTGAATAAAAGAATAAAATGCAGTTGCTACTAGAATAGGTAGAAACTATAATATTAAGTCTTGCATAATATTTGATACATGTCAGGGACTGTGCTACGTGTCAGTGCTCCCGTGGCAATACGCCCAAAGGTCTCAGTTAATGACTGAACAAGCAATGGGCAATAAGTAAGAAGGTATTCTTTGTCCTAGTCCGCTTGCAACTTTGGAGAACTTGGAGAAGAATTAGAAAATAATTTCCATTAATATTTTTGCACAATTACATCACAGGTTGAGGGACTGTTTCACTATCAACGGATCTGCTACCAAAATCTAAGAATGGATCCAAACCATGTTAATGTTTCCATCACAATTCTTTGAATTTACTCATGCCTGAAGACCAGATCTACATATTTAGAGAGGGAGAGAGAGAGAGAACAAACTCTAACCTCTAGCCTTTTGACAATCTCTTTGATATCTTCAGGGTTTTTGAAACTCTCCACAGAAACACATTCACCCCTTTCATAGAAAATTTTGACACTTGTGTCTGTTGAAGTCCACCCTATGACATCTCTGCAGGAACAATTGAACACAACACTCTTTGTATCTTGTTCAATGATAACAACAAATTCGTTAGAAATCCCCAGGAGACAGTCTATATCTACACCCTTGCTATAGTCTTTAGCACGGAGACTCCATACAACAGCACCAGAACTGTGGAGTTCTACTCCTGGATGAGGCTTGGACTTCTCCTTCTTCTTAGAGGCAAGTGAGATGAAGGGGAATTTGCCTGAAGGGTCAATGGGTGTGTTTGTGACATTCTTCTCTGCCAAATCTTTCAAGTATTCCTGACGGGTTCTGGTGGCCATGGCACGGAACTTCTCTGATTTATGAGCTGCATTCTCAGCATTGATCACTTTAGCAAGTAAGAAGTCCCTGAATACATTGGATTTGGGGAAGGTAATGCCTTTAGGGATTGGTGGTCCAAACGATGGCACATCTCTGGATCTCGTCGCAGCAACGCTACATAAAGGAAAAGGAAATGTGAGTTAATGATGAGCTGAATCCACGGAACTCATCTTTCTATCCTGCCTTTGACTTCTTTGCTTTGATCTTTAGAAATGGCAAAATTTATGATCTACGACAGGGTAGCATGGCCTAGCAGTACAAACAAGAACAGAAAACAGTCACAGCCTCTTTTCTCCCAAATCAAAGACCTTGACCCCACTAAGCAATGAAATTGGGATTTATAAAACAGCATTCTAGTGTTCCCTGCTTCACATGGGAGCCAATGCTTTAACAAACAAGCAACAGTACTACTTTACAGCAGAGCAGCTGTGTTAGCCTTCTGTAGCAAGAACAACCAAGAGTCATGTGGCACCTTAAAGACTAAGACATTTACTGCCTGAGACTTCATGGACAACAGTCCTGAAAAGTATTTCTACTGAAATGCTAAGTCTTACTTCTTAAGAATAGACTTCTCCAGTATTTTATTCCAAAGGGTAGTATGCTAAATTTGACTGAATTCATCTCTTCTTCTTGGATGTTTTCCAGAGGGAGCAATATATTGCTATCTTTCACAACCACATTCTCTGCTCCCTAGGTGTGAATTCCTAAGAAACTCCATGCATATAAACAATGTGAGAAAGCCACCATGAATCTGGCATACATGGTTTCCAGACTGCTCTTCAACTCGCCAGAATTTTATTATTTTATTTTCATACACGCTGAATTAACCCAGGCTAGGATTATCACCAGGTTAATATGAAGCCCACTTGGCCATTTTTGAAGCTTGGCCTCAATGCAAGGCAGCTAACTCTGGTTCTAAAGTATCCAATTAACTTGCATGCTCTTTCTTCTGTGGAAAAAAAGTAGAAATGTTAACTGGTTCTCAGCCTGCCAAGTACTTAATGTTAAACCCAAAAATAGTTTTCCTGAAAATTAACAGTAAAAAAGCATTGTAAAATAAAGCATAAAAAAATCCAAAATGTGGTTAGCCTCTGTGTGTTCACAAAGTAATAGGTACCTGTAACAGACGTTGTCGGTGCATGGATTGTGCACACGGACAATGACAAAGACATGCTGGAAGTGAGAGCGAATATTCTTTGGGCTGAATGACTCTGCTCCAGGTTCTTGGAAAACGATGGTCACAATATCATTTCCAATATGTCGTTTTCTTAAGAGCTATGAGGGTAAAGACAAGAAACATAAGGTATTGGGGGGGGAAGTACCCCCCTTATAGCATATTGTGCATTATTCCTGTTAATTAATGTTTGCGAATCATGGAATATTTTAAATTATTTCATTCAATGCTTTATTCTGAGCAAGTAAATGAGAAATTGGCCAATATATGACATGCTGAAACGACTAGCATCTTGCACCCCCTGTTTCCATAACAACAGCTACACATCTATTTTAATACCCAGAAATGTCTTCATAACAGACAGATTTTGAATGTCTCTAGAATCAAATTTATCGTAATATAACACTATGTTTGTCTACTTGCTACTTTCTTCCAACCATTATAAATTGTTCATAAGCTAGACAATGTTCTTCTGTGCATTAAAACTGTGTTTTTGTATTTGATAGTGGCAGTGTTACCAAACAAATTATTGTTATGTATTTTTGTCAACTTCTTCTTTTTCTCCTGAAAAGAATGCCAGAAAGCTTCCTTTAAATTACAGCATAGCACTAACCATCTGTATGATAGAACTGACCATTTAAAATATAATGAGATTAAAGTATGTTCATGAGCAGGCAGAATCAACTAAACCATGTTATTGTTCCTCGAATTCAATGTTAGCTCCTTGAATTAACAATTGTTTTGTGGTTTGCTTTTTGTTTAAATCAGATATAAATTCCAGCTATACATAGACTTCCGCAGCTCAGTTCAGTTCAAACAATGATTAGCAAAAATTTACAAAATGAAAACGATATCAAAGAGGGCAATGTATGAGGTAAAGTATATTGAGTAATCACTCAAGAAAGAAACTAGACATTGCCTTTAAAGGTAAAGGTACCCCTGACCGTTAGCTCCAGTCGTGGACGACTCTGGGGTTGCTTGCTCATCTCACTCTATAGGCCAAGGGAGCCGGTGTTTGTCCGCAGACAGCTTCTGGGTCATGTGGCCAGCATGACTAAGCTGCTTCTGGCAAACCAGAGCAGCGCACAGAAATGCCGTTTGCCTTCCCGCCGGAGCGGTACCTATTTATCTACTTGCACTTTGACATGCTTTCGAACTGCTAGGTGGGCAGGAGCTGGGACCGAACAACGGACGCTCACCCCGTCAAGGGGATTTGAACTGCTGACCTTCTGATCGGCAAGCCCTAGACCACAGCACCACCCGTGTCCCCTGGACATTGCTTTTACAAATGTAGAAAAGTGCCATGGGACACATGGGGTGGATCCAAGTGTGCCCTTCTTCTAGCACATGGGGACGCAACCTGTATGCTGAGGGCCACATGCGAATGGCAAGGAGGGAAGAGTGGCAGCAGCAGGAAAAAGAGAGGATACCCCATGTACTTTTGGTTTTGGTATTGCCCACGCACTGGCTTTGACCCTAACTCCCACTGGTATGCAGTCCTTGGCAGAAAAAAGATTCCCTGCCCATGCACTAGCACACAATTTCTTCCACTCATGAAAGGGCTGCTTCCTACCCCAAACCTAGGTAAATTCTTCAGTTTGCATATGCTTTTGTACAAGACTTATACCACACTATCATAGCGCTACCCCAAGCTGAATGTATCAACTAGGCTGAAGTTTAGTCACTGGCTCTAAGCAGTAAAAACACAAGATTCCCCCAAGGCTGTCTGAAGTTTCACTTTTTTGAGTGCAATAGTTGAATAAGACAAGGTGGGAGACACCCCTTCTGTACCCCAGACTGCCATCTCTCTCTCTGACTCTATCACAGCTCTCATGTGAAAGCAAATGATCTTGAAAAAGCTATGCTGATCAGATTTACTACTTAACTCACATTTCCTAAAGAGAAACAAACTTTAAATCAGCCCCAGATTTGTTCATTCCCAAAATCTTAAGCCATCACTAGCCAACTTGTCTACTGAAATATAACTTCTTGCAGCTACTTGGAAGTTTTCTTTATTACACCAAAACCATTTTTTAAACAGCTCAAACATCTTGGAGGATCTTAATGAAACAATGCAAATGGGTGGAGAAAATATTATCACTCAATGAGCAACGTCATTTCAGAGCAATCCAAACCTACTTGGTGCAATTATACTGATTGAGATGCAAGACTGCAGCAAGTAGCAAAGTTTTTTCTTGTTGCTAGGAATTAACACTTGAATACTATAGCTGTAAGTTGTATATAGACTTATGCTATGGTGTCATACCTCATGAAATTTCTTCTGCAATGAACCAAATTCTCCAGTTAGTGTAAACTGTGGCTTGTTTAAACAAGACAGAATTCAACAGAGGTTTATGACTATGACTCGCTCACAAAGCAATCTAAAGAAAACCTAGCTCCTCCTAATTCAGATACAATGGTACATTTCTGTTAGTTTAAAACAGGAAACAAATGCCTCTAATCTCTTATTCATTGCTGCACTAGGGAGGATAGGGGAGGGGAAATCGTGTCTGTCAAAAGCTTTCTTCCGCTTATTCACACAGTGCTAAATAATGCTTTAGTGTTACATCTGTATTGGACCCACAGAATTCTTTACACAGTGAAAATGCATCCTACCTGTTGCTTGTTGTTAGGTGTGTAGGGCAGCATGGTGGAAACATGGAACATGATTTCATAGTCCTTGTACGTTGTATAAAGAGAGTGGGTGCCAGTAGAATCAGCTAAGATTCAAATAACAAAAGAAATCCAACTTACTATTTTAAAATACTTTTACATAAGCTGCAAAACTGCTTGATGTTGTAAGCATCAGCTATGGAAACAATCGTGCAATAGCGTCAAGAACAACATGAAAAATACAAACAAAATCTGAAAGGGAGGTAGTACCTAATAGAGATGGAATAATTTATCACCTTTGGCTGCTTCTACTTTTTCATTTGCCCCCACTCTTAATCTCAGTATGATATATTTCAGCATCAGTTTATGATTTTTTTAAAAAAGGAAGACCACAGAAAAATTCACAGGCATTTTACTGCACATTTCTCCTGAAGTACATGTCTGAATGCCTTTTCCCCAACACACACATTTTACAAGAAATGTTCCCTAATATAATGCATTATGTATGATATTTACAATCCCCTCTACCCAAAGAATACATATGATAAGTAATTTAACTCATTTTAAAGCTCTTTGATATAGGAAAACTATGATTACAATTTAATTTTTTTAATATTTGAACAATAAATTTATATTTTAATACAGGCCCGCACAATTTGTGACCTACCAAGCTACACCAACTACATAAAAGGTAAAGGTAAAGGTACCCCTGACCATTAGGTCCAGTCATGACCGACTCTGGGGTTGCAGCGCTCATCTTGCTCTATGAGCCGAGGGAGCCAGCGTTTGTCCACAGACAGCTTCTGGGTCATGTGGCCAGCATGACGAAGCCGCTTCTGGTGAACCAGAGCAGCGCACGGAAACGCCGTTTACCTTCCCACCACAGCAGTACATATTTATCTACTTGCACTTTGATGTGCTTTCGAACTGCTAGGTTGGCAGGAGCTGGGACTGAGCAACGGGAGCTCACCCCGTCGCGGGGATTTGAACCACCGACCTTCTGATCAGCAAGTCCTAGGCTCTGTGGTTTAACCCACAGTGCCACCCACGCCCCATTACATACAGTGTGCCAAATGCTTAAAGTTCTGCAATTCTGCAGTCATGGGGGGGGGGGGGGAACCAGGAAGATTATTAAGCCTTTTATGACTGCTGTTAAAGGGTTATCTATGATGGGTCACAAGTTGTACAGGCCTCTTTTAATCGCCTATCTGGGCCCTAGTACTACTCTCAATATGGCTCCCAAGACTACATTTTAAAATCAGAACCAGCATTGGTCTCCGCAGGGGTGATCTCTCGTTTAATGAAAGTCTATCTGCATTGTGCCCTCATCCCAATTAGATGTGTTGCTCATCTTGTCCCTTGTTTGCCTGCCTGGTAAAAGGAAAACATCAAAACCAATGCCTAAAATGTGAGAAACAGATGGGGAAGGATGGCAGCATATTTCACACAGCAGCAAGTATTTGGAAAAAAGTTCTTGTTGAACATAAATACAGCCTTCTCATGATGACCAAGCTTCTGAAAGTTTTAAAAGTCCAGAACAGTAACAACTTTTAGTTTAACAATTCATTTTACTTCATAAATGATTGTAATCATAGCTCTGGTGTGCAGAGAAACTTTTGAGAACTGATCTAAATGGAGCAGTGAACTAAAACACAGGGGAAAATAAAAATCAAGCAACCGAGTCTTCAAATGGCTCCAGGCCATTTGCCGCTTAAGTAACGAGACCTGAACTAGCAGATCACTACAAGCAAGACAACAAGTGCTTATCATAAAACACTCGTGTCTTGGGAATCATGTAAGTAACCACAGTCCTCCTCAACCATGAGTGAGGTTATATCTGAAGTCAACATTGTTGATTTAAAGCAAAAGAAAAAGTCTACTGTGTGAAAAACATAGGAGAAACAAACATTAGGTCTATAAAGATTTGGGATGGGGGATGCAATCCCCTTTTGAGATGGATAAATTCTTCAAGCTGAAAGCAGAAAATTGTAAGTACACAGTTGCTCAATATGATCATTTTCTAATGATGCACAAAGTAGGCATAAATTTTCCGTCTGAAACGTTTCCTTAAGGAATTCATATACTTGAATATTTCAACTCTGGTCGTTTTTCAGGTCTAGGATTTAACATTAGATTGTTAAATACCTGAAAATAAAAAGGAAGCGTGGTAAATAATCATTGTCAGCTCCTTGGGGAAGGGACCTGCTTTTTGTTTGTTCTGCTTGTTATTCTAAAGTGCCAAGTACATCAGTGAGACACTATGTATTGATTGAAGCTCAGGTGCTTTGCACGCAGAAACCCCCAGATTCACTCCTTGTTATAGCCAGTTAAGGATCACAGGTAGCAGGGGGCTGGGAAAGACCTCAACATGATTTACTCTTGAAGATTTTTTTTTGTTTAAGGGGAGAGGGCAGGAGCATTAAAAAATAAAAATAAATCAAAAGTAGCATGCATCACATCAGTTGCTTTTGAAAAATAGGTTGCATTCCTACCTACACTTACTTAAGACATGAACATGACTGATCTCAATGGGACTTCCTTCAGAGCAAAAGAGCATATGGTTGTTTCATCAGTTTGAAAAGCAGAATATAAATAATCTAAATAATAAACACATTTTGTAGCTGTTCTAAGCAATATGTAGCATCTATCAAATCATGTTATAGACCTGCTGCTTGTAAATAGCTATTCAATTTTGGGTCAACTCATGCAAAAACTAAGGGACTCAGGGCTCATTAAACAGAAAAGGTCTATGCTGATAACAAATTTAAGCAAAGTGAGCAGAACGTCAACAACATTAGCTGCATTTTAGCACAGTTCAACTTTAAAGAAAAGACCAGGGTAGGTGGGTAAGCAGTGCTTCAACACTTGCTAGAAGAACCAGCATTATTTTCCCCTCTTCTCCCTTAAATATTTTCCTGCATAAGACCCCTCACATTACAGGTAAATTACATGGCAATGACTAGGTAGAAATACGGGAAGGTCATTTAAATTCAAAAGAAATAAAGTAATTTCAGTTTTGTACTACAGATTTTGACATTTATTGGCGTTTCTAAATATATCTAACTGGCTTTAAAATATTCTAGGTTATTTCATGTTTTAATCGTTTCCTTCTCTGCTGCCTATAGTCAAAACATCAGTAACAGCAGAAACCATGGCAACAGAAAATTCACTGCACTGTTTGCGAACGCTTTTCTACTTTCATGACGCATTCTTTACTTTAATTTCCTATACCGCAAGTGAGATAACCATGGACCTCAATACGCACGGTTCAATCTAAATACCACATAATGAAAGCTCACAGCTATAGGTGTGTGTATTTCACTGGGAGGACTACACACTGAGGAGGTGTTTACAGGGGTAATTTTGCTGATTTCTCCCCTTCCCTTAAAAAACATGCATTTTGTTTCAAGATCTTGGCAAAAAGTCACCTCTTTACTTCATTTTAGCCATGAAATTTATAAACCAAGCCAGGAACTATGTTTTAATGCACTCAATTGAGGGGAAACTATGTAGAGATTAAGAAGAAAGAAGGTAATTTATGCTGAAAGCTCTTTGGGACAGGAACTTGTCTTTTGATTAGGTTATTTTGTGAAATGCCATGTACACCGATGGAAACAAACAAGCAAAATTAAATTTCAGGACTAATAAGAGAAGATGCCATAAAGATACACTATCAATATGAGGGACTGTATAAATCAACCAAATTCTCAGAACAAGTACTTCTGTAACAAATATGAGCTGCAGCTGCAGTGTTGTAATGAGAAGGTTTCTGAGAAGTTCACACTGAAAAGATAAGAGAAAGTGGCGGCTTGCCACTCTCCACTTCCTCAATAGGTCCACTGTCAAAATCTATTTGCTGACCATGGCTGTAACTATGTCTTATTAATCTGCATAAGAGAGGGTCCCTTACTCTTTGTGTCTAGTTGAGCACGGTACTTTTCAAATCCCTTGAGCCGAACCCGTTCTCCCAGTAACTGAAGGAACTCTTCAAAGGCCGGGCCTGCTGATTCATTGTTGTACATTTCCTCTTCTGTGCTTTGTCCAGACTTGCAGTACATGATCCCCACTTTAAGTTGATAGCTTAGCTGTAAACACAAACAGAAACTCAAGTTTTGCATTCTCATCAGCTTATGTAGCATCTATGCTGCATTAAAAGACTAACATAGAGAGCCCTTCCAAAAGTCACCACTGACTTCTTCCTCTTCCCCTTCAACAATGAGAAAACTATGACTAATAAATGTAGGCACATTAAATCTGTGTATTTCAAATCACTCTGCAAAGGACATCGGTTGCTATTTGCATTTCCAACTCAAGATTTCCCCCAAAGGATGCAAAACAGAAAGAGAAAGAAAGAAAAATATAGTTTCTAAACTGTAGACTTCAGTTGTGTAGAAACAAACTTAAAAACTTCAGCGTAATGTTTCTATGCCATTGAGTTTTGACTTGAATGCAGCACTATTATCTTTGTATTGGGAGATGATTTGAATGTAAATGCGTAGTTTAGTCTATGAAAATAATCAAGTCAATGGAATACTGAGAACATAAGTGTGTCTGGATCAACTTTAAGTCCCATCTACTTCAAAATTCTGTTCTTACATAGCCAACCAAATGCTTATGGGAAGCCTGCAAGCAGGACACGAAATCTCTCCATTTGTGATTTACAGCAACTAATATTGAGACGCATATTGCCTCTGACAGTAGAGGTAGAACACATCAGTGGCTATTAGACACAATGGCTAGCCACATCCTCCATGAATCTGTCTAAATCGCTTTTAAAACCATCCAAGTTGGGGGCAATCTCATGGGAGCAAATTCTGTAGATTTCAATCTGCACCTAGTGAAGTTTTTAAGTGGGTTTTCGTGTTCTATTGTGGATTATATATTAATTTGGTTGTTATGTTATCTTATGTTGTACTCCATCCTGGTATCAGTATTGATGAAGGGCAGGCTATAAATATTTCCAATCAATAATAAAATAAATAAACTACTGATAGCTGCTGAGAGGTTCTGGAGACTAAACAGTGTCTCACTGCCCCATTCATCTCCTAGCATATGCCATTCAAGAGAGTAATGAAGCCCCTCTCAGTTCCGAACGAGGCCAGAAAACCAAGTTGGAACAGATCCAAACAATGAATTGAATACTTTGGTTTTGGACACCACCAACTAAACAGCTTCATTAAATACAAGCTAGTGTATTTCTGTTAAGTTAATTACTTAATTTCTGTTAAGTTAATTTCTGTTAAGTTATTTCTGTTATGAAATTCTAGATATAAAAAAGCAGTATCAAAGAGTCTTCAGATATTAAAAAGTAAGGTCTAATACCATAAGAGGTTTAAGTTGTTAGTTAGAATGTATGATGATAGTGCCTAATATGTCATGGATGACATAAGCAGCTGAAATAAGGCATAATTCTTGTATCAATGTCTTACACACTGTCCTCCATTATACCATGCAGAAAGAAATTAAACATGCTAGGTTATAATATTCTGCTTTAAACAGTACACATTTCAGAATTTTTGAGTTTGCCTAATTCACTTTTTTTGGCAGCAAAGTCCTGAGATCTCAGGCAAACCCTTTATTCTGTAGCATTGGATAGACTTGGTAGATTTATTTAGAGTTTCCAGACATGGTGGGAAAAAAAGATATCTAGATCTGTTACCGTAATGCTGGCCTAGTAAAGGATTAAAGTTTGCTATTTTGAACTTACCCCTTGTTCATCAAGTTTCATAAGTTGTTCTGTGACTTTCGGAGTGTTGAAGGCCAACCTGAGACAATGTATATTCAGTTCAGGAACCACGTGCTCAAGCACCTCTTTCAAGGGCAACCCTCTAGCTGTACAGTGCTTTGCAGTTGAAGGTATAGCATCTTCCAAGACAGAACCTCTTAGGGTTGTAAGCTGTGAAACCAAAGTTATTTACTTAGATATATGAAGGGAAGGTGGGGGTAGGCTAGTAACCCAAAGAACTAAGGATTCCTGGGTGTTGTGCTTCAAATGTTACAAGAAAGAAATTCCAATATGTAAATTATACTAAGTTGTGCATGTCTGCATCATTGTTTTGTTTAGTACCAATATTTGAAGAACTTACACAAGTTCAATTTGCATGATTCCTTAAATGGAAAAGCAGGCATTGTGCTCCTAGAAGATGCAGGAATTTCCCCCGTGATATGTTATCCAGAAATATGGAAAACAGATGGACAAGCTACTCATGCATTCACTTTTTGCTTCTTCCCAGGAATGTGCAAAATGGTTTTGTTTCATTAAGTCAAGCACCTCTGTGCTACTCTTAATGCAGAAGCAAAACAAGAAAAAATGCTCCCCGTCTGCCCAAACTCAACATTTGGACTAGTTAATTTATTATTATTAGTATTATTATTATAACATGTTTATTTATACCCTGTCTTTTCCCCTGACAGGGAATCAAGGCAGTTTCTGTCTATATGATAGAAACCCCACTGTACATATTTCTTTTTACTTGGGTTTCTGTGTTAAAGGCTGTCTATAAGCTAGCATGTTCCCTTGATTTACACCTAGCTGAATTTTTTAAAAAACCAATCCAAGTACCAGAAACAGAAGATGTACATATGATTTAAGAATACATAGGCTGTGTTCAACAAACCATGTGTCATCTCCCAGAAGAACAAATAAGCTACAACTTGTTTCTCCAAAGCTTGGTTCACAACATTTACACGCCACTTGAGTAACAAAACCTCAAAGCGGTTTACAAAAAGTTAGTGTTTTGGCTTATTCTTTAAATATGCCACGTGTTTGCTAAACAAACTGTGGCTTAGGTATGTGTGAACCAGGCTTGGTTATTAGTGAGTGGTAACTTTTCATCAGCCTCAGGCTGCATGGTCAATAGTCAGGGTATTGGGATTTGTAGTCAAGAAAATCAGGAGATCAAGTTGCCTTCTGATATAAAATATTATATACTCAAGAGCAGTTTACAACATTGCAAAAAATGGCAATTAAAAATGGATACCCAGATCTAAAACAACCCAGTGTAAAATCATAGAGGTGGGAGGATTTCTGAGAGTCATCCAATCCTATCCCCTGCAACGCACAACTCACAGCTAAAGAATCCCTGATAGATGGCCATCTCTACTTCAAAACCTCCAATGAAGATGACTCCACCTTCTGAGGTAGTCCATTCCACTTTTGAGTAGCTCTTTCTGTCATCTTTATATATTTTCTGATTTAAAGGATCAGTACGTTGTAGACCACAGGCAAAACATGAAAATAACCCTTATACAACTCACAATTGCAGTCAATCTTAAGAGTATAGAGAAAATACATTTTTGCATTTCTTATTCTTATACTTTCCATATATTGTTTACCTCACTAGTTCTGAAAATGATGCGGTAATTGTATTGCGATCCATTTTCTTTTATTTCTTCAGGTTTTTCTCTTCTGATGCTGACAGCTACGGGACCAAGGTTCTCGTCTGCCCCAAAGTAGTTCCAGTGTTCTTGTGCATTTAAAAAAAGGGGTGTGGGAGGAAAAAAAATTATTTTCCATCTCAGAAAAAAAGGGTTCTGTATGTTACATTTCCATAGTAAGTAAAGGATTAAGGACAGTTTTGTTCTACATGTGAGCAAGTTCCAACCATCCATGGGCACATGCTCACATGGGCAAATGTAGCATGCACATACAGTTGGGAAACAATTCTAAAGATTTTGGTGATACTCATTCTAATCACTGTGATAACAGAAACTGCTACCAGTTGTAGCTATGAACATCTGGTTCACATGCTCAGGGTAATATTTGAATGTTGTAAAGCACAAAACCATCTTCCAGGCATAGCAGACATTTTCCCAACCTACAGGCTGAGTTCCGTGTTCTGTATTAAAGGCACAGCAGAATTATGTTAATTATACTCCCCTTTCTAGAACAGTAAGAAGAATTGTGTCAACTGGGGATTTGGAAAAACCTTTTAGTACAATGAAATACATTATAATAGAGAAACCTCCATTTGACCATTTTAATACATGTTTTACAATGCTATAGGTGCCGGAACATTCTCACAGTCCCTGTTAAACAAGTTTTAATTATATTTCCATTTCCAAAATATTTTTAAAACCTCTGCATCTTTCTGTACCTTTCGATTTGGTCTCGTGCCATGTACATGTTAGAAAACTGCCTAAACTATAAAGTCTAAAAAAATCCCTGTCATATTATTAAAAAGCAAATTGCAGAATTTAAGTGTTTGTATGAATTATACCTAGAATGATCAAGGAACATTCTGTGCAGCAGGCAGTACTTGGAGAACATTTTGTAAAATAGCAAAGAATAATGCTGTTCAAGGTATTAAATGACTGCTCACCTTTCTGATAGAAGAATTTACGATAATAATATGCACCAAGATCCACGTGTTCAACGATGTATCTCTTCCCTCTATCCAAGTGCAAGACCAGGTTTTCCTTGGGTACTTCAAGAACAGCCACTCCTGCATTTGTGCAATGAGAGCTAAGAGTGGACTCAAAAGAGGCACTTTCACAGCCACTGAAGGATCCAGAGTTAGATTTTGTGAGACTGATCTTTCTTTCTCCTTCCCCACCAATCTCATTACGAAAATAAGGACAACTCATAACAAGGTCATTGCTTTTATCGTCTCCCTGGTCCATATTGAGACTTCCTTTGGAATTCAGGTCTTCTGTACTGCCCATTGGGGAATTGAAACTTGCAGAATGGGACAATGGTCCAGAAGCTAATGATGCAACTGCTGCAGCAGAAGCTCCAGTCGTTGTATTCCTTCGTTTGATCACATTGTGCCGGTTAACTGCCACTTCATTTAAATCAAATAATATGCTCTGGCAATCGTAATGGGCAAAACACTTTGGACAAGTCCAAGGCCTGACACTGTCTTCTGATCTGCTGTCCTCAAGATCTGAGGACTTCCCAAGATCCCCTTCAGCTTTGGCATTACGCAGCTTTCGAAAAATGGAAGAATCTCCCGTCTCTGATTTTGAACGCCTCTTCAGTGGCTTCTCCCTTTCTTTAAATAGTCGAAGGTTCTCCCTCTGAGTTATGGGTCCATCTATCACATCCAAGGAAAATCCTGAGCCCTTACTTCCACTAGCTATAAGGAGTTCACAGAATTTGCTGGTGCCTGGACCTCTCTGGTCAGACTTTTCATCTTTATAACTTTTCAATAGGTCAAAAAAACCTTCCCCTGAAGTACCCTGCTTATCTATTGATGAAGTGCTGCCATATTCCCTGTGCAGTGATGGTCCAGATTTATAACTGGGCGAGATACATTCATCATAGCTATCTACATCAAGCTCACTTAGGGTAATGTCACTATTACTTCGCTGTCTTATTCTGCGAAGAGCTTTTCTTGGGGAGCTGTGGTATCCATCAGGAGTGAGAAACCTAGAATCTAGGTTCTCAGACTGCCTTGTTTTGCTCTTAAGTGTGTTTTGGATACTTTTTAACATGACAGAGTCACTAGAATTCAAGTTAATAGAGCTCCCCTGGCTCCCGGGACTGCTTTTTGAAGACATACTATCAAGGCAGCTTGATGTATCCATTTCTTGACTTGATCTACTATTTTCTTTGACATTTTCCTTCCTTGGGGGCCAGTCAGCAATCCTGGCCCTAACCCCCATTTTAGGTACTCCAGGAGTAGATGTAAGGTGATGAGACCCTTCATTGCGTGGAGGGCCTACTGGAGCCATCACTGAAGATCCCAAGCTACCATTCTGTGACCTGAAGCGTCTCATATAAAAGTCATCTGAGTGGACTTTAGGAGTTCCATCTGACACTCCGGTGGCAACAGCCCTTTCAGTCTGGGACCGCTTCAAACTGGTCATTATTGGAAAACGTGTTTATCCTTAGTAAGCTCCAAAAGAAAACACAGCCATCTCTGCCTTTCACATTTATAACTCTCTTCCGGAGAAGGTTATCCAGAAAACCCAAAGGTTGCATGAGATCCCAGTTTTGATCATGTAATATAATGGCAAATGTTCTACAGATGCAGCTTTTCTACGAACGACTGTTGTTCAATCACTTTTGACTTCTTAGAAGTCTTAATCCATCCATTTCAAAAAGTAGTCATCCTTCCATACGTCAAAAAATAATAATCTTCGTTTGAAGAACGAACTTTCAACTGGTAAACTTGCTTTAATCCTAGAGCAAATAAAGAAGAGAAAGTGATTAGCCAGCACATTCACAGTTATATAAAGCAGAAAACTGAAAACTTCAATACAGTAGTTGCTTTCTCAGTACATTTCACCACAAAGATCAGCGATTGAGACCTAACATACTGTATTTAACAGCTTTGAATGCAGAATGATGTAAGTTACTTTTCAATATATACAACAGACTTCTCTCTAGATCAACAAGCTGTAGGAAAGCTATTACCATCTATAAATATGGAGAAAGAACAGATGTGCTGCTCAGTTAGGAGATACTGAGTTGGATCCAAACTGCTGTTCCGCCAGTGGAAAGCACTTTCGGTTCTGTACTGTGGGACTCTCCACCCCCTATTTTTGGCAATTGCTCCTTCTCCCTTCTCAGGTCACTCTGTTCCAGAGGGTCCTCCAACCCTCAATAGAAGATTTTGGGGGGCACGGGAGACTGCAGAGGAAAGGAGGAAGCATGAAAGCTCCACTTTGTAATCATTTATGGAATGGAACTTACTTAGGATTCAAGCCATTCTTAGCAGATTGTCTATTGATTACATGTATGATTTAGGAAGACCAGGTGTAAATTTTGAGTTTTTGTATGGAGTAGTCAGGATTGATTTGGAGATGACTGCTGAACCAGGCTGCTACTGCTACCTTCAATATCCCAAGGATAAACCTGAGAAGCAGTTCTTTTTCATCTATTTATTAGTTACTATTATTATTATGGCTATTATTATTATTATTATTATTATTAACTGCTTGGTTTTCTACTCAAAATTCAGAGGCCACCTTAAAAAAGACGTATCTTGAAGCTCAGCGGTAGCAGCAAAGTGAAATGAAAGTCAGTTACAATATTTCAGGAAAAAGCTCTTCATAAATTGCATGAAAGCAGTTTTTGAAATGTAAATGACCACCCAAGACCGGGATCAAAATGTGTGAGGTTTTAACCCTCCTCCTCTGATCACAGCCCCAATGAAAATGTCCCTCCTCCCCAAACAAAATAAAAGCTAAAAATACCTTCAGTGATATTTTTTTTGCGGGGGTAACAGTGGATAGGAAGAGTTGAAGAGTTAATCCCCCCCATGTGCATGGACCTGATCCTGTTCACTTGGCTCACCTTGTGGCAGCTATCTACATTTCAAAAACTACACATCAATTATTTTCACACAATTAATGTAGCAAAGCTGATGTGACTACCGAGAAGATGTTGCTGCATATCACCAATCTCACGTCCAAAACTAGGACCAACTCTGGGTTTTGTGAAGCCCTTGGCATGATGATTTGGGTGGGCTCTCCTCTCCAGTGACACCCGTCTTTGGTGTTGCCACTGCCTTTGGCATTGGCTCATTTGCCTCCCTGCTGTTCTTTCACTCACCAAGAGGGTGAAGAAATGAATAGGTAGTAGAAAGAGGCAGCAGCAGTTTGGGAGGGGTCTTTCTGAGTGACTCTTCCTGACGTGCTGGGGTTGCAACTACCACTAAATGATTCCGATCCCTGACTGAAAATGAGGCAACACGAGGCAGATATTCCTCTGCCAAGCTCAGAGAATAAGAAGAAGGAAGGGCCAAGTCATCTTCCACTCTCCTGAACAGTGTCCCTATGTGGAGCTGACTAACCAGGAGGTGGGTTACCCTGGGGGAATAGTGTGCTGCGTAAGATGCCCCCCCCCCAAGCAGGCTAGGTGCCCTGCCCTGGCAGTGCCAATCTCGTTAGAGATGGCTTAGATCACCCCTTTCCCCAAGAACATCAAAAAGAGACCCCTCCTTGAAAGGAGGAGCCACAATTACTAGGTCCATAAAATTCTGAAAGAAACCAGAGTAGGGGAATAAAAGAAGGGTGAACACTGAGTTAGTTCCTGGAGTTTGCTTCTGAGCAAATTTCAAAGGTGGCCAATGAAGAGTAAAGCCCAAGTCAACCTTCTGGACAATGACTAGGAAGTCATCCCAGAGCATTTCTCCTTGTAAACCTTGGCATAGGTTAGTGTTCAGAGATGACTCAAGACATTTTGCTGACGGCAGAATATCCAAATGTCACCTTCATTGTGCCAAATATATAATAATAATCTGATAGTTAACAGTAGACTTCCAAATCAGGCTTGCTCAGCCTATTACAAAGCTGGTCTTACTAGCTTCATGTTCCCAAACTTATTTTCCTCTCTCATCCCTTCTACCCACCATCCCAAATCATCTTCTCATCCCCAATTTGGAACTCTGTTTGCATAAGCAAGCTCTTACTGCTAATGGCTGGCAGTGCAAGAATCGTCACAGAGAAGTTTTAAGCTGGAGCCATAGAGCAGCCCCCTGATAACTGCCAGGCTGGATACAGCCTGCCAACCATTTATTGCTGCTCCCCTGTTTCTGCTATTCTAAGCAAACAGAAGTAGTTTTGTAAGACCTTAGTAGCCCACAATACATGGTTAGTGGGCTGTATCTGGCATGATGGTTCACAAATTATCCAAGTCATCAATGTGCATAACACATTTGCTTAGCACCAGTGGGACTCCAGACAGCCATGTGGTACTCTGGTGTGAGAAAAAGTATTGCTTAGAACAATTTATCGCAGCATTTCCCCCACGAGCGGCTATAAAAATACAAATGGAGTTTTGCATCTGCAACTGAGTCTTCAACATCCTTTCTAGCACAGCCCCTTGCACCTTCTGAAAAATGGCTTCTGAAGGTCAAGGAACCTTCTGGAACAGCATGGGATGCAGTTCTGGGACCATAACTGGGGTGAAAAATCAGAGGTTCCACAGAAGCGTTTTCTGGCCCAAAGCCCTTGATTATGAAAGCTGCCCAAACAAAACGCAAAAAGCAAATGAAAACATTTTGAAGCATTTCCGCAATATTTTTACCTGAAGGTTCACAAAACAGAAAATACAAATACAGTGGTACCTCTGGTTACGTACTTAATTCGTTCTGGAGGTCCGTTCTTAACCTGAAACTGTTCTTAACCTGAAGCACCACTTTAGCTAATGGGGCCTCCTGCTGCTGCCGCGCCGCCAGAGTATGATTTCTGTTCTCATCCTGAAGCAAAGTTCTTAACCCGAGGTACTATTTCCGGGTTAGCGGAGTCTGTAACCTGAAGCGCATGTAACCTGAAGCGTATGTAACCCGAGGTACCACTGTACTCAAACCCTCCCTGCCCCAAACTAGTGATTCAATATACAAATAACATTTTTCTACACTCATCTTGCATATTAAAATACAAATGTTTTATCTTCTGTCAAAATAAAGCACCTTTTAAATTCTAATTTTATAAGGTTACTAAAACAAAAGGCACTTCCTACATTGGCTCTGGACTGATTACAAAGTGGTAGTTTGTCTTTTAAAGCATCTTTAACAGGAACAACAACAAAAGCCACCTCCACAAATGCACCCTGGCAGGGAGTAGACAAAGGCAAGAGAATGTCAGCATAAAATCCTGCACTGCTGTATACACCCTTTAACACAAAGAAGAGAATCCTATTCAGAGACTCAACCAATTACACAAAATGTGGCCTTCAAATACTTGCCAAGTCTATGCATGTAAGGATGCTGCTGAACCAGCACCACGTTGACAGAGAAGCATTGTGTACAAATCAAGGCTTCTGACAGTTCTAGGGAAACCAGCACTTTCTGCAGCCTCTTCTCAAAAGTAACAAGTGCTTGCTACCACAGTAATTAAACCTCTAGCCAGAACATATCCTACCTCCAACAACTAGCAAATTTAAAGGCGTTTCATGGAATGCAGTATCTGGAAGAGGGTATGGCTGTCAAAAAGGAACAGTTAACGGAAGCACCCTGGGCTGCAACGTTTTGTTGCAGGCCTCCCTTATGTAGGCAAAATATTCATGTTTAAAACTGCAATAAAATGCGCCACAAGTTTGCTGCAATATTCACAAGCTGGCCTTGCAATTTCCTATTATCCATTATTAAAAGAATAATAGAGCTTATATGTCTAAGTTAACAATCACCATGCTTTATCTGCTAAGGCAACACAATGGCTAGACTGTTAATTAAACAAGCCATTCCAAACAATCCATGTTTAAGACATCTTTCATAAACCAGTTGCTATTTTAAAATCTATAATTAAGGTTTTAAAAACACACAGGGTGAGAAGCAATGCAGTGCAAATGGGAGTTTGCTCGTGCAATGGGGCTTCTCCTTCCTTTCGTCCCCCTTTATGCCTTCTGAACATCCCCAAAAACTGCCCTGGAGTGTCTATGGACACCCTAGAGCAGGAGTTGGCAACCTAAGGCCCATGGGCCACAAGCGTTTAACCAGCCCATGGACCCCCACTGCCCGCTTGGTTGGCTCCTGTGTGTCGCGTTAAACAGGCGTGGAGCAGAGCAGTGACCGCCTTCTGCAATGCTGGTCGGCTTCCCATTGGCTGCAGGAAGCTCCTGCAGCCAATGGAAAGCTGCATACACCTCCTTTGTGCAGGAAAAAGCGTCAGAAATAGCATTTGCATGCACACACACTCTGGCCCACCGCAACATCTGCAGGACCGTGGACCAGCCCTAGCCACAAAAACTTTGCCATCCCCTGCTCTAGAGCGTATTTTGGTGGCACAAAGGGGCTGAAGTGGGGCCGAGAGAAACCAGAAGTCCCACTGTGCAGGCAGATTTTTGTTCCACAGGGAGATTGACATCTCACAATCAGTAATGACCACATTAAATGTCTTCATAAAGGATTATTAATCATCTAACTGGCGGAGTCCAGCCGTCATTAAATGGCACACAGCATAGAAAAAAGACACAGAGAGCCAGCTATATTTTCAGGATGGTAAGAGCAGCTCCTTTCTCTGCTCTCCTCCGATTTATTCTCCTTTGTTCTCCCCAGCCGCATGGCCGTTTGCCAATGTCTCACGTTACCTCATCCGGTCATGGCTTTTGCTACGCCCATCACCATATAAGGTCAATACATTCTAATACATTGTAAGGCACAGAGTGTGAGTCAGCCGAGGTCAGGGGGCACCCTGCAGTATTACAAGCCTCTGCCATGGCTTTATGACTCCCACATGCCCTCTTTCTTTATTTTATTAATCAGAGTCATATATGTCAGTACCAATACGGTTATATCGAGCGCGATAAGCAACTCTTGTGAGGCCGGAAGCAGGCGGCGGACGGGACAACCATGCAGTACATACAGATTAAAGAAGGAATACATTGTATACAGCAACACAAAATAACGCAAATAACTACTATAAGGATCACTAAAATCAATAAGCGTCGAAGCCAACTTCCATCCGGAAGCGAAGAATATAACCATGCCCACGGATCAACGGAAGGAGGGGGGGCAAACGGATTGTGGGCTACCATGGTTTCCATATGGTCGATCGTCGCAGATATGCTAACATTATTATCAGGAATAAACATACAACAATGAGAATGAACAAGTGCACAAACTCCTCCTTTTGAGGCTAAAATCACATCTAAAGAATAACGATTCTGTAAGACCACCTCTCTCATTGCAGACACCTCTTGGTTGAGATTCTTCAAGGCTTTTATGGTATCATTGAATAATCCTTCAGTCCAATTTGCTAGCCGATGGAGGTCCCTATAGTTCATTGCTGCGCCCACTGAGGGCAGCAAGGCCCGAGAGATCTGGGTACCGATATATTGATTTATGGGTGAATTAACCTCCCGACGATTTCGTAATCTAAGAGAAGATGGTAACTTATCAACCTTATACAACAACGGAACCACGATACCCAAGGTACATGTGCCTGTGAGGTTTCGAGGAATGGCTTTGTATGCTTTTTCGCCACAAAGCAACCATAACTCTCTTTGGAGTAAATAGCTGATATTACTACTCTGTTGGGACCAATTAAAGGCTGCAGTAAATAAGGAACTGATATGAAATTGCTCATCTGCAGCATTTGCTAAGCCAGGGATAGAAGAATTCAGACTCCAATTTGCATGGTAGGTTTCTTTCCTAGTTTTTAGCCATGCACTGGTATCGCTCCTATAGCACTGAGATTGGTCACTGTATGTTCCTGTAAGAGAACAAGAGCTATTAAACGTGAATTTCAATGTATATTGACAGTTTGGATATATGCCCCATGATTCTTTCCCCTCTTTAATTTGAAAACAAATGGGGGCAGGCTCATGGAGGGTCAAGTGTACTGGAGGCCAAAAAGATTGCTTAGGGGATATAGTATTTGTAAATCGAAAAGATCCATTGACAGGCACACCATGAAGCATTATGCCTGAATGACTGGCAAAAGGGGGCATGTGCATACACAGCCAGCATCTAGAAGCATGCAATAAACTGGTAAACATAATCATATCTTGTACAAAAATATTATCCCTCCATATCTTATGATAATTTTCTCCCCTGAAAGTCTTATTCAACAACACTGTTCTTCTAGTTCGAGAGTGGCTGAGCCGTGGATACTGCCAGCCAGAGTAGAATTCTGATGACGGCGGCTTGCCAGCTGATAAGGTAAAATATGGTGGTTTCAACTGGACTGGGTCGTCTGCTTCTCTTCCTTGTATAACAGTGCAGGAAAGGATGGCAAGGCAGATGGTGAGGAAGGCAAACACTGCCAGATGCAGCCCGTGTGCAGCACCTCTAGGTGGCGCATGCGGAAAGGTTTCAATGCTTCATCCACAAAATGTTGACAAAGTGTAGGGGAGTTCCGCATGCCTTGAGGCAGGACAACCCACTGATATCGCTAGGTGGGCTGCGAATTGTTATATACTGGCAATGTAAAAGCAAACCGTTCCCTGTCTGCTGGAGCCAGTGGGATGAAGATGGTTCAATGTGGCCGAAAGTCAATTGTTCAGAAATAAGCTGTTGCCGCTGCTGCGGATTTTTCTTTTGGTAGAGGCCACTGTCCTACCCACACTGGGGTATCGGTGATCCTGGTTTGTCACACTGGAAACATGTTCTATCGGTGGCTAGTCCCATCTGCAGGAAACCAGGGGCAATGCTCATCGATGGCCAGAATGAGCTGAATCAAATCACCCTCAGGAACTTCCAATTTGTTGGAGGAGAGGAGAAATTTTAAGTCTTTTAAAAATTTCTGTTGGGGAATAGACAAAGAGCTGCCCATTTTTCTAAAATCAAGATAAAAGGGATCGACTCACCAGGGATCCGAAGATGATTCAGCGCTTGCAACCCTTGCCGGGCGTGGTGAGTCGATGATTGCGTTGATCGAAAAACCTCACATGGTTTTCTTTTAAGAGCCTGACTCTGTTTTCTTTTAATAGCCTCTTAGTCTGCCTCAGACTGTTTTCTTTAAGTAGCCTCACACGGGGCACCACTTGACGGAGTCCAGCCGTCATTAAATGGCGCACAGCATAGAAAAAAGACACAGAGAGCCAGCTATATTTTCAGGATGGTAAGAGCAGCTCCTTTCTGTGCTCTCCTCCGATTTATTCTCCTTTGTTCTCCCTAGCCGCATGGCCGTTTGCCAATGTCTCACGTTACCTCATCCGGTCATGGCTTTTGCTACGCCCATCACCATATAAGGTCAATACATTCTAATACATTGTAAGGCACAGAGTGTGAGTCAGCCGAGGTCAGGGGGCACCCTGCAGTATTACAAGCCTCTGCCATGGCTTTATGACTCCCACATCTAACCTTTTAAAAAGAACTTTCCTTTTATAGATTTAAATATCTGAATTACTACTGTTGGCAATAAATATTACGTGATGCTATACTCATCAAAGGGACGTGGGTGGCGCTGTGGGTTAAACCACAGAGCCTAGGGCTTGCCGATCAGAAAGTCGACAGTTCGATTCCCCGCGATGGGGTGAGCTCCTGTTGCTCTGTCCCTGCTCCTGCCAACCTAGCAGTTCGAAAGCACGTCCAAGTGCAAGTAGATAAATAGGTACCGCTCCGGCGGGAAGGTAAATGGCGTTTCCGTGCACTGCTCTGGTTCGCCAGAAGCGGCTTAGCCATGCTGGCCACATGACCCGGAAGCTGTACACCGGCTCCCTCGGCCAATAAAGCGAGATGAGCGCCGCAACCCCAGAGTCGTCCGTGACTGGACCTAATGGTCAGGGGTCCCTTTACCTTTATACTCATCAAGGGGAGGGGGAGAATCACAACTTCTTCAGAAAAGTTTTTATTTCGAATTGAGTATTTAAATAGCTGGGGTGCCTAGATGAACTCTGAAGAAAATGGAGGGGGGAGAGAGGGGGAGAGGGGGGGGGAGAGATCCACTGAGTTTGGTGAGTTTATAACTGTTCCTTCCTTGGCTTCAACTGATCACAACTCACTGTGAAAACACAATTGCTCAGAAAAAGAAAATGAATAAAAAAATAAAAAGAAAAAAATACAGTATTTTATGTTTAATATAATTCAATGACAAGGTATAATTTCTGCATGCCAAACATAATCTGTAAAGTAAATATTTTCTATTTAAAAACAAGTAAAAATAAGAGGGGGGGAGTTAGTCATCTGGGGCTTATTCAATGTGTTTTTTTATAAGTCTGTTACTCGGAATAAATCCAGCTGTCTGGTGCTTACTTCGAGAGAGAACTCTGCATGCTCTGTGCTGTTTCACACGTAAAGCTGACTGGAAATACAAAATATTTGCGAAAACAAATCTAGCTCTTGTCTTAATGTCAGCTGTGCTCTCCAGCTTGACTACAATTTATCAGTGATTGTCAAAGAAGAAACATGTTGAGCATTGAGCCAGATTCATAGGGTTGTCATATTTCAAAATTGTTTTAATAGTGATTTCCCTGATTCAGCAAAATTCCCCCTGACGCCATTTTTACACCCCAAAACCAGGACGTGTCAGGAATTTTCTTGACATATGGCAAGCCTACAGATTTATAACTTTTAAGTTCCTGCAGGCACCGAAACTTTATGACACTGGTGGATGGCAATCTACTCCTGAAAACAATTTCCTAAGAATCCTGGCCAAAGGGGAGGTATGGAACAAATAACCTCTTAAACACTGGAGTGGGGAGAAGGGAGAACCAAAGAAAAAGAAGCTAAGTGACACTGTAAGGTGGAGCCAGAGCTTTAGATGTACTGGATATTATTCAGCTTAAGAAAGAGCCGGGAAGGGAGTGGCTGCATTTTTTGCCTGTTTTGTGTGCTAACTGTTTGTTTTTATAATTTATATTGAAATGAACTCAACTGATCTAGGGATCTTAAAATAAAAAAAGCATTGGGGTAAACTCATTTCCACCTTATTAGCTGGCTGTCACAAGCCACACCAGCTGTTTGACCTTGATGCTCAAGTTGCACACTGCAAAGTTTATTATTAGAATGTTAATGCTATAAATCAATGCGGGGGTCCTTTCCTCAAGATCCATGATCTTCAAAGCCACCAGCAAAACGCAAATACTGGTAATCAAAACAATACAAATCTAGCAATAACATCTGTGTCCCATGTTTCCTCCAAAGAGCTAAGGGTAGGCTGAAGAGACAGTGATGGCCAAGGCCATTCAATGAGCTTCACAGCTAAGCAGGAGCTTAAACTCCAGACCCTTCAAGCATTTGGCCCCTGGCCTGGAGGTTCCCCAAACCTGAGTTAGAAGAACCACTTTGGATGCCCCTACATATGCATGGAACACTCCGTAACTTCAGTCAGGCAACAAACTGCACAAAAATCAAGACCCCTATGTTCTCTCTTAACCACCCGAGATGATTCTGCATAGGCCTCAGCCCCTCAGGAGTCTCTAGTCATTGCTGCATGTTTGTCAAAGCTTCAGATTTTTTTAAAGGCTTGCTGAATCAGCAAACAAGGATACTGGATGGAACCCAAGACAGCGCTGCCTAGGAATTCTACTGATAGTTCTAAATCCATTGGTTGGTTGGTTGGTTGGTTGGTTGGTGTCCTGGGAGACAATGGAGGAGTGTATCTTTGGGGGTGAAGTCAAACTGTTGGGGAGTTACAACGCCTGCTGTGGCTGTAAAGACCGATACAAGAGAGACATGTGTTGTTGCAGCTGGGGCAGATGAAGGTGTCCGGCTGTGCTGCTTCACAACCATGCACCATGGTGTTTCTTCTCTTTGCACTCCTCCCAGTGGTCATTCCTCCTCTGCTTTGCCAAAGGGCCTGGTGCCTGAAGTCAGCTCTCCCTGGAGCACATCCTTGGGGATCTACTGATAATTCTAAATCCATTATCAAATCTCATTTTGGGCATTTCTAGTTAGGCGGTAATTCTAGTTAGCAGTGATATTTGATTACTTTTATTTAACAAGGAACCAGTTAGAAGCAATGCTGGGTGGATGCGAATGAATAGGTCCCTGCCCCCGAATATTCTGCTTTTCTCATTTTGACCACACATTAGGAAGAAATTCCAGATGGTACTAACTGTTCAACGGTGAAACAGACTGCTTCAGAAGGTGGTGGACTCTCCTTCACTAGAGGTTTTTAAAGAGAGCGTAGATGGCCACTGATCAGGGCTTTGCAGGAGATGACCTTTAAAATCCTTTCCAACTCTATGGTTAATTATGGTTAGTAAGGAAAATATTCACATCTGTTTCAGCCTGCTTTTATTTTTACTTCTCACACACATGCACATAAACAATCTGATTTAGATTCAAATTCAAAATCCGCACAAGCAAATTACCTACGGCACATGTGTAGGCGTTTGCCTGTTCCTCTGCATCAAACAGCTTTAATCAGCCTTTCCACACTATTTTTTTGATTGCAGTTTATATAATAACGTCACATGGGTGAGCGTTCTATAAAAGTAAATTTAACTCATTCTAGGATGGAATTTTGTAAGCCTATTTGGCTGTTGGTTATTTGGGACTGAAAAAAGGCCTCCCACGGCTGAGACAAAGAAAAAGTCAAGAATCTATTACTTAAAAAAATATATATATCACAGCATAGGGTGCTATCCTGTTAAACCCACTGAAATCAAGGGACTTTAATTTTCACAATTAAAAAGTTATAGGTGGCAATTTATCAATTAAAATTCCAGCCCCTTTATTTTACTGCCGTAACCATTAGCCTACAGGCGGCAACCATTTTATTACGTCCAACTGATGCACGATTGCCAGTGCGTGGGTCCTTTTGGACCCAGAAGAGGGCAGAATGGGGGTGTAATGGGGGGCAGGGCATAACACAGCAGGGTATGTTTCACAGTAGAGTGAGCAGAAGCCTTTCCAATCAAGCGAATAGATGTTTTACCCACAATGCAAACTGCTTCCGCGCCCTATCCTGTCCCACTCCTGGTCTAGATCCAGAGGCTCAGTTGGCTGGATGGGAATCCTTCAGCCACCTGACGAGCAGTTCCTCATCACTACCATAGAATAGGACCAGCTTTATTGCACTAAGAAAAAAAAAGGTAAAAGACTAGAGGAGACTCCTCCTCTAGCAGGTGATACTAATACAAATACAAGATGATTGCTGTGAGACTTGAGCATCCTCTGTGTTGCCCTTCCATCTGGAGCTGGCTATGGGGTTCCATCCAGTGTCAATCAAGCCTTGCGTATCTCAGTGCAGGTCTGAATATATTTTGCTTTACTTGACCAATATCTATTAAAGTCAGCTCCAAATTTTCATCCAGTTACATTTTTCTCTCTCTGTTACACAGTGCTATTCGCTATTACACATAATTTATCTTTCGTGGGAGACAAGAACTTCACCTGACTATTGGCTACACTCTCCATGACTATAGTTCTAGAAGATTTAATTAATTAGGGACATGAGCTGCTGATGTGAGATACGAAAAACATTAAAAATGAAAATTTAACATGCTTTAAGACTCCTTCTTTCAGCATCTTCCATGTCACTGTCACACACACCCCCACACCCCCACAGTGTCACACTAAGGAAATGGCTATTATCATCAACTTAATGCTTTTAGTGGTATAAAAGATAAATATAAAACTGCAGAGATATGCAAAACCTATGTGATTCATCTGTAAACTCTATACTGCGCCACAGTGTGGAGGTTGGTTTCTTCACTTCAGAATGCAGATGCTGAGAGATGGCAAATCACAACAATTTTGTGCTAATTCATATTTGCCTGATAACTCACGCCCTCCTAAAATAAAGCTAAATTATATGTTTAATCTGCAGAGAGACTAAGAGTAACAAAGAAGTAAGAAACATGGGTTGATTTCACTCAAAAGTAGTTTCAAATTGTCACAGATACGTTTATAATTAATTTCCAGAGGAGTAACTGTGTTTAGTCTGCTGCAGCCTCGTGGCATCTCAAAGATTAACCAAACTTATAATTAATGAGAGCAAATGAAAGACAGCACTTGTGTGCACATGCATTTGCATGTAAAAAGGAAAAGCATTCAACTGAGTGGATTTTGCAAAGCACCAAGTGAGGAAGCCGGTCAACTGGCTAATCAAACAGCTAACTCAGTCTCCTATTATTTCACAGCAGTCAAGTCCTTCAGGATGCCAAGAATGCTCTTGTGTAGGTCGCTGCCTACCTTTTCATTTGCATCCTGGTGTGACATTTGATGGTAATAGGGAGTGTAAGGGCCCTTTGCTCTCAAGCTCCGCATACACACCACCCACTCACCCGTTATTTAAGAGCGGACATCCTTAGCCCTAAACAATATTCATGGCAATATTTAGAAACTGACTTTATATTTCATACCAAAGTACCTGAAAGCAGAAATTGCTCTAAATATTTGAGAGTGTTTTCTTGTGTTGTGCTTTTTACCTGGATACAGAATGCAAAATAGAAAATATGTGCTTTGCAGGACAAGTGAGAAGTTTCATCTGTACAGAAACAACTATTTTTGTTGTTAACTACACCTGAGAAGCTACTGGGAAAAGATTAGGCCCTTAGATTCTTCTTTTTTTACATACATTTGCTTTTTCACTTGCTTCACTAGAACTATGCCTGTACTCTGTATCAGTGAAAGTACAACAATATAGTACAGCAAACTATCATTATCACATTATCAAGGAAGATATTCAGCAACATAGAGTGGAATCAGATAACCATTTATCAAATGTGAATGAAATCATTTTGTGAACTGGTTGTCTATCATCCTGCCAAATAGAAAGGAGAACTTTGCCCAAGTATCAGAGGCAGACATATGGTTATTCTTCAGGATCTTTGTTATTAGCCAATTCAAAAACTGGTTCATGGTTTGAAGCATAACTTGAAAACATGTTCAAGTTAAATAATTCCATCTAGCTAACGGGGTCTTTGTGAGTTGTTCTTGCTATTTCCTGTTCCACATTCTGATGTGGGCTGTGTTCCCACCTCAGAATAGGAAGCAGATATGTAGAAAAAGAAGAAAAGACAATCCCTAGGACTATGTTGTCTCTCCCATACATGGGATTTTCCAGAGTAGAGAAGAGTTCATGGAAGAATTTCAGCGCATGGGACTGTTGAATTAAAAAGGCTCAGTACCCAAGATCATGACACTCCTGACTGTCCTAAATGAATTGACAAGCAAGAATAGCCAGTAATCACTACCTGTGGACAAATATTTTGGGGGTTACTGAGCCTATAATAATTCCTGGGTGCTGGATAAACTGGTTGCATCTGGCTATTTTCCCAGTTGATCAAGGTCCTCTAGTATAACTGGGCTCCTGATATGATGCTATGTTGATGAGAAGATAATTTAGAAAAGGATATATGTGAATAGTCATTTAGTGGAGATGAGCTACTAACTAAACCAGAATATTGGTTAATTTTCTGGGACAGGCAAAGAGGGTAAGGTAGAAAGATCATAGTGCAAGCCACAATATTAGAGAGTGCTGATTGTTGATGCAGAAGTGGAAAACCTCCTGTGAGCAGGTCTGATCAGACTATGCAAAAGCCTGGTTGAAAGTCTATCAGTCGATCAGTGATAGGGTCTATACTGTATGTGAAAGGACGAGAATCTGACAATTTTGTTTAACAGTTTGAAGTTTAATATGTTTTTTCCAGGAATAAAAAAAAACACACACACATACTATAAAATAGATGCCAGTAACTTCCTAAGAGTTTGTCACTTGGCTTGAGATTATAGCAACTTTTCCATTAGCTGCAGCTTTGGAAGAAACTCTGCAAGTGGGAAGACCTCAAACACTCTCTGAGCACCATCTCAAACTTGACAACACAATCTCTTAGAATGATGTTTAGAACCCACCTGTTCCTGAATAATCTTTTTCCATTCCAGAGCAAACTCAGCTGGCACATTGCCCTCTGGGCTTGTAGGAGGAGATATTGAACACCAGCACCTGCTTTGCATCTCACCTTGTCCCTGCCCCAACTTCAAGTAGGGTTTGACTTTGTGTTGTAATACTGATAGCTAAACTGATTAAAGCAACAGCGGAAGCTATGAGCATTGCTTGGGGAACACAATGCCAAGAGAATGAAAAGAAAACCTACCCAAAACTGGGAGCATAATCCAAACATTTTGGAGAAGCGGAGGAAATGACCTGACGTGCTACTGAAAAATATAAAAGAAAACACCTCTTATAAAATCAAGGAGAGCTCATCAAATTTATCTTAAAGTGCAGTTTCTACACTGCATTCACAGAAGAAGCCACAAAGTTTGTATAGACAGTATCTTCTATAGCAGCAATTTTAGTTCTGGAAACTTTGGGAGCAGGAGGTACACGTCGGGGATAGGTTCAAAAATATGCTAGGCCACAATTACTATAAATGCTGCATCACTCTGGACTACAACATTATATAGACATGTAATTGACATGCTGAAAGAGCACATCTGAATGTTTTTGCAAGTAGGACAGCAGAGGTGTCATCAGAAATTGCAAAACCAGCGGAGCCCAAGAGTCAAGATTCTTTAGTGGACTTCTGGCTAGCTGTTTCTGCTGAAATAGTCATTTTCATCAAGTCCCCAACCCCACCAGCCCACTATGGCGTATCCAATTCTGTTATCCCCATGAGCAAGAGAAGCTTTTGGGGGTAGAGGGGGCTGCACTGTTTTGGAGGAATCAGTGTTGGAGGAATCAGGTGCTCTTCATGCACAAGCAGAAACATGTCTGCTAGTGCAAAGCCTCCTGTGGTGAGGCTGTAAGAGATGCTGAGGCTGTTTTTCTCCCCACCCATGTCAGGAGGGTGAGGTTGGAAGAACAGAGGCAGGAGACAGGTTGTTTCTGCTTTATAAGCCACAGAGAAAGAGGAAGAAAGGAAGGTGGAGGACAGGGCAAAGAGAGAAACAGAAAGATATCCTCAATCCTATCCTATAATGAGCTGGGGCTTTCAGGTCCAAAGCATGGGCCAAGAGAAGCTCTAAGCCCTGTCCTCTGGTGTAAGAGGGGGCTGAAAATGATTTAAAGGTTATGGTCTTCTGGAGGATATCCTACCACCTTTGGAAAGAACCATATACTTTGGCTCAGAATATAAATGCAGTGAAATTCTGACAGTTCTAAATATGGCTAGTATATTCTTAGACAATAAACACACGTTAAACACCTGACCTACACAAAGCACACTGTAGGAAGTGCATGGGAAGCAGACAGAGAAAGAAGGTAACTCCAGCAACTGTATCCTCCTGGCACTGATGCAGCCAACAGGCCCCCAGGCTCTGTACTAAAAATTCATTTTCATATGTCTAATTAAAGTCCCTTCTTCAAAATCAATTGTCCCAACTTTACCGCACAGACTAATTTTACTTTCATAAATACAGAAGAGGAAATCAGTAAGACTCAAAACCTCAAGGCAGAGAGAGAACCTTCTCCCAAACAATCAAAATAAATAAGGTAGGAAAGGAAGAATACGTGGAACACCTTCCTTTTTGTTTGAGCTTCATCTGGCTTTCTTAAGAATGAAAAATCAGCACAATAGTTGGTAAGGGCTGGAGGAGATTCCACCCAACACCTGCTGTTGCAGTTGGCTTAATAGCAGTCCTTTGCTAGATTTGACAATTACACCCACATTCCCCTGTGAGGGATTAATTGTTTGCTAAAAATAAAAAGAAGATTTGCATTTCAAGTGAACTGCCTGAGCAGTGTGCTATTTCACAGAAGGTGAAATTAATCAACCTTCTTGCTGATGAACCCAGATTTTATTTCAGATGTCCAGACTTAAATTGTACCCAACCAAAATATGTATTTTAGTATGTTCTACAACTCACTAGAACAACACACAGTAATAAAATTAATCATATACTATGGCAGTGATGAGGAACCTTTTGTCCACAGGCCTAATTTGGTCCACAAGGTGTTGTCAGGTGTGGGACAGGTAAAGGTGCCTGAAAAAACCTGTACCTTTGCAAATGGTACCAATCAGCTAATAGGTGATCATTGCAATTATACAGAAGGGAGTTGCAAGAGCCAACTATCAGCTATGCTTACAAGCACCATGATGGTCGCTGCCTGAAAAGGCACAACGGGGATTGGCAAGCACTGACAATAAGCCGATTGGTGGTGCCTGCAAAGCCCCATACATTGGCTCAAACAGTTCGATGTCAAACCATGTGAGAAAAGGAAAACAAATCACCTGATGTCAATCAGTCATTTTATTTGTATGCCGCCTTTCCAAAGTTAAAACCATCTTCAAGGTGGCTTACAACGTACAAAAACTACATAACTACAAATATAACAAAACTAGTCATAAACAATAAACAAAACTTCAAAAAGTATGCAACAAAATCAAACAACTTCCACAAAGATCCTAAGATCCAAAATAAAGATATAAAATATTAGCAGCAGCAGCAGCAACAACAATCCCCGCCAACAACCCTCCTAAACAATCCCCTAGTCCAAGATACTGTTCAGCAGCCTCAGCTTTCGTAGCTGGAGTCAGTCAAGGACATACCCTCCTGGCCAGGTGGAAAAAGGCCAGCAAGGCAGGGAGGGAGCAGGACTTCCAACCAAGATTTCACTGTACCATCAGTTGACTGACATCCTGCCCATCTGTCGAAGTTGGGGCACAGGAGTAAGGAGGTAAGGATCTGGCCTGCTGGCTTAAACCACTTCCCCATCCTATGGGTTGGAGCCAGAATTCCCCTTCCACAAATGGAATGCCCATTATTTTCTTCGTTACACCCTGAAGGCTTCTGAACCAGCAGGGGCATCCTGGGGGCTGAAGGAGTTGGAGGCAACACTTGATGATTCCCCTCTCCTCCTGTAGTCCTCAGTGTCATTTCCCACACTGTTCCCCAACTCTCCAGAGCATGTTTTCAGAGAATGCAATGCAACAGACTGCAGTGGAAGAAGGAAACCAGCCAAGGTCACCTCCCTCTCCTTCTATTTGTAGAACCAAAGTCTTGATTTAAGCCTTGATTTAAGCAAATGGTTTCACATGTACACATATGGATCTGGCATATAAGAGGTACAATGGGAAAGAAAGAAGCACCTACTATAGCTCCATGGCATCCTGGCAAATTCATGAACTTCATTTTCAGCATCCACACAGTAAAAAGTAAAACCTAGAGAAAACAAACAATATGCCACTATTACAAAACGTTCAGGGGACAATCAGTTGTTACAAATGACAACAACGATAATGCAAATCAAGAAGGAAGGGTGGAAAGTCTAAGTCGATGTAAGAGAAACAGTTTCCAAAAATCCAGGGACAGGGTTCAAACCAATTGGGTGCAAACAGAGGGCAGACGTATTTAATTCAAAACAACTATTCAGTTCATTTTGTGAAAATCTATTCACTGTTTTTGAACTCCTGAAAACGTATATGGTTGCCTGAGGATACACACTGGAATGCCAACGAATACAAGAGGCATACTTTGTACTGAGCATAGTGATACCTTGCTGTTGTAAAAAAATAAATAAATAAATTGTGTGTGAGAGAGAGACCACAAAACAATCCCTTCAATAGATGCCTAGACATATTTCACAAGAGCAAAATATGTGGGAAATTGGACAGCGCTTAGTATATTTGGCTGGTTTATTTCATTTATATCCATACTTCTGTCTCAAAAGAGTCACTCAAGGTGGCTTACGTCAGTAAGAAATGCAAAATAATAAAACCATGATATTTTGAATTATATTGGGAGAACAGAGACAGCAGGTTAAAAAAATAATAATTTAACAAAAGTAAACAAAATCAATCAGCCACCTGGGAAGACAAATGACTTGTCAGAATAATAAAAGGCCTTCACAAGGTGATGCAAAAGCATCAAGAAGGGAGCCAACTAAACCTCCCTAGGCTGAAGTCCCCCATTCTGGGTGCAACTGCAGATGGATGGGAGGTGGTCTGCTCTTGATGGGGTTAGACTCCCTGTGAAGGTGTGGCTTGGGGGTACTTCTGAATCCATTGATGTCACTTGAGGCTCAGGTGGCCTCAGTGGCTCAGAGTGTCTTCCATCAGCTTCAACCGGTGGCCCAGCTGTGTCCACAAGCAGTATTAGCATCACATTAATTTTGCTTGGCACTGCGGAGTCTGCTGGCTTGTTTGGCATGTATAAAATATCACCAATATTACAATTCAAAATGTGAGCTTATGCAGGTGCCAGGTAGCCTGACAAACAGTGTGTCGAACCTGTGCCTTGGCCAATTTTAAAACCCACAACGTACATATTGCATTTTTAAGCCTAGCTCTCATCACACCCTGAAGTAACAGCCTTATTGCTTCTGTTTAAAAAGTTTCATCTAACAGGAGGACAATAACAGAGCAGAACTTAATTAAACAGAGAAAGGCTGTGATATTTAAATGAAAAAAGAGCTATGAATATTCTATTGACTGTAAAGATCACTAGAGGTATCAAAAGCCAGAACCAATATACTGGCAGAATACAGACTTAATTGACATTCCAAGGAATTACCAAATTAATCAAAATGTGTTGGTATAAGATAAAAATTCTATACAATCTGTGAGCTCAAAAGGGTATTAACCGAACTGATTTCTTGAAAATAGTACAATTTTAGAACAGAAATCCCTTTATTTTAGATTTCCTTTTAGTGGCTAAATAGCCTTATAGAAGAAGGAACCCAACGCAGGTATAACTACGGGAAGGACCACCTCAAATCCTACTCCGGTTTCCCATTTCTCCACCAACAGTGAGAAGTCTTGATGACTTGTTGCATGTTAATTTTGTTTGCTGTGAGTTTCAAAAAAATGCATTGCTACATGTAACCTGTCTTCAAACGATTTCTATTCTGAAAGGTAATAAAATAATAAACATGCCACTAATTTGATGGTTTGCACCGCCAAAATAAAAACACTTTTAATGAGAACATTTCCAACACAGATCTAATCCTACTTTGTACATCTTAACCAACCTACTTGGAGTTAAATACCATCTATGCATCATTTTCATATAATTCTCTTTCAAGGTATAACATGTGGTAAATTTCAAATAATTCTTCCAGAGTTTCCCCCAGAAGTTTAGGACTATGTTATGTCCTATGTCCATTGCCCAGTGTGTCCTTAAAGCTTTGACTAACGGATCTTTCTTTGCCCATCCAATAATGTTATACATTTTTGACAATAGTTTATCCTTATTCCATAATAGTTCTCTTTCAAACTGTGAGCTTTGATCCAGAAACCCATTTTTTAAATCTAATTTGAACATATCATATTTTTGATGATACTGTAACCAATCCATAATTAAGCTCCTTACTTTTCCATTGGTTTCAATCTAGGTTTGCTCCCTGTGAATTCCAACAGATCTCTGTTGTGGCCCATTGTCTATCCATGTTAATTCTCTTGATTGTGATTGCTTCAATGGGTGATAACCATAAGGTTTTTTTTCCCTTTCCAATAAGTTTGTACCAAACTCTATACAAATTTATCCTGATGTGGTTTGCAAAACTTTTATAAATTTTTGCTTTCCCATACCAAAGACATGAATGCCAGCCAAACTTTAAATCATGGCCTTCCACGTCTAAAATATATGAATTTTCCAATACAATCCATTCTTTTAACCAACATAAACAAGCTGCCCCATAATACAATTGCAAGTCTGGCAGAGCAAAGCCTCCTCTTTCTTTTTTATCAATCAAAATTTTATGTTTAATCCTAGACTTTTCCCCCTGCCAAATTTAGAAATATCTTTTTTCCATTCTGAGGCAGCTTAAGTTGTTGACAAAAGGATCAATTGGAATAAAAACATCTTAGGTAATACATTCATTTGAATGGCTGAAATTCTACCTAATAAGGAAATAATTCTTTCCTGTATCTCTATCTCTTTTTTAATGTCTTTCCACAGTTTAATATAATTATCTTGAAATATGTTAAGATTTCTCACTGTCAGCTAAATCCCCAAATACTTCTTTTTTTTACCTATTTTTAGGCCATACATCCTTTCCAAAATCTCTTTCGACTGCTCATCTATGTTTTTAATCAACATTTTAGTCTTTTCTACATTTATTTTAAAGCCTGCCACTCTTCCAAACTTTTTAATTTCCTCTATAAACCTTGGGAATGCTTACATTAGGTTGTTCCACTGTTAAGACCACATCATCCGCAAAAGCCTTTAATTTATAAGTTCTACACCCTAGTTCTATACCCTTGATATCTTTGTTTCCCCTTATATTCTGCAACAGTATTTCCAACATTGTAATAAACAATAATGGGGATAGAGGGCAGCCTTGTCTAGTTCCCTTCTTTATTTAATAATCTGAGAGATTATTATTTACTAATATTCTTGCAAACTGCTCAGTATATATTGCTTTGATTCCTGCTAAGAAAGCCGAGAAGTTTGTTTTCTTGCTCTATTAATCCCCACATTTTAACTCACTCCATCATATAGAATACCTCAAATTCATGCATGCATATCGCTACCACATCCTCAGTCAAGGAGTCTTGAGTAGGCTTTTCCCACAAAATTATCTGTACAGGGAATGCTAACACGGGGGTGGGGAATGTCACCTCCTGCCCCCAACAATCCTGTCCCTACCACGCATACCCCATAAGTTTCTTATGTTTTAGAAAGGTACGAATGTGTCTTCTAAGCACAACTGACACAAGAGGAACACAAGAAGAAGAACCCTGCAGGATTATGTCAAAGTCTCATAGTCCAGCACCCCGTACTCAGAGTAGCTAGCCAGGTGTTCACGGGAAGCTCAAAGTCGGATGTGAGTGCAACAACACTCTTTCCACTTGAGATTCCCAGCAACTGGTATGCAGAGACATGCTGTGTTATCAAGGTTCCTGATCACAAGGAGGCTCCTAAGCATGTTCAGCTGACTGCTCTTAGAAGGTCCCTTTAGACCTTCCTGCTCAACACAGAAGGGTTGGTGGTGCAGCATTCATGGCTGACACACGCAGCTCTACAGCGCTTACTCACCTTGCCATTCCTTGTACAGGTATATCATCTGATTAGCACTACAGTGTCACAACATTGTTTACCTTATTAGAATTCTAATGCATCATCTGTCATATGGCACAGCTCTTTAGGAGAGAAATCTCAAAAAATATATATTACATTTTTATTGTTTTCATTATTCATCACAAGCCAGACATATAACAACACAAAATTATTTAAGTAGCAGGCTTGTACATAGCAAAGTACAGTAAAGAAGCAAGGAAAGTATCCACCAATGTAATATTATGAGAACTCCCATCTTATCACAAGGTTCCTGTGCTTCATGCATTACCCACTTTCAATGTTTCCCCACATGGCCTCTCCACATAGGCGTCTGAGAGACTTTAAATTGCTAAATTTCAAGAATCCGTATGTTGTTGGGACAGCTAAACATCTATCTATTGAAACAAGAAGGTACCTGAAAAGAATAAAATAATTGCTAGATACTTCCAGAGGAAAGTGGCTGCTATATTCTGGGAGTCTCATAACAACTTTCCGGGCACAGAAACCTATTTATTTGACTAAATAAAGAGTTTAAGAAGATAAAACAACATTACTGCACTATTGTGATTCTGCTCTGCTTTCCAGCTGCCAGTTTTAGACATGGTGGATTTAGAAACAGAGGCTTCTAACAGACTGTGTTTGATTGCCAGCATCTTTGTCCTCTTACAAGTAAGTTCCTTTCCCCTGTTCCTTGAAAGCACATATCCTGTTAGAAACAGTATGTGGCAGGCTGGCAAAGAAAGTTAAATAGATGCAGTTGACTTAAAATATATTGGTTATCTACCTGTGGAAAATTACTTCTCCACATAGAACAAATGCCCCTATCAACTCATCCCCATCCACCCATCCCATTGCTTCGCAAACTTCCCTATATCTGACACTACTTCCCACCCCTCATTCCTCTCATTCTTCCCCTCCACATCGCCATGCTGTATCATCTTCCTTCTCTCTGGGACCAAGTGCACTGCCATACACTTTCAACATGGTGGAGTCCCAGTACTGATCTCCCCGCCTCTCCTCTGTTACTATTTAAATAATAAAACCAAAATACATTAACTACACTGTCTAGCTTGGCCTATATAAATAGGGAAGTGACACTCTCAGGTTTAATTCACTAACATCCAGTGTATAATACTGTATGTTGTTGCAAAGAATGGAACATTTACATACTTTGTTAGCAAGAAATATGAGTAATTTTCTTCAATTTTCAATTGTAACTATATAAAAAAATACATTTCTTAGTCCAAAACCCCCAAAACCACTTGGGTTCATTAAGAACAGTAGAAAGACTTTTTACCAACCACTGTTTTTAGTAAGTACTAAGAAAATAACTAGTAATAATAGATTATATTTATTCAAACTAAAAATCAAATAAATTTAGGCTGCAATCCTATACAAACATACTTGGGATAAGTTCCCTTGAACCCAAGAGGGCTTACTTCTGAGTAGACATGTACACTTTGAATTACTTAACAATTGCCCTTATTGCTGAATTATGTACAGGGTGCAGTCTTTTATTAAAAACTATATGGGAGCTTTATATGGTTATCAATTTTCTCATGTTTGCAGGATGTTTTAAATTGTTTTCTCTCTATTTTAAATTGTTTTCTCTCTGTTTCTCTCTATTAATAAGATAATTGAGTATGTACATGTATGATTGAGTTCATTTTTATTATTCTTAATATCATACTGTAACCTACAATGAAGAGTGCCTTAGCTTGAAATGCACCGTGATCTGATATTTTCTACTGAAGTCACTTGATACCCTTTTTTTTTTAAATTATGTGGGTTTAGTCTTCCAGTTCAATTAAACTTTCAAGAAACAACTGGCATACTGGGAGTTGGGATAAAGATGCACTCTGCCCTGCTAAACATTTTAGGCATCCTGGTGAATTGCCCGAAGCCCTAGTGTGTGAAGTTGCAATTATAAGAAGTTAGCAATTTAGGTCAGAAGCAGGGAATGGATTTATTCTGGACTAATTAATCCAGATTTAGTGTGGTTTTTACAAGTGCCTGAAGGGCTCCAAGATAATGCAGAAGGCGGACTGGAAGTGTGAATGGACTGGATTCTAGTTTAAAGCAAGCAGGCTGCAACGCATCCCTTCTATTGCTAAAATGATTAGTAGAGTGCTATTTTCTCCAGGCAAGAATGTCACCTCTTAGGAGGCACCACACTGGAGCCAAAAAATGATTGAAGCACAGCTTTTCAAACTGAGTCCCTTATCTAACCGCTAAATCAAGAGTGTAATGCTTAATGAATTGAAGATATCTACAGGCACCCAGCTGGCAACTTTACAAGTCCCTGCTGCAGAAATTCATGCAAGACTGGAACAGAGCAGGTCACAGCGCTCATGAAGCGAGTCTCAAACCCTTTGAGTATATTTCTGGGTAACATTCTGTAACTGCAAAAGAGAATCCAAGGCATCTGCTTTGCATAGGTATGTACAACATACTTTATTGATTATAAATTAGGTAGGGTTCATGAGAACAAAAGAATTCTACCAGTGAATGTGCTGAATATTGCCAAGTTAATATTAGGCAAGCAAATCTTAGTGCCACCTGATTTGCAAACAGTTTAACACCACACTGAAACCCACTATATGCAACATGTTCAGAGCAAAAGAATCTGTGCTCCAATACTCTATACTAGGAAGGTCTTTATCCTTGATTTTTTTTAAAAAAAATCATATATTTTAAGAAATATTTCTTCATTAGTGGAAATACTAACAAGAATGCAGTTGGATAGGTGGGCTTCATAAGAAAATAAGATCGATTAGGCAGTGGATGTGAATTCCTATGAGTGGCAGAGAACAACATTACAATAAAGGGGAAGGTGGGAGAGAAACCTTCCATGGCAGTGAAAAGTTGTTGGTGTGTACATAAGCTTCCAATTATTATTCAGACTAAACATATACACCTCAGAGACCTTTTAAAAATGCTCTTTACTATGAACTATAAGTTAGTGCCATAAAGCATCTTGTATACAGCTGAAGAGGATACAATATTTACATTCCCACCTTCAGATACAATTTGAAGAAAATGTTTAGAAGTGCTAACTTAATTGAAAGTAATTGGAAATAGTTACCCAGAGACACAGTTAAAGATGATGTAGTGTAGTCTAGATATAAAAGGGAAGAATTGCCCATGTTCTCCCAACTTGGGGAACTATGGTCTGTTTAAACTAGGGGATGAAAACAAACCAGAATCTGAAAACATGGTTTGCTCTTGTCGGTTGTCAAACACAACACAGGTTAAACAAGCCACAATTCCTGAAGTTTGATCATCACGGGAAACTGTGATCTCAGGCAGTGACCATTTTGCACACGTGCAATTGATGTGTGGGTCCTTTTGGACGTGGTAGAAGGCTGAATGGGGCAGAACATACTTATGCGCACTCCACCGACGTGTGCGGGGGCCAGGAACGGACCCCCCAGGCAAAGTGGGTGCCACCTGTAACATAAAATCAAAAGCAGAAGCTTTTGACAAAAAAGAAGAGAGAAGCATATAAGCCCAAGCATTATGCAAACTGGTGTAGGTAGCGTACTAGGGTTCTATGCAAAGTAGTACCAAAGTAACATGTCATTAATATAAGGATTTATACTTGTGCAACAGGACTTCCCCCATCTCCTCCCCTAAACCTGTTCTAGTGGTTCCCCCAAATGTCCAGAGAAGATCTGGGGTCAGATGGGGAAATCCTTGTGCTGACAGGACGTGTTTGTTGGATACTGTCCCAAATCACAAATTCATGAACTCACAGGACATCTTAGGTAAATCATCCTAATTGACAATATGGGGATAATATGAGCTGCTGCAAGGCTTACTGAGATAACGTGTGAATAACTATTTGAAAACTTGAAATGGGCTATATAAATATTTATTGTTATATTAAGTATTCCATTTACACAAGCACTGCCACTGTAAGATTCTTTGGAACAGTACAAAAAAAAAACCCATGAAGGTGACTTTGTACTAAGCTGAGAAGCTTCGGGGGGCGGGGGGGAGAATCTCTAGTTGCTGTGTCAGCATGGCATAATCAGCTATTAGATATCCCTCAGCGATACTGCTTGATGCTATCACACAGCAGCAGTTCCTTTCAACTCCTTTTAAAGGAATTAACAGAGCACTGCATTACCTATGTTTGTCTAATATCTCAATGACCCAGACAACATTTTACTTTGCTGAAATCAGAGAGTCTCCCTGCTTCTTTCAGTCTTACTCATCTCCGCGTTTACTCACTACGCCAGCCACCAACAGATTCAAAACTAAGCTTAGCATAGGACTTTAATGTATAGGCCAAACACACCACATCAGACTAAGCTTAGAATTTCTAAAGACCTTTTCTGAGATCGACTTTTTGGGTCGTATCCAGGCTTAGTAATGCTTATTCAGCAGCGGCAACCAATGTGGTGGCTGTGAGTGCAGTGGCCCTTGAGGTCTTCCTGTTGATGCCAATGAAAGCTCTGAGTTCCCTACACACTGCCTTTGGTCATGAGGTGATGAGAATAGTTACTTCTTTTTCCTCTTGAAAAGTACTGTACAAACTGTAAAAGGAGGAAGTTGGAAGGGTGAAATTTTCCCACTTAACTATACAGTGGTACCTCAGGTTAAGTACTTAATTCATTCTGGAGGTCCGTACTTAACCTGAAACTGTTCTTAACCTGAAGCACCACTTTAGCTAATGGGGCCTCCTGGTGCCGCCGCACTGCCGGAGCACGATTTCTGTTCTCATCCTGAAGCAAAGTTCTTAACCTGAAGCACTATTTCTGGGTTAGCGGAGTCTGTAACCTGAAGCGTATGTAACCCGAGGTACCACTGTACGCTTTTCAAGGCTCAAATTAAATCTACCGGATTTGATTTTTACTTAGATCCCTTGGAAAAGCAAATATTGTGTATATGTGTGCTTTTTCTCCATCTTTCTCTGGCTGATCCAGGTTAGGGGGTGTGGATAGAAGTGATCGTGCATGATGGTACCCAAGGCACTAAAGCAAAAGAACCCAAATGTGTCCAGCAGAACCTCCCTCCTGTCCATATAATTTAGTTCATTATGGAATATTATTATACTTGTTTGCTTTGCACATCGCATTTTCATTCTAACGTACAACTTAATCCCACCAAATCAATTTGCTGAAAAGGAGGCTTTGATAACCTTTGAGGCAACAAATTAAACATTTTAAATTTGTTTTTCTCATGCAGATTTGAACCAGGAATAATACTTTTTTTAAAAAAAATTACAAAACATATCATACAAGAACAAAAGAAGTGCCAAACTAAAACCACTCAATGGTCACTGGTATGAGGCTTACACACACAAAAAAAGAAATGCACAAAGAAGAAGAAAAGTTAGCTTTGCTTCCAGCTATGTTTGTTTTGCTGTAAACACAGTACAGCAGTGAGAAACGAAGCATATGGCAAAACAGTATCCCATTGCCAGCCTAATTTCACATAAGATAAAACAAAAACCAGTAAGCAACCAAACTGACCTCCAAAAAATTAAAATTCATTATACAGAAATTATTATTGTGTCAATCTCTATTTATTCAGGATAAAATGAAGAAACAGTCTGCAAAGATCTCTGAGGTAATTTTTTACCTTTACTGAGGACCAAAATTACTATCTAAAGGCACCCAATTATATATACTGCATGAAGTCATGATCAGGTATCATTAATTATGGAAAGGCCTCAAGATCTTTCACTAATACACATGATAATATAGGAAAGAACAAGGGATCATCTCTAAATCTTACATCTTCAAAAGAGGAATACACTCTACTACAGTTGGCCCTCATTTAGCAAAACTTTTAAAAAAAACTTTGATTTCCAATTGCAGCATTCTGAGATTATACACCTGTCTTTTTTTTGGACCAGATAAACTCGCACAGAGATTTCCTTTTGATTGCAACAACAAATACGCTTCACTACCCCACCCCCAACCTGTCAACCCTCTGGTTAAAAACTTGTCGTGCAACTGAATGTCAAAATGCAGTAAGCCTGCATGCAGCAATGCCTTCATGTTTCATGGCATATTAAAAATATGCTGTTGAGCATCAAATAAGCATTTGCTGTGCAAGTGTTCCCTTTGCACCTCGCTTTGAAGGTTCAAAGAAAGCTATTACGGCCTACTTCTCTAAAACATTACACACGGCAGTAAACACTGAAAGTTAAAAGGATAGATAAAAGGGATTCAGATGACAGCTTTTCTTAAAAAAATAAATGTAGTACTGAACATAGATGTAGAAATAAGAGATTTGTTACCATAGAAATATCAGATAAACTCTGATAACTGTTTGGCAATTATGATTGTTCCAGAAGAGTGCTACTACATTGTTTCACAGCAATGCAATTGTCATACAGCTCACTGCCAAGTGCAGCATTCTGCTGTGTGTGAATGGTGTTACTTTAATCATCCTCAGCATCTCACAATACTAACATTTGGGCTTAAAAAAACCCCAATAATGAAAATGAGAACAACGTTCCTATGTTGTCAGTGGTATATTGGAAAAAAGGACTGGTACAAGTGGTATGTGGGCATGTAATGGCTGATGAAGACAAAGACTCTAGAGCTAGAAACAAAGGGAACAGCTCCCCATGCAATTGTACCCACGGGGGGGGGGGGAGTGCTTCTTGCTTTTATAGGAACTTGTTCCAGTATACAGTGGTACCTCGGGTTAAGTACTTAATTCGTTCCAGAGGTCTGTTCTTAACCTGAAACTGTTCTTAACCTGAAGCACCACTTTAGCTAACGGGGCCTCCTGCTGCCGCAGTGCCGCCAGAGCACAATTTCTGTTCTCATCCTGAAGCAAAGTTCTTAACCTGAGGTAATGTTTCTGGGTTAGCGGAATCTGTAACCTGAAGCGTATGTAACCCGAGGTACCACTGTACTTGTTACTAGTAAATGTACTTCTGCATCTACTCCCGAACATGGCTTCAGAGAACTTCTCTTTCATTTTCTCTTTGTAGTTAGAAAAGCCCATCCATAATATTTTCTCCTTTGAGACCTACCAATTCTACACAACTAAATGTGCATCACTGTATCTACCCTTAGGATTTCAATGCAGGTTTGAGCAGGTAATAGGAATGAGCACATTTGACATAAGTTGTGTCAAACAGGGTTGTACTGAAAGATCACTCGGTTGTTGTTATTTTTAGTTCAATGCCTGCTTTCCAGAAACAAGACAAATGTCAGTAAATTCCTCCAGATTTCAGCACCTCTGATTGGCACGAAGCTTTTGCATTTGTGCTTCAGTGTACACTACTGATTCAGTCATAACATAAATACAATATAAAGTTGAAAAGCAAGCAAGCAACCACCTATTTTCTGCAAGCAAGAATTTCCAGCCACACTTACAATGAACTAGGTCCAGCTAATTTCATCAGGGCTACCTTCCAAGTAGGTGTGATCAGCACCACAGCCCAAGACAATTAGTTCTCTGTTTTGCTCAAAGAGTGCATAAATGAACAGCCGAACAGCGGTTGGAATAAATTCTAACAAGCTCATGTCCATGATATTATTCTGCAGATTAATAGCCAGCTGGGCTGTACTGAAAGCCCAGATGGTTATTAATCTACAGGAAGTGTCCAGCAGCCAGCTTAGTGCTATTTTAAGATGTACAGAAAATGTTTAGATACCATATGCTTCGTTTCCAGCTGCATCCAACGTTCCTGAAGTTGATGAGTATATGTTAAATACGATGAGCGTATTTAGAGACTCGTCAGGTTCTCCCTTTGGCTTACAAGTTACTTTAAGAACATCTGAAAAGGCAAGTGATGTCTAGGAGGGAAGGGCTAGATTTGCAATAATAAAAACTTGTGGCCCAGATTTAAATAACCAAGCATGCCAGCAGAAGGGCTTCTACTAGCACAGTAGGGCTTTCCTCTCCTCTTCTCCTGCCAATGTCTCCCAAATCTGCTCTGGGGGGTCGAGAGAACCACTGAACAGCACACAGTGGGAGGAGGGGAGGTATTCTTCCATCTGGCAAGCTGAAATGTCTGCACTGATGGAACGTGATACTGAATGTTTCACTCTGTTCTTCCCTCAATTAACTTACTTGCACAGCTCTTTTGACTTAAAAGATCCTTGGAAAAGGAAACGCGAAATTTCTCTGGTTTTTGAAATTCCATTCCTGTTTTTAGAACAACAATTTCAGAAGAAAGTATTTCAACTTTTCAAAAAGTTATGCTATAGTTTCTCACTTCAGTGTTTATGGGAAACATTTTCTCATAAAAGAAACTGTTGGTTATTCCAGTTCGATTTTTTTATGTATACTGTTGGTTTTATTGCATTTTGTTGTTTTCTGTTGTGAGACACCTTGAAATAAGTTTTTTAAATACGTATTGTCTCAATTGCTTCATTGTAACATGATTCTTAGGTAATAGGTAAAATCTGACAGTTCCTCTATTTAACTATTTAGCAGCTGTACACATCCTTCACTCAATAACAAAAGCTATATTCAAGCCAAAAGACCCACTAGATTAACAGCTGTAGAACTTGCCTCCTTTTAATATTAAAAAATCCCTTCAGTCTTTTAATAATTTAGCAATGCCTAGGGAATTGTAAATTTGACTAAAATACAAGCTCATTTTGAAGAAAAAGTTTTTAGAAAGCATATGACAATATACTTAATATCCTCTCACTCGCAAACATATTTCCAGCTGTGTAAAAATGCTACCTTTACTGGAGGCAGAGGGCCTTCTCAGTAGCAGCTGTGGAACGCCCTCCCTTCAGATGTCAAGGAGATGTCAAGAATTACACAAAGTTTAGAAGACACCTGAAGGCAGCCCGGTATTGGGAGGTTTTTAATGCTTGATGTTTTTATTATGTTTTCAGATATGCTGTAAGCTGCCTAGAGTGGCTGGGGAATCATCATTATCATCACCATCATCACTTGTTGGTTATTTTGCAGTACTAGACAAGACCATGAAATAAACACATTCAGTTCCTTTTTATATTCATTTTTTGAATCATTTTAGTATTCTTACATTTTTTAGTTGCAGTCATTCATGTTATTCAAGGGCTGCTCAAATAGATCTAAATAATTCAGGTTTGGGGGCAATACACAGGCAACTCCCCATTTCCACAGGGGTTGAGTTCCACTTCAAAGCGCTCATTGGCAGAGCACGCATAAGCATACACCACTTCATTACACTCACACCCCCATTCTGCCCCCATTCATCCCTCTTTTGGGTTCGAAAGTACTTGCATGTCTGCAGTCACACATCAACTGGACACACCCAAAATTGTCGCCACCAGGGTATATCCACTAATGCAACAAAAAGCTAAACTTTAAAATAATTTAAAAGGCACATACAATGCTATACATCTGTTCAACTGCATTCTGCTTTTTCTTCCCAAGTTTGCTGTCAGGATTGGAAGGAACCTCACTGCTAGCCTTAGAGGTAACCAGAGTCTCCCCTCTTCCTTTTCTTGACTGCTGCATCAGCATCAAAGCTCATCTTTTAGCAGCCATGGCCTGGAAGCCATTTTGTTTCACTCATAATGCACCTGATGAAGAGGGTAGGGAAAATGGGGGCCACCACAAAGAACAGGGTTTGAAATTAGCTTAAGGTCCTGGGTTAAACGGAGATGTTCACTGAGAAAACTTAACTCTTAAGTTACCTTAAGAGTTAACCCCTCTTAAGTCTTGGAAAACAGGCACCCCCAAAGAAGTAAGGGTGGGGTAGAGAAAGAGTGCAAAAGCTAGTTGCCCACTGACCTTAAAAGTTAAGTTATTTTTCACAGTTACACCCCTCCTCAGAGCCTATAGCCCCCAGGGCAGCTTTAGAAGGAGATGCAAAACTACAGGCTTCAGGGAACAAAGAAATGCAAATGAAATGAAATAACAAGCCTTTATTTCTTACACCAGTCCCAGCCAGGATGATTAATAGTCAGGAATGATGGGACCATATCTAGAGGCAAAAGGTCATCCACTTCTGCTTTCTTCCCCTCCTCTAAAAACACTAAACACTATACTCAGTCTTCCAGCCTTTATTTCAGATACTTTATGCAGTTAACCTGTGCAAACTCGGTTCTATCAAACTGTGCCCTTATGCAAACAGGAGTCCTTCCATTCACAGAAGTGTGTTGTGTCTTTACCCTAGAAGGTCTTTCCTAATAGAAGGAGGTGTGATTCTCTCCGCACCTTCTGTGCCACCTTCCACACACTGGAGGGACCCCCCAAAAAACCCCTATGGAGCAGATTTTCAGGGGACAAAAGTGGCTGCAGGGGGAAAGCTGAATTGGAAAAATAACCCCCTTTCCATTACTAGAGGTGTGAGCAGGATCTGAAGTCTTTCGTTTCATGGAACAGAAAAACTGCATTCCACCCATTGGTGTTAACCTAATAGATCCATGTGACAACTTTAAAACATATTAAAAATTGCTATTAAAGCCATTCAAACTATCACAAGCACTTAATTAAAATCTAACAGCGTGCATAGAGAACATGCTTAAACATCTCTCTTTAAAACTGAGTGTAATTCCTAAAATCGGGTATCTGATACTTATACCAACATAGACTACCATGATCTTATTAATCTGGGAAATATGGTATGCCACAGGAATGCAATCATTCACACAAGAAGAAAATTAATTTATGAGACTATGAAAAGAATGCAAGCTTTTCAATCATTTCACTGTACTGCTTCCAAAAATGCAAGCAGCCAAAGGGGTGGGGGGAACCCTGAAGTGTCGTTTTTTCACAGAGCTCAGTCAGCATATACAAAGGAAAGCCTTTGCATTGTGCATTTCTGTAAGCATTCAGCACATTTTTGCTTTAGTTTTATAGAAGCGCCATCACATACATAAAACCCAGTCCTGGCTTACCATCTTCCTCAGTACACAGAGAATGGTTTATAGAAAGGCTGAGATTCCTGAAATCAGGCAATGCCTGAAAAAAGGAATTGGGGGATGCAGGGTAGTGATTGAGGTGCCACTACCACAATAAGTGTAAGGTAAGCAAGCGACTGGGCCATTTCACCAGGACTGATCTCACCCCATTACCACCCCCTAGCTGGGGCTGGGCAAGGTCAGGTTTTCAACATCACACAATGTTATCACCAGCCCAAAATCGTGATTTGGTGATAAATTCCAATGGCCAAATGGGTTTCATATTTTGGAAATATGGATTTCTATCTGATTGGACACCAATCCTGGCAAAACTTTTCACATCAATTAATTCAATTGGAATAATGTCAAATTGTTGGACATCTAGCATTATAGTTCCAATTTATAAGAGAGGTGACCCTTAGAACTACCACCCAATAAGCCTCCCTGATGTCCCTGCTAATATATTTACACAGCATATATACTGAGCTATTAGACAAATCAGAACAGTGGGTAGAAGAACATCAGGTTTTGTCCCCATTACAGTCAGGTTTTGTAAGGGGTATAGCACAATACATCAGTGCATTGTCTTGAATTACCTTATACAAAAGTATGTAAACAGACCTTTAAAGAAGTTATGTTACATTTATTGAGCTTTCATCTTTGTTTGACTCAATAGACTGGCAGCACTTATGGAAGAAACCAGATGCCATTTCAGTTGATAAAACACCTGCTGTATCTTGTGAAACAACTTTATACCAATACTGACATTAAAAGTAGGGTTGGCAGGACAGGTTTTCTATCTGATTCAATCCCAACAGTGAAGGCAGTTAAACAGGGCTGCATCTTGGCACCACTTCTATTTAATCTTTACATAAAGAACATAGGCCAGGAGCTTTCCTCCTCATCTGATGATTTCCCTCCTGCAGTTGGGAAAGAGAAGATCCCAGCCTTGCTTTATGCAGATGACATGACACTCATCTAACTGGTATGAGAAGGTTACACATCAAATTTAGAAGCTACTGTAAGAGAGGACTTACAGGAAAACAAAGGTGTTTGCCAAAAGGAGGAAACACATATGGACCATGGATGGACATGATATCGAACAATGCCAATCATATAGATATTTAGGACTTGATTTTTCTGAAAATACCCTATGCCACACCCACCTAGAAACAATAACACTTTCAGCTACATGCTTATTAGGGCCCATAAAGAAACAGTACCACACAAAGGGCCACTGTTTAGTCAAACCAGCATTTAAAAAAATTGTAGCCAAGATTGTGTCTCACCTTTTATATGGTTCACCAATCTGGGGTAACCACTGCAGGGAGGAACTTGATGTAATTCAAAATAAGTTTCTGTGTATGATATTGGCAGTGCTACATAGCACACCCGGAGCATTACTAAGAACTGCACTAGGTCTTCCTTCTATAAAAGCCCGTAGACACAAATCTAAATTTTTGTACTTGGAAAAAATATCGTTACAACCAGAACAACACTTAGCCAAAAGATGTTTTTTTTGGATTGCAGAATAAGGAAGGCTGGGTAAAATTCAGCAGAAGTCTGATGCAGTTATTTGATCTCTCCAACTTCTGGTCGTAAGATATGAGATACTGTGTTTAGCGAAGATGCAAAAATAGATCTTGAATACATAAAAAATTGTAAATCTCCTATTTGGTATATTAAAATTAAAACAGACCACAAAAGGGCTATGTACTTGCAAGAACTAACCCCCCCGCCCGTTAGACATGCTTTCACCCAGCTCAGCTTCCAGACCATGCCTACTGAATACCTGGCTGGGAGATATACTAGCAGACCTGCAAGAGAGCACCTCTGTATATGTGGATCAGTGTCTATTAAGGATATTGGATATTATATTCTAGCTTGCCCATTGTATGAGTCACCCAGAGCCAAATTTATCTCCCCTTTTCAGACCGCCTCAGAAGGTCAACCAGATGTCTTTAAAATTAAATGGCTGTTGGAAGATGTTGATAAATGCATCAGTTATAGGGTGGCACTATTTGCACTAGTGGCAAGAAATATAAGGGCAACCTTTATGGATAGTGCATGTGCCAAACCCTAGGGATAATGAACAGAAGGAATGTTTTTTTAAAAAAAATTCTGGACATTGCAGATGTGTCCTGGTCTGATGTGTGTAATGTCTTTTGTTCTGTAGTTATATGATTTTTGCTTATATTGTATTGTGATGGCCATTGGCTATAAACAATAAAAATCTATTGAAAATTTTGCAGTGTAAGTAGCTTGTATTTTCTTTCTGAGCAAACAGCAGTATTTAACACACAACAATGTCCATCATTCATAATGCAGCATGCATTTATAAGCTATAAAACAAGCATGGAGAAGTTTACCATTGATTGAGTCAAGACTTAAACAAAGAATTAAACTCCTGATTTAATTAGTAACTAATCCATATCCCTCCTTAAACCACAACCCCACATGCATGCACACTACATGAATGTGGTTAATATTTCATAATTTATATTATCCCTATCGAAAACTTTGCATTAATTAAATTGCATTGAATTGATTTTACGTCAACATTTTTAGAACTAAGATCTATAAACCTGCTGCTACTATTTGACAAAATAGTGACTGAATTAACTTTCGATATTAGTAGGATATGGGAGGTGGCATGGATTTACTAGGAATATATGTGAATTGATTTATTAACATTATTTATGTGCGGACTTTCAGGCTACAAATCCTCCCATGGCAGCTTACAAGTAACATTAAACTATTTTTTAATAAATAAAAAAAAACCCACAACAATCAATATTAACATAAAATATCAGGATCATTCACTCAGGGTACTTGTTAGAAGGGCCATGGTGGGGTAAGGGGAAGTGACTAGCTACAGCAGGATCAGACATGATCTTCACCTGCATCCCCCGCCTCTCTTCGTGTATTCAAAATAATGTGTGCTTTTAACAAATTCTCATAACACTTCAGCCACTCTCCTACTATGTGTTCTGGAACATGAACAAGTTTAACACGGATACTAAAAAGCAATTTCCCACAGTAAAGTCCCCCATCTAGAGACATACATCTACAATACCACCTGGTCCAGTCTGCCACCTCCAGGTCAAAAACTCAGGAATAACTTATCAAGGCTCCATGAATTCCACAGCAGGAATGATAGTAAAATTAATCTCTCATGGTAGCAAATCTATTTTGGGGTAACAGTAACCTTGCATGAGTCAGTACCAAATGCCCAGCAGGTGTTCTTTTGTGAAACCAATTTATAAGATATAAGCTAACAAAGTGGTTTCAGGCAGACATTTCTGAAGACAACTTATCAACACTTCACTGTGGATGTCTATACCGACTGACCAAATCCATGAAAAATGTGCTCATCACTAATTGTAAAATAGATGCAGTGGTACTTCGGTTTTCGAGCATCTCGGAAGCTGAACGTTTCGGTTTCCGAACGCCGAAAACCCGGAAGTAAATGCTTCCGTTTTCAAACGCACCTTGGAAGTAGAATGGCTTCCGCTGTCTGTACATGTTACTGTATCACTGTATTGGGTCTAATACCTGCCTTTAACTTGTAAACAGAAATTTCAAATATCTAAGTTTTTTTATATTAAAAAAAATGCATATGATTACATTCTGGACACTTTTCAAAGAAAAAGTTTATGGAATCAAGTACAGTACCCAAAAATTCCTGCACCTTACACAAACCCCTCCTAGGAACTGCAGGAACACATCCTCTACCCTAAGAAAAATTGCATTTGGAGAAAGGTAGACAGAATGGATAGTAAATCTTACTAACAGCAATTTTGTAAACAAGCTGTTTTTACCCTTCCAGTCAATAAGCCCCTCAAATTCAGATTTTTTGCAGCCAAACTGGTTTTTTGCAGCCAAACTATACCCCTGTTTTTTTCCGGGAAATAAAACAGCTAGAGAATCGGCAGCAATGGCAGGAGGGAATTCTGTTCATCAGCTGACTTAGGACTCTGCCCACCCGCTGCTGCTCCCACCTTCCTTCCTATGACTAAAGGGCCAACAACTCTCTTCCAGTTGACAAAAAAATGTCCTGGCTGATTGCCGAAAAGGAAAAATCTTCCACATAAAAAGCAGCAGGAAGACAGGCATCAAATTCCAAAGCATGGCCACAAAGAAAGCTCCCTCCTGATTCCCCACAACCTCATCTCTTCACACAATAGGTTGGCCAGATGTAAATGAAAGCAGGCTCATCTGATTAAAAACAAAAGCTGGCATGTTAAATTGAGCCCGGAAACAGACTGAAAGGCCATGAAGTTGTCTCTAATGAGGAGTCACATGATCACGGAAGCCAGCTCCAGCCTTTAAGATGCTGTATTCTGGCCCAGCTGAATTTTCCAAACAGTTTTCAAAGGTAGTCCCACCTAGAAAACATTCTAACTTCCAAATAAAGTTCTGTTTGTCAGCTATCAGGCAAGTGGCTGTTTCCAAGCTTGATTTAAAAAAAATACATTCTGCAGTATTTCTGAATTAGACAATCTCAAAGATATCTAAAGTACATATAGCAGTACTTTGGTATTGGGAGTTTTCACTTTCCCTGCAAGGATCTATTGTCATAGCGGGCAAGATGCTAGGACCAAGAGCTTTGGCACAGTCAGAGAGAATATAGCCTGCATCTTCACCCATCCCACTAAATTTAAATTTTGTGACCAAAATTTCATCCTTCATGAATAAGGCTGCATGGCTGATATTCATGAGAGAGCTCTTCTCTGCACAGTTGCGAAGGTCCAGTGATGGTAACCAGCTGAGGATAACATTTGAGTTCCAAGACGGAATTAATCAAGGAATGGGACAAAAACATATCCATGTGTTTCCCAGAGACACTGATTTAATAAAGCTGCAGGCTGTCTACTGACTGAGTCCAGAAAATTTCCTTTTCTACTGTTTCTAAATCTGTGTTTTCAATTTCTTTGTGTCTACACTGCGATCAATAGCCTTCATCCTTTCTATTCCCAGAATTCAAATACATAAGGGTTTATATGTCTTTGCTTCTGTAGTAATATTATTCACAACATACATCCTAGACAACCACCATGCCTGGCAGGTCATACAGCAACAAATTCATCATTAATAGGATAGACGTTTTTCTAGGTTTAAAGTTTGAAACTACCCAGAGACATGTCAGTATGAGTACAACACACACACACACACACACACACAGAGAGAGAGAGAGAGAGAGAGAGAGAGAGAGAGAGAGAAGGATTCAAAGTTTACAACTTTCTTCCATAATACATAACATAAGTGCTAGCTAGCTCTTATGTTCCCATGGTTATTGCCATAATGTTTTTATAACCAGAACGCTAAGCAAGATTTTTTAAAAAAAAAATAAATAAAATGTGTGTGCCTGCTATTTTGCCAAGTGAATTCTCTCCCCCTCCCCCAACCATTGCCACTTCAGGGGGGAAAGGAGGGGACAAAGATAAATGTGCAGATCCCTTTATAATTAAAATTCCAACCACAATACAGTGCATGAAAGTGCATTTATCACCCTTCTGAATGCAGTAAGAATGATTTAGAAAATATTTTATCCTTTACTGTCTTTCATTTGAAGTGAAAGCACAATTTATTTAGGATGGATACACAGCAGAATTCTTAAATGCAGCCAATCTCTCTAGCCACATCAGAATAAGCTACAAATCTGAGCTAGGAAAGATTACAGCTGCTAGGGCTGTGCATCTTTTAAAATGATTGAAATCCCAGCAGACACTGCTGCAACAGGTCTGGAAATTTGCTGGTGAGAAGGAGAAAGCCTGTACCACATTATTCCCCTTCGGCCCTGTAAAAGGGGAGCTCACAGCTTAATTTTTAAAGGGATCAAGAAACCATTATGAAGAACAAGACTAGGTTAAGGGTCCCTTGACAGCTGCTCGTCAGGGAACCTACAAGCCTTTAAAGGATTTTGCATCTTGGTTTGTAAACAGTATGATACCAGTTAAGGCAAACATTTTAGATACTTTAAGACTTATTCATTGGGATAAGCCCATCATACATCAGTTTGGAGCATAGTTTTGGACAGGGATAAGCGGTCACTGTTCAACAAAGACAAGTAGGTATCAGTTACCTAACGCGCCCCCACCCCACCCCAACCTAACCTTAAAACCTAAGACATAGGAACATGGAAGCTGGGCAACATCAAGGCTGAGCAGGAAGCAAGGCAAGAAACAAATGAAGGCTTAGTAAACTAGCAACCATGTGCAGGCTGTTCTTTATGCACAGGCAACTGCTTCAGGTCGGCAAAAAGGTTTAGAACAATGGTTTCCAAGTACTGTGGACCCCCTGTTTTTCAAAAGCCAAGCCATGGACCCCATACTTTTGAAATTTTTGATATCTCTATGGTAGTTTTTGTTATGTGGATGGTATATCGCTCAGGACTGGTATGAGGAGCAGACTGCGATGTTGGTTTCACTCAGTGGTATATTCTGCTCCTGAGTCCCTCTGCTAGCAGCGTCCACTGGAGGAAGTCAAGAGTTTGCATTCACATGCAAACGTCAAGAGCACCGGGGCTGTCTCAGCTGGGATGGGGGACATTTCCTCACCCCAGCTGAGCAGCACAAACAAGTTGCATTGTCCCAGCCTGCAAGCCTGGGTGAAACCGCCTCAGCTCATGAGGTGAGAGCCGGGGCAGTTTCACCCGGTGTCTCGCGGACAGAGACCAATGCATCTTGTTTTTTCAACATCACGGTATATCGCCAAGCCACGATGTTGAAAAGCTGACATCGCCCAGCCCTAGTGAATGGTGCCACGGGCCCCCTGAGGTGGGTTACACAGAGCCCTTGGGGTCCGCAGACCACCAATTAGGAACCACCGATTTAGACAACGGGAACTGAAACCATGCACAGAGAAAAAGGTGGTGGAAGGGAAGGAGTTACTGAGCCAGACTAAAAGGACATGGTGATAGTAATAGAGTAAGGCACCACTCACATGGGCCCAAGTACAGGTCTCCTAACAAGGAGAAAATGTGTATTCTCTTGACTCTCTGCACACGGTTCATACCTGATATTTTATGTAGGGGTCTATGCCACTGGGGAAGGTTTGTGTATCATCCTATTCTTTGTTATAGCTAATTACATTCTTGATCACACACACTGTGTTTCACCAGACTGCTTTCCAAAAAGGAGGGGCATGCTGCCAATATTTTTATTCGACTTTGTAAAAATACTCAAGATATGATCACATTTTTCAGAGGCATCCCTTTCCTGCACTGAGATTTTACACTGATAATGGGAAAAACATTGATTGAAAACACAACAAAAGGAAATGAAACACAGGAGAGCAAAATGATGAAACATCAGGATGAAAAATAAGTTATTCCACGTACACGTTATAGGTTTTTCACTGCCTTAGTGAATGTAACTGTTACCTACCAACTTCTCCCCCAAACCCTATATTTTCAAATGCGCAAAGAAGTGTTTTCAGCAAATAACCACATACAGTGGACGCTCGGGTTGCGAACGTGATCCGTAGAGGATGCATGTTCACAACCCGCAGCATCCGCAACCCACAGCGGTGCGTCTGCGCATGCGCGGGTTGCGATTTGGCGCTTCTGCGCATGCACAATTTAGCGCTTCTGCACATGCGCGACCGCCGAAACCTGGAAGTAACCCGTTCCGGTACCTCCGGGTTTCGGCAGTCCGCAACCCGAAAAAACGCAACCTGAAGCATCTGTAACCCGAGGTATGACTGTATTCCTGATACTTATATTTTGTGGAGCAAGCAAAAGGATATACTTTATCATACCTAGCAATCTGGTCTGTTTAAACTGACTTGGAAAAAACAATAAAGGAAAAGTAGAATAAACTTTGAGCTATATAGAAGACAATATTGCACATATGGAAACAAATCTGTTGTACAGGTAAACATTTTTTTAAAAATATAGCTTATAGGAGAAATAAGTGAAGGGTACATACAACAGAGCAATTTCCCCCCTGAATAACCAGCTCAAATGTGCTAAAGCAGAAGTGTCACAAGACAAGTTACATTCTTCAAACAAAGTATTCAGGAGACAAAACAATTGTTTACTGCACTGGTTTATATTTAGGACAGAAATACATGCCACAAAACAAGCTTTTTGAGACGGATGCTTTACTGAAACATTTTTTTTAAAAAAATCCTGCTTGCAACAGCACAGTCTTCCAACTTCAAATACAGCACAGGGAGAAACATGCTCTGTCAGACAACTTCAAAATACACTACAGTGGTACCTCGGGTTACAAACACTTCGGGTTACAGACTCCGCTAACCCGGAAGTAGTACCTCGGGTTAAGAACTTTACCTTAGGACGAGAACAGAAATTGTGCGCAGCAGTGGTGCGGCGGCAGCAGGAGGCCCCATTAGCTTAAGTGGTACCTCAGGTTAAGAATGGTTTCAGGTTAAGAACGGACCTCCGGAATGCACCAGAGGTGCCACTGTTTGTGCAATTCGAAAGAAAATATGGCATACTATAACAGGGCAGTCATGCTTATTTGTAGACAGACTTGATTTCTTTTAAAATACTTTATGGGTGCAATGTAGAAAGTCTTGTGGCCAGAATTCCACAAATCCATTCACCAAACCATCCCTCCATCTCTGGCAAGCGTGAAGAGGCTACTTCCTTCTCCCAAGTTTACAGGCAGGCGGAGGGGGAGGAAATGGTATCACCCTCTCAGTCATGCTGCACTTCAGAGGCGCTCTCAGCATCACAGAACTTCACACGACCGAGACAAGCCTCTAGTCTCCATGTCAGAGACCCAACCCCTTCTCCATGCTGAGGGAGGGGCAGGGTCATAGATAGGACCACGACAAATTCTGGCTGGCTACCAAAGCTTGCCAAAAGTTGTGGCAAGGCAAACTGCATATGCACTCAGGCTACCAATTTATTTATGTTTAAAGAGTGGCCAAGCAAGCTGCTTGGTATCCTGTCTGGAATTTCAAAAGCCATTTGTGGTTTATTACAAGTACTGTGAACAAGACAGCATGTCATGAAGTTACACTTTGAGCACCCATTCAGGAGAGAGAGGCGGGGGGGGGGGGGCGAGACAGAATGGAGAGGGAGATTGAGATTTACTAAGACAGGGTTGTATCCAATGGTGGCAAGGCTTCTGTCAGTGGAACTAAAATGGAAGCAATTTTTGGTGATTCTTCTTTAGCCCTGCAGCTCCCTGCATCCCTCCTAAATGTGCTCTAGAGGGTTGATGGTGCTCTAGAGCAGTTTCAGGGGAAGCTGCAAAGGAGAGGGAGAATCACAGAAAATTGCTTCACTTCCCACCACACTAGCTTACTATCAGCTGAATAACACCATTGGATACAACCCACAGATATTTTGGAAAATATATATCTGAATCCTGGCTGCTTGACCTTCGGTTAGGCCAGGAGGGAGGGAAAAGGGCTAGCTCCCAGTATGAAGCCCTTTGCTATAAAGGAGAAGTGAAGCTTTATGTGAAGTCTGGCCAGGTTCCAGAGAAGGAAGTATATTTTTTTTAAGATGTGGCAAGCTTGGTCAGGTGGTAGTGAAAAAAATGAAGTTATTAAATATGGCCATTCTATCAAGGAGTGGTAATTTAAAACACGGTGATTCCCGGACCATCCGCAGGCCGGATTGAGAAGGTGATTGGGCAGTATCCAGCCCCCGGGCCTTAGTTTGCCTACCCATGATCTAGTTCATCACAAATCCTGGCACTGGTTCCAACTAAGTGTCAAATGCTGCACAACAAAACAAAGTTGTGAATCTAGTAAGAGACTGGGATCAAGTGTGCCACTTACAGACAACAGGAGAAGCCAAGCCCTGCTCATCTATTGTCAAAAGGTAGACATTTAGGAAAAACAAATCCAGATGGCTCAGGCTGTTTGTACCATTAGTTACAATATAAATGAGCATGTAATGAAAGATACTCAAATGAACTCCAAACCCAGAAATGTTTATTGATATTTCAGTTTAGTAAACTAACTGTGGCATGCTTTAAAAAGGCAAAAGTTTCAGCTGCTAGGTAGGAGGGGGTTGCGAAATCCAAATCAGGGGCTCTAAAAATACCAAAACCTCTTTTTGGTTATCTTGCTCTGTTTTACTTTGGTAGAAACCTCCAATGGGGGGGGGGGAATGATGAATATCTTTCACAAGAGGAACCCAGTGATGTCATCGTTTAGATCTGCGTAATATATATCTGCATAATACTTTCTTCTCTTTTTATACTTTTCTCAGAGCTGCAACCTTCTTGGCTAGAACTGAAATGCATCACAACTCTGAAAACAGCCCCTCCATTTTCTTTTTCTTTAATGTTAAATTATAGATCTGCTGTACAAAACGGGTTTAAATTTCTTACAAAGTTCAAGTATGACACAGAAGGCCGCCTACACAGCAGAGAAAGTGATAAAAACCACTTGCCGAACTGGGTAAAAAACACAATAGTGTAGGCGTATATGGAAGCAAGAAGGAAGAAAACTGAACTCTATTGTAGCCTCTCTCCTCCCTCCTCAAACAGGCTTCACAAACATGGGTAACTGGTTGCCTGGAAACAAAAGGAGCTAACCCTTTAGTCCAAACAGGCATCACACGATAAAGCCAAGGACAACTCATATGAAACACATGAAGCAATCAGAAAGAATCAGACACAGTCATGGCAATCCTATAGGCACGCCACAATTGTGGCCCACTTACCCCAGTCTTAATATCTGCATTGCTTTTTGTTAGGATGCTATAGGGAACACTGCAACTCTGACAGCCATTCCCCAAGCACCCATAATAATCAGCTGCAGAGAACAAGGCAACATTTCCCTCAGATCAGTCATGCATGGGCTATGCAAATCCATACAGAGAGACATCACCACACACAACCGGCCAGCCAGAGACACCTCACTGCCCTTCAGTGCATGAGTCACTGTGGAGTCACTTACAACTGAGAGTCTCCAGGAATCCCTGTGGACACAGGAGTGATTCTCCTTATACCACTCTCAGTGAGTGTTAATAAGTACCCCTTTGACTGCACAATATGAAGGGAAGGACAGGTGGTATACCCAAAGAGATAGCAAATGAGAGCAGCAAAACAGGTGACCAAGTATGGCATAAACGTGTCATGTTTCTACAGTGTGTTGATAGCTTTAAATTGTTTTACTGTAGGCCAACGACTAAGGTTGGTTCTCCAGAAAATTCTGAACTGTAAAACATAACCTATGAAAATTAGGGTTATTTGCATCAGAAAACTTACTGATGCCCCTAGAGCAGGAAGGAGGAACCAACTTAGTCTTACTGACCTACAATAATACCCCCACCATACACAGTTTAATAAAACACCATAGATTGTTTAACTAGCCAAAGGCCTGGGAGAAGAAGAATGTTTTTGCCTGGTGCCTAAAGATATGTAAGGAAGGTGCCAGACAAGCCCCTGGGGAGAGCCGCCGCTAAAAAGTCTGTTTTCATGTTGCCACCTCTGGACCTCTCGCAGAAGAGGCACACAAATAAGGGTTTCAGATGATGATCACAGGGTCCAGGTCAGTTCATACGGTTCATTCCATCATTCCTGATCATTGGTTCTCCATCCCAGCCTTTGAGAGTGATCTAATTTAGCACGTTTATTTTACAGGCATTTATTAAACAAACCTAAAAATGGTGAAAGTGCCAAGCTTTCTTAATATTGTATTTGCAACTGGCATCTGGTTCATTGTTGCAACCAAACTTTTAAAATGGCAAATTCTCCACAGAAAAATAAAGCACTGGAAAGCTTTCCTCACATCTGCAGATGTTGGTGGACTCCCATTATCCCTGACTAGTAGCCATGCTGGTTGAGGCTGATAGGAGTTGGAATTTAACACCACCTAGAGGGTAACAAGTTCTCCATTTCTGGCAGCAAACATACTTACTGATTAGGTAAAGGTAAAGGGACCCCTGACCATTAGGTCCAGTTGTGACCGACTCTGGGGTTGCGGCGCTCATCTCGCTTTATTGGCCAATAATGATAATGAAAAGCATTGGCCTACATACTCATAATGTAATTTTTAATCATGTTCACAACCATCACTGTTTATTACTATCTATTATTCTTACTGCAGGCATAACAAGACTGAACACAGTAAGTAAGAACTACCATACATGTTTGGTTTACCACAAATTTACCCAACTGCATACCAAGAATTCTGCTCTGTTTAACAAAGTGTACATTATAAAGGGAAGATCAGACTAAATAACTGGTGAATGCCCTAGCTGCAGGTACAATGGGGCTAACAGCATTTAGTGGTTGGATGTTGGCAGGACCAGCCCATAACAGCTGAAATGTTTTTACTGGGAAACTCAGGAGCGTTCCTAGACTACATCAACAGCTAGAGCATGTGGACAGGCTAGAACATGGTACTGGGTGCCTACATCAAACATATGCAAAAGGTAGCAAATGTAGAGGAAAGAGAACAGTTTGAAGTAGAGAGCTGATCTTGCAATAAGAATGCCTAGTAACTGACAGCTTCCTTCACAGTCAATGAAAACAAAACTGATCCGTTCCATTTGCTGGAGGAACATATTGCATCCATCAAAAAAGCAAACAAGTGTACAGTAGTTTGCGGGGGTCCAAATACTATGCTCACCCGGCAGAAAGGACAAAAGTTCACACTAGGAAGCTGACACGTCTAATGATGTTGCATCCATCTAATGCAGCACGTACTGGGCACCAAATGTTCATGGTCAGATGGGACTGTGTCCAACTTCCAACACATTCCAGTGACTAAAGCAAAGACAAATGCCACAGGTATACTGCAGCATATAAAACGGCAACCACTTTGGGCTCAAGGAAATCATAGGTATTAACTATGTTTCATGTGTTCACTGGCTGTGATGTGACCATACTTCTTTGCCAAGAATAGCAAAAAGTCAGCTTGGGACACATGGAACATATTTCTTGATGTCACAGGTGCATTTCTTATATTGGCATAAGCCTCAGCACTATCCCTGGCAATTTCATGGTGCTAGTTAATAATAATAATAATAATTTATTATTTGTACCCCACCCATCTGGCTGGGTTTCCCCAGCTATTCTGTTGAAAACTTTGCAGCGCCTCTGTATGACAGAATCAGTAGATTGTGTAAAGTCAATGAGAACAGGCAGCAGCTGTTTTCAAAGTCACAATACCATTGATCTGGTCTAAGGAACCACCCACAAACAGGGCCTCAGTCTTATCTGAACTGAGCTTCAGTTTGTTGGCTCTCATCCAGCCCATTACCAATGCAAGATAACAGTCAAGCAGATCCACTGCCACACCTGGAGATGTAATGGAGAAATAGAGCTGTGCGTCATCATATATGACAACCAAAGAAGTTTCTATGCGAAAACTGGGCCTAAACCCTGATTGAAATAGATATAGAAAATCTGTTTCCCCCAAGAGTGCCTGGATCTGGTCTGCAACTCAAGAATCTTGTCCAAGAAGGGAAGACTGGCAAGACTGATTGGTGATTATGTATGTATGTATGTGTGTGTGTTTGTGTTTGTATATGTGTTTCTGCTACTGAATTTTTATTATTTTATTATTTATTGAAATTATATAGTACATTATATAATATAATATAGAATTATATAGTACATTATGAACATACACGTCCCCTTGTTTTATGTTCACTGTTTATACACATACATTCTATATGTCTTTTAATTAGCATCACCATTGAAAACATTCTCTTGATTCAAAGTATATCCACTTAGTAGCAAACAGTGTAAAAATTAAAAATAATTTATTTCAGAATGAGTGTGAGAGTGCATCATCCATAAGAAATATTTAGACATTGTCCATAACAGGTTTGATGCTTTTAACCCAAAGTGAATATATGGTCAATAATCTTGACTTAACCACTGCACCATTTGGATGGGCAACTAACTAAGGAGAGAGAGTTTACAGTGGGCAGATAGTTCACAAACGCATAAAAATTAAGACTCTTGCAGCACAATTGTATGTTATGCAAATACTGTATATAACAAATGTGTCCTGCAGCCAAAATGGTGTCCTCAGCTTGTTAGTTTTTATGGGTATGAAGCATTATATGCATTATGCCACATATAACTTTCAAGAAGACAAAAAGAGTTATACTTTAGAAATTTTGCTGGGAAAAGGATAGCAAATATGTTATTAAGAAGGAATACTACCACCAGTGAAAAGAAATAAAAAAATAATAAAAACATATGTGTTTGATAGCACGAGACCAACATTAGAAGGGTCTTTGAAAGACAGAAGTTATTTAAGTAGTTACCTAGTTAAGTCATTTAAACATTACTAGCAATCTGTAGTCTATAGTTTGTACTTCTGAAATTCATAGTTTCATTTGCAAAAAAAACCCCACCCAACATCACAGCATATTACTTTTAATCATCATAATCTAATAATAGATTTCTCCATTCCCCTCAAAATACTATACTGGAGGTATCTTAGAGATCTGTCATCTGATAAGTTCATTGCTACTCACCATCCAAACAGCTTTGCTGTGCTAATATATTTTGGGAAGTTCATTAGTTGTTCATCTGTTCTTTTCTCCTCCCCCTCATCCTAAGAGGCTGCCATAATACAACATACCATTTCCCCAGCATGAAAGAAATGTCAGGGATCCTGACCTTAACGCCAGGAAAAAATGGAATGGAAGCCAATAGTAGCAACCGCCATAGCGTTTTATCCTTGAAGCAAATCTCATCACAGCTGAACTGTGATTTTAGCAACAGTATTTCTTTATTACAACTATTGCTTAGCAGCAGTAGTAATGCGTTAATGATACTGCATTGTTAAGTGAACAGCTAAAGATGGGACAAGGATGAAACAGAAGTCTCAGTTCTCTGATAATGTCAGTGATCACAGCAACAAAAAATTGCTTTAAATGAAAACAAAGATACAGTTACAGATGACCAACAATAGTAAAACAGGTTATGTATTCTCATTACACTGGAGAATTAGAGTTCCATTTTGGCATACAGGATTTAATAAAGCGTACTTTTAGATTCATACAAATTTCATCCACGTTGAAGAACGTGGAAATAGCTTTAGAAATCTATTACCTGTTTCAGTATCATTAACAGAACTCTTGAGTAGTCTTCCAGCAGCACAACATTACTTAAATAATGTAACTGAAGTAAGCAAAATACAGTCCAAGTTCTGCTACACAACTATAATTTCATCCAGACAGACAAGTTCTGTTACCTTCTGTTACCTACCTTTAGCTTGGCGGCATCTACCCGCCAAGGTAGGTAACTCCCTCCCATCAGACAGGCACCTCCTCTATTGTTTTTTTGGTACCTGTTGAAAACACTTTTCTTTCAACAAGCCTTCGAAGTACTGTAGAGGCTTTTCCCCCAGCTGGTTTGGATTTGAACTGATTTTATATATCCGTTTTTGCTGTTCTTTTAAATTGTTTTGATATACATGGTTGGTTTTCTATACGAAAATGTTTTAGCTGTTCTGTGTATGTTTTTCGTTGTCCTGTAAATTGCTTTGGGATGTCTCAGGAGAAGTGATCATAAATGAAATAAATAAATGAATAATACAAATTCAGCCAGAAGACCCCACAATGCTAGATAAGTTTGTGCTCAATCTTTCTCCAAAGATCCGGATCGTGTATATTCAGAGTGAGTAAAGATATGCAACCTCTGTCATTTCCACTGTGATCAACACCCCCACACAAACATCTCTCAGGTCTTTAGTGATATACTGTACAACTATAAATGCAACCTCCAACCTTATGATGCATTTCACTAGAACACTAGAAAGCCTTTAGTGTGCATTTTTTCCCTGCTTTTTCTTTAGTGCCGATTGTAAGCTGTAGCATCTCTCTTACATAACTTTCACACATCACAATCACCAGACAAAATTTTAATAATTCTCTTGATGTTCTACACACCAGAGCCTTAACTGAGAGGCTCATATGCATAGCGTTCCTGTTCTCTTCTACAAGTACTACTAGACCTAGACCTTTCTCACATTACAGAGTTCTCTATCTTAGCCAGGATACAAAGCCACCTTCAAATCCCGGAAAAAAGGAAACTATGGGAAGTCCTAGCTATGGTAAATCGTGGTGCCAGTGTAATAATGGATCAGGCCAGGAGGAATAGGGGAGAGGGAATTTGTATTCAAGATGGGAGGGAGCACACACTCTTATACCCAGCACAATCCTTCAGCCACAATTAAGAACAAGCCATACGACATCCTGGCAGATGCATAATATTAATCATAATCAGTACAACCATAACATTTCCCATCTCCTAACTACAGTTCGGAAATCTGAAGCATTCTCCATCTCCTTTCCCCCACCCCTTCAGATGCAAATTAACACTTTCCTGTTCAGAACCATGAAGCAACATTATGCCTGTACTGATATCAGCACTAAACCTTTAGTTGTTAAAACCAACATTGGGAGATCTGCTTCTAACTGTGGTTACAAGCTCTATTTTTGAAATTACCTCCAGTTAGTATTATTATATGCAAGGAAAGGAACGGAGAGATCTTAATGAATCTGCAGCCCTCCCCAAATCATTCACTTCATTAATTAAAGAGCAAGCTGCATTTTCACGAGTTTCACTTTAAGGAGGAACATGCTTGTTCAGTGAGAGACCTTCAACAGCTAAGAAAATCACATGAAGAGTGTTTCTCTGTTTGTCATCTAATTATAGCTTAGACAGAGCTATGTAGTAGTCCCAGGGCAATCCCTGGACTAGCAAAAAGGGCAGAGCTCATGGAAGCTTCCATACTCCCAACTCTTGGAAGCTGTGCTATCCCAGAGAAAGTAACAGCTTCAGCAGAACCTCTTAATTTACTCTCAGGAAGAAACCCTCAGGGCCATGATGTAATTAGTAAGAGCTCTGCATTAATCCTACACAACACTTCAGGTTTCTACCTAGAATTAAGAAGACAAACTCAGGAATTTCACATCGCCTTTGTTCCAAAGGCCTGGGAGCTTCCCTGAGTCACGCCCAATGAGCTAGCTCAGGGGCTGCAAAGGTCGTAGGAACCTTAGAAGTCAGTCTTTGGGAGCTTCTGCACACTTCCTTCTAGTGTCCATAATTTGGATGAAAAATAGAAGGCAGTTCTAAGGAGACAGTTGAAAGCTTCCTGAAAAACAGAGATAATTTCTAACAAGAGAAAACTAAACCAAACGTATTACTTCTTTGGCTCAGCTCTGTTTAATTTCCAACTCTTAACTCTTTTACATTGAGATTGGGCAATGGCTTTTCATTTGCAAGACAAAAACCTGAGAATTGTACCAGTCCCAACAGATGTCAAACTCATTATCACTTCCCAGTGTTACCTTCCTGACCACTCAAAGATATGCAGTTACAGCTCCAAATAAAAACTGAGGATAGTGTCAAACTGATCATTCTGCCAACGTCAAGCCATATGGACACCTCAACATGCTAACATTTTCTTTTAAAAAGTCTTATTTTAAAATGCATTGTTTATTGGTTGTTCTGGTTTTTCCCCTTATCAGCATGAAGAAGGAAAAAGAAAATATATCAGCAAAACATGTCCATTCACAAAACCATTTTACAAAATCAGGCATATGTGGAAACCAATAATAAAAAAGAAGAAAGAGGGGAGAGGGAGTAAGACAGGAAAGGATAAAGCTCTGACCGAGCCCGTACTACATGCATATTGCACCAATAGCTCTAGATGGGATCTCAGAAAAGTTGTGCCCTTTGCACCTCTAGGCAAAAGCAGCAAGAGAGGAAATATTCTCCAACCTACAAGCTATGAGAGGAGCCATCCAGTCCTTCCAATGCTGTAAAACCTGTTGGTTAGCTACCAATAAAGCGTGCAGGATCCAGCTGTGTTGTCTCTCCTTCAAGTTCCAAAACACTCAGATATAATGTGTAACATGAACATACAAAGATTTCAGAGACATTCTCAGGAGCAAATTTATTTGAGATTTACACCCCCAAATAAGCCACTACAGGGCGAAACCAGGTCATGATTTAATGCTGCCCCAGCCTCACCACAAAACCGGCAGGTGCCAGTGGATATAATGCAATCACTCACTGAAGATTTCATGCCAAACAGTGGTTAGACTCACTTGTTTGTATATCAAATATTGCAGCATAAAAAACATTATTGTAATCACCACTTAAGCAAGGCATAATATTTAACATGGTAACATAGCTTCTATATTTTATGTTATATAATATATCTAGCACTACTTACAGTGGCATTAAGCAGTAACTGCACCTAAGAAATAATACTTTCAGAAGCAGACAATTCTGATAGCATAGAACTATAATACTATGTCCAGGTAAAATACTATCCATACTGAAACAGTTAAAAGACCTGAAGATAAGCATTTACTATGAAATGTTATGTTCCACCCACATTTATCATTGTTCCATTTATAGTTGCTACCTCTCTGTTACCTCCCTGAAGACAACAAAAAACACCCATCACAAATGTGAGGAAAAAAGAAACAGTGCCTATGAAAAGAATCCTCTCATTTCCTTATGATTCAGCATGAATACACTAATAATTCATCCTCACTATTAGAAAAAGAAACTACAGCATACTAGTCATGTGAGTCTGTCTACCAGTAGAGGCACCTCAGAAGGCATTTTCTGCTTAACAGTCAACTAAATCCAAAAAGAAAGGGTTTCCTCTTCATGTCCCACTGGGTAAATTATTATATACATGTGCTAAGTTATCCCTAAATCAGTAAGGACAACTCATTTTACTGTTCCAAGTTTAGAAACAGTGCATTTGGAACTTTCAGCTCAGTACAAGTTGCATTCAACATGTAAAAAAACAGACCCATAAGCCTAAGAGCTGCCCCCATCTCTGCAACTGCTTTGAACAGGTGTCAAACTTCTTCACTGTAGTCCAGAAAGCATAACTATCTGTAAGGAGAAATGTCTCTACCAAAGTACTCCAAACACTAAGCAAGACTCAAGTGTCCACATTCCGTCACTTGAGTTTGTGATTTCTTTTCTGCTTGTCTTGTGACAGAATCCTATGCATGTTGATTTTCACTCGTCTCCCGCATGGAGCAATTGGTATTCCAAACAAAGTTTGAACACACAGCTGAAGTCCCTAAAGACCTTTAGCGGATTCAAGATAAATGCAGAAGTGAAATTATTTTCAGGGCCAGGACCAAACAGCACACTAGTAAAATTTCTTTGATTTTTAGCCCATGACGAATGCACTTCTCTTTATGGCATTGAGTGATCGGCTTTCTAACATCATAGAGGAGTATCACAGCCTAGAAGCAAGCAGCTGAACACTCACGGGAACTGGAGATACCATATAATTCAGTCCTTTTTTTATAAAAAGAAGAATTCAGTTCTAAGCAATTATTGTTAAATTGCTGAACAATAAATTTCAACAAGTCTGAAACCACCACCTTGGCTGCACAAATCAGCTGAGCAGTTTCATAACAGTGCTTGCTGTGTATGATATGCAACCAGGAGTTTGACTTTCCACCACTACCCATTTCCAAAAATAGGAGATTATGGCTTTTGGTTTAGGTAGGATTAAATCTCCTATTTGGCTTTGGCACTACGTAAGGACATTGGGAATATATATATATATATATATATATATATATAATTTAAAATTATTGCAGAGAGCTAGAGGTCTTGCTAATCAAACTCTTTATACTCTCAGCACTTCAAAATCTGCATTAGTTTACAACTTATTTTTCAAAGAGAGAATTGCTTTACCCATCTGCAGTACAGATAATCATTGCACCTTGATGTGCAAATGAAGCTCAAGAAACAAACTTGTTTCAGCAATCAACTCCATAATATATGCATGGAAATATGTTTTATTATCTGTAAAATGCTTACATAACCTGCTTTACCGCATTACTGTTTGAAGAGAGTCAGGCAACAGAATTAATAACTGAATATACTCTGTCAGTCAACATACTTTCATGAGACCAAAATAAATGGAAACTTCCTGAAATCGTTAAGGCAACCCAAACTAAAAGTGGGACTTACATTTTTTAAAATGAACGAGGATAGACTGTGGTACAAAGTATACCTCAAAGACAAGTAGATTAATTTTGCTTTGAAAGACTGTACTTATCATTCAGTCATGACAACTGAAATAGTTTCTCTTTAAACTTCCAGAGATACAGTGGAACCTCGGTTTTCGAATGTCTCAGCTGCCGAACGTTTCGGAAGCCGAACACCAAAGACCTGGAAGTGAATGCTTCCGTTTTCAAATGTGCCTCGGAAGTCAAATGGCTTCTGCGGATATCAGCTCCAGCCAGCATGGCCAATGGGTCAGGGATGAAGGGAGCTGTGGTTCACAACATCTGGAGGGCATCGTGCTGGCTACCACTGTAAGTGAAAGATTTCAGAACCAATGTAATGATTTTATTTAATGAGCTGTCAAAGTATGACAATCTACTTAATACATTCCATTGTTAATAAAGCTATATACTGACTTACAACCAGTAGCATTAGATTTAACTGTTAGTTGCGTAACTTTTGTTATATAACTGAAGCTACTGTATACTTAAGTATACAGTATACTTTTTATACTGCATTTTTTAAAAGGAAATGTAGGTGGCATTTCATCACCCTTTTTTTACATTTTAATTGTGGTACTAGGCAGGGCCAGCCCCCTATTAGAACCATGAGACATCTGTCTTATGCAATGCCTCAGGAGGAGAGGCAGATCAGGCCTCGCAGTCTGCCCACTACAGCTATTTGGCTCGCTGCTGCTGCTGCTGCTACTGCTTTTGCCAGTCAGCCTTCAGAGCTGCTGTGAGTTTTGCTGCCAGCTGCCATCCCTGCCTTGCAGACCCACTGCTGGTCCACAGGCTGGTCATCCTGCCTGGTGATGGGTCTCACCTCCTTTCTTCAGGCACCAGGGGCTGTCATTGTCTTCTCCACTGAGATGCCTGGACAACTGCTTCTAGGTGTACCCTGTGGCTGGTGTAGACAGAGAGGCTCTTGGCAAGGGAAAGAGCACAGGCAGTGCGTATTTGTGGGCATCATGTGTGGGAAAGGCAATGGGATGCTGATTTTGCTTTCATCTCCACCTTCCAATTTCTTTTTCACCATTAATAGGTGAAAGTGGAAGCAGCTTTTTTAAAAAAAGAGGGGGGTGGCAGATGACAGGTGCAGAGATGGGGAGATAAATCCCCATGATCCGATTCGTGCATGGGTAAAAGAAAGCAAAGAACATAAAATACAAGGTCTCTAATGCAACATCTCCCCTCTTCTTACCTTTGGGCTGAGGGAGCTTTGGGCAACCAAGAAAGAAAAGTTTGTAGGAGTTTGTTTCCCTGGGAGGGAAGGAAAAGGAAGTCTAATTCAGATAAGTGGCCGTATCCTGCTGCTAGCTTGAGTTCCAGTTTGACAAATGAAATTACTTTTCTTTTTCCCGGGCTAGTTCTTGTTGTGCTTGCCAAATCGTCATTGTCCTCCTCATTCCTTCACAGCAGGAAATTTCAAACACAGAAATTAATTTATGGCCAAAGGTAGAGTTTCGTTTCATTTCATTTCTCGCTTGCTAGCTTTCTAATACCCGCTTTCCTTGGAGGGCTGGCTGCTAAATAGGGCAGTCCCATGTAAGTCTACTCAGAAGTATACCCCAGTGAGCACGTAGGATGGCACTGCACAACAGCAACTTCTGTTGGGTTGCCATAGGGTGATTAACTATTCTTTTTTTGGTGTTTTGGGAAATGAGTAATGATTAGCCTCGTGCAGTACCTTCACGTGTTCAAAGTGCTTCACACACATTATCTAGGTAATCCTTGCAACAAACCTACAAGGTAGTTCAGTATCCTCATTATATTGCAAGTGGAAGTTCCCTAGTAAGGGTGCTCTAAACTGCAACTGGGCTGAGTTCATCAGAACTGGAGGAATTCTCATTTCACAGCTTCAGTCTCATAGTAACTCATACTTAAAATAAAACTGATTTACACAAACTGTACATATTTTTAAACATATAGACAGAAATATTTTGAAGCAGAGAGCGCAAATGGCGGTCTGTGGGGGGAGGTCCTACCCAAAAATATTTTCTTATGCAAACATAAGCTGGTGCAACAAAGGTGACTGGGGCTTGGGTACTATGCACTATGGCTGGTTCTTCTTCTTCTCTCTGTGTGTACACTATTTGTTGCTTCACCTCTGAAAGGAAAATTTTGTGGGCCCAATACTTGGGACTGTAGGGATTCATTTCTGTTTTTATTTTTGTACAAAATAAAACCCACCCAGATGCGTGGGGTATAAATATTATTATTATTATTATTATTATTATTATTATTATTATTATTGCACACCCTTCATCAAACAAGTGAACACAGTGTGGGGTACATAAAAACAGATTGATTCAACGAAACAGGAATAAAAAAGGAATAAAGGATTACATAAAAGCACTATAAAACTCACTAACATTATAACTATTCACACTCCAAGGATCAGTGGCCTATCATTTCAAAATCAACATCATTAAAAGCCTGACTGAAGTAGTAAGCTTTTAGCTGGTGCCATTAGTAAAGAAGAGAGAACATCTCCATCCCCTCAGTAGCCTGGAAGACTCACAACTTTGCCTGCTCATGAGTATTTCCATTGGCAAAGAAGCATGCAGAAGAACAAGATTTTCCTAAGGCTGCTAACACAGTTTCCAAACCGTTTTTAAATTACTCCATTATGATTTAAATTTGCTACGCAATTTACAATTATTAAAATCAAGTTCCTCTTGCTCGTTGTCACCAATTTTACGACCTTGGTTAGGATTCCCATACAAACAATTGTTAGCAGGCTGCTAATGTGATGATTTTCCTGTTCTTGGAAAAAATAGCACAGAACAATTTTCTCCCACTTGCAGCAAAGTCAAACAATGCATTTGATGTTGGGCTCATCAGGAGGTCTGTGACTCAAAGCGTTGAATTCCCACGGTTTTGCAAAGTGGGATTTCAAAAACAAGAGTTTTAAAAATCAGTTGCTAAGTGCAAAAAGCAGTGACTTGTTAACTAGGTGTGGGTGTCAGAAAGAGAGACAGAGACAGAGACACAGAGAGAGCAAGACAAAGGGAGAACTGCACAGAAACTTTTAAGGTAAAAAACCAAAATCTTCCTATTATGTCAGATGGGGGGGGCAGGTTATGTGGTCATTTTTTCAGAGTGATTAGCAGCAGAAAAATAATATAATTCCATTACTTATTTTTAAAAGGGTGGCAACATATTGCCCTGTAAATTCAACCTGAGCCCCTTGTAATATTTTTGTAGCTAGTAATTATATTGCTCCTGCAGGTCACTTAAACCAAATGTGTAGTCACATGAATTTCAGCAGTGCACAAAGGGAGGTTGAGCGGCCATAAAACGTAAATTGCTGCCCACCTTCAGAGCAGCAAAATATATTCAAAAACACAAATGGAATCCTCTACTCTCCACCAACTCTCCTGAACTCACTGAGAAAAAGGGAGAGTTGAGTGAATATTTTGTTCTCCAATTCCCACACCCCAACAACAGCTACGTGAGCTTGAATAAATATGACAATCATATTCATGTTACCTAACATAAAAATATGATTAGGCTTTCTAGTATAAACTTTACAGAGATGTCACTAAAATGAAAGTTCCTCAGTCTATGTTAAATATATGATCTTCAAAAATGCTTGCCTAGAAATCTGAACCCCTGAATACTAAGAAGCATCTGCGCAAGCCAACAAACCTAAGTGGACATACCTTCCATATCTCTTGATTTTTTAAAAAGTTTTAAGTTAGGCCTTCAGTCAGCCTCCACGGAAATGCACTGACTACTTGTGCATTTTCTATTCCTAGCTGTCGAACCGTGCAAATTCTCAACAAGTTAATCAAATCAGCATCACTTTTCGGTAACGTCAATAACTGTTAAGCAGCAGTAGCAGGGCCGGTGCTGGCTGGGAGGTGGATACCAACCTTTGTCTCCCCAGACCTTTTCTGTTCCATGGTACCTGGTGAATGGCAACCTACTGAAGCAGCCAGAAAGCTTGGCTAGCTAGCCCCACTAAGGGCTTTTGGGAGGCAAAGGGTCCATAGCGGTCAACTTTTCCCTTTTCTTGCGAGGAATCCGATTCAGAATAAGGGGGGGGGGGAGGGAAACGTTGACAGCTATGAAAGGGTCATCTGTGGTGGGATAACCCCAAAAGCAAAGGGTAAAAATCCCTTGGGATCTCTCCTTTGTTTTTTTTTTTTTATTAAATATTTATTGGTATTTTCAAAAAACACACAACAAACAAAAACAAAAAATAAACAAAATAAAAAAAACATATTTGAAACTAAACAGAAAAATAGAGAAAACACATACAGTTTCTGATACTTATTTTCCTCAACCTTGTTTCTCAGACCTCCTCACACCTCCCCTTCTTGTATTCCAATTTAAATTGTCAATTCAGCAAGTCCTTAACTTATTTCTTCACCTTAACTTAAACATTTATTCTAACATACTGTTATTTTACTTTACTTCTTTTTTTCCATTTCCTCAATTTATTTTTAACAGCCTTATTTTCACTTAATTAAAAAAAAAGAAAAAAAAACCAATCTCACCTTATTAAAATTACACATCAATACTTATACCTCATTAATTTATTCTTAAACCTTTTTCCTAAAGTCGACCAAAATTTCCCTTCCACGGTTTACCCAATTTCCTTACCACTAACAAAATATAAAACAAACAAAGCAATGCAAATTATCCTTATGTACCCTTTGGATTCCCAACCTCCATCCACCCTTCTCCCGGTTCCAGTCCCCAACCAATATCCATCAGTCTTTATATTATTTATTTAGCCTGGAGATCTCAGGTCCGAGGCCCTTATGTCTCTCTCAGTTCCTTTCTGCCGGTCTCTTTGATAGACCTTGATGTTAAGCCCCAGGTCTCGGAGGGGCTCCGGCCCAACAGAATCGATGTTGCTTCTAGCCAGTCCTCCATACTTAAAAGCAAAAGCAAAGCCTATGGGGTATTCCAACTCTTGTTTCAAATTTCTTTCAAATCCAAATGTCCCCACAGCTCCAGCTTCCACCTTCAACAAATTTATAATCCTCAGGTCTTCAGATCTCCTCAAAAGAGGATCTCTCCATTTTCCAAACTCCCAATCAAACCAGGCTTTCCGCATCCAGTTTTTATTGTCCTTTTTTATCATCATGTCAGGCCTCATATTGTAGCTCTCCTTTGACTCCTGCAAACCTCCATCTCCTCCTTCGTTTTCTTCAAAAAGAATATATTGCTCCATCGTGTCTACGCTTTCGGTTTCATTTATTTGTTCAGTTAAATAGGCTTCCTGTTTCAAATCCTTATCAGACTCCAAGCTGTTGTTTACTGTCCAGTGTAATAGCAATACCTCTGTAGACAAAGCATCATACTCATCTTGTAAGTTTCCCAAGAGAACAAGTGCTCTGTCCAATTCTGCTTGGAATTTAGACACTCCAGCCATTTTTGTAATGTAGTATCCTTGTTACCCCTCTAGGGGGATTTAATTCCTTGATCTTCCTTTCAGCTCAAAAACCAAAAGTCCAGTTATTTTGTATCAACCTTATTTTCAACAAGTTATCCCGAATAAACCAGCAAAAACAGCAGAAACAATGTTCTCTTTTTCCAGCTGACAACTAGCTGACTAGCAGCTCACTTGACAGCTGTCAAAATCTTCCATGCAACAGGCTTTCTCATCGGACGTTCCCGGGTCTAGGGGGGGGGTGTAATTTCAGCTCCCAAAATTCTTTTTATCCTCCAGAATATCTTCTTATAATGTCCAGACCGTGAGGTCAGGATCTTTTGTTAAAAAAAAGCAAGAAACAGATTCTCTCGACCTTAGCTGCCCAGTCCTTTGCTTTAAGTTGTTTACAAAGAGGGGGGGGTGGACTTCCTTTTTAGCCCCTTCCCGCTCGTTCCAAATCCAAGATAAGAAGTTTTTTAAAGTTCCAATCTCCGTATTACTCACGGGTTGATGTTTTAGAATCCAATCAATCTTAGAAGAAGTTGGCGCTCTCTGTCAATGGCTTGCGGCTTCACTCCGTAGACGAGGCAGTACTCTCAGCACCACGCCTTACCCTGCCTCCGTTCCGAAGCCTTTAAAAAGGCTCCGTCGCGGATTGGGGGGGCGCAAATGGTGCCCGCCGAGTCTCTGTGTTCACAGGCATCCGCGCCTGTGATTTTAAGGGTCCCCGCTTCGCCGCAGCGGCCAGACCCAGACGCTACGGAGCCGATTCCCTCCGGAGCTCGGAGGGAATCCGCCATTAAACAATGGCACCAACCCGGAAGTCGGGATCTCTCCTTTGGGGTGTGACGAGGGCAAGGGCATTCCTCGTGGGTGAACAGTTATGGGTGGGCCTACTCCTAGATGAGAGACTGGAGCAATGGACAGGCGTTGAGAGGGAGAATTTGAGTTTACCCTGCTTTCAAGTGAGAGGTAGAATGATGAGGAGCTGCATCTGTAGTGAGAGCATGAATACAACTCACAAATGCACCTGCAGTGTTATCGCAGGGTGATACTGCCATTTTATATTGCTTTGTTGTACTTTTACTGTATCTCTCTTTTGTATTACTTCATTGCTTTGGGGGTGGTCTTTGAACCAAATAAGTGGTATATAAAACCACTTTTCAAAAAGCTTGCACTGAATATATTCAACGAAGATGTTATGCAAATTCTCCAGCCAGTCAAAACAATAGCACAAAGAATTAAACAGCACTGTTCATTTCATGGTGATGTCAACATTAAGGTGTAAGACATGGTTAGACATTTCACAAACAACACAAAAAGAAACAACTATTGTTAAGATCTTAAATATAGTTACGGTGGTGGTTTCATTTTGGCTTTTGAGATGGGTCAAGCTTTGTGGGTAGAACTGGGAAGTGTGCCACAGTAAGCTTTTTCCATCAATACAACCATTTTTCCACTTCATCTTCCTTCTGAAGAGCAATTGTGGTCTGAACTTGATTCTACAAAGGTTTCTTTCAAAACTAGTATATTTCTTCTTAACTAAAAAATTGCCCCTAAGGAAATGTGGTTACAGCAACTGACAATTTTATCTCCTTCCCAATTTCCCATCATTAATATCCAAATTAACTTCCAAGAGTGAAATTAAAGCGCTTACTATTATTATAAGGGTAAATAAGTTGTATTTCAAAAAGAGAATCATCAGCTGCACCAGCTGACTTCTCTCAAGCAACACTGGATACAACCAAAGTTGCTTATTCTCTTCATTTTGCATTCAATTCTAGCCTTTATTTATCATTGGCTTTAAATAGAAAACAATCTACATAAATTTTTTTTGGCACCCATCTTTAATTGAAGAGCAGTTTTACAAACTATAGAATGCAGGACGACACAGGAAAAGCACAAATGTTTTGTGTTTCCTGTTCTTCTGTGTCATCCAGAACAGAACTGGTGAGAGTTCCATTTTGGAGAATGGTGAAGAGCCCAAGAAACAGGAAGCACAAGGCATTTGGGCCTCCTGTTCCAAATAAAATTATATAATCTATATAATGCTAAGTGCTCTGTTAAAGGAAGGTGTAAGGATCACTGTGCCAGTCAAACAGCCAAAACTGGAATTGCTCCAGTACAGCCACACCCCCTGCACTGGTTTAGCATCTCAAGACACTTCCTCTGAATTGGAACAGTACAAATAATTCAGCTGCAGTGAGAAAGAGATGGGACAATACAGGTGTGCCATGAAATCTAGGTGTGAGCAGGTGGAATAGCACAGCAGGATTCAAGAGCAACAACATTAAGTACAATCTAAAAAGGACAAAAACTCACCTTAAGCTGGTTCACATATACATTTATATTAGATCAACACATCTTGACAGACTAAAGGTAGACACATAGAAACAGAATCACATCATCAGTTCACCACTAATACAAATCTCCCTTAGATGTCCATAGATATGTCAAAAGAAGGGGAACAGTGAAAGTGCACTGAAGTCTGAAAGGGAGACAGAACTTTTCAGAAGTATGCATTGGCATGCGGCATATTAAAACATAGTTTGCTTTTAACTATAGTTCAATGTGATGTGCAAACCAGGCCCATGAATGCCTACAAACTTTTGCTGTGTATCAAAAAGTCATAAAAAGCCAGTCCATAAAACAAACACAGGATATGCTTTCCATAATAAATCTAAGCCACACAAAATATCCTGAAGAAATAGAGGGGAAATTTGTTTACCACTCATAACATGCCCTATGTGGGTTTGCCAGACGGGACATGACAACAATAAAACCAAATCTAAAGGGGGATTAAGTGTATTATTCTAAAATAGCTTGGTGTCTGCAATGCAAGCAAAAAGAAAAAATCCTGAATGACTTTTTTGGCCTGTCTTTCAGCTGAAGGCAGATGTTCAGCACACATAGCATCTGTTAACTAGCCCAAGGTTTGGTGCCTCTCTCATAGCTGTCTCATTAAGTCCTGCTGTGCCTGCTCCATGTCATAAGGATACCTAGGGGACATTTATGAATGGGGGAAGGGTGTTTATTGTCCAAAAAATTAGGGCTGCTCCATACACGTTTGCATGTTCATAATCCTTTTACATGTTTTTACATTTTTAATGTTTTTATTTTCTTTTTAATAGTATTGTTTTATCACTTTGTTGCTTGCCACCCTGGGCTCCTTTTGGAGCCAAGGCAAAACAGAAATTTAAAACAACAACAATAATACATCTGTACAGACAAACATCATGTAAAGGACCCCTGGACAGTTAAGTCCAGTCGAAGGCGACTATGGGGTGCAGCAGTCATCTCACTTCAGGCCGAGGGAGGCGGCGTTTGTCCACAGACAGCTTTCCAGGTAATGTGGCCAGCATGATTAAAACGCAACGGAACACCATGATGGAAGCCAGAGCGCACAGAAATGCTGTTTACCTTTCCATCACAGGAGTACCTAATTATCTACTTTCAAACTGCTAGGTTGGCAGAAGCTGGGACAGAGCAACGGGAGCTCACCCTTTCACACAGATTTGAACCGTCAACCTTCCAATCAGCAAGCCCAAGAAGCTCAGTGGTTTAGACTACAGCGCCACCTGCTCCCTCACAAACATCATGTACACATGTGACAAACGTGTTGTGCAGATATGCACAAGAGAACTAAGACTAGCTTCAGTTTCCTGCTATATATTTAATGTAACTAATATGAAAGTGCTTTCAGTACTTTTTTTTTACTGCTAGGGCATAGGCTAAACCCAGGAATATTAATGTTTTTCTTTAATTTATTTCTGGGTATTTTTTGTTATATGCATGTCTAACTCCTAAAAACTCACTGCATACTTAAAGTATGTTAACTTGAAGAATTGCTGCACCTTTTCCATACAACACTGAGCAATAAAACTTAACATAAAATGGAACGTTATCTGGAACGTTGTCAAACACTGTAGCTACACTAAGAGAATGCTATCTAGAATGGTGGTTCCCAACCTGTGGGCAGGGACTGCAGAGTTATCCCAAGGGAGCCATAAAGCTTTGCATGCAATGCTTCACCAGCCAATATTTAGTTTTCATCTGCCACCCACTGCTATGAGCAAGGCATATATGGATTCTGCAGACCAAGCAGAAGCTTGTTTTACCTGTTCCTCATTAGAACTGAACTCCCTTTCAACAAGAAAAGCATGGAGTGAGTGGCCAGACAAAAGGCACTCCTAACAACAGCTGCTACCTAGCCATCTAGAAGCAGAGGTATATTCAGAAAGAAGCACAAGATTCAGGCGCATTTCTAAGTTGCAAACTTGATTTTAAGGGTGAGTGCAAACTCTTCCAAAATAGGATACAGTGGTACCTCAGGTTAAGTACTTAATTCGTTCTGGAGGTCAGTTCTTAACCTGAAACTGTTCTTAACCTGAAGCACCACTTTAGCTAATGGGGCCTCCTGCTGCCGCCACGCCGCCAGAGCCCGATTTCTGTTCTCATCCTGAAGCAAAGTTCTTAACCTGAAGCACTATTTCTGGGTTAGCAGAGTGTGTAACCTGAAGCATATGTAACCTGAGGCGTATGTAACCCGAGGTAGCACTGTACTGTATACACCTACTCCCAGATCACTGGGACCTTTAAGCAACAGGACCTTCATTGTCCCTAAATTAAGTTTTAACTTGCTTGACCTCATCCAACCCCAAACAATGGCAAAACACAGAGTTCAGAACCTCCACTGAGTCCCTGATACCAGGAAAATATTTGTGAATAGATTAATTTCTCTCTCAGTCTGTTACAGCTCCCTCCCACCTATTTCATTTCTGTACGTAATGTGAATGGCCTCCAAACAGATAAAGAAACATTCTACTGATGTATCACAAAAACGGCCTGATTCCAGGTAGTCTGCAGCTACTAATAACCTTTCCAATTGTACAAGACACACTATCTAAAATCCCCAATTTAAATACTGCTCACATTACATTTCACTTACACCTCAGCCAAAGGACTACTTAAACCAAGTGTTTTGAGGTGTCTGAAAGTAAAGATTTTTACAACTAGCAAAATATGGTGCTTGATGACAAGCATCAGTCAATTTTGTGTGTCACCCACTTTGAAAATCGGTGTCAAACTAGTATACAATTATGGAATGTAGAATTGTGCTCTGAACATATACTTCATTCTGGTGTCTCAAATAAGCTGTTTAAAACTAGAGGCCTCAATTCACCCAGCTTTCCAAATATTGAATTGAACTTTGCACCTCCACATTATCTGTCTCTACAGCACAACTGCTAACAGACTGAGTCACTGGTTATGTACTACTACATCAACATTAGAATATTATCAGCAATGCTAGCTTTGTCTATTCAGTACAATTCATACAGCCATTAGTGAGCTGCGATATGATTTATGGAAGTCACGGGGTAATGGATATTGCATGAAATCTGGTCTTGTGAATGAGTTCGTGCATCACTGACTGAGCATGATTCATGCTCCCCTGTGGCCAAGCAAGCATGAGAAATGAAACCAAGTAGACCTCTAGGATGAGCCAGCATACCGCAAAGTTTAGCCTCACAATTATCAGAATGCCTCCTGAACTGTGTATGGCCAGACTCCACCCCTTTTATGAGAGAATCTGTGCATACCATTTAGCAACAGCCATCTCTGCTTGTGATGAGTGATTTGGTGGGGTGTTGGAAGAGACAATTTAAGGATATTTTCTACGTTTGAAGATGGAGTGTTGTATTATAATTCAAATGATATATGTTTTGTACATAGGAAGGGAATAAGGAAGATAAATAAACCATGTTGGTATTTGTGCATCTTTGCCCCTTTTCTTGTTAACATATCACCCAATTTTATTACTATAAATAAAAACACATCTTGGGATTCTTTATCTCGTTTGCTTGTTTTTCTGAATCATTAAGTTTTGTGTATCTTCACTATATGAGTTCTCTCGGTCTTAGTAAAATCTTTCTATGTTGTCGTAATGTCTTTAATTTCTCTTCGCAAATATATTCCTTTAATTTGGAACAGTTTATAGTTGACCATCATATATTTCAACAGTTTCACCATCAGAAGTCTTATTATTGTATTTACATTTTTCATTTCTGGGCTCATTTTGGAAGAAGGGTAGTATATAAATTTAATAAATAAAGTAACATAAAAGTAAAGTTCTCTTCATTTCCTAAATATTTTTTTTTTCTGATTATGGGCTGTAGCGCAACAGGAACCTCCACTTCCTCCACCTGCACATGCCTCCACACCACCCCCAATCTGCTCTGAAGGGCTGAGTGAACTCCCAGAACATATTTAGGAGACGCTTGGTCATCATCACAGGGCACTTCCCACCATTTACTGTAGGTTCCAATCATAACCTGACCTGCCTCAATGTCCACCACACCACAATGTATGCATCCTCCTATCAGAATCAGAAGAATCTTTATTTGCATCAGCCACTAGCCATAGCAATTTTACATAAAATAAAATGTACTGAAGATAGAGGTAACAACTTAACTATACAAAATACATTCTGGAGGTTTACACCAATAGTCAAATACAGTGGAACCTCTATTTGCAACCATAATCTGTTCCGGAGGTCCGTCCGGAGGTCGAAATGGGTCGCTGGGAGAGGTGCCATTGTGCACAGGTGTGGGCGGCGATTGCCCGCTTCTGCCCATGCACAAATACAATCGCTGCTCCTGTGCGAACAGCGGCAAACCCACCAGTTACTTCTAGGTTTGCCGTGGTCGCAACTTGAAACGACCATAGGAAGAGGAGGTGGTAAGTGGAGGTTTGACTGTAATAGATCTTATCCTTCTGTCATCCAGGGCAGGTATCCCAAGACTTGTTTTAACCCAAACATGCATTTCAGGACCCATTTCTTAATTAATCTTTTACCATATATTTGCATGATGGTAGTGGTCTTGTTGTGACCCACCTTGAATCAGGCTGCAACCTGCTAGTGGGTCCCAACTGACCAGTTGAAGACCAGTGTTCTTTAATGCAAGCCCCACTCACCTCACAGAGTGTTTGTTGTGGGGGAGGAAGGGAAAGGAGAATGTTAGCCGCTTTGAGACTCCTTAAAGGGAGTGAAAGGCGGGATATCAAATCCAAAACTCTTCTTCTCTTCTTCTTGTGTGTCCAGTGATAATATATCCAATGCATCATGGCGTTCAGCCAGCTATACTGCCTGCAGCAAAACTGATTTGCTGGCCTCCTTTTCACCCAACACCAGGATTGTATATCCAGAGGTGAACCAATTGTGAATGAAAAGGCCAGGCTACATTGGAAGGAGAGACACACCTGAGACTGCTTGCCTAACACCAGCTTGAGAAAGTGGCTGTGTGCGTTAGCTATATAGCCACATATTAATTCAATTATATGAATCATTTGAATTACATAATTTAAAATACACAAGACCAAATAGTTGCTATACATGTTCAGAAGCCATCTTGAGCTAATGTTTATCAAATATCAAAACGTGACACACATGCACACAAAGCGTACTTGGCAACTGCTAGTTAGGGCGTAACCAAAGAGAGACTTAACAACAAGTGTTATTTCTCCATGACCTGACCCTTAAAGTGCTATGTTTCTGCCAGCCCAATCAACTGTAACACGGCTGACATGGCTGGAACACTCTGAGGATTAGGCCACACAAACATTTCCAGTTCTACTGTTCTGATGGGTGCAGCAAGTTGCAACAAATTGAGAATTACATCACAGGACTGAGAGAACTGTTCCTGGGATAGCCATGAGGCACACCTGGCCTATCACATTATTGGATCAGTTACTCTGCTGGTCATTGCCAGAGCCTTATGTGCCTCCAAAGAAATGAGATTCATCATTAAGAGTTTTGCTTTAATGAGAAACAGCTGGTTTTCAACTGGAAGTAAAACCCCAACATTAACACATATTTGTCTGTAAATGTAATTGCCTCATAATGGAAGAACTGCAGGTATCAATCTGTTTATTAGGACTGGGAAGGGAAGGTGGGAGAGGCTCATTCCATTCAGTTCCATTGACAGAAAGTAACTTAGGATCCAAGCCATAGAAAGCTCTGTGCTCAAACAGCAGTTTCCATAAGGCTCTATGAGTCTTGCACATGACAATCCTCGCTCACCAACTACCTCCACTCAGCGCTTCAGAGCACACTATGGCCCAGCAGGGTTATTCAATAGCAGTTGATGCCCTGCTGTGTTGCCAAGTCTGCCCCGGGATTCAGATGTGCAGAAGAGCTAAAGAAGCATGAGAAGAGTGCCATACATGGGGGGCCTGGGGAAGAGCCAGCAATGGGAGGATGCTACAGATATTCAAAAGGGCAATGGCTGCTATTGAATGGCCCTAGAGAAGGGATGACTAGACTCTGCCCCCCCCAAGATGTTGCTGGGCTCCAACTCTCATTAGCCCCGGACAGCACAACCAGTAGTCCAGATTGATGTGAATTGTAGTCCAGCAACTGCCCTACAATGTCACAACATGCTCAGTGAAGTTTTGTGGGAACAACTGGTGGGGTTGGAAAAGTTTATCTGTAGGAGTCACTCCATGAGCACGAGGTGCAATATTGCTACCATAGTAAAGTAACTTTAAAACATCATCAAGTTTAAAAAGAGAAGAAAAAATAGATCTTAGCCCTTTACATGAAGGTACTCTGGTAAAACATAAAAGGTTAATTTAAAATAGTCCATTGTTTCTCTTGCAACATGTCTCCATTGTTTACAATCAGTTTTTTGTGTGTTGTAATTAGTCCAAACTACTTCCCTGAAGGATGTGCTTAAGTTGCTAAAATAATACATTTGACACTCAACACACCACCTTTTGCACCTTTCAAAAATGTGATACTTTCCCCTCAAAACATCCTTTGCTATTGCAGGTGCCACATGAGATGCAGTTTGTACAGGTACCCTGGGCAATTATCACTTGTTGCCTGTAATGTTAACATAAACTATTCATAAAATGCCTAAAAGAAACAAGGTAATGTGCAATACAAAAACATAGAATAAAGAGAAAGAAAACCCTGCTGGCCAGCCTCACAATTATATTGTGACAATAGCACTACTCTCCTTTGTCAATCCCAAACTTAACTTCATTCACATTCTTCTGTGGCTGTTTACTCTCCCACTACAAAACTCCAGCACTAGTGTGTTCATTCAATATCTTTTCTTCCACGTGGCAAAGAGTAACAGATCGAAACATAGGGATGCCATATTTCAAACAGTGAAAACCTGGACAGAAAAGTTGCTGAGCTTTTTTCTTTATGCCAAATCTACTGAGCTTTTTTAAGCTTTGCCAAAAACTGTTGAGCTTTCTGGGCAAAATTGCTTTTTAAAAAACCCAATTTTTAGCAATTTTTATGGGAAAACAGCAATAACAGCACTGCCAACATGGGCTGCCAAAAGTCCAGATTGTACCAGACATTTTTTACGATTTCTGCCCGGGCACTGCTGCCAACTACAGTATTCTGAATATGTCCAGGAAAATCCGGACGTATGGCAACCCTATCGAAAACTCCCTGCCCCAAAGCTCATTCCTCTTTACTATGAGGGGCAGAATGTTGCCCTTGGATCAAGGCTTGTGGGAGATGAGTGTAAGGCCTGAGGGGACTGAGTGCTATAAAATAAAGACATTTACAATGCGGTTTGTTCTTATATGAAGAATCTTGGGTATACAATGGAGCATCTCTTGCAGATATCTGAAAAATAACACGCTGGTTTATTTGTGTCTTTATATCACAATGTATTGCTTCTGAAGCTCTTAGAGATGACTTACATACAGGCTATGTAATCAGTCTTGTACTCAAAGCACATAATCCAACAGATTATGCAACTGAATAGCTGTAGTAGCCTGAAGGTATTTTATGCTTGAAACACCAAAGCATCTGCAGAGATATCCTTTAAGTCACAGTATCTCTTAACCTCAGTGTAACCACTACATGAGCTAACTTGTTAGGACTAAAACAAGACAGATAAAAGGATCAGATTAAAGAAGATCAAAAGCACTGGTATTCACCCTGAAAAACAAAACTGATTCAGTTCTTTTATGCAATGAAGCTTCAGCCATTTGTCTAGAAGGGTCTTTAGAAAGGCAGAATGTGACCCAATGTGGGAAGGGAGAGAAATTCAAGACCCATAAAATGTAGACTATAAGAGCCAAAGCAGACTGGTTCTGGTGGCTAAAACATCATGTAATTGATGGCTGAGCATATAATACCTTCAAAGATGTTACATAACTTAGAAAAATGGGCATGGGGCAAAGATATCGCTGCATCAAGATCACCAGTTCCAGGCAAGTCTTAGCTCCATGCAATATTAGCTCCATCTGGTATGTTATTTGAAGGGTCTAAGAAAATAGTTAATCTCATTCCATTTCCATATGTTCAACATATTTTTATCTACCACAGCCAGCATACTGACTGTAAACCAAAGGATTAGCCACTGTTTAAATGTTTTTAATTCTCCTTTCTCAAGACTGCCCTCAGAACAAGAATAAAATCAGCTAATGGCAGCAAGCATCATTCTGCATTCCTACTGATTTTTACTTTAGAGAAAGGCTGTATTTCAGTGGTAGAGCGTGATCCCCTGCATCTCCAGGTAGGTCTGGAAAAGAACCCTTCCTAAAACTGGAGAACCGCTGACCACCCGTGTAAGCAATACTGAGATAGATGGAACAATGATCTAACTTGATAGAAGACAACTTTCTAAACTGTAGCTCACTCCATCACACATTACACTAATCCTCTGTTTACAAATGTTTTATTAAGCAAATGAGTAATTGTTTTCTGTTTCCAAACCAGTAAAGTGCTGCTGATTTAAATTAACCATTTATTTAATGCTTCTGTTACAAAAAAACTTGCCTTGGTGTTCATTTAAGCAGCCAGCACTGTGATCTCTCTACAGAGAGGAAACCAACGTTCAGCAGTTGGTTCAAAATCAGCAGCTGCTCAGTAGCTTAAAAGGAACCTTAGTGGCTCAGGTTTTGTTCCCATTGACCATGACTGATAGATAGCATTTAGGTTTAGCTTATTCCTCTTCCTCTGAAGATGAAGAATCAGTGATTTCTATTCAAAGAGACCAGTGCCATAAGCAACCCACCACTGGGTATCTACCCTTAGGTTGTAGCCCTGGTCAAGCAGCAGCATCTGTATACATTAAGCACCAATATGAGTGGGAACTAAGCAAGATATAGTTCTGGACTAAGACGGGTTAGGGTTAGAAGAGTGAAGACACAAACCTATATTATTATTATTATTATTAACTGGTTGTAGGGGAGGAAGAAAGAGGGCGGGTGCAAGAACCCAAGGGTCACCCAAACTCATTCACGACAACCACAATTCCTGACCACAGCAAGTTGTTATGGGAAGTGGGCTTATAAACTAGGTATCCATAACGAAAAAGAAATGTGTCTGCTTTGACAATACAAAAAAGCAAGTCTTTAAACCTTGGTCAGGATCTTTCCCCTTCCTCTAAAACCCCTTTGCAATGCCCTATACATCTGAAATGCTACCCCTTACCTCACTTAATTCCAAAAAGAAAAATTCAAGAGTAACTACAAAGCCAAACATCTGGATTTTGGGGCTGTCCATTCCACCAATAGTAATAATTTTATTATTTATATCCCGCCCATCTGGCTGGGTTTCCCCAGCCACTCTGGGCAGCTTACAGCATATATAAAAAACTGTAAAACATCAGACATTAAAACATTTCCTGATACATGGCTGCCTTCAGACACATTGTGCTTCTTCAAAGTTTATATTCTTACCTCAAGTTTTGTTTGTCTGATCACTCATTAACATAATTGAAGTTCCTATTCCTTTTGTCAGCATCACTGTACAATATACCCAGGGAGCATTTCAGCTATAAAATACAGGGGGACAAAGAAAAGAGAAAGATTATTTTATAACCATATAGGAAATGGTTTGACCTCGTAGTAAATTGTGACTTTTAGAACAACCCTTATAGTACACTCCCACCCTTTTCTATACTGTTAAACTCATTTTCACTACACCATAAATATACATTAATGGGAGTGTTACTGGCTTTTGCCTTGAACATGTCCCTAGCACCTTGACTCTAAAATCTCAAGCTGCTTGAGAAAGTATAAAAGGAAAAGCAAAGGAGCCCAGGGCAAGCTAGTTGCAAGGATGTACTTCCTATCTCTCATATCCGCATGAAGTTCTTTCCCCCCTTCAGGTCCATTCACAATGTTCCTCAAGGAAACAGAGGGTGGAGTTGAGGGGAGAAGATCCAATAAAAGGCCTCTTTTTCGCTGTAATAGCCCAGCGTGTGGAATGCTCACACATGCATGCCATGACTGAACTCTTATAGTCTATAGCAGGGGTTGGCAAATTTTTTTAGCCGTGGGCCTGTCTATTATCCCTCAGACCTTGTGGCGGGCTGGAGAAGTGGCAGCGGGGGGGGGGGGGAGCTGGAAGAAGAGGTGAGGGGGGCAAGTAGTCCTCCTCCCCACCCCCTACCTCCAGCTGCTGCGCTTACCTTCCCAGGGGCTGCCACCGCCACCACCGCTGCTTCTCGTGGGTAAGCAGAGCGAGTTCGTCCGCTCTGCTCTCTCGCCCACAGGAGCACCAGGGCAGCAGTGGAGGCATAATGAGTGGCGCAAAAGGGCTGGCTCCAGACAGGAGCTGCTTAAAATGGCGCTCAGCCAGCCCAGCCCAGCCCCCTTCCTCCTCTAGGCAGGGCAGGGAGAAGACAGGAGGGAGGAGGCACCGCCGCAGTGTGTGGGAGGGAGCGGGGAAATGGAATGGCTCAGTGGGGGAAATGGTGCAGCCCGAACAGAATCCCCACACTGATCCACGGACAGTCCGTGGGCCAGATCCTGAAGGCAATTGGCCTGATCCGGCCCACGGACCCTAGTTTGCTGACCCCTGGGTCTATAGGAATCTCGTGTGTAAGTGCTGTCTTCACAGCAGGCTAGATTATACCAAATACAAATGCCAACATCTTAATACTGTATATTTTTGCTTTTTCTCCAAGATGGGCAGATTAGAATCGAACCAGAAATGTTTTTTTCTATATCTAATTTAAACAGTCAGTTGCTTTGCCACAAGAGATTAATTTTTATAGCAATATTGGTTATGTTTCAGGAGGCTCAAGCAAGAAAAGATCAGCCCTTGAACTAGTTTCTGTGCCCTGGAAGATTTACATCTGTTAAGCTGCAGGAAAGGGGCTATAGCTTGTGTTGCTCACATGATTTTCACACAAAATGCCATAGGTTCTATCCTGGGTCCCAGCTGAAACTTTGCCAGTCAGTGTCAACAGTATTGACACTAGATGTACCAATGATCTGCCTCAGATATCAGGCAGCTTCTTGTGCACTACTATTTCCTGAAAAAATGGCTGGACTGGGTGGTAAATTGGCTGCTGAAATAAATATCTGTATTCAAATTATATCCAACAGGAGAACTGACATGGGGGGAAACAAGTGAATAATAATTATATTTTAAAAAATATTTATTTATTTTATATAGAAATTTCTATCCTACCCTTCTGGTGCATATGCACAACTTAGCACAGCATACAATAACTTAAAATCACATCAACACCACCCACGTCACTGCCCCACTAAAAACATAACAAAAGTGAAGACTTTTCAACATAATCCAACCTTTCCACAAAGCTGCTGATACTTAGCAGGCAAAAGCCTGCTCAAAAAAGAATGTATTTACCAATAGGCAGCAGGCAGGCGGGAGGGGGGGCTACATGTTTCAAGAAACAAGATACAGTACTGTATTCCATAACATTGGTGCAGCCGCTGAGAAGGCCCTATCTCGTGCTGCTCTCAGCCATGTTCCCATCAACCATGCCTCCACCCCAGGTTGAACACAGAGAAGGGCATCTCCTTCTGATCTTAGGGAGCGGGCAAAATACTACTGTGGAAGGAAGAAACTCCTCCGATATTGTGGACCCAAGCTATTTAAAGCTTTAAAGAGAATCGCTGAAGTCTCAATTTGTTACCAGAAACAACTGGCAACCAGTGCAGACATTGCCGGATAGGTGTTAAGACAGACCTACTGCTACATTCTGAGAAGTTCAGCAGAACCCATAGGGATGTACTCCCTCTGTCTAGTTCCCAGTGGAGGTTGTCTACAAAGTCAACCAAAGCTGCTTTGGTTCCAACTTCAGGCATGAAGCCAGACTGAAATGGATCATAATCCATTTTATCCAAGAAACCCTGAAGCTGAAATTCTACTATGCCTTCGTGTACCTTGCCAAAAATGGTAAACTTGAGACTGGTTGGTAATTGTCCAACATGATGGGGGGTTTAGAGAGGACCGTTTTAAAGAGGGTTGTAGGTAGTCAGGAACTCTTTTTACATAGGTCAGCGCTCCTATGAAGGTTCCTGTCAGTCTGAAGGCAGGTTCAAGCATTCAAGATCTGTAAATGATGAGAGGACTGTACACTGTCCCTCCATACCTCTTGTTCAGAACAAAAACAAAAACAAAACAAAATTCAATCCCAAAGTGCATTCTGCTATGTGAAGGAGTCCCAATATAATTTGGGATAGCCCCACAGTTGCTGTGGAGGGCAGAAAGTCCTCTTTGCATGGATGTCGAAGTCACTCAGTAAAAACAGACTGGGAAACTCCAACAACATGGGGAACCACCCTAGCTAGGTCACATAAAGAGCCTGCTATACAACAGAATCTCCCTTCTGTGCCAGCCACCTACCTCAAGAACAAACACTCAATGATTCAAACAGGGCACTAGGTCAGGGTGGATGGAATCATGATAGACCACAGCAATTCTGCCTCCCTGGAGCCTGCCCATACATGCACAGCCTCAGCTGATGGCTCTACAGAGAAACCTGGTACAGAGAGATAAAATATGTTTACCCATCCACTTCTTCCAACCATGGCTCTGCAATACATTCTAGGTCAGATCCTGGGAGGTCATATTTTACCACATACTGACATGGCATTCAAAAACACCACCTCCAAACTGGAAGGACTGCCACCATACGCACAGGGACCTTGGTTGACAGGTGAATTGGAAGGATAGAAGTATACCATCCAGTTATCCTTCCCTCTCTGGGACTCTCTGTGAAAATGAAAACAGCAGTTTGCAGATTGTGAAACTCTTTTTTCTCTCTTGCTTAATTTAATTTAAAGTACAACACCCCCAAAATGGGGGGGGGGGGGGAATCAAGCATTCGAGATCATTATTCTTTTGAGATGAAACTAGATAGTAATCATCTTGTCATGAGTTTTTCTAATGATCTGCCACTTACAGACCAGACTGACAGGAGCCAACTCTCCTTATGCAATAGAGTATTTTGTAAGGCGGGCAAGCAACCATGTGCTCACCTTCAGAATGCATAGTATCCTTTAAGCTGTATGCTTAAAATAAGCCCAAAGCAGGTTCTTCATGCATCCAACTCAATGCTCAAAGGAACAAGGACTAATGGACACTGTGCCTTGTTGGGGTGCTGGGAAATGTAGCTCTGTGAGGGAGAACTACAGTTCCCAGGATTCTTTTGGGGTATGTGCATTAGATGTGCTTTAAGCATCTGGTATGCGTCTGCCCACATACTCCATGTGCCTCATATGCAAGAGCATGCTGTCAGAAGATACCGTATTTTTCGCCCTATAGGACGCACTTTTTCCCCTCCAAAAATGAAGGGGAAATGTGTGTGCGTCCTATGGGGCGAATGCAGGCTTTCGCTGAAGCCTGGAGAGCGAGAGGCATCGGTGCGCACCGACACCTCTCGCTCTCCAGGCTCTAGGAAGCTATCCGCAAGCCTTGCACGCCCGGGGGGGGGGGGAGTTCCCCCAGGCGCGCAAGGCTTGCAGGCGGCAGCCTGCAGTGCGGAGCACGGGGCGCCCTGCCGAGGACGCCCCATGCTTCGCGCATGTGTCGGCAAGCCTTGCGCACCCGGGGGATCTCCCCCCGGAAGCGCAAGGCTTGCGGGCGGCAGCCTGCAGCGCGGAGCACGGGGCGCCCTCCGGAGGATGCGCTGTGCTTCATGCAGGTGTCCGCAAGCCTTGCGCGTGGCGGCCTGCAGCACGGAGCACAGGGCGCCCTCCGGAGGACGCCCCGTGCTTCGCACAGGTGTCGGCAAGCCTTGCGCGCCCGGGGGAACTCCCCCCTGGTGCGCACAGCTTGCGGGCGGCAGCCTGCAGCGCGGAGCACGGGGCGCCCTCTGGAGGACGCCCCGTGCTTCTCGCAGGTGTCCGCAGCCTGCCGCCCGGCGCCTGGGGCGCCCTGAAGCAGAGCGCCCCTCGCGCCGGGCAGACATCGGCCAGCCCCACAAGCTCGGGGGACAGCGGGGAGGCGCAGCGCCGCCATCCCACTGTTCCCCGACCTGGTTTTGGGGGGGAAATAAAGGGGAAAAAAATTCCTTTCCCCCCCCCAAAAAAGTAGGTGCGTCCTATGGGACGAAAAATACGGTAGGCAACAGCTAGAAACCATTCTGCCTTGAGCATTTCCCATTTTTTCCTGACTCCAGCCCTCAGTAAAAGAGCTGGTTCCAGTAAGTGTGGGACAAGATGAAAAGGATGGAAATGAGGTAAGCGACAACACATCTGGACACTAAGCTAACAGCTGCTGGAAGGAGGATTCACTCAGTTCCTGACCGTCACCTTTGTGCACGGTCACTGAACATGCACTGCTACTTCCTTAGACCCCTTCCACATCTGCAGAGCCTATTGGTACTTCACTAGGGTCCTACAAGTGAACATACAGTACAAAGTACTCCCCTGTCAAAGATGCCAGTCCTAGCCAGATTTGTTCTGTAAGGCTCCTTGGAGGTGGACCCCAAGGAGTGGGTGGTGGAGAGATGAAGGAGCACACCTGCTGATTGTGTATTTACTATTCCTACACAAAGATCTTCATGCACAACAGCTGAGGCACACAAAAGAACTGAGCATGAGTGTATCTGTGTACACATCCCATAAACAGAAGGCTGGCACAGGAGTAGTTGGGGAAGAGAATCTGCTGAGCAAATTTAGGCCAGAAACAAGTTCTGGGGATTTCAGGTTAGTGTCATTTGGCGGTAGCTTTGGTAAGCCCTAATGTGATCTACTAGATTTTTTAATTGAATCCAGGGGCCAGGATCTGTACATCTTTAAACAAAAATGAATTCAGTGCTTTAGACATACAACTCTTAAGAAGCATAATCTACAATTAAGAGTCAATGTGCCTAAACATTAAAAAAACAACAACACGTTTTTGAGTATTTCATCTAATAAAACTTTGCAGATAGCCAGTCATCTGTGCTGAGTAGTTTCAGTGGCTGGGTTGGAATTTTAGAAACACAAAACCACACTGATCTTCAGAATACATCTTGTAGCATTTCACCCCATTTATCCTTTCACTGCACCAAGTGCTTCACTGTAACAGTATAACTACCACCATGAGCAGATGAAGTATAGTAGTTAAGAGCTACCCTTAGCCAAATAGTTTTGAGTTCAAATCTCTTCTCAGCTATGCCATACATTCACTGGATGTGCCAAAGCAAACCACTCTTTCAGCTTCAGCTTCCTTTTTTCAGAGTTGCCGTAAAGATTACTGAAAAAATGTAGATGAAGCTCTAGGAACATAGCAAGTAACTGCCCCAAGCAGAGATTTAAACCTGTCAAGGTCTCCCACATTCAATTCCAGCACAGTATAAATTACATTATACAGGTCCTCAAGGCACTCCATGATCAACTTATATATTTGTTCTACTGGCGCGACTACACAGCATTTATATTGCAGTTTCTCCAACTAAGTTAACTAACTTACTGTTAATTTTGTTGTGATCCCCAGAGGTCAAATGAACAGACTTGCTACAAAAGCTGAAAAAATGACGGCATTTTTGCATCAAATTCATGCATTCAAAAATGGAAAACACAGGAGTTTTGAAGTCACGTAATTGCCAAATTCAGCTTCCTAAGAGTGTCCATTTAGGAATAAAATATTTCCAGTCCTTTCAAAGAATGAACAATTTTTAAAATGTAAGATTATATTATTTAAATAAGATTCAGTTTCAGTTATATTATTAGATAAAAAGTTGTCCTTTAAAAGAAATCTGCATGTAATATAAACATGTTAAGTATGCTGATTTAGTGGTAATTGGAGAACTTAAGCAAACCAAAGCAAAGTGCTGCGCTCACAGATTTCCACCCACCTCCTATTTTCTTTCTATTTGGCCAGCAGGAAGAGAGCAGCCAAAATTACTTTGTTATCCTGAATCCCAACTTATCATTAAGTACAAACTAGAATTGTATGTAAATCAGCTTTATAACCTACAGTTTGAGGCGGGCTTTTCTGAAAGTGACTAGTTTGTTTTACACCAAGATTCCTAGCTGTCGAGATCCAGAGAAAGTGTAATATTTACAGTTCCTATGTGGAAAAGCACTTCCCCCCCCCCAATAATTATCAGCCTAGTTTCTGGACACAGAATGCTGGACTGTGGCCCTTCGCTCCAAATGATATTACTTACAGACTTTGCACACATACAAGAAAGCCAGTAAATTAATTTTCATAATCCCCACCTCATCTCTACAGGCAGATATAATTGAGTAGTGCAAAATACATGATCAGAGATCTTGGATTATGCTTCAAGGTGGGATAATTTAGCTGCAAACCAATTTGTGTTCATTTGCTGCAACTAAATCTTGTTCGTAGAATATATGAATTACAAAATGGAAAAGTCAACACCAGTGATTTTTAAAGGGCTCTCGTCTTAATGACTTGCATCAACAACATTTAAAGTAATTCACATTTGCCCTTACGTTTGGGAAGATGTTACAGAAAGTGTGCAGCCAATGGCTGCTGAAAGCTCAGAAACCAGAATGATAGCTGAGTAAGATTTCTGCTATGAGACTTGCCATTTAAGAACATAAGAAGAGTCTACTGGAGCAGGGTGATGCTCCATCCAGTCCAGCATCTGGTTCTCACAGCGGCCACAATATGTGGGAAACCTGCAAGCAAGACCTGTTTCAGACATTTACTCCACCTAGGATGCATCTTTCTAATCCACTTATTACGTGGTCTGGAAAGAATGGCAGAGAAAATTGGTTCCTACCTCTTCCCCTCTAACACCTATTGAATACAATGCTAGCTTTAAAAAAATAGTAATACAGATTTCTGGAAATTGGTAGAAGGCTTGGACAAAATAGGGTTATATAGACTGAAGGGCTTTTGGATTGACTTTTATGTTACTTAAGTACAATTAAGGCTAGACTTGTAAAATTACCTGGGGGTGGTTGCAAGAACATTAGTGGTTTTATTTTCTTAAAAAAATCCAAATTACAATCTGCCAGCCCATTAACAAGGTTTGAACTTCTGATCTAGGATTCTATTCTAGATGTTATGGGTCTACTGTCAAATATATACAACAAACTAATAGAAATTTCAACAGGAACCATCACTGGCCGGAAAACATTATGGGAGATGGATTTAGGTTGGCAAGACCCAATGGCAAGTTATATGTAATACGTAATAGTTTTTGTTGTATTTTCCAGTTGTCACGCAGACCATGCATATATTTTCTTTCAACAGAGCAGCTTCAAGTTTGGACTTCTAGCTAAGCAAAGTCTCTTTCACTGACCTTGGTGATTTGTCTTTTAAGGTAAGACATACATTTATAATTTACATCAGGTGTGGAATGATATTTTGACCTGTGCTATCTTAGTACATAACTTTTTATTTTATTTTATTTAAGTGAGTGTGCTCAATTTTATACCCATCACAATACCCAGCTTCTCTTAGCACAGATTTTTTTCTTATTTGCACAGCTCTGAAAATAAGCTGCCTCTAGCCTAGCCTAGTTCTTTCATGTTTTGGATTTCTCATTTCCTCTCTCCTCCCACAGAAACCATGCACAGGATTTCTAGAACAAGTTCAGTTTTATGTCCTACCCAAAAGAATTATTCTAAAAGCAACACTCAAGAAAGCACCAGAGTGGCAGCTTTTATAACAGGAATTTACAAACAGAAGTTCTTCCATGGCTATGATTCTAAAAGTCTGTCCATTCTTTCAGAACCCTGACAATTTCAACTTATATTTTAAGAAAGGACATTTCCAGATCTCTTGGTTCCACAAACAAGGGTGGAAAGGTTCTGTAAAATAAATTATTATTATTATTACCCCTTCCATCTTGCTGGGTTTCCCTGAACAGGGCTGCCTTCAGATGTTTTCTAAAAGTTGTGCAATTCGTTATCTCTCTGACATCTGATGGGAAGGCGTTCCACAGGGAGGGCGCCACTACCAAAAAGGCCCTCTGCTGGGTTCCCTGTAACTTTACTTCTCACAGGGAGGAAACCGCCAGAAGACCCTCAAAAGTGAACCTCAATGTCCAGGCTGAATGATGGAGGTGAATAAGCTTCTTCAGGTATACTGGGCTGAGGCCATTTAGGGCTTTAAAGGTCAGCACCAACACTTTGAACTGTGCTCAGAAATGTACTGAGAGCCAATGTAGGTCTTTCAGGAACGGTGTTATATGGTCTCGGTGGCCATTCCCAGTCACCAGTCTAGCTGCCGTGTTCTGGATTAATCGCAGTTTCCGGGTGACCTTCAAAGGTAGCCCCACGTAGAGCGCATTGCAGTAGTCCAAGCAGGAGATAACCAGAGCATGCACCACTCTGGTGAGGCAGAAGTATGTAAAAAAATGATTTAAATCAAGCCTTACTGATTAGTGATTTAAATCAATTTGATTCAATCAAATCTACCCTGGCTGGAGGTTTATGATGCAATACATTTTTCAATGCCTACATCCAAAGTAGTCTACATGGTACCCCCTGACATTGTTTAATTACAACAGCTATCATCCCTGATCTTTAGCCATGCTAGCGGGGCTTATGAGATTTTTATTTCACAACATCTGGAAGGCATCCCATTGGCTAGCCCTGCCCTGGTTATTCAAAACACAAGTATAAGCCTTTGTTAGTGGACATGAAACCACAAATAAACCAAGTTAAGTACCCTACAGAAAACAAAACAGATAATACTTGTGATTTTGCTAGAAATATCACTTTACCTTAAAGATCTCAAAATGCACAGGGCAAACTGCAAAGCAAGCATTTGCAGCAGTGTATAATTAAATGGTGGCTATCGTGTGGGAGATTAAAGGGCGATGGGATAGTTCAGTTATGGGATTATACAGTTAACGGAATTGTTTCACGGACCAAATTAATGAGTCAAACTTTAGTAAAGCATTGGTGTCTCTTCTCATTTAGAGAGGCTTATGATGCTAAAAAAAAGTTTCTTTAAAAACCCAGCAACTCAACCCATCATTCATATTTTCAAATACTGAAACATGAGCATGTTTTTTCTCAAACCATAAGACAAGTTATCTATAGTCATATCTCTAACAGCATATAGGAAAATGTCCATGCAGTGTTTGCCTGAACATCATTCTCTATTGTGAGACAGAACAATAATCATTTATTTAAAAGAAGAAGATTCCATTTCTAGTTCTGGAATCGACTAAGTAGATGGTCATCAATATGAAATCACATACTTGCTAAGAGTTTATTAAATTTATTAGCTGATTTTCTGAATGATCAACTGCGCACAAATCAACATACAAAAATAGAAGTCCTTTATTTATTTTGCTTTAGTACTTATTTCTTCTGCCTTTGAGGCAGATATATCCAGGGCAGCTAAGCCAGTCATAACACAATACTTAGCCAAGTCACTGATCAAGTAATGGCAGCACTCCTGCCATAACAGAAACAAGTAGCTGTTTTATGAAATCTGGAGCAAAAACAAACATGCTGGTTCATAACTGTCTTGTTTTTAACAACTTGCCTAGAAGTCACAGGTGACCAGGAATGCAGACTACCAGCCTCTCTTAAGGGCTAGTAAAAAAATGTGCAGGATAGTAACTGGGCCCATCACCTCCTGGCAAATAGAAGAGGATGAAAGGAAGGCAGTGAGAAATTTTACTTTCTTGGGCTCCATGATCACTACAGATGGCGACAGCAGCCACGAAATTAAAATATGTCTGCTTCTTGGGAGAAAAGTAATGACAAACCTAGACAGCATCTTAAAAAGCAGAGACATTGCCTTGCCAACAAAGATGTGTATAGTTAAACCTATGGTTTTCCCAGTAGTGATGTATGGAAGTGAGAGGTGGACAATAAAGAAGGCTGATCGCTGAAGAATTGGTGCTTTTGAATTATGGTGCTGGAGGAGACTTTTGAGAGTACCATAGATTGCAAGAAGATCAAATCTATCCATTCTGAAGGAAATCAGCCCTGAGTGCTCACTGGAAGGACAGATCGTGAAGCTGCGGCTCCAATACTTTGGCCACCTCATGAGAAGAGAAGACTCCCTGGAAAAGACCCTGATGTTGGGAAAGATGGAGGGCACAAGGAGAAGGGGACGACAGAGGATGAGATGGTTGGAAAGTGTTTTCGAAGCTCTAAGATGAGTTTGACCAAACTGCGAGAAGCAATGGAAGACAGGAGTGCCTGGCGTGCTCTGGTCCATGGGGTCACAAAGAGTCGGACACGAATAAATGACTAAACAACAACAACAACAACTAACTTGTGTGCTTATTTCCAAGACTGGGTTCATACAAAACTCAAATCAATTTTCAAATTGCAGTACAGTAACTATATGAACGATGAACCATAAGCTTCTAAATCTCTCATCAAATCTCTCTGCTCACAGCAGAATTTTCCTAAAAGCCCTGGCTCTCCTTAAATCTGATACCATGAGTCAACAGGAACACTCCTGATCTAAATTTCTGCTACTATATTGGGGCCTGCTGGCCTCAGCATATGCTTTATAAAGCACCAAGAACTAAGGTTTGCAGTGAATTTGGTTGCTGTTAACATGCTGCTAACAGACCAGAGTGAGAACAAGGCACTCATTCAATAAGGGGCATCAAAAGAGCCTAAATGATTCAGAAGAAGCCACTGATATTAATTGCTGTACAGTAAGTTTGTTCAAGAAGCCTTGGTATAACAATACCAAGCTGCCGCATACACCCCAGATCAAGTAAATCAATAAAAATACCCACTAAATTTGATTTATCTGCCCCCCACTATCATGAAGCCTGCCCCCCAACATAAATCCTGGCTACGCCCATGAATAATAACTAACTGGAAACAACAACTACAATACATTAATAAACAGAGAACATAAAAGGAAGAAAGGAAAGCTGTTATAGGAGAGAGAACTGAACGTAAAAGGATAAGGGAGGTGAGATGAAAACAACTGGAGATAATAAGGTATAAGGAGAATGGGAGAAGAAATTACAGGGGCTGAGTAAAATACGTTCAGAGGCATGTCAGGATGTGAAGGGAAAACATAAAAATAACCTTCTCTGCTTATAGCCTTTGGATCAGCAAATTTGGGAGGTTGAGCCACATGTCTGTACAGTGGTACCTCTGGTTACGAATGCTTCAGGTTGCGAGCTCCGCTAACCCGGAAGTAGCTGCTCCTGCTTGCGAACTTTGCCCCAGGATGCGAATGGAAATCGTGCACACAGCAAGAGGCCTCATTAGCAAAAGCACGCATCAGGATAAGAACTGTACAGTGGTACCTCTGGTTACGTACTTAATTCGTTCCAGAGGTCCATTCTTAACCTGAAACTGTTCTTAACCTGAAGCACCACTTTAGCTAATGGGGCCTCCTGCTGCTGCTGCGCTGCCAGAGCACAATTTCTGTTCTCATCCTGAAGCAAAGTTCTTAACCCGAGGTACTATTTCTGGGTTAGCGGAGTCTGTAACCTGAAGTGTATGTAACCTGAAGTATATGTAACCCAAGGTACCACTGTACTGAGATTCTGGGAAACTATAGAACTCCTTCCACAATAAAAATTTTGAGGCAAAGAATTTAGATATCAGTAGACATGGATGTCAACAATTTCCAGCTGATTATGCCAAATTCTGACTCCATCTGTTTCCATTCTGTGATTGGTTCTAGCCCTGCACCACCACTTTGTGACTGGTGGTCCTCAGTACGGTAATTTTCAACCATCTCAAGTTGGCCCTAGTGGTAAAAAAGTTTGAGAATCCCTGCTCTAGGGCATCAGAAAGTTTTCTGATGCAAGTTTTCCAATTCAAATATTCCTGGAAAACCCACATCACTGGTACTAGGTTAAATAGGCAATGAGGCAAGGAGTTTGCATTGCTACTGAAGCAAATAGTTGCTCATACTGTGGAGCTGATTTGGAGGGGAAGGTTTTATAAGGCCTGTTATTGGTCCATTTGCTTGTGAGATTAGTGTGGGGTTAGTTAACAGTCAAGCCCCCTTGGATCAAAAAGTTTAATCTGTCTGGTTAACAGATGAGAGTGCTGGTGGGTGCAGGCTCTAAGACACTAAGTTGACCCCGTTCAAGATCTTCCCTAGAAGGGTTTCTGTACCTTTAGAGCAGAGACTCCTTCCTCAACTCCAAGCTTAGCAGGAGATTATAATATTGTTCCTCAGTGTGCTTTCAAGCATAGGGTGGCACAGAAGGTCCCAAACATTCTGCCTATGGCTTGGAAGGGATATATTAACTTTGACATCATACTGATCACATACAAGTGCCTCGATCTCACCATTCTGGGACAAAGTCCTGGCAAGTATAAATTTTGGCTGATTACAAAGACCAGCCAACATTTAGGAACTCTTGAATCCAGGTCTTCAACAAATGCAAGCCATAATCTCTAACCCAGAGTGGGGAAACATTTTCAGCCCAAAGGCCACATTTCTTCACCAGTAACTTTTTTAGAGCTGCATGGAAAATATTTTTAAAGTGTTAGTCTGAAAAGAAACAGTCTGATAACTTGGATTCAAAGACAATAGAATGTATGTGAGAAGCCAGAGGACCAAGTCACAAATGTACACGTCTCTAACTTTTGAAAGTTGGCAGCCTATCACAGTAAATAAGAGGAATGTTTGAGTAGGATATGAATAATGAATGTGCTCTGAACACAACTGGAGTGTTTACAGTAGTAAACTAATTTGCACTGCTCCAACTGTTCTAACAAAATCAATAGCAGAAAGTGTCAAACAAATAAAAGCTTTATGTGCAATTACAGCAATATAAATATTGATGCACAAAATATAACACATCTATCCACTAGATGATCAAACCTTCTTTTGGGCATCCTCCATGAGACGCACCATAAGAACTTCCAAACACAAATGCATCAAACCTCTTCATTGCTTCCTGTTTTGTTTATTTTCCAACCATGCAAGGGACTACCTGCTACTCTTATTCTATAACTAAAGAAGTAGCTATACAAAGGTCTACCAGGAGAAGAAGTAAGGCCTGCATGTGCCTGCCAGAATCAAATTGCAAACCCTAGTTTATATAAATAAAAAAGGCAGTATAAGTGCAGTATATGATATATTATTTTTGTATTTCCTTTCAGTCCAGAAGAATCACCAATAAAATACACAACACAATAACACCAGGATTGCTTCTGCAGCACATGGTACAGTTCTGACAGTATTTAAACCAGTAGTGCCTGAAGAGCACACATGTTAAGCAGTAAGGGTGATAAATTTAAGAACTGGGAAGAAGATCAGAAATGAATTACCCCAGATCAGAAAACTATCCTTCATGGGCAGGGCCCAAATCCTGCCCAATTTCAAAAATGGCTCATAACAGGCTCACCCCAGCATCAACAAGTCCTTCCTGCCACCTGTCTCTCCCCTTTCTCAAAAAGTGTCATTGCAAAAAAAGGAGGGGCCAATGGCAGGGAATACTGTAGAAATACTATCTTTACAAGTAGAGGTAATGTTTGAGACCCAGGTGGCCATCAAGAGAATCCATTACGACCAGGGAATATGAGAGGCTGTGTCACCAATGCCTCCCACTCCAGCAACAAAGAGGATATTGAGAACTCTATTTCCCAGGCTCCCCCAGCAACAATGGAAATTCCCTCTAGCATCCAGGCCTTTAAAAATATAGTATCTCTGGCACTGCTGAAATCCTCTACCCTACCCTTCCTGACACCATTAGTAATGGTAGGTTTGGGGGGGAAGGGCTGGAGAAACCAGGGCTGAAGGGGTACAGTGGAACCTCGGTTGCTGAATGTAATCCGTTCCAGAAGACAGTTCGACTTCCGAAACATTCGACAACTGAGGCACAATTGCAAATTCCTTTTTAAAAATGGAGAAACGCGTCTTGGAAGCCTTTCGACTTCCGAGGCGTGTTTGAAAACGGAAGCATTCACTTCCGGGGTTGTTGGTTTTCGGGTTTCGAATTGTTCGGCTTCCGAAGCATTCAACAAGCGAGGTTCCACTGTACTTCACTGAGCCTTGTCATTCTGAACTCTCTCAAATAATTATTGGAAAGGACTCCAGTTTCTGCAAGAAACCAGAGAAACAGGGAACCAATTGCAATGTGGCATGGTTGTGGAGCAGCCCACCTTTCACTGTTTTAACTACTTGTGAAACAAATAGTTTTCCCACTTTTCTTTATGTGTCACTAATGGGAACATTATTTTACAGGAAAGTAGGATAAATTGCTGGGACGGGGGTGGCACTGTGGTCTAAACCACTGAGCCTCTGGGCTTGTCAATCAGAAGGTCGGTGGTTCAAATCCCTGCGACAGGGTGTGCTCCTGTTGCTCGGTCCCAGCTCCTGCCAACCTAGCAGTTCGAAAGCACGTCAAAGTGCAAGTAGGTACTGCTCCGGCGTGAAGGTAAACGTTTCCGTGCGCTGCTCCGGTTTTGCCAGAAGCGGCTTAGTCATGCTGGCCACATGACCTGGAAAAACTGTCTGCAGACAAACATCGGCTCCCTCGGCCAGTAAAGCAAGATGAGCACCACAACCCCAGAGTCATACGCGACTGGACTTAACTGTCAGAGTCTGAAGGTACATTGCAGGAAGGCAAGATTCAAGGATGTGTAACAAGGTAAGATAATAAATATGAGCATACTGTTTTCTCTGTTCTGGCACCTCAAATACACTAGGCATTTGGCTCATTTGACCTTTGCAACACTTCTGTTACTCCAAAGAAGTTTAAATCAGGAAAACAGTATGGATCTATGCACACTTTATCAGCAACACAGATAATAAACTAGTTGTACATAAGCTCCACTATTCATATGCAGCCCTGTGCTAACCTGACAGAAGTCCAAACCTGAGAAGATTCTGTTAGACTGAAGTCTGGGGATTAGAGAAGCTAGTGACATGGAAGTTACATCTGTTGCGACAATCTTTAAGATGTTACTTCAGGGGTCAGCAAACTTTTTCAGCAGGGGGCCGGTCCACTGTCCCTCAGACTTTGTGTGGGGCAGGACTATATTTTGAAGGGGGGAAAATGAACGAATTCCTATGCCCCACAAATAACCCAGACATGCATTTTAAATAAAATAATAATAATAATAATAATAATAATAATAATAATAATAATAATTTATTATTTATACCCCACCCATCTGGCTGGGCCTCCCCAGCCACTCTGGGCGGCTTCCATAGAAACCAAAAATACAGTAAAATATCACACGTTAAAAACTTCCCTGAACAGGGCTGCCTTAAGATGTCTTCTGAATGTCAGGTAGTTGTTTATCGCTTTGACATCTGCTGGAAGGGCGTTCCACAGGGCGGGCGCCACTACCGAGAAGGCCCTCTGCCTGGTTCCCTGTAGCTTTGCTTCTCGCAATGAGGGAACCGCCAGAAGGCCCTCGGTGCTGGACCTCAGCGTCCGGGCAGAATGATGGGGGTGGAGACGCTCCTTCAGGTATACTGGACCAAGGCCGTTTAGGGCTTTAAAGGTCAGCACCAACACTTTGAATTGTGCTCGGAAACGTACTGGGAGCCAATGTAGGTCTTTCAAGACCGGTGTTATATGGTCTCGGCGGCCGCCCCCAGTCACCAGTCTAGCTGCCGCATTCTGGATTAGTTGTAGTTTCCGAGTCACCTTCAAAGGTAGCCCCACGTAGAGTGCATTGCAGTAGTCCAAGCGGGAGATAACCAGAGCATGCACCACTCTGGCGAGACAGTCCGCAGGCAGATAGGGTCTCAGCCTACGTACCAGATGGAGCTGGTAAACAGCTGCCCTGGACACAGATTTGACCTGTGCCTCCATGGACAGCTGTGAGTCCAAAATGACTCCCAGGCTGCGCACCTGGTCCTTCAGGGGCACGGTTACCCCATTCAGGACCAGGGAATCCTCCACACCTGCCCGCCTCCTGTCCCCCAAAAACAGTACTTCTGTCTTGTCAGGATTCAACCTCAATCTGTTAGCCGCCATCCATCCTCCAACCGCCTCCAGACACTCACACAGGACCTTCACCGCCCTCACTGGTTCTGATTTAAAAGAGAGGTAGAGCTGGGTATCATCCGCATACTGATGAACACCCAGCCCAAACCTCCTGATGATCTCTCCCAGCGGCTGCATGTAAATGTTGAAAAGCATGGGGGAGAGGACAGAACCCTGAGGCACCCCACAAGTGAGAGCCCAGGGGTCTGAACACTCATCCCCCACCACCACTTTCTGAACACGGCCCAGGAGGAAGGAGCGGAACCACTGTATGACAGTGCCCCCAGCTCCCAGCCCCTCAAGACGGTCCAGAAGGATGTTATGGTCGATGGTATCAAACACAGCTGAGAGATCCAGCAGAACTAGGAAACAGCTCTCACCTTTGTCCCTAGCCCGCCAGAGATCATCAACCAGTGCGACCAAGGCAGTTTCAGTCCCATGATGAGGCCTGAATCCCGACTGGAAGGGATCCAAATGGTCCGCTTCTTCCAGGCGTCCCTGGAGTTGTTCGGCAACCGCTCACTCAGTCACCTTGCCCAAGAATGGAAGATTTGAGACTGGGCGATAGTTGGCCATCGTGGCCGCATCTAAAGATGTTTTTTTAAGAAGCGGTTTAATAACCGCCTCTTTCAGCGGGTCTGGGAAGGCTCCCTCACGGAGGGAAGCATTCACCACCCCACGAAGCCCATCGCCCAGTCCTTCCCGGCTAGCTTTTATAAGCCAGGATGGGCAAGGATCCAGGAGACAGGTGGTTGGTTTCATTCGTCCAAGCAGCCTGTCCACATCCTCGGAGGTAACAGATTGGAATTGATCCCACTCAACTTGACTAGACAGAACTCTAGCACTCTCCCACCCCGGCCCTGCTCCCACGGTGGAGTCTACTTCTTCCCGAATCTGAGCGATTTTATCTGCAAAAAACTTTGCAAAATCATTGCAGGAGAACATGTGGCCCGTACTGGGCCCCGATGTTGCAGGTGGTTCCGCTAAATTGTGAACCACCTGAAAAAGTCTCCTGCTGCTGTTTTCTGCAGATGCAATAGAGGCGGTGAAGAAATTCTTCTTCGCCGTCACTATCGCCACTTGGTAGGCTCGACGTTGAGCTCTAACCTGTGTCCGGTCAGATTCGGAATGAGTTATCCGCCACCGGCGCTCTAGCCGTCTCAACGATTGTTTCATTGCCCTCAGATCCGTGGAAAACCACGGGGCTGTCCGGGCTCCATGCAATCGGAGAGGGCGCTTCGGAGCCAAACAGTCAATAGCCCTGGTTAACTCCACATTCCAGTGGGCCACCAGGAAATCGGCTGAAAGGCCATCAACATGGGATAAAGCATCCCCTACCACTCTCTGGAAACCATTTGGATCCATTAAGTGGCGCGGGAGGACCATCCGAATTGGTCCCACCTCCCTGCAGAGGGGATGGGTCGCAGAGAAGTCCAGTTGCACCAGGAAGTGATCTGACCATGGCACTTCTTTCGTTTCGCTTTTACTTAGTGTCAGATCACCAACATCCATAGAGGTAAACACCAGGTCCAAGGCATGTCCGCGGCTATGGGTTGGGCCAGACTTATTCAGGGACAGCCCCATGGAGGCCATGCTTTCCACGAAGTCCCGAGCGGCCCCTTGTAAGGTCGTGTCGGCATGGATGTTAAAACCCCCTAGGACAACCAAGCTAGGTGTCTCCAGGAGAACATCCGCCACAACCTGAAGCAGCTCGGGCAAGGAATCATTGGTGCAGCGGGGAGGTCGGTACACCAAAAGGAATCCTGTACTGCCCCTATTGCCCAACTTCCAGAACATGCACTCGGAAAACTGGGTCTTCCCAATAGGACGCCTGGTGCAAACGACTTCCTAAAAATCACTGCAACCCCCCCTCCCCGCCCACATGACCTGGGTTGCTGTGCGTAAGAGAAACCTGGTGGACAAGCAGCGGCAAGGACAGGCCCATCTGCTTCATCCAACCAAGTCTCTGTTACACATGCCAGGTCAAGTCCTCCATCCATGATCAAGTCATGGATGGCAGCGGTCTTATGAATCATTGACCTGGCATTGCACAGCAGCACCTTCAGGTCATGTGGGTATCCCTTGCTGATTCTAGTATCCATCCGGTCAGGACCAGACCCGGAGGCAGGAATAGTCCTCAGACAACGACTAAACCTGCCCCCTCTGTAATGACATGGTCTAGTCTTAGCGTAACTCCTCCTCCTACCCGTGATCACTGAGATCGGTTGTCCCAGTGCATCCCCCCCCTGTGGAACATGCCCCAGCCATTTTATGGGCTGGGGCCCACTCCTCCGGCAGCCCTGACCCCTCCCCCAAGAACAAAATAACACCTTAAACAAACAAACAAAACCAATAAAACAATACAAACAAAAAAAATGTAAAAATTACAAAAACATCAAAATAAAAAAATAATAATAATTCCCCAAGCCCAACCAAACATCCATCCCACCCCCACCCCCCACATACAAAAAACCCAAAAGAAAATTTTAAAAAATATTTTAAAAACACTCTGTGCCCCTCCGGCAGTAACAACTGTCCTAGTGAGGCCTGTGAGGCCCCGCCCTGGGCCAGGTGGTAAGTGGCAAGAGCAGGGCCCTCAGGCACTCACACAGGGGAGTCCTCCTGGACAGCAGGCAGTAAGCAGCAAGCAGTCCTTGTGAGGCTTCAGGCCCCGCCCCAGGCCAGATGGTAAGTGGCAGGAAGGAGCAGGGTCCTCAGGGGAGTCCTCCTGGGCAGCCATAAAAGGACACATTCTACTCATGTAAAAACACACTGATTCCTGGACCGTCCGCAGGCCCGATTTAGAAGGCAATTGGGCCGGATCCAGGCCTTAGTTTGCCTACCCATGTGCTACTTAAACACAAAAGCAGAATCCAAACACACAAATGACTTCTAAAAACATATGCCTGAAATTAGCAGAGGGAAAATGCTGCCCTTGAAGTCATAAATCTGCCCCCTCAGTGAGGTTCTTAATGAGTCTTGGCAAGGCAGGTGCCCTGCTGTCTTGGACATGAAGTTCAGCACAAGACTCTGCTTGCAAATACAGCCTAAGACAGGCCTGGCAGTGTGCATACAATGCTGCAATAGGGTAGAGCACACATCTGCATTACACCACTGCTAGGCAAAATGAAAGGTGGACTATTTATTATTACGACATGTTTAATTATTCACTTCTTTTTAAGTGGTGCTGTGGGAATCAATGCCAACATTCACTTGGAGTTCTGCAGGTACATTGCTGGTGCCTTCCTGCAACTTGCCCTTTAGTAATACAAAGGAACAAGTGATACCTGGAACAAATTGTTGCAACATGAGATGCTCCTCTTTAGGGACCTCCAGTCCCACACCTTCTCATTTTCTTTTTCTAAACAATATATTACTTATTTTCTGCATATATAATAATGAACAAACAGAAAATGGAAAAATAAACTATGTCCAGCGAGGAATTCCAGTCTACACTCATTTCCACAGTTCCACAGTGAGATTAGTACAAGTCCAGAGGGAAAGAGAATTTGAATGCCCAGTCCAGCTTAAAACAGATTTTTGCTAATACTTAAGTCCTTCATCCAATGCAAAGCCCTGCATAGTCATCACTGCCTTCACCCTCTCTCCAAGAATCTACAAAATGCTGGTACTAATGTCAAATCTCACCCTTCCAGGTCTAGGTTTAACACACACACACACACACACACACACACACACGTTAATCAATATTCTCTGCCCACTGAACATGCTGCACACTCCAAGGACTTTTTTTTTAAATTTTTAAAAAAGTGATGGGGAGGAAAATATGCCAAAAGTGTTTTTGTACTTTTGCAAATCTCAAGATACTCCAAGCCTAATGATACCTCCTTCTGTGTGGCTACTGTTATTCTGGCTACATAAGCAAGTAAAGCAACAGCACTTGCAGTATCAAACTGGGTAAGAATATAGGGAGATAATGATAACAGTAAGACATGACTTCCATAAGACACCAATGGTCAATATCTAGAACAGAACAGTTCTCACAAAATCCTTTCTGAATGAGTTTTTACTAATGTTATGCTAATGGCTTTTAAACTGCAACAAATTGAGGAAGTATTTATGTACAATAGGCCCCCAGCTGGCTCTAATCTCACCATTTATCAAAAGCAAGTAATCAGGAGGAGATTTGCAAGCTAACTGGATGCAACTACTCATCTCACAGTATTTAATACAACCCTCATTGAACACAAAGATGCGGATACAGATTGGTGGTAGCATTCACAATACATGCTGGAAATAATTTGTATTGCTGGAAATAATTCATAAAATGACATCATCAATACTGGACTAATTTTTTAAGTGTTTTCATTCCAATTTATTAATGAAGTAAAAGTGTTGTACAGGCTGACTCTCCAGAATGAATGAAAAGCCCAACACTTGACAATTCAATTCAACTTAATCCCCAGGAAATTAGTCCCACGACTTTTGTGTCTCCAATATAGTACAGGAGCTCCTCTGTACCAGACATTAAGGTATGCCAGTATACATGCATGTGGTAACTTTTTTCTGAATAGTGCATTATGAAGGTTATGTGCCTTTACACAAGGAGATAAAACTTTTCACAAAAAATAGCTAAATTTCATCCAATCTGTGGCTTGATATTTTACAGCACGGTCATATTCATATTGTAAACTGCTTTGAGGTTTTTTCTACAATCAAGTGGTATATAAATTTTATGAAATTAAAAAAATATTAATATCTACTCAGAAGTAGGTTTCACTGAGTTTAAAATACATGGGTAAAAGAATGCAGTGATTGTGTAATTTCTGCCAAGTTACCAAGGAGTGGGGGGATATACAAACTGGCAATTTGCATGGGACATTAAACCACAATTAAAATAAGCTAAGTTTAATGTGAATGAGCAACATGCTGATGCACACTGCTGAAAGCCAAGGCACTTCACTTTCCCCCTAAACTTCCCACACTCCCAGGGAAAGAGCAATAGTCTGACTTGTCGTGTTTATTTCTCCCAGATAAACTCACAAGAAACAAGTCAAGATGAGCCGTTGTCTTCTGCTCATGATTTGTTTGGAAAGAACAGACAGCACAGCTGCAACAGAAGCAGGAGCAGATAAGGAGTCCCAGGATTTCAGCAGCTGTTTCACATTAAACCATAGTTTATTTTAACTATGGTTTAAGGTAATATGCAAACGGAGTTTTCATGTAGCATTCTATGGGCTTCTTAACCTGTATTTCTTTCATGTGAGACGTGTGTTTTACACTGAGCTCAGGTTCTGGGCAACAGGTTATTATGAACACTGTGAATTATAACTTTGTAACTTGAGAAAGTTTGTACTGATGCTGAATAACTTGCATGTATCAGCAAGTTTTAGTCACCCAGCAATCGTATAAATCATATCCTAGCTTATTACTACAGCTCTGGTAGCAAAGCAATGCATTATGTTGTAGCATCATCAAGGGAACAGAATCTATTCAATTCATGTCACAGACTACACTGATGCCCTTTGGCAAGGAATTCTGCACATCAGTTAACACAGTGACAAATAGATAAAACAAGGGCCTCATTTCCAAGGGTCATTTGGGTATGTCTGTTGAACAGACTACTATGGCATAATACTGGAAAGTAGAAGGGAAGAAAAGCTCCATTGCAGGGGTATGGAACCTGTGGTCTTTCAGATGCTGAACCACAATTCCTATCATTCCTGGCCATCGGACATGCTGGCTAGGGCTGATGGGAGCTGGGGTGTGACATCTGGAGGACCACAGGTTCCTTCTTCCCTGCTGTATTGGGATACCACAATGCCAGTATTTTGACTGCTGCGGGAAAGAGCTCACACTTATATAAGAATTGCAATGAGCCTCATTAGAGCTGTACTCCTTTCATATAGAGCAGTGGTTCTCAACCTGTGGGTCCCCAGATGTTGTTGGACTACAACTCCCATCATCCCTGAGCTCTGGCCTTGCTAGCTAGGGGTGATGGGAGTTGTAGTTCAACAACATCTGGGGACCCACAGGTTGAGAAAGGCTGATATAGAGATACAAATGTACCTCCCCCCCCCCAATGCTTCCAACGAAACATGGAATGTGACATCAATGGAAAGGAATGTGTAAATACTATTAGTAAGCATTCAACCTTTTTTTTACCCTTTCTATGATATTCCATGTAATTTACTTTGCTTTGTCCAATTAGGGCTCATTTTATATAGTAATAAAAGTAAAGGACCTGGATGGTTAAGTCCAGTCAAAGGCGACTACAGTGGTACCTCGGGTTACATACACTTCAGGTTACATACGCTTCAGGTTACACGCTCTGCTAACCCAGAAATAGTGCTTCAGGTTAAGAACTTTGCTTCAGGATAAGAACAGAAATCATGCTCCAGCAGTGGGAGACCCCATTAGCTAAAGTGGTGCTTCAGGTTAAGAACAGTTTCAGGTTAAGAACGGACCTCCGGAACGAATTAAGTACTTAACCTGAGGTACCACTGTATGGGGTTGCAGCGCTCATCTCACTTTCAGGCCAAGGGAGCCGGCATTTGTCCACAGGCGGTTTTCCGGGTCACGTGGCCAGCATGACCAAACCGCTTCTGGAGCAACAGAACACTGTGATGGAATATATAGTAATATATAGTAATATCTTCAACCATTAACAATGATTGTAAGCAATGGGATAGATTAAATCTAAGTTGTTATTTTAATCAATGTCAATTTCTGAGCACATTTTTTTTTAAAGCTTCAGCAGCAAAACTGTTACACACCTTTTATCATCAACAGACCCACACAGTTACAGATAGGTAGCCGTGTTGGTCTGCCATAGTCAAAACAAAAAAAAAATTTTTCCTTCCAGTAGCACCTTAAAGACCAACTAAGTTAGTTCTTGGTATGAGCTTTCGTGTGCATGCACACTTCTTCAGATACCTGATATCTGAAGAAGTGTGCATGCACACGAAAGCTCATACCAAGAACTAACTTAGTTGGTCTTTAAGGTGCTACTGGAAGGAAAAAAATTTTTTTTGTTTAGACCCACACAGGTGCACCAACCAATTCCAATGCATGTCTTGCATCACAGAATGCATACAAAAACAAGCCCTGTTTGTGTTTAATATTATAGCCCTTAACTGCAAGAACAGGCATGAAACACCCACGTACGAAAGCACAGCCAAGAGCTGCTATTATGCGCTACCACCTGTAAAATATTGTTGAAACAGTGAGCACTGCATCACAAAATCTGCTCTTTCTCCAATAAACCACCACAGAGGTGCAGATAAGGCAAAAAGTCAATCTTTCCAACAGTCAAGGCAACCTAGAATGAAAATTATAATTGTAACTGCCAGGAATCCCTTTAAAGAAAGGTCTAAATCCCTTAGGATGCACACTTGCATCAACACAATCCACTTCACAGGTACTAAATACTTCCCAGTAGTAACGGCAGAAGTGAGAGCACTGCTGCATCGATAGTTTACTCTTTAAAAGAAAACAAAATTAGAGTTCTGCATCACTAAAAAGAAGATCTATTGATAGTGGCTTGCTGCTCAGGCAGCTATTGCCCAGACAGCTCATGTATACCTGAAGGAGCGTCTCCACCCCCATCATTCAGCCCGGACACTGAGATCCAGAGCCGAGGGCCTTCTGGCGGTTCCCTCATTGCGAGAAATGAGGTTACAGGGAACCAGACAGAGGGCCTTCTTGGTAGTGGCGCCCACCCTGTGGAACACCCTCCCTTCAGATGTGAAGGAAATAAGCAGCTATCCTATCTTTAAAAGACATCTGAAGGCAGCCCTGTTCAGGGAAGTTTTTAATATTTAACGCTGTACTGTTTTTAACACTTGATTGGGAGCCGCCCAGAGTGGCTGGGGAAACTCAGCCTGATGGGCGGGGTATAAATAAATTATTATTATTATTATTATTATTATTATTATTATTATTATTATTATATTTGGTAAATCAGTCGTCATCATCTTGCTACTCCAGGTACACTTGGAAAACATCACACAATACTGGCAAATATGCAAACCTTCCACCTACCCTTGGACCAAGCAAGTTCCATGCCTTCAGAAGCACAAGGCTTGTCTACTGGGAGGAGAAAGCGCTCACACCTTAGAGCAGCCTTCCCCAACCTGGTGCCCTCCTGTCATTCCTTGCCATGCTCACTGGGGCTAACAGCAGTTGTAGTGCAAATCATCCAGAGGGCCCTAGGTTGAGAAAATTGCCTTGGAGACTCAAAAGAAGACAGATCACAGCCCTCGGTCTCCCACCAAGCATGGGTGCTTAAAACAGCACTGATGCTCCTGGTCCAAACTAGTTTTGGAGTAAAAAATCTGGCCCTACATTCTTTAAATATTGGCACCATTCCCATGTGCACCCTCTCAGCAACGCCCCTTAACAATGCCATCAATTCACAATTACTGAGCAATAGCAGCACAGATAAGTATTTTGGGTGGTTAAACTACAGGGGGGAAATCCCTCTCTAAGCTTTTTATCAGTTTTGCCTACGTTTGAAAATGGAAAACATAAAATGTTTTATTTTAATTAATTTAATATTCCTTATATCATTTTTAGCAGATTATGAAACACTTAGACTTAGAGCAAGCACGTCCAAAGTCCATTTTGGGGGTCTAATGCGGCCCGCCGGTCAGTTTATTTCCTGGGGTAAAAAAAAAAAACCCCCTCCAACTTTGGTCGGCCCTTCATCAAATCTGGCCCTCTTTGAAAAAAGTTTGGACACCACTGACTTAGAGCCTTCTACCCCTACACAACTGCATGTAAAAAGAACATAAAATTGCAGATTTTGAAAACCATTGACCAATCTACACATACAATTGCTCTATTAAGGTAACTATTACCACTTTTACATTACAGAAGACAAAGGGAAAGGTCATGGATTAACAAGTGGGTAGCGGGGTTCTGGGGCACAGTGTGTCTGGGTAGGCATATATAAAGGATACAGCTGGCAGAAAATTGATAAGCAGAAAGAACCAACCAGAAAATCCTTAGCTGAAAAAGCATTAAGCTTTTACTTCCAAACCCGTTTCTCAGCACTTATCAAGAATTCTGCTAGCACAAATATAGCATGTCCCTTTCAAATTTTAGAAGACATGAAGGGGTCCTCATAGGGAGTGAGGCCCCACCAATAAGGTCAAATGGCCTTTCCTGGCCCTATCCTGACATCTACATGTTATGTGTGGACCTCTGCAGGTGGGAAGTCTATACAGCTATGGGCTTCTCCAAAAACCAGAACCCTGATCATGGAATACTGCAGCTCCGAGGGGAGCCTATGCAGATAGCCATGGGTAGGCAAACTAAGGCCCAGGGGCCGGATCCAGCCCAATCGCCTTCTAAATCCGGCCCACAGACTGTTCAGGAATCAGCGTATTTTTACCTGAGCAGAATGTGTGCTTTTATTTAAAATGCATCTCTGGGTTATTTGTGGGGCATAGGAATTCATTCTCCCCCCCCAAAAAAATATATATAGTCCGGCCCCCCACAAGGTCTGAGGGACAGTGGACCGGCCCCCGGCCGAAAAAGTTTGCTGACCCCTGGTTTAAAGTCACAGACAACAGGTACTGAGCATAAATAAAAGGACGAACAAGAATATGTTCATAATTCTCCAACTGATAAATTACCAAACGGGAAAACAGGAAACTGCCTTGTACCAAGTCAGAACATTTGTCCATCTTGCTTGATTATAAGATGGTACCTCGGGTAACAGACGCTTCAGGTTACAGACTCCGCTAACCCAGAAATAGCACCTCGGGTTAAGAACTTTGCTTCAGGATGAGAACAGAAATCGCCCGGTGGCGGTGTGGCAGCAGCAGGAGGCCCCATTAGCTAAAATGGTACCTCAGGTTAAGAACGGAGCTCTGGAACGAATAAAGTTCTTAACCCGAGGTATCACTGTAGTATTATCATAATGATGAGCAACTGCTCTGTAGAGTTTCAGATCAGAATAATTCCCAGTCTTAAGTTGAGATCACAGTGACTGAACCTGGGATCTTTTGCATGCAAAGCATGGGTTCTCCCATCCAGCTACAGTCATACAACTATCATTTATATTAATCAGAAATTAAAGCGGTACACTGTCAGTGATGACAGTTAAGTGATGAGAACATTTTTCAAGAACTGGATATCAAGCATTAATAGCAAAATATCAGATCCAAACATGTTTCAATCTACAGCTCTCTTCATTATTCTTAATATCATTAAGGACTTTTAAGATGAGTGGAAGAAGGATAATTTGCCTCATCAAACCTTAGAAGTAGCCTAGTCAGGTTTGTAGAGTTAGGTTCTTGGTGAGAGGGGGAGTTCTCTTTAATAGAGAAGTGTATTAAAAATTGTTTCAAACACTTGGCCTTCTTAATGGTTGTGGCCCACTTTTATTATAGTTTGGTGGGGAGAATTAGATTTCTCAACAAGATCACTGCATATACATATATTTCCAGGTAGCATGGGGATTAAATCAAATCTTCACTTAAAGAAAAACTTGTTTTGAAATGGAAACCAAACCACATTTTCTCCAGCATTTGTGAAGGAATCAAAATGCCTTCACACCAACTGCCTGTCATGTTGAATACAGGCTAAATTTGCAGTAATAGTTTTCCAGCTCAGGAAAGCCTTGAAACTTCATGTTTTCTACTTCATGTGTTCTTTTGCATGTGTTTTAGTATGCTTTTTCTATTATTTTAGCTTGTTTGTTAGAATCTGTTTGCTCAATCTCCCCCCCCCCCCATAACCTGAACCAATGAATTTTGGATTAGATAACTTATGCCACGAAATCTGACTGAGTGAGGGTGAGTCTACTGATTCTTCTGGACCTTTTACAGCTTCTGATGCCATTGACCATAATAACCTTTCTGGTGCGACTCTCTAGGATGAGACTTGGAGGCACAGTGTGATAATGGCTATGGTCCCTTTCTGGGGTTAAAAACCCAGAGTATGGTGCTGGGAGACTTTTGTTCCATCCCTTGGCCATTGATATTTAGGGTTAATTGGGCATCTAGCCCTAAAGTTCTGTTTTTGTTCTCATGCTTTTCAACAGGTATGTAAAACCACAGAGAGAAATCAACTGATGGTTTGAGCAGAGGTAGCATTAATATGTGGATGAAACACAGCTCTATCTTTCTTTTCCACCATCTAATTCCAAGGATGTAATCCTGAATAGGTGATCTGGGAAGCTCCAGGGTTACATGAGATGTTTACAAGATTCACCATTACATAAACCTTTGCTATCACAAACTAATGAGTACTTCCAAGCAGTAAGGATCTAGAAAATGTTAAGGGGTAACAATTGGATAAAAATGGAAACAAAATGCAGAGGAGATGTAAAGAATCAGTAGAAGGGGGTGGAAGGAAGTCTTGAGTTTTAAAGAACCTCAAAACAAGGTTTGTAAAATAGTAGGATTCCTTATTAGAAGTTCAAATGTTAGATTGTGGTTTGATTTTTGTATCTTTATTTTATTGTTTAATATCTGTAAAAATTAATAAAAAAGTATTTACAAAACACACACACTCATGAGTACCAACAATAGTGAAGAAAGTTAATTCCATGATGCAATTGTAGAGAACTAAAATCAGAAGAGCAACCTAGAAGATCCCATATTTAGTACCAATAAATAGCTATTGAAATAATTAATTAACAGTATGAACAATCATCACCAAGTTTATTTTATCACTTGCAGGTGTCCAATTCACTAAGGAGTTACTTTTTAAAAAGCAGCTTTCTATCTCAAATGAGAATCAAAATGATGCCAACAATTTATAAATATGTATCAACTGGGGAATCTTACGTTAACAGAGATTCTTGGGAAGCAAAGTCACTGAGTCATATCTCCCTGGAAACATGAAACTAAGAACAATCCAGCACATTTTCATCTGATCATAAGATGATATTTAACACACAATTACTCTTCTTAAAAGAAAAAATATATCCAGATCTACCAAGAGCCATGGAACATCACATTCAGGTTCCTTTCAAATTGAATTAATTCGACTAATTTAAAAAATGACACTGGACTATCTATATAGAAAATTAGCTAACAAACCCTGTGATAGAATCTCCCCCTACCTAAAATACAAAGGAGCATGGCATTTCCCCCTAGTTGACAGTAGCATGATATCAAAAGAAATCCAGCATACACACACATTTACAAAACACTACAAAACTATATACCAAATTTCTAAAGAATTAAAAATAAAACTTCTGAAATGATGTTAATAGGGGGAAACCCAAGGTATGAATCACCAGTTATATATTCGAAAAATTCAGTACATCCAAGTATATACTAGAGTTAAGTGATAGATGCTTCTATAAACAGGGGCATGGTGCAATAGCTAAATAACACCCAAAAAGTACTTTGCTGACATACCAAAAGTAATCCCAACTTTCACTAGAAATAGTTTAGAGGTAGTGGTAAGAAAATAGTTGTTAGACAAGCGATCAACCTGCAGGATTTACATTTTTTAAAGCAGCACTGGAGCTTTTTCTGCATCCCAGTGGGGTATCCTGAATGTCCTGTAAGCAGTGAATATTAAGCAGCAAGTCCCTTGGTGTAAAGCCTATACTATTGCTATGGAGAAATCTGCGCCCCTTTCTCTCATTGAAGAGACATACTATGGTTGTATAAATGAGGATGGATACAAAAGAAATTCAAGCGGGACACAATCCTCTCTCTCTCCCTCTTTAAGAGTTTGTAGGTTGTCTAAAACAATGGCTGTCTTCCAGCTTTACAATTTGTCTTTCTCCATGTACTGTACAAAAAAATGAAACCCTGGTTGAACATACAGAATAATCAGGCATAGTAAGAAGAGAATAAAAATAAGATCCAACATGTTTCAAAATAAAAATAATAATTATACTTGATACAATCTAGTTAAGATATTAGTGGTATACATCAGATACAAAGTAGGTTCATAAACTGTTTGAAAGTGGGGTTGTTGTTTTTAAGTAACTGTCTTGGTTTTAACTAAACATTTTAAATAAATGTTCTAGTATTTCACTATAATACATTTGACCATTACGTGGGAGGTCCAGTCATACTCCCCTAGATTCTATCTAGGGAAGAGATGGGAACCTGTAGCCCTCCACATGTTTTTACACTAAAATTTACATAATCTCTGACAATCTGCCATGCTGTCTGGGGTTGATGGGAGTTGCAGTCCCAGCAGTATGTAGAGGGCCACAGGTTCACCAATCAACTCTGGGTCCTTTGTAAGAGATTCTGCAACACTGCTCTTCCCCAGAACTCTGCATCCAAGTTGGGAGGGTAGGCTTGAAATTGTCAAAAAAGTATCTCTTTCCACATATGCAGAGCTGTGTATAGGGCTGGGATAACAGAAGAAGTGCCACATGCTATTTCAATTCATACTATATGTCTTTAATCCAAATTCAAATCTACAGCTGCTAGTACAAATGTCTACATACCACAGCTGTCAATGTTTCTCTTTTTTTAAGGGAAATTCCCTTATTCCGAATAGGATTCCTTGCAAGTAAAGGGAAAAGTTGACAGCTATGCTACATACCAAGCTCAAACCTAACACCACCACAGAAGTAAAATTCATTGAACCACCAATATCACCAACATTTCAAACAAAAGATACAGCTATTAACTGACCCAAAGTAAACCCAACTGCATGTATAACTGATACCGCTATTGTAAGCTGACTTGAAGGAGTTTACTCTCAAAGGCAGCATAAGAGACAAGATGCTTTAACAAAAATTTGAATACTATCTAAATGACATTACTGCATTATGCAAAAACTGGTTAAAACGAGAAGGCAAACTATAAACACAGCAAAACACAATTGGGTATAAGAACAGACATGTTCAGGCAAGCACAATTTGATGAGTAACTGAAAACTTAAGGCTGCTGGTTGCAGGCAACCAATATTTAACACACATACAAATGTGTAAGTGCTCATGCACCTTGTACACAATGAACAAATGATCAGGAAAAGTGATTCCTGGATATTCTTCAACTGCTTCCTTCCCCCAACAGGTGATCATTTACTATGCAGAGGGAAAAGAAAGACTCCTCAAACAGAATAGTGTGTGCACAAGGCTCTTGCTGGTTGACCATCACTGTACTCGTTTCTTCAAAATACTTTAAAAATATAGTAAAGTTAGACCTGGTTAACCTCTGGACAGTTAGCCAGAAGGCCAACTTAGGAAATGGAGGTAGTGAAATATAAATGCAATGAAAACCTTTTGCAATAAATACTATTGTCAGAAACTTAAGATTCCATTTTTCCTTATGCCTCAAAGGCAGAACAAGGAGCTGTACTGTTGAACTGCACTGCTCAAAAATAAACTGCTATACTCCCAACTCTATATGAAATTGGAGACACCTATTGCACAACCAACAAGAAGCACCAAAAGAAAATCCTTTATGAAGCTTGTTTACAATTTAAATCCATAAAAGTGAACACGCACCACATGCAATGTGCACAGCAGTGGAAAAGAGGAGGTTCCAGGTCAGTTTCATCATGAAAGGCAAAATTTAAAGAGGAAGGACCTATCTTCATTCATCCAGACAGACAAACTGGGAATCTAATGAAACCTGACACCTCTAAAGGAAAATTGTAACACTGCAAGGACCCACACTTAGCAGAATCACCAAAAACCCAAGAATCAGTAGTCAGATTTTTAAATCATCCTGGACAAAATGAATTCAGAAAAAAAGTCTGGATTTGTAGCAGAAAAAAATGAACAGCAGCAGTCAAGGTTAGACAAGGAGAATTTCCTACTAAAAGCATTTTCTGTTCTATCCCCCCCCCCAATGCAAACAAGTGCACTCCTCAGCAATAAACATAATCCATGATTATCCAATAGATATGCATACATTAATTTTAAAACCATACCATGTGGCAGAACTGTTACTAAAAATATAACATTTAGAACATAAAATAAAATGTAGTTTTCACTTATAATCCATCTTGTTGGCAACCATACGCCTTGGGAGACAATTGAAAAGTGTGCCTATTTTTATTTTAAAAACAAACCTGTTCAAAGCTACCTGTTCTACAAGATCCAGTTTTAAAGCATTCCCTATTCACTTATCTGAACTACCCGGAAAGAAACTACCTTTCATTCTTCCACTCCCTTTCCCACACTATAAACATTCAGATTATCCCCAAGGGCATTACCTCTGAATTAGCTAATAATTATCACAGTGTCCAAACTGGTTCAGAAGAAAATAACTACAGCAAAGCTGACAACTAAAACTGCTGACTCTTTTGACCCATTCCCCCAACCACCCAAAAAAAGGATGGGGGAACACAGAGGAAGAAAACCTTTCCACAGCAACCGCCTGTCGGTTCTACCCACAGGAAAAATAATCAACTTGGTCAAGAGGTTTGGGGAGAAATACGAGTCCTCTTCTTCCTCCCGCACTCTCTTTTTGGGGGGGGAGGTGGAAAAGCGATGAATCCAATGAGTACCAGAAGGCGGGGCGGAGGGGGGGAGAGGGAAAGCCAAGTGAATACCGCTGCTTCTTTTTTCCTTGTTTAAACTGGGGGCAGGGTGAGCAAGCCAGCTCCGAATCTCGCTGGTCAGTTGCAGGCGAAGCTTGCAGACTTTCCGTGCAGCTCATTTCTCGGGGATATAGGAAATATTTGGGCAGGCGGCGCTGAAAAGAGAGTCTTTCTCTCTCCAATGAATCGAAGTGGGGGGGGGGAGGAGAGGCTCCCGGTTTAATGAATTGGGGGACAGAGGGGGCGACCATCATGCAGCAGCAGGACTTTGGCAAGGTGCGGGGTGCGGGGTAGGAATCAATAGCACAGAAAACTCAAGGTCTCGGGAGTCAAAGGGAAGGGGAAAGGCGAGCAGAGGTTTTCGGAGAAGTGGGATTAGAGGGGAAAGAGGGGGCGTGTTGCCTCCACCCGTTTCATTCAGGTTTTCAGCTCCCTCCCGCTGCGACTACCAGAGTCATTTTGGGGGGGGGGCTTGGGTTGGAGGACCGGGGGGGGTCCTGGTTTGTGTGTCGCCGCTGCCCCGTCAGTATGCGGAGGAGACTAGAAATATGTATGTGTGCATGCATATTTGTGGGTGCGCGAGCGCGCGCGTGTCTCGTCAGGTTCAGCCGCACTCGGGGGCAGCAGAGGAAGGTGGGGTGGGGGGAAAGAGGGGGGGTCTGAAGCCGTACCCCCCCCCCGCTGCCCAGCCCAGCCCCGCTCAGCTACCTGCCTCCCTGCTTCCCTCCCCAGAACTCACCCAACAAAGTTGCTGCTGCTTCTGCATGAGCCGCTGCTCGCTCCCTCTCCAGCGCCCGGGATGAGCTCACCCAGCAAGCTTGCCTCGCTCCGCCTGCTTAGCAGTCCAACTCTCGCGAGAAGCCGCGTGGCTGCGGCCATCGCCGCGCGCCGCGCCAAAGAGTGGGACCCGAGCAGCCGCGGAAGTTACTATGGCAACTGCCAAGCGCCGGGCCTAGCGGTGGACCGCGAAGCCTTGCGAGCCCAGGCAAAGACTCGGCTCCGGAGGGTGTTGTCGCTGCGGTAGCCTGTCCTCCGCAGCGGCTCTGAAAGTCGAGGCACGCTCCGCGCCCTTGCAGTTGCAGCAGTGGCTCGACGGACGAAGCCGGGGGAAAGGCGCCCCCAGCAGCTTCTTCCCGGTTCGCGGCTATGCAGCCAACCTACTGATAATACCTAATGCGGCTGCTAAATTCTCGCCCGTAATTTTTCCTACATAAATCCAGCGTGGAGACTGTCCTTGGGAACTTATTGCAAAAAAAAAAAAAAAGTGCAGAAGCCTTCCTGTGTAGCGACTTCCGTGCAAAGCAGTGGCTTTTTCCATCAAGCCATGCACGAACACACAGCGGGTGGGTACTTTAGCATCACACAGATTAGCGATCAACAACCCAGTGCTATGCACACTGCAAGTCTTGCTGCTATTTGTAGGGCTTGCTCCCAAATAACTGCGTAAAATTCAATTTGATTGAATTCGGCAGCAACCAGCAGACACAGACATAAAGCTCCAATGTCACAGGAACAGATGCCACAGACCTAGTGGGACTTACTTCAAAGTAAATAAACGAAGATTTTATTCTTTTTAAAAGCAAGCTTCATGACAGACGGGGGATTTGTACCTGGGTCTCCTCATAATTCACAATCCATGCATTTGGGGGGGGGCATGAGAAGTAACCAGGGTGTTGTTTAAGTAGATGTGTTTGGATCCATACAGTCACTAAAGAGTTATTTTAAACTAAAATGCAACAAATGCTGCAGAGTGAAGGGAAACTTGTGGCTCACCACTATATTAAACTGTGGCACTCAAGCAACCACATCCTACACAGCAATCTGAATAGCACTGAATGCTTTCTGTGTGGGAAGCACCATATTTTCACAGGTAAAAAAATAGTGCACAATGACTTGGAAAACCATGATATCCCTGACAGAAAGGCAGTTTGAGGGATTATAGGCTGTTGGTGCATGCAAAGGGGGGTGCACATTTATTGCACAAAAACAACAGCATGCACCTGTAAACTGAACAAATATCTTTTTCTGTGCTTTTGCTGGTAAAAAAAAAAGGTGTCCCTGGATCTGGTCATTTCATGTGATGTGAATGGTCTATGGTTCAATCCTAGCAATGTTCATTTGCAAGTAAGTCTGATTAATTTCAATAGCACTTACTTCCAAGGAAAGTTATTGTATAAGATGCTTAAGAAGGCCTTTAGGAGTAGAGTACACCTGGATATAACATACATGCCCCATCTCACTTTTTCCTTCTTGACCCTGTCTTGCCCATCTATTTCTGATATGCAGGGTCTTGTCCACTCCTGGCACCAGATATATGTGATATAGTAGAATTAGTGGACACACTAGAAAAGCAGACAGCCTGCTCAAATGCAGTGTAAGCAATCCTACTGAACACCACATCAGACAGACAAGTTTACTGCAATGCAGACATGGCCTATTAAAGGAAGCACAACTTAAGTTATTTTGTTCCACTTCATTAAGGTCAGTTCCCAAAGTAAGGCACACAGCTCTTGTTCTAGCAAGTTACAAATAAAATAGCCTCAATAAAATGCTGACACATACCTGTTACCAGTGCTCTCCTATCATAGTGTTGCTTTGAAGATAAACATGGTACAGGGTTTTGTATATAGAGAAATGCTACATAAGTTATTTTTAATGTTGAAACAACCATGCACACACAAATGAAACACTGAAGGACAAAAATCCACAGACATGAGGAAATATCTACACCTGACATTCTACAGAAAGGTTGTGTGGGGGGCATAAAGAAGCATAAAGACAGGTTCAGGAAAAGGTGAGAAATTGTCATGTATGAGGAGATTAGTAGCAAAAGACAATACTGCCCCAACCAAACTGTGGAATCTTCTATTACCTAAAAGGTACGGCAGGAGAACTTTCCAAAACAAGTGAAATCTGATAATTGCAGAATTTAGGAACTGCAGTTTTTGTCCATTCCACTGACAGATCTTATCCTCCTATCATGTATGTTACCATTAGATATTCTGCTAATGCTTCCAGAAATCATTTGGGGGAGGGGTTTCTCCAGTTTCCCATGCTTGGTAACCTGGAGCAATAGAAGCTTAGCTAGCTTTGTTTTCCTTTATATAGGTCCCTTTGAGAAGTGAGAGTGCTCTGAGCATTCTCATAAATAGTCTGTTCCCACTTCATACCTCCATCAGCTTGCAAAGCCCAGTTCATGTTGCGTGAATACTAAGGGATTCAGAGAGTAGGGATTCACATGTTTTACAGCTAATAAAAGTGCTGTTCTTCTCTATTTGAGGATTCTACAGTTTCACTAGGTCTAAGGCACCTCACAATGATTCCAACTGAACACTCCCCTTCCTCTGCTATTTGCAAAATGAGAGAACTCCAGGGCTTCATTTTCTAAAAGAGGTGTGTGGTATGTGTCAAACATCCCCAGAAAGCATACCCTCCACCTCTTTTCTGTAATTCAGAATGTGTGAGGCCTGGTTGTAGTTACTTATTAGCAAAAGGAATCCATTGTCCACATACTCAGAGTCACTCTTTTATTATCACTTCTCCTGGTGTCCCGCCATTGAAAAACATAGCCAAGCACTGGTAAACTCATTATGTGGTCTCAGGAAAGTAAAGTTCACTCCTATTGTTGCTTGCTGTGATGGGAATTCAAGGTGACACATCAGAGGTGAAGAAATCCAGGGTAATGTTAGACTCAAGCAGCTCAGGACTGTATCTTTCTTGCTAGAAATTTCCCCAGCCACGACCCATGTATTAATGGTATTTAATTGGCCAGGTTAATTCCCTCTACATAGCCACAAATATGCTCTCATCACACTATATCCAAAATCCTATTTTGCTTTGCTTTTATGCCCTTAATTAAAAAGTTAGAAAAACAATGAGGGTACCTTTGAAAACACATGCCATACATAAAAAGGTGCAGTGATGCCTACATGAATCCACATAACTCTTCTCTCCCAAACCTGCCATCTTCCCCATACTGTAATTAGAGAGTTTGGAATTTTTCCAAGATACCATAGAATTCAGTATTTTTAACATAAAATCAATTACGTTTAAGGCAAACATGTACTTTCTATTTTTTGTTTCCCTCTCCATGCTGAGCTCTGCCCACAGCATATTGGCTTCTTGTTTTCCAGCCTTCCCTTAAGGCTTAACAAGCCAGTGAATTATAGTGTTTGCTTCTTGCAATAGCATAGTCACAAATATTCTTTCTTTCTCCTCTCTCCTATCAACATGCTATTTACTTTTGAATTTTAATCTCCGGTGGACTCATACAAAATATAAATCAGACTGGATGCCAGCTTGTGATATACATATGGAAGGAAGTACTGAGTCATTTGAAAACCAAACAAAGGAAGTGATTGAAAGTTTCCAGCAAGGCCTTATAGATTTTCAGACTTTTATTTAAATTGCAATATTGAAAAGATTAAAACTTATCAAGCACCATGGTTTGAGTCACTGGAAGTAGGAAAAGCTGCCAAGTCTCATTAATTGGAAACATTGATTGCACTTTGTGTTGCAGTTATTAATATGTTGGCATCAGTGGATGCCATCTACTTCAAAGCAAATTGCCTCTCAAGTGACAAGCACAAACCACTTAAACCACTGTACTTGCGTTTAAACCAACTAATCTTAGTAACTCCACCAAACCACCTTAAATTGGTTCATTTGCACACAGACATGTGCATGAAGTAGTTGCTGTCATAAGCACTTTGTCTCCCCCCAATGTTTTCGTGAGGGGACTGGTCCCCACCATTGTTCAGAGGGTGGAGGAGAGCAAATGTGGAGCCAGGCATGGTGTGGCTTCAGTGGCCAGTGGTTCCTCCTGCCACTGTCACCACCACTGGCCAGGGGCAGTTTTCCCCGTCTTTCTCTTGTGCGGCACAGGGGGAAGATGGGGGCCACTGACCACTGGGACCACATTCAGCTCCACCCCCTGGCTCCTCACAACGCTGAGCGTGTGACATCAGTCCATCGTGTCAGGCGCCCACAATCTTTTTTTAGAAGTTGGCACCTCTGGCTGCTGTAGAATCTTGCCCCATATACTGAGTTTGTTGGCTTCAGCAATGCTTTTGAAGCATCCACTTGAGATGATCAAAGCAGCATTCTCTTCTTCTGGTTCTGTTTATATCCTGTGCATCTCATGAATCACTGATGTTTTGCTCTGTAAGCTTCTCATCTGAACAACATCATGCTGGCCACCTACACAGGATCCAGGGGAGGGAAGGAGACCGGATTGGCAATCAGTCTGCTATTCTACAATATTTGGTTACATTCCCATTTTGGTCAACATGCAGAAATTGACCTACAATTGTAGCTTCACAACATAAGAATGGGACTTCTGTTTCCTCTCCTCCTTCACCCTACCCTGCAAGTCTTTTCTAGATGCCCCCCCAACCATCCATTACGAATTTTGAAGGCACCTCATTACTTCCTTCCAGATCTGCTAAACCAGGAGTCCTAGAAGACAAAGGTCTGTCTATTTCAAAGATTGCTAAAGTTCCTAAACTTAAGAAACAACGGTGCCTATTTTTACACCTGTTTTCATTTGCCAAGAGGCACAGGACCCTGAGCTTCTACTATCACTTTTCCTTCTATAACTTCTGCTTGTTTTGCCTTCTCCCCCACTTGATGTTCTCCTTCTCCACAGCTTTCAGGCAGATAATTGCATCTTGCTATCAACAGAGATTACGATTTCTGCAGACCACTTAAATTAGTTCATTCCCACATATTAGTTCATGAAATACCTGCTGCAAAATCTGAGTTTGTAATCCAGATCCTCACAGATTCTGCTAGTATAAATCCTTTCCCCTTCACTTCTAGATTGCTTTGGCTTCAGCCACTGGCGGAGGAAAGGGGTGCAGAGGGAGCAGACTGCCCCCGGCACCACTATTCCGGTAGGGGGCCATCGTGGCGGCCCCCCCTGGACATGTGCTGCGCACCCCCCTGTGCGCCGGGCGCCGCACCTCCACAGGCGGTCACGCCCCCAGTACACGTGGCATGCCCCTGTGGGTGGCGTACCACACCCTCACAGGCGGCGTACCACGCCTCCCCGGGGCAGCCTCGTCCCCGCCTGCTCTCTGCCCCCGGTAGTGGAGCATGCAGCTTCACCACTGGCTTCAGCATAGGGTAGGAAGGACATGCCTCTATCACATGTGCATTACAGAGCTCCCGCAAATCCATTTCTCATCACTTTAATCACTCAGAAGCCCCACATTAATTACCTACAAGCCACACAAAATTCACAAGTTACAGTTTAGCTAACCCAGCCTGTTGTGTGTATAATTGCTGTCACCTGTCCTTAAAATGGGATTTAAAATACATAAAAACGGTATTGCTGCATCATTATGGAAAGTATTACCAAGGAGGAAAGTTAGATGAAACATCATAGAGTAGAAATCAGATATATGGTACACAATGGAAAGATGACAGGAAAAGATATACTCAGGGATGATCCTTTGGGAGATATCAGTCTGGAAGCATTCAGTTAAGATGGATATTGGCAGGCCACATATGTTAGTCCAGATAATGTTCAATCATATTCATAAATATTAAGTTTTCCCCTTTCTTCTTTGTTGTCCTGCAGTCCACAAGTACTGCATCATTTTTACGCTTTCTAAAAAAGTGCCAAAAGGTTTTATCATACTAGATTAGAAGAACGTACCCTCCAATGTGTAGGCTATCTTTAGTGATTTATCAGTTCACAACACAGTAGCAAGCAAACTATATACTTCCAAAAAGAGAGATGTATAGGCCATTAATTAGCACAGATAAAAAATAAAATAAAAGACAAAAAAAATAGCCTTCAGTGTCACAATGTAATATAACTTCTAATTCAAGATGGCAAGGATAGATAAAGAGACTTGTTTTTTCAGTCTTTGAAGAAGGTATACTGTAATAGAAAATGATTACATTGCAATTAATCCATGTGAGAGTAGTCTTGTGACTTTCTATTACAGTGGTACCTCGGGTTAAGAACTTAATTCATTCTGGAGGTCCACTTAGAGCCACCTTTGTGGAAGGAACTAGCAGCAAATCCAATCCGCTAGTGTATTGCCTCATACTCTCAGTACACTCTTGAGTACAGTGGTACCTCGGGTTAAGAATTTAATTTGTTCTGGAGGTCCGTTCTTAACCTGAAACTGTTCTTAACCTGAAGCACCACTTTAACTAATGGGGCCTCCTGCTGCCGCTGCGCCGCCGGTGCACGATTTCTGTTCTCATCCTGAAGCAAAGTTCTTAACCCAAGGTAATATTTCTGGGTTAGCGGAGTCAGTAACGTGAAGCGTATGTAACCTGAAGCGTATGTAACCTGAGGTACCACTGTATTCAGAACAAAATATTAGATGATACAGATATTTATCTTTAAGGAATAGTTCACAGATACAAAATAAAACTAGGCAGTTGTTGGGAGTTCCTGGAGAATACCAGTTATGTATCTAGATCAACTTCAGTCAGGGCTCAGGTGCCATTTTGAGACAGAATCAAAGGCACTGTGGGTTTGTGGTTCCTATGCCAAGAAGACTGGCCAGTTGCCTGCTCTGAATGGGTCTGCGCACCTTCTGAAGAAACAGGTTTCGAGTTTGGGGGTGCTCCATCTTGATCGTGGGTGGCTCACATGGCCTCAGTGACTAGGAGTGCCCTTCACCTGATACAGCTGGTAGATCAGCTACAGCCGTTCTTGGACAGGGATAGTCTGGTCACAGTGATTCATGCATTGATAACCTCAGTACCCCATTACTGTGGTGCACTCTATTTGGGACTACCCTTCATCTGTCCAGTGGTTCCAGCTGCTGCAAAATACTACAGCTAGACTACTGATGAGGATGGCTAGAACAGCGTCAGCATCTGGTGCTCAAAAGTTCTGGTGCTCAAAAGCTTGCACTGGCTGTCCATATGCTACCAGGCTGGGTTCAAGGTTCTTGTATTCATTTACAATGCCATTAACAACTTTGGTCTAGGATACTTCAGGGACTGCCTGATTCCTTATGTCACTGCTTGATCACTGAGGTTTGGGGAAAATTCACTGTTAATCATCCCCCATGGCTTGGATGCATGATTTGTATTCACAAGGAGCCATGGATTCAGTATTGTGGGCCCAATGCGGTGGAAATCCCTTTCAGCTGAGGCCCACTCCCTGTTGAACTTCCAGCAATTAGTGAACTGGCTTTTTATTGAATCCTGATTTTATAGTTTTAATTCATATTTAGTCTTATTGTATTGGATCTCCTACATAGCACTTAGATACAGCTATGATTAAGCAGTATACAAATAAATGAACAAACAAACAAACAGTAAACTGGAAAGAAATTCCTAACAATCTCCTTACACTTCCTCACTCTTTGCAGACAAGCCTGCCGAGTTTACATTCCTAAAACATTTAAAGAATTACAAATTAGTTACGCAGTTGCATTCCAAAAAAAAAGAGCCTTTACATTAGAAGCTTTACCACAGGTGAGGAGCTGTATATAATATTTTCATTTCAGGACAACAAATATTATTCCTGTGTGTGTAAAAAAAGAAATAGCCCGTACTTCTTCCAATTCTACATAAAAAGGACACCATCAACTTTTCAGAATCTACTAATGCTGATAAAGTAGGCATGGAAGCCAGGGAAAACATACTATGTATATTTCAGTTTATTTTCTGCACACATTCAACATATTGTTATAAATACAGTCCTTCGCCTTCCTTCCCGACTAGATACATAGAAAATTGTATACTTTTTTTTTCTCCTGTTGTTTTTTTTATATATATAATATTTATTAAGGTTTTACAAAAAACAAAAGTTTACAGAATAAAGAAAAAGCATAAAAATAGAAAGAAATAAGAGAAAATACAAAAAATACAAAAATACATAGCGGGGGAAAAAAGAAAAAAAAGGAAAAAATACAAGATACAAAAAACAAGTAGATAAGAAAAAATTAAAAACAAATCCATTTTTTTATATCTTTAGGCTCATTTGCTTGTTTCCTTGACCTCCTCACACCTCCCCTTTTTGTATTCCCATTTACATAATCACTTCAGCAAATCCTTACCCTCTTTCCTTTGTCTTAACTCTATATCTTAACATATTATAACTATATTTTCTCATCCATTAACAATCCATTTTTGCATATTCTTATTAACCTTGTTGCTAATGCCACTTAATTTCAATCCAGCATCATTTTAACATTCATTAATTTTACAATATTTCTGCAAATAGTCTTTAAATTTCTTCCAATCTTCTTCCACCAACTCTTCTCCCTGGTCTCAGATTCTGCCAGTCATTTCTGTTTTTTTTTCCTCCTGTTGGAAGCTGCCTCTATTTCATTAAAAAGAAGGAATGAAGGGAACTTGGACCTCTTTAAGAAACACATATCTGGGGTTCCTTTCAGAAGTAGCAAAACATCTCTGAAGTTTTTCTTCTATTATGGGATCCCTACAGAGAATCATTTTCAACTGTCTGCTCCCAGCCACCGGGGATGCTCACCAGAGCAAGACAGTTTGAGCATACAATGGTTTGAACATATAATGCCAATTGTGGCCCAACTGCACAGGTTGCTGATTACTTTCCGGTCCCAATTCAAAGTGCTGGAACAGTGCCCCTTTCTGCCAGCCCATTTGCTCACCTGCATGGAATCCTTTGATGCCTATGGATGCCAGGATGGTTGTATATCCCATCAGATGTCAAAGAGATAAACAACTACCTGACATTTAGAAGACATCTGAAGGCAGCCCTTCAGGGAAGTTTTTAATGTGTGACATTTTAATATATTTTCTAAAAAAATGTTTTTATCAAGCAATTTCAACATAACAAATTGTCAAACCGTATAATCACATACATTATTTCCCCCCCTTTTCCCCCACCCCCTTCCATCCCTCCCTCTCCCCTCCCACCAAGGAAGTCCCTCAGCTCCTCTCTCTGATTTCTCTGCACTTATTATTCTCTGCATGTTATAAAATTATACATATCATTACCTTATCTATCTATCATGTTATCAACCAATAAATTTGTGTATGTTTATTCAAAACCTGCCAAGGAGTCCAGTTCATTTTGTTGTCTTTTTAGATAATTCGTTAAAAGCTCAACATTTTAATGTATTTTTAATCTTTGTTGGAAGCCGCCAAGAGTGGCTGGGGAAACCCAGCCAGATGGGCAGGGTACAAATAATAATAATAATAATAATAATAATAATAATAATAATAATAATAATAAAAATAAATTTAATAATAATAATAATAATTTAATAACAACAACAACGCGGGTGGCGCTGTGGGTAAAACCTCAGCACCTAGGACTTGCCGATCGCATGGTCAGCGGTTCGAATCCCCATGGCGGGGTGAGCTCCCGTCGTTCGGTCCCAGCTCCTGCCCACCTAGCAGTTCGAAAGCACCCTTAAGTGCAAGTAGATAAATAGGTACCGCTTTATAGCGGGAAGGTAAACGGCATTTCCGTGTGCTGTTCTGGTGCCGGTTCGCCGGAGCAGCTTCGTCACGCTGGCCACGTGACCTGGAAGTGTCTGCGGACAGTGCTGGCTCCCAGCCTCTAGAGTGAGATGAGCGCACAACCCTAGAGTCTGTCAAGACTGGCCCGTACGGGCAGGGGTACCTTTACCTTTACCTTTAATAATAATAATAATAATAATATACAAGGCTGTGTACCTGTCTCTACCCTGAACCTCAGCATTGGTCAACACCAAAAGGGTTTATAGTCAAACTTCCAACCAAAATGTAGAACCTGCCACCAGCCTAAAACCAGCCTAATTCAGATCACTGTGCACAACAAGCAGAAAGCATGTGTGCTGCTGATCAAGGATGTGTGATGCAAACAGTTCCATAAGAACGTAAGAACAGCCGTGCATCTTGTTTCCCCACAGTGACAAACCACATTCTTATGGAAAACGTACAAGAAGGAGATGAAAACAGTAGGCTTCTGCTGTTCTTCCCCAGCAACTGGTATGACTCAAGCGACCATGTGAGCATTGAAAGCTCAGTATGGTGAATTAATCTGTCTGACTGGTACTAACATAAAGTGCATTTATAAATACATGTTTCTAAAATTAACTGTACTTGCAGCTCTGAGGTTTCTGAGCAAATATGGCTTTTAATGCGGTGATCTTCCTAAACTAATCTGTTCCTGTTAGCTATTCAATCTCATCTTGTAGCTTTTTTTCCTTTCACGGATTAAAATATATTGATGCCTCCATCACAACTCTAGACATTTTATAGAAACCATTATAAATACAAACTGAGTTGGTTGCACTGTAAATTTGGCCATAGCATTTTTATATCACTTGATGATCTCCCTAGCAACATTAAACACAATGATTAGAACACCCGGCAACTTGCGTAATTAATTCACTGATAAATGCCAGCATTGTTCATAGCAAAAGAATGCAACGTGTTTTAAGGGTCCGCCTATAATTAGGGAAATGACAGTTATATATAGTTACAGAATATAGACAGTTATAGAATAAGTTTCTCTTTGAGTGCTGAAGAGGATTTTACTATGTTCCCTAAAGACAACAGGCATCAGTAGAATTGTTTTTAATAATTAAATTTCTGTACTGCATCCGAAGATCACAGGAAGCTTTACAGCATAAAAAACCAAAATACATAACAGAAGAGTAAAAAACCAATACCTCCCTGACGTATTTTAAAAGCCATAGATAGTTTAATCATCCAAAGGCCTGGTTGAAAAGGAATGTTTTCGCCTGGCACTTATTAGTACTAGTTGACAGTAGATCTTTGTTGACAAATATTGCCTGCAATGATTTCATTTAGCAGGGAAGACTAACAGAGCAATCCTGAACTCTTTGGGAGGGTGGTTAAGGAGCCACTGAATATTGCAGACCCCTTTCTCTGTGTCCACAGTTAGCGGAGGTCTTCTGGCCACTGCGAACCTTCTTCAACTGACACTCCAACAGCGGGTCAAGCAGAAGAGGCCCTGGCTCTGCAGTATCTGAAGCCCACCAAAATGGGAGGAAAGCTATGGTATAGTTAACATCACCTTGCCGACAAAGGTCCATATAGTTAAAGATATGGTTTTCCCAGTAGTGATGTATGGAAGTGAGAGCTGGACCATAAAGAAGGCTGATCGCCGAAGAATGGATGCTATTGAATTATGGTGCTGGAGGAGACTCTTGAGAGTCCCATGGACTGCAAGAAGATCAAACCTATCCATTCTTAAGGAAATCAGCCCTGAGTGCTCACTGGAATGATGGATCCTGAAGCTGAGGCTCCAATACTTTGGCCACCTCATGAGAAGAGATGACTCCCTGATGCTGGGAAAGCACAAGGAGAAGGGGAAGACAGAGGACGAGATGGTTGGACAGTGTTCTTGAAGCTACTAACATGAGTTTGACCAAACTGCGGGAAGCAGTGGAAGACAGGAGTGCCTGGCATGCTCTGGTCCATGGGGTCACGAAGAGTTGGACACTAGTAAAAAGCAACAATAGTTGTTTACTTCTTACTAATGGGAATGAATTTTAAAAAAACAACAACACAGGAGGGAGGGGATGCCCACAATCTCCCTCCCTAGCCAGTAATACTTAGGAATTGGCAGTTCCTCCATCTTGGACTCTCCCCGCTGGATTGCTCTGTCCAGTTATGCAACACTCTTGACCACATAACAACTTGGTGGACACATTGTAAAGTGATCAGAGGAACGAATACAGTCATATACATATATTTAACATAATTTGAATTAATGTTTTAATCAAAATCCAGAAAAAGAGTTTGCGAATTTGATGTAGTGAGCTGGGGGTTGGAGTTGGCTACATCTAAAGCTTCCCTGAAATGCAGTGGTATAAGAATCTGAGCAGGATTCACAGTTATACCGCCTGCTCTTAGAATTTACTTGCATGATGATCTGTTTGCATATTTGTAAAGAAACGTACCAAATGTACCAGAATGGGGGGAGGTGTCTTATTTTACTAGCTGAGTATTGTATATAGTAAGATGCCACCAAGAGGCCTGCTCATGCTAAATCTATGGGACTAGATCTACTGTAGATCTAAACTAATTTAGCAACTGCCCTTCTCCCAGTAAACTCTGAAAAGCAGTATTTATGTGATGTGGAGTAGAGATCACTAATGGAATTCTCAGCACAATTTCCAGGACTTCTTGTGGGAATCTGTGGCAGTAGAACCAGGGCCTTTTTTTCAGCTGGATCTCACCAGAACTCAGTTCTGGCACCTGTCAGGTGGATGCCATTGCCATTATAAGACAAAAAGGGAGGCGTTCACGGTGAGTTCTTGCACCTGTTTTTCTAGAAAAATAGCACTGAGTAAAACTATTATAAAACAGAAATACATTTTCAGTTTAGCTGTTTCCTAAATTCTCCACTTTTTAAAGTAAAATAAATGTGACTTTTATTGGCATGGACATGAAATAATGAGGAGATGAAGTAAGGGGGAAACAGAGGCTTCATCTGCTAAATTTCTCTACAACAAGCAGTTGTTGCAGGGTTGAATAATCTGTTCATCTCTCCAGATGTTGCTGGACTTTCACTCCCATCACCCTAGCTATTAGCCAAGAACCAATAGAAAGTTTTTACATGCAGGGCTAACGACCCATACTTAAGGGCCATGACCGATAAACTTGCCTAGCTATTCCATCAATTGAATCCTTGTTAGATCCAGCAACTCACCTGCAACTAATGTTAATAATAATAATAATAATAATAATAATAATAATAATAATATTTATACCTTACCCATCTGGCTGGGTTTCCCCAGCCACTCTGGGCGGCTTACAGCATATCTAAAAACATAATGAAAACAACAAGCATTAAAAACCTCCCGATACTGTTATTATGGTATATATTTTTGTGTTGTTATATTGTAAACCACCCTGTGATTTTTGATGGTATAGAATTATTACTATTATTACTATAAATTGGCTCAGATGGTCAGAACTCCCAAAACAGTGAGGGTTTGTTCCATCTGGCAAGTTGGTTGAATGATTGCTAAAGCGCTACTTTGAATTCCTCCCATAGATTTTGTCATATTAAAGATTTAAGAATATTCATAAATATTAAAACAAATATATCAATTCTAATTGCACAAGATTAGACAATGATGTACATGCCCTCTCAGATTAGCTGATTCAACAAACCACTCACTCTGGTTTCGTTGCCTTATTTTTATTTAGTGTTTTCCCTTCTTTTTTAAAATTTTCATTATGGATAGAAGCCTTGTCGGTTTAAATGGTCCAAGCCCTTCTGAAATTCTGAGGGTGCTCACATATCCTCTTTACAAAATCTGAAACTTTCCTCTCAAACAGGGCAGATGCTTCTACGAGTCTTATCATCTAAAGACTGTGTCACATTGTTGTCTGGAAGAGGAAAGCATATATCAAATATTGTTAATATTTAAAAGACAATAAATAACCAGGAATAGTTAAATTAATTATTATATTGTATAGCAATAATAAAGCAAATACTTTTCTGTATAGCAGTATAATTTTCAGTGAAACTTCACCCAACCATAAAAAGCAATATCAATTTTGTCTCATTCTACCAAAAACTAGTAGCAAAAGTCCTGCTGCATCATCTCAAGTTACAGATCTGTCTCATCTCCGAAAAGCACTCTTTGACTGATGGTGCCCCAAAGACATGTTGCGATTTCCAACGATTAATAAGCCCTTTTGTGAATACTATAAAGCTCTACTAGAAGATTAGCTAGGAAAGATAAAAGCAGAAACACAGATGAAACAGTGATATACTCAGGACTATCCATTAGCCTCTCTTGTGAAGATCCCAACTGGCAAGAAAATCAGAATTTGAACACTGGTATCAGAGGAAATGTAGATGCACGCTAAGATTAATTTTTCTGAGCACGCAATGCATGTCTGAAGAAAACAGAAAACGACTGGCCTTTCATGTATAGATACTGCAGATGTATAGGCATTACTGTTGTGTCAGGAAGTGGCTGTGGTTTGAGTAACAGCTTCAGCAGAGCCAAAATACAGATTCGAGCCAAATTTGAGAGGTGATGATAGACACATGTAGAGATAGATGAGGTTGTGATATGAGAAGGAAAGGGGAAAAAATCAGCGTATGATAGATTTATTTAGGCTGAGTGGTGCTTGCATTTGAGGGAAAAACACTAAAAAGAGAAAAAGAGAAAGACATTATGCTAACTACTAGGTTACATCAATGGTTTTTGTTGTGTTTTATTGCTTCTGTCAGTTGCCCCTAAAGAGAAAGGAGGGCTGATGCTTTCCCACCTTCCACATTTTCTTATGGATCAGCTGCATATCTTAAAGTGAATACACATATTCCACCCTCAAAACCACAAAAACTTGAGCTTTAACTGTGGATCTCCTAGGGCTGCCATACGTCCAGGATTTCCTGGACATATCCGGGATTTCTCCATCATAAATAGCATCCAAAACAACACTGAATTCTGCCCATAAAGTAGACCCCTTCCCATAATCTTCAGATGGACTGTCTAGGTTTCTGCTTTTTTAAAAAAGCAGTTTTAAGTGCAGCACTAATCTTCTATTCATTTAAACATTTTGATGATTGCATTCTTTTTTATTATTATTACTGAAAATCCATGTGAAAAGAGCTGCAAAATTGTACTAGGGACTAGAAAAGTTAGTGACGGCTCAAGTTCCAGCCAAACTGTGCTGTCTATAGCCAGCCTCTGCTGTAAACAGGGAGAACTGACCTCCTGTTAGCTTGATCTTGGACAGGAAATTGTACATTTGTATACAACACAGTGAGCATACTTCCACCGTGGTTCAACAGCTCAAATAATGTACACCCTAGTTCTGGCAAGAGAACAAGATGGTAAAATCCAGAATGAGCCTGTAAAATTCTAGGAAGCTGGCACTATAAGCATGCAAAACATACACAATATTATTGCCCATGTCCCCCAAACAATATTAATACCTGTCTCTGGGTTCAAGCTTTATAAACAAGGGTTCCCTACAAAATGGAAAAGTAGCTCTAGTGTTGGTTTTGAATCTGTGGAACTATGAAAGGGTTTTCTTGATGCTCCAGCATTCCCGTTTAACCACTCACACCCACATCTGCTTCAGTGAGCCCCTCCAAAGCTGAGCTCACCACTCAGAAATAGACTCTTCAAATATTCTGGTGACCCTTTGCTCCCATTAACGATGCTACTTTCTGGGACGTCTGACAGTCTGCTATGCAGCTTGCAGCATTTAGCCAGTGACGGAGAAGACTGGAGAGAGAGAAAAGTTCACAGGATATCCTTGTTAAGGAAAATAAAGTATCTGCACTTCCCAGTTTATTTACAAAATTCCTGTCCAGCCCAAGGAAACGCTATCCAGCAGAAATGTCTCTGCCTACATTCTCTTCTTGCTAATTAAGACAAGAGTACACAAGCTACAAGCCAAACAAAATACCTATGTAAAACCTCTCTCATGTCTGAAGAACTCTTTATCTGGGTTTCTGCCCAAGAAATCTCTCTCCCCTGAAACGGCTGCTATAACTTGAGCCTAAGGAATTCTAATCTTAAAGAAATCACTTCTGTCTGATTCTACAGATCATAACAATGGAAGAAGAAATTATCTTGGGGCAGCTGACACTCCTTTAGAGATAGCAATTAGCTCGTGTTCTGTATTGTGTGGCCCAAAGAAATAACTATTTTAATCTTCATTTCAAAATGCATTTTGGTTTGTAACAGTTCAAGTTCCATACAATTGTACTTTTAAATCTCACTTCCTTTATCAGCTGAGATGGTCAGCAACAAATATAAAAAATGCAATAAATCAGATGATGTACAGATCTAGCAGTGTGCACTGGTTCTCAGAAGAATACCACTGACTCTCTAGCAAGTGTGTTTAGGACTGTAGCCTGACTTTTTCAGGACCTTACCTTTATGGGCCTATTTGACATTTTCAGTATGGACTTTGCATGGTTCACACTAAATGCTAAGCATTTGTATGCACTTTCGCCCAATAAGTGCATTTTTATATAAATTACTTGCTTGGAAAACTGCAACGCAGAATTTGGAGTTCGCCTTTCAGAGGATAGATGTGTTTCAGTTTGCATATTGATTCAAGAAGGGCACATTAGGTACTTTCTCATTATAACGCAAGCAAAATCAAATTTCTCTTCCATCCCTTAATGGTAGGTACCTCCAATGTCACCTTGCAGCACATTTCCCTCTGAGTCATGTACAGGGCTAAACATCCATTAAAACACACTCATGTCTATTTTGCTTAGGGCGTTATTTTTTTTGGCAGAAATTCTATTTCTTTTTATATGCTGTTATATGGAGGAGGTCTCTTTTTCAGGCTTCACAAAGATGTGCGTGATTCATTAAATCCAATACATCTGTTGATAACCTCTGAAATGACTGTATTTCAACACTGCAACGATTCATAAAGAATGTACGAAATAAACAGAGCGCATTAACAGATTGGAAGTTCTGTGCTCCAGGTTTGTTATTCTCTAGTCTCAGAAGGCATGAAAGCATAAACCGAAACTGAGATAAGCCTGAGATGTCTAGACTTCTTGAGGGATTTGTCATTGCTAATGATCAGCTAGATGCTGATGAGAAACTTACACCAGTCACCAACTGAATCCATTCTTAGTTTTGATGTCTGCATAAGGACAGTGACAGTTTAAATTGTCTGGTTTTCTACCATTAGGACAGACAGGTAGGCTATGCCCTGCTTGCCAACCTCTTATTGGAAAGATCATGCAGTGGACTAGATTTGGATGGCTGTGTTTGCAGCACGGTTTTCACTACAGGAAAACAATGGTGCGGCAACCTGGCCAGGCGTACCATCAAACCACAAGTTGTTATTATTGATTGATATTCGTCACTTTACTCACAAAAATGACCCAAAGCGACTAACAACATATTATAAACCCTAAAACCAATTACAGCAAACAAACCAATAACCCCCCCCCCAAAAAAAATCTATACAAATGAAAGGCAAGACTTACAAGAACCTGCCCTTCTATAAGCAGCCACAAATACTTGAAACCCTTCAAAGGGGAAATATTTTGCCTAGTTCATAAAATAGATAAAAATAAGGCCAGGAGAGCATTCCACAAGCAGGGAGTTATTGAAAAGATCTGTTCTTATGTTGCCACCCTCTATCTCTCATGGAGGAGGCAAATGGAGAAGGCCCTCAGCTCAAGATTGCAGGGTTTGGGTCAGTTCATGTGGAGAGAAGCAGGCCTTGAGGAATTAGGCCTTATAGGTCAAGACCAGCATTTTGAAACTAGTTTATAACCAGTGCAGTCGTACCGGAATTGGTGTTATAATACACTCAGACTGTCCTGCCCTGCTTAGCAAACTGGCTTCCGATTTCTACACCAGCTGACATTCCTGAAACATCTTCAAAAGTATTCCCACATTTAACGCATGGCAGCAATCCAACCGAGAGGTCAACAGAGCATAGACAACAGAAGTTAGGCTAACCCTGTCTAGAGAGGGGCTCAGCTGGGCCACCAGTCAAAGCTGATGGAAGGCACTCTGGGCCATCTTGGTGATGGTAATGGACCCAGAAATACCCTCTCTGTACCCTCAGAAGGAGTATAACCCCATCCAGAGTAGGCCACGTCCCGTTTCCGAGCACAATTCAAAGTGTTGGTGTTGACCTTTAAAGCCCTAAATGGCCTCGGCCCTGTGTACCTGAAGGAGCATCTCCACCCCCATCGTTCTGCCCGGACGCTGAGGTCCAGAGCCGAGGGCCTTCTGGCAGTTCCCTCACTGTGAGAAGCAAAGCTACAGGCAGAGGGCCTTCTCGGTAGTGGTGCCATAAGATGTCAAAGAGATAAACAACTACCTGACATTTAGAAGACATCTGAAGGCAGCCCTGTTCAGGGAAGTTTTTAATGCGTGACATTTTAATGTATTTTTAATTTTTGTTGGAAGCCACCCAGAGTGGCTGGGGAAGTCCAACCAGATGGGCAGGGTACAAATAAATTATTATTATTATTATTATTATTATTATTATTATTATTATTATTATTATTATTATCCTGCCTAGGGAATCACCCACTAACAATGCCTCAGCCTTGTCTGCATGAAGCTTCAGTTTATTGGTTCTCGTCCAGTTCATTTCTGAGGCCAGACATCAATCTAGCACATCAACTGCCACACCTGCAGGTGTAAAAAAGAAACAGAGCTGCGTTTCATCAGCCTATTACTAACAATGTACTCTGAAAACACCAGCTTGTCCCACTCAGCAGTATTATGTTGATGTTGAACTACATGGGGGATAAAAGTAAACCTGCAAACCCCACATTCCCTTAAGCACATTTCATGTAAGTCCCCTGAACTCAAGAGTAAAAGAGAGAGAAAATACAGTGGTGTGTGTGTATGTGTGTGTGTACAATTGGATACAAATTATCTATGAAGTTTATTTCAAAATATTATACCACGCAATCTGCTTGTAGTTTATTTTTATAGCAACATCTTCCTTATTTTTTTGGCAGTTAAAATATTGTTTCTGAACTCCTAAGAGGGATAGTACAGATTCTGGGGTGGAGGGACGCATTCCTCTCCCTACAGAATGACACCATCTCACAGTCGCCTTCCTCCAGTTTTACAAAAATAGCATGTTTTCCAGCTAAGAAGGGTAATTTAAACAAAATGTGAGCATTAACCAATCAAATTGTGACTTCTTATTTTTTAAAGAGAAATTATCTTATGCTCCCAACTCCGCCTCCTTTTCTTGCTTGCCACTTTCAAAGGAGTAGAGAGAGATGGAAGGGAACTGTTCCATAAAACCCATTACTGTCATATAAATTCATGACACTGCATGGAATTGCTTGAGATCTCAGAGAGCAGATAACGTATTTGGCCACAACTAACAGGGTGTTTTGGATTGTGAAATCTATTATCTTTGCTTTTAAAAATGGGTCCCCGCTGCCCTTTTAAGGTGATAGGCATGTAATTAAAGCAAGTGTAAGCAATGAAAACTTCTGTTATATTTGACAAACCATTTTACAACTGGAGCCCTTTTCATTGTGTGTGGCCTAGAAACACCCCATCTTTCTTACTGTGTGACAATTCCCCTATAAGGGATACCACACTTTTCAGCATATAGGCACATTTGAGAATTTGAAAAATTGCTGTGGGCACCATCACAAAATGGGGGTTATGGCTAGTCACAAAGGACAAGTAACTTGCTCAAGAAACTGAGTTTCAAGCTGAGTTGGGGGGAGTCAATTTCTGTATACAAAACCTCTCCACTGAAAAGCCATTTCAAACTGGTCAGGCAAAATTTGCCTAAGGCCTTTCTTAGGCGTGACTTGGGCAAATGTGAGGGGCATGGGGCTAATGGGTTGTTGTTTTTATTTTGATTATGTATTTTGTGGTTTTATATTTTGATTTTATTCTGCGAACTGCCCTGATACCTCTGGGTATAGGGTGGTATATAAATTCAATAAATAAATAGAAAAGTATGGGGTAGTAAGTGGGAAAGGAAAGGAAAAGTCTGTTGAAGAAGGGCTTGGTGTAGAGGGGTGAGGAAAGAGAATAGCAGAGTGATGAGAAGCTGAAGAAAGAGCAATGTCACAAAGAAGGAAAGGGGGGAAAGGGAAGGAAGCCATTACACAACAGAGCAGAAAAGAAAGTGAGCTCTGACAAGCTGAAAGACTGGGGTCAGAAATTTTGTCACCCAAACTGCAGCAGTTATCTGACATCATTGACTCATATATCTTTGTAAAAAGTGCTGAGATGAATAACCAGTATTGATGTGAGGCTGGGACAATGTGATATGGTTATTTATTGTTATAATGCTTCATTTATTGGCTTAGTTGTTCCTTAATTTTATGAGATAAGGTACCGTATTTTTTGTTCTATAACACTCACTTTTTCCCTCCTAAAAAGTAAGGGGAAATATGTGTTCGTCTTATGGAGCGAATACAGGCTGCGCAGCTATCCCAGAAGCCAGAACAGCAAGAGGGATTGCTGCTTTCACTGCGCAGCGATCCCTCTTGCTGTTCTGGCTTCTGAGATTCAGAATATTTTTTTTCTTGTTTTCCTCCTCCAAAATCTAGGTGCGTCTTATGGTCTGGTGCGTCTTATAGATCGAAAAATACGGGTAATAGCTTTATGTTCTTTGACTCTCAAGTGATTGCATTCTGCCCTCCTCATTCCTGAAAGTGAAGTTACTCATTTGAACTGCAGTTTTCTGTCCAACAGAAACCCCAGAAGGCAGTCAATTTGCCAAAATTACTTCTAAATAAACTCACTCCCCCCATTCTCTTACACTTTTTCAAGTTTACCCTCCGAACCCATCCCTCCATCCCACTCACAAGCATCCAACCAGTTTGCGCACACACATCCATCTCTTCTTCCTCCTCCTCATGGCAACATATGATCTCTGTTTGGTATTCTTTTAAATATTTATTTAATTTATTGAAACATTTATGAATCGCACTTGTCGTTGAAAATGTAACAAAGCAGTGTACAACATATTTCTAGCCCATCCTTCATTTTCCAGGGCAGGTTACACCACAGAAATCTAAAACGGAGATCTGAACTTGCTTTGTTGAATAATGCATTGCAGTAATATTACACACACACCATAAGGCTAATATAACAGCACTTTTCAGGTCCTATCCAAAGATACATCTCTCTTAAGAACTCTACCCTTGGCCTTGGCTGTAGGTTATTCTGCAACAGGCTGCCCATTGTAACATTCCAAGAGGAGCTGATGTAAGTAGGAAACCGGAACTCCTTGTCAATAAACAATCGTGGTCTAATTTTGGCATGGAGGAAGACAGATAGATTGGCAGGAAAATAGATGGCAGAATTCTATGCATTCTTAGACATGCCTAAAAGGCTTTCACACATCAATAGCGCAGAACTGAGACAGCAGTGACCACTGTCAAATCTCATCCTGGGGTGCCCTATGAAGTGTTCAGCTTTCTGTCTGGAAATTATATTCTGCACATAATGAAATCTTTCATGCAGCCATTTCCTGCACATCTTTATTTAGAAGTGTGATACTTCCAAATGGATGTGCACATAGCTGAAGCTGAACCCTTAAATGTCATCTCAGATCCTTCGCTGAAATACACTTTGACCCTCACAACGTTCCCTTGCTTGCTTGAACTTTCACAAACAGGGAAACCTTGTAACGGGCTCCTATCCTATTAATCCCTCACCCTTGTAATACAGACAGATAGTTTGCTTCTCATGCTGGACATACCAACAGAAATTTCAATTTTCTGTGATAGTGATACGTTGTCCTTTTTGGTTTCGTGAATCCAAAACACATGCTTGCACAATTGGATCACAGGCCAAGACAGCATCAGGCTCTATCAAGGGTTAGGTAAAGGTAAAGGGACCCCTGACCATTAGGTCCAGTCGTGGCCGACTCTGGGGTTGCGGTGCTCATCTCGCTTTATTGGCCGAGGGAGCCGGTGTACAGCTTCTGGGTCATGTGCCAGCATGACTAAGCCGCTTCTGGCGAACCAGAGCAGCACATGGAAACACCGTTTACCTTCCCGCTATAGCGGTACCTATTTATCTACTTGCACTTTGATGTGCTTTCGAACTCCTAGGTTGGCAGGAGCAGGGACCAAGCAACGGGAGCTCACCCCCTGGTGGGGATTCGAACCGCCAACCTTCTGATCGGCAAGTCCTAGGCTCTGTGGTTTAACCCACAGCGCCACCCGCGTCCCACTCTATCAAGGGTTAAGCATAAGCAAATTCTAGAGAGAACTGTTATTCCTTGAGGAATAAATTAACAGGCCAAAGGAACAGGCACAAACAAATTGACGTGATTTACCAGGAATCAAAATTGACACTTTTCTTTTGAAAGGAAGTGAGGGATGGGCCTGGTTATAATCCTGTGTTCTTAGCTCCAAAAAGGCAGACATACTGTTGGCAAAAACAAAGCAAAGCAAAACAAAACAAAAAAGTGTTCTGCATTCCCATTCCCCCACTGAGGGAAAAGCTTCTGTTGAATTTCTGCCACATGAAGGTTTATTGTGGACTACTGCGGTTTTTTTGCCACATTCATACACCATTGTTGTCATCAAAATGTCACCCCATACTTTCTTTAAAAAAGTATTTAATCTGGATCTCTCCTTACCACACAACATCTTCTGTCACTGCTAGCATGGAAGCTTCTTTGCAAGTGCTTCTTTTCTTTTTAGTGGGAAGTTTGTTAAATGCTTGATGACATTTTGACAGGCAGCCTCCTACTTCTGTTTGTTCCTCCGATGAGCACAATTTGGGGGTTGCGGGCGGGGTAGTTCTGGCTATTTAGACAATAAGAGCAGGCCTCTTTGCACCAAATGTCGCATAAATGAAGTCGAATTGAAATTCCAACAACCTGAAAAAAGTTGCTTTCTGACGTTCTTCCGAAAATAATACATGTACAGTACAGGAATTACCTCAAAGACTGTAACTGTAGTATATACGTTGGGATAGAAAACACACCTCCATATTTTCCTGCCAAGCTCTGTCCGCTTTTATGGACAACAAACAGCAGATCAGCAGTGAATATACAGGACTGAAAAACCAGGAATGTATCTGTGTGCAAGCTGACATGCCAAACATGCACACGGAAAAATTGAATCTGACCCACCCATTTACGGTATAAGGCGCCCATCAGGATTATCCTTTCTCAGGGAAATAATTGTCCTCTAAGAAGCACCTGGAAATGCTTGTGCTTCCACCAGCACACCGCCTGGTCTAAAATGGGCAAAGACAACTAAATGAAAACCTGCTAAACTTCCAGCTACTTGCTTCTCTTGTCCTGATTTTGTGGAGCCTTAATGGAATCAGTTCCCCAGGGTCCCGTAAAACTGGTGCCTTTCTAGCATAGTGCAGGTTTTAGTCGTTTCTCTTCTCTGCCAATTACAAGAGGAGGGATGAGGGGACAGTTATAGGACACAGCTGGGCATACCTGCAGGGTCAACCTTCATACTAGGCAAATCCTCCCTGGGATTGCTTCCTTTCTACCACCAGAACAACGTTGAGAAAATGGAACGAAACAGAGTGTAGCTTTGCCAGTTCCTAAAGAGGAAAAATAAAACACAATATGATGCATAGCCTAATTCTTTTGGTTTAATGACGTAAATCTGGACTCTTTGCAGCACAAGGACCCTGAAAAAACCTAGGATCCAAGCAGTTACATGCAGAAGCATGGGGTGGGTCATAGCTCAGTGGCCAAGCACATGCTTTTCCTGACATCTCTAGGTAGGCATGGGAAAAAGCTGTCATACCCTGGGAAAGATCTCTCATATTCTGGAGAGCTTCTGCCACTCGGTGCAGACAATATTGAGTTAGGGTTGTCATATGTCCAGAATTTTTCCAGGCATAGTTGGAATACTGCAGTTGGAAGCAGTGTCCGGGCGGAAATTAGATGTGTCCGCAGTGTCATTTTTGGTGATTTTCCTTTAAAATAGGTCAAAAACTTCTCTCTTTTTTTGCGATTTTGCCCAAAAAGCTCAACAACTTTTGTGTCTGGATTTTCACCTTTTGAAATATGGCAACCCTAATTGAGCTAAATGGAACACAGTCGTACCTTGGTTTTCGAACAGCTTAGTTCTCAAATGTTTTGACTCCCAAACGCCGCAAACCCGGAAGTAACTGATCTGGTTTGCAAACTATTATTGGAAGCCAAACGTCTGTTGGGGCTTCCGCGGCTTCCGATTGGCTGCAGCAGCTTCCTGCAGTGAATCAGAAGCCGTGCTTTGGTTTCTGAATGTTTTGGAAGTCGAACGGACTTCCGGCACAGATTCTGTTTGACTTCCAAGGTACAACTGTAATGGTCTGATTCAGGATAAGGCAGCTTCTTAAGCAGAAATCATCATGAAAATGCAATAAAAATGATGTCCAGGGGGGCCCTCTGTTTCTTTTGAAGGGGTTATTAGGAGGACAGGGTAAATTATGCAGAGAGAGCACAACTGGAAGGACCAGCTCAGCTTCAGGCAACACCATTGAAAGGACTGGGGGGGATAGAAAGGCAGAAAGGTGAAGTCTGGTAGAGTCAGACTTTTTAAAGGGTGCTATGTGGGTGCCATTTTCTTCAGCCAGTAAATGTCTTCTTCCAGCACTGACATCTAGGGTGACTTTGTGGATCTTCACTGTATGCAGCAGCAAGTCCTGACAACTGCATTGCAGTGCTGGCATTTCAGCATCTATCAATTTGCACTGCCTTTTAAAGCTGAGAAATACTCTGTGGCTCAGACTCAAAGACGCACAAGCAGAGATCTGTACACGCAGCAGAGCTTGTAGCTATAAACTCACAAGATGTGGACTGAAATTAGATACGGACAGTACATGGCGAAGTGCCATTATTGCTATAATACGTGTTTGAAATTCAGATACAAACTATGTGGCTTGATCTCATCCCCAGTTATAATTGTATAATGGACTAATTTGTAATTTGCTTTTTTCCCTTTTGATAAAAAAATTAATTAAAGTGTGTTTGATTGAATCAACTATTAACTTCCCATGGGACAGAGTTTGCTTTATTCCTTTGATTCTCTGGCTTTAAATGCATCCCTGTTGCTACTACAGAGATATCATCATGGGATGCTTGTGGAAGGAAAAGGAAGCATGCAGAGCATAACCAAAATTTTAAGGAAAAAATAGCAATTCTTCAAGAAATGTCAAATGTTTGATTAGAGAACATTTTTTAAAATGTTTGAATTTGCCATCAAAGTTCTCTTTCCCTGCACCCTGCTTTGGTTCAACAATGTGGCAAGCTGTCGAGAGGGAGAGGAGGAGTGTAGCTTCTCTCAACCTTGTCAGCGCACCCTGTGCATTAAAATAAGAAATCAGCTTTGGCTAGTTGGAACTCCTTCTCTCCTATCATCTGTTTGCAGAAGTTCATTGCTTAATTCCCATTCATATCGCCTCTGCAGAGAATAACAGGCTGATGACATTTCAGTTAATCATAATCTTCCCCTTCTGTGACAGCCTGCCGAGAGTCTTTGGGAAAATAAACTAGTGGGATTGTTTAAAAACGATTTTTTTTAACCATCCCTGCAGAGGGAAAAACTGACAAGATGACTACGAGACTATCTCACAGCATTTTTTTTATCACTCCTTCTCTGTCTTATTTTTCTTTTCTGCGCTATGCCAAAATTTTGCTCAGCATTATTTCTCACCTCTGTCACTCATGATGGTATTTCCATTGTTGCTGCCGTGTGCTTACTAGCAAGAGAAAAGGCAGTGGGTGTTGGGGGCACTCAGTCCTCATGCACCAATGTTAGAACAGACAGGTAGAACAGATTTGATTGCATGCCTTTATGCAAGTCAGTCAATTATGCCTGAGTATTTAAAGAATTTTCTGGTGGCTATACAGGACCCAGTGACTGTGGTAGAGGAGAATGAACTGAACCACTAAGACAGCGTTGTCCCAGCAAGAGCTTTCAGTGTGAGAAGGGAAGGGGTGGGGGGGGGGGTGACAGATCTATGCAAAATTTAGTTGCCAGGAAATTATTGACTTAGGTTTCTGTTAATGGGTTTCCTGTGGCACCCTGGTTAGAGCCTTGGACTTATTTACAGTCCTTGCTTTCTGGGTGATTCTAGCTGATAGCTTTCACTAGCTGGCTCGAAAGGATTAGGGAGTGGGTAGAGATACTGTTCTATATATGGGGGCATCTCTTCATCCTTCTGGCTCTGCCTGCATGGGTAGGTAGGAGGCACAGCATGGCCCCACAAACCCTCCATACCCTGTGCCCATCCGTCGTCACGGTTGCTGAGGGATGGGCTGGCGAGGCAGGTTTTGTTGACCCTGAGGCCAACTGTCCACTTTTGTCATTCTGACCAGAAGCTATCCTAGAGCACTCCTAGCTAACTCACACCAGCTTTTCTTAGCATTTTACCAAGTGATAGGAGACCATAAACTCTTAGCTCTTAGCTCTTAGCTCTCTGCCTGGCTCTTGGGCTGCTTCCTGCCCCTACTGACTACCAAACCACATTCCCCTCAACAATGCTGTGTGACTGTCCTTTTATATACAGTTTCAGTCACAACCCATTGACCAATGACCTTTAAATCTTCCTTCTCAGCCTGCTCGTTGGCCTTTAACGATAAGTCAGTGAGAGCCAAAACAATTTTAACAACTAGCCTATCAAAACTGTCTAATATAGAAGCTGACAAGTGTTAACTGTGAACCATTAAATCTCATCTTGCAACGACCGACAACAAGCTTATTAAGGTATAAGTTGTGCTTGAGCTCGAGCTGACTGCATCTCTCGTCATTACCTTTCAAAATAATATATATTTTTTCCTGTTTGCAATACATTACAAAAAGATTTTGTCTCTGGATTTTAGTTCTGCAATGGCTGACACCAGATAAGTCAGTCAGGGCCACTAACAGAGAAGCTGGAAGGCTCCAGGCTACTTTACTCAGGCTCCCTTCAAGCCCAGAACCAGTCCTGGTTACCATAAAGGTAAAAGGTAAAGGACCCCTGGATGGTTAAGTCCAGTGAAAGGTGACTATGGGGTTGCGGCTCTCATCTCGCTTTCAGGCCGAGGGAGCCAATGTTTGTCCACAGACAGCTTTCCGGGTCATGTGGCCAGCATGACTAAACCACTACTGGCACAACGGAACACCATGACGGAAGCCAGAGCACACAGAAATGCCTTTTACCTTCCTGCCACAGTGGTACCTATTTATCTACTTCCACTGGCGTGCTTTTGAACTACTAGGTTGGCAGGAGTTGGGACAGAGCAACGGAAGCTCACTCTGTCGCAGGGATTTGAACTGCTGACCTTCCTACTGGCAAGCCCAAGAGGCTCAGTGGTTTAGACCACAGCTCCACCCGTGTCCCTTGGTTACTGTATAGTATGAGGACACTGCAAAGTTCATTGCAAGTCCCTGCCATGACAGCTCAGGACATCTCAATATCCTGTCTCTATAAATAACTTTCAACACTTCCCTCACTATCCTCATCACATTCCCTCCACTTGACAGCATTAAAATAAAAACACTGTTTATTGAGCATTCATCTTGATTCTCATTTATTTATTTTCAAAAATATATAAACTGCTAATTCATATAAAATATCCAGGTAGTGCACAACAATTTCTACAATAAAACATAAAAGAATCATTAAAATGACTGGCTAATTAAGAAAGTTTGAAGAGGTGCTTTAGCCTGTTTGCATTTGTTTGCAAGGAGGTCAGATGGTATTGCCTATTTATTGAGCTTTCATTCTGATTTGTCTGCAAGGAGGTCAGACGACATGGCATCAACCAAGCATTATCCCATGCTTTTCAGTACAGTGGTACCTCGGGTTACATACGTTTCAGGTTACATACGCTTCAGGTTACAGATTCCGCTAACCCAGAAATAGTACCTCGGGTTAAGAACTTTGCTTCAGGATGAGAACAGAAATCGTGCTCTGGCGGCGCAGCAGCAGCAGGAGGCCCCATTAGCTAAAGTGGTGCTTCTGGTTAAGAACAGTTTCAGGTTAAGAACGGACCTCCGGAACGAATTAAGTACTTAACCTGAGGTACCACTGTACATTTCCCTATCAGTTTTCCTTACTGCAAAACATCCAATATTTGTGGGTCTGTTGTGTGAGAGCTCCCAAACAGCTTTAATCATGCAACCTGAATTTGGCTGGCAGGGGACTGAACCACAGCCAATAGTAAGAGTCTGGAATTGTCCTTTCTGCAATTAAAAAGAAAACATTTATCCCCCAGCGGCATCTCTATCTGCGCTAACCCTTGGGAACAAGAATATCACTCCATGCAGCCGCCACTAGGGAAGTGAAAAAGATGCCCCAAACTCCCCTGTAGCCTTCATCTGGGAAGCCCCAGATCAGGTAATGGAATTTCTTCCACAGATGAATGGCAAGAGGGACAGTGAATGGAAGACCACAGGAAAAAGAATGTGAATGGCTTTCAAAACCACAAAACTTAAGAGGCGGCTGTTCCTCCAGGCAGCAGTGAAGCCCATTGAAGTTATTAACCAGCTGTTGGGCTAAGGTCAAGGAAAGTCTGAAAGGGAAGCTGTGGTAAAATCCACAGGGAATACTGCAGGCTAAAGAAGATGATAGTCCCCAAATCCTGTTGGATAAGTCTGGCGGTGCTAAAGAAAAGTTAATCATGGCTTCAGCTCAGAGCTGCTTTACATGCTAGCATCTTGTTAAAGAGCATGCATAGGAGCCCCATGCTCCTGGTCTTGGGGCCAAACTACCTGCCGTGTTAGCTACAAGGCTGTGCATTTAAATACAAGGATTTTGTTCAGTTGTTTTTATACAAAATTGACATCATGGGGCCTCTGATCCCTGTGTGAGAGATAGAGGACCTTTAATAGCTCCCACGATCCTGTTGTGGATCAACCCCCTATTTCTGCAATTTGCACTGAAAGAAGATTCCTGTTCACTCCAACTGGAGCTTCTCTCCCCCCCCCCCATCATGTAAATTGGAAGTCTTCTTCTTCTTCTTTGGCGATCACTCGTAGTCAAGTAAGATTGTCTTCCATAAACACGGTTTTAATGAGTCCATAAGTGACTGTGGAGGCCAATTCTGGATCCACATGTCCTTCCAGAGTGGGGACATTGGTTTCCGGGTGGGAGTTGGTCACAGTGTGGATTTGCCATGCCTGCCTTCCTCTTAGCACATTTCTCCCTTGCGTCCTGAGTTCGAGTGTCTTCAAAGCCCATGACACCTTTGGTAAAGGCTGTTTCCCAACTGTTGGTGTTTATGCTACATTTTTTTTTAGATTTACCTTGAGACAGTCTTTAAACCTCTTTTGTTGACCACGAGCATTACGCTTTCCATTTTTTAGTTCAGAATAGAGTAGTTGCTTTGGAGGATGATAATCAGGCATCCGCACAACATGACCAGTCCAAATAAGTTGATGTTGAAGAATCATTGCTTCAACACTGGAAATTGGAAGTGCAGAGGAGTTGGTCTGCATTGGGACCATGGCAGAGATCAAGGGGTTAAAGTCCCCTAGCACCCCGTCCCCACTGGGTTCCTGATCCACATCAGGTCTTCTGAACTGGCAGTTTCTGTAAAAACAACAAGCAGGGGCGGAGGGGGGGGACCTTTTTGGCTCCACAGGCCAAATTGTTATCTGGCCTTACCCTCAATCAGCTGGTACAATGTGAGGTGCAGTTTGGTCCTTAGAAAAGCCAAGAAGGAGGAACCACCACCTGCAATGGTTTGACTTAGCTTTACCCTGTCCTCACATTCCTGGGGAAGAAGGAGACGATGGGAGGATATCAAGCTGTTCGTGGAGCAGTAAGATCCAGCTTAGGTCCAAAATGGCAACAGCTATCTGCCTGACAAGATGATTACTGAGTTGCTCGGAGCCTAAAGTTATGCATGGGACTGTAAAAGTGTGGGAAACATTGTGTGATTTCGGTAAAATGCTTTCAAAATGAGGTTGTAATGCATGTCAGAACCTTCAGACAGAATCCATCATGCATTCTAAAATGAAAAAAATATATATATTTATAGAAGCTCTATGAAATATATGTTGCATGAAATAACATTTCATAGCATTATTATATAGGAAATCTTAACAATTTTAATCGCTTATAAATTAGCTGGTGTTGGATGCAGCCATCACAGTAATTCCTATCTACCATGAACTCAGTCTGACCCTTAGCTAATCTTGTAAGATTTGACTCAGAATATTATTTAAGCATCATGAATATCCTGTTTGTATTTTTCAGCCAACCTCTTGCAATCTTGTGTCTCATCTCATTAGGCTAGGCATGTGAATCGATTGTTTTACAAACACTGTTTTTGGGAAGTGTGTGCACCCCAGGCTCCTATTCCCAGACAGCTTTTTAAAGATACTTCCTTGAGATCCATTCTGCTTGTATCGCAAGGTTAGTCATTCGCAGCTTAGTTTTAAAGCCAATCATGTTCAATGAGCCAGATATGACTGGGCAACATACAGGCCAATTTAGTTCATATTCTTGATTCATATTCAACAGAAAATAGAAAAGAAACAGAGATTATATAGTAGTATTGTGAGTCTGAGTGGGGGAGTAGGCGGTATGCCGAGACCCTTCTAAACCCTGGACCCAGCAAGTGCTAAAATATAAGCCAGGCTAGCTTCCTGAAGAGGTGCTCACCTGGGTGATGGGCCATTAAGGGGAACAAAGGAAAGGGGCTCTGTGTGAGACTGGACCGTCTTGAGGGGCTGGGAGCTGGGGGCACTGTCATACAGTGGTTCCGCTCCTTCCTCCTGGGCCGTGTTCAGAAAGTGGTGGTGGGGGATGAGTGTTCAGACCCCTGGGCTCTCACTTGTGGGGTGCCTCAGGGTTCTGTCCTCTCCCCCATGCTTTTCAACATTTACATGCAGCCGCTGGGAGAGGTCATCAGGAGGTTTGGGCTGGGTGTTCATCAGTATGCGGATGATACCCAGCTCTACCTCTCTTTTAAATCAGAACCAGTGAGGGCGGTGAAGGTCCTGTGTGAGTGTCTGGAGGCGGTTGGAGGATGGATGGCGGCTAACAGATTGAGGTTGAATCCTGACAAGACAGAAGTACTGTTTTGGGGGGACAGGAGGCGGGCAGGTGTGGAGGATTCCCTGGTCCTGAATGGGGTAACTGTGCCCCTGAAGGACCAGGTGCGCAGCCTGGGAGTCATTTTGGACTCACAGCTGTCCATGGAGACACAGGTCAAATCTGTGTCCAGGGCAGCTGTTTACCAGCTCCATCTGGTACTATCTGCCTGCGGACTGTCTCGCCAGAATGGTGCATGCTCTGGTTATCTCCCGCTTGGACTACTGCAATGCACTCTACGTGGGGCTACCTTTGAAGGTGACTCGGAAACTACAACTAATCCAGAATGTGGCAGCTAGACTGGTGACTGGGGGCGGCCGCCGAGACCATATAACACCGGTCTTGAAAGACCTACATTGGCTCCCAGTACGTTTCTGAGCACAATTCAAAGTGTTGGTGCTGACCTTTAAAGCCCTAAACGGCCTTGGTCCAGTATACCTGAAGGAGCGTCTCCACCCCCATCATTCTGCCCGGACGCTGAGGTCCAGCGCCGAGGGCCTTCTGGCGGTTCCCTCATTGCGAGAAGCAAAGCTACAGGGAACCAGGCAGAGGGCCTTCTCGGTAGTGGCGCCCGCCCTGTGGAACGCCCTTCCAGCAGATGTCAAAGCGATAAACAACTACCTGACATTCAGAAGACATCTTAAGGCAGCCCTGTTCAGGGAAGTTTTTAACGTGTGATATTTTATTGTATTTTTGGTTTTTATGGAAGCCGCCCAGAGTGGCTGGGGAGGCCCAGCCAGATGGGCGGGGTATAAATAATAAATTATTATTATTATTATTATTATTATTATTATTATTATTATTATTATTATTGCAACTGGTATGGGACCCTAACTTGTGGTTAGTTAGAAGAACAAAGCCAGAGTTGAGGGCAGAGAGTTTGCAGTGGAGCTAGAGAAGCAGCAGGAAGAAGAAGCCAGAGAGAAAGAGGCCTGCTTGATTTCTGTTTAAATCCAAGGCTGCAGCTATGGGAGAAACAGGACCCTCTTGGGTTATTAATGCTGTGAATCCCTCCATTGTAGGCTCAGGTTATATACATGTGTAAGTAAACTACATTGGTACCTCGGGTTACAGACGCTTCAGGTTACAGACGCTTCAGGTTACAGACTCCGCTAACCCAGAAGTAGTACCTTGGGTTGAGAACTTTACCTCAGGATGAGAACAGAAATTGTGAGGCGGTGGCGCGGCGGCAGCGGGAGGCCCCATTAGCTAAAGTGGTACCTCAGGTTAAGAATGGGCCTCCAGAATGAAGAATTAAGTTCTTAACCTAAGGTACCACTGTATAGCCACCACAGTCTCTGCTGTACCTCATTCCCAAGGGAAACAAGAACCGTGGGTAAACACCTGGATTCCAGCAGAAATCTGGTATGGCTCTGTCTCCAAGCTAAACAGCCTGCAGCCTCTTGCCTCTAGCTTCTAACTCACACCTCCAAGGGAGGAGGCCGGCAGCAACAATCATTTAGAGGCCACGGGATGCTCCTTCACAGCCACCACTTCCAACAAAGTTCCACAGGACAAGCGCCGGCTCATCCTCTTCCCTGAGCTTGGTGGGAAACATAAGGACATTCCAGGATCAAATCAGAAGCCAGGATGGCTTTTGTAATTCTGGCACAGTCCCTGGAAAATAGAGACACTTGGAATGTATGTGCTGGTGGCACAGCCTCTGCGATGTGGCGTTTGTTTAAACAGTGAACAGGTGTCAGCCTGGAGATGTGCGCAATCGGTGTCAAGGTGCTGGAAGACACAGCTGTGAGTGCCACAGGTCTTGCTTTGCATCCCCAAGAGCCTGCTGCTGTTGGGTGTGGTTGAGGACCTGGACCTGTAAGATTCAACTGCTACCAGTCCACTCAGCTTCTGTATATAAAATTACAGGGCATGTTGGGAAATGCACCACTTTGCTCTTCACCTCAAGCAGCAAAACGTCTTGGGTCAGCCAGAACACTATTTAATATGTTTCTGCAACAGTCACAAGAAAACAACACACCAATCTATTGCCACCCTAGTTATACTTCTGAAGTCTTGTTTTGACTTTGGGGGAAAGCTTTAAAAATGATAACCTACAAATGAATTTGGAAAGGGCTGTTTGCACTCAGTGCTTGTTGCCCAGGTAGACAAAACACCGAATCAGGAAGAGAAGGAGAAATACCCATCGCTTCTATAATCGTGGAGTGGTGCTTCAATGAGAGGAGAAACATAACAAGCTGGATAGCAAAAGATTTTCACAAATCTTCCAGTAATTTCTACTGCCTGCAACAACAGTGCTGGCTTTGGTAAGTGCTTGCTTATTCAATGGAATCTCTATTCTCTCTATTATATATTTTCAGCGCTGATGATTAACGCTATCATTATTAATTTCTATAGACTATTTCGGTGCATGAAAGTTATTAACAATTATCTCACTTCGCTTCCACAACAACTCTGTAATTGAGGGAGTCACTTTCTCAGCCCCACGCAGAGAGCTTCGTGGCTGAACAGTGATTGGAATCTGCTCTGGCTTCCCTTCATCCAAATGCTCCACCGCCTATACTTTGCACCAGCAAGATGGATGGATCAGCCTCTCCTCAGTTTGATTTCTTTTCATTGGCCTGTGGCTGAATGATTAACCTTCTGGTTAGGAAAGAACTCTAGCTATATAATTAATAGTGTCTTAAGGTATCACTTCAGTTGCCAGCAGGTTAGAAATTAACAGTGACAGTTTGTATAATTAAACTAATTTTTATTATTGCAGTACTTGCACCCCATAGATAGGATTCCATTGACTTAGACTGCAATACTTCACCTGCTCAGTTGGAAGTAAGCCTCATTATGTTCAGTGGGACATACTTTGAATCAACATGTGCAGCAATATGTCAATAAGCTTTTAATATCCCATTGGTATCAATAAGTCAAGAGTTAGGGGGGAGGGGCATAGCGTGGGGGCTACTAGAGGGGCCGTGGCTCCGAGTGCACAATTTTTCAAGGGGCATGAACCAGGCACCCCCGTGCAGGCACCCCTAGGCTGGCCTAGTACTCCTCTCCACCCACCAAGGGCTGCGTCAGTCAGCCGGCCTCCCCCCCTGAGAGGGTGGGCAGGTGGCTCTGTGCAGCCCTGCTTTGCTCTGGTGTGGGTGGGGTCGCTCCAACGGCATCAGTGGCACCTTTTCGCCCAGGCCAGGCCAGGGCGGGCACCGGCAACCACCACTACACCACTGGGGAGGGGAGAATCTGTCTATTTATGTTTCTTTCAGATTCTAATATTTCCGACCTTAACTTCAGTACTCCATGGTTTGCATTTTTAAAAAGAAAAGTAGCCACCAGTATTATGGTGGTAATTTATCACAATATACATATTTTTGTATTCAATTTTGCCTAACATACACATTTTTGAAGTCTTCCTTCAGCCACCTCTGGCCTAGAGCTATCCTAGAGCTGTCTTCTCCTAGCTAGCTTTCCTCCACCTCTGTGATTAATGAACAAGGGTTGTTCAAGATGTGGAAGTAACCCATTCAGTTAGTATATAGTAAGGGTGTGCATGGACCCCAAATTCACTTCCCATCTGTATCTGTGTTTCTTCTAAAATTCTGTTCCTAAGTCGGTCTGTGCTCTGTCTACTTCTATCTGCCTTTCCAGTTCCAAGCCGCTCTCTATAAAACAAAGTTCTGTGGTTCCTCATGAGCAGGAGCTTGCATACTGCAGTTGCTTTACAGACAGCCACATGCAAACCATGGTTGTAACATGAAGGAGACATGATGTGAGGGGTGGAGCTAAAAGCATGGCTGCACTTCCAGGTAAACACAGCTATGCTTGGCATGAGGCTATAGTTACTACCATATACAGTGGTACCTCGGGTTACATACGCTTCAGGTTACAGACTCCGCTAACCCAGAAATAGTACCTCGGGTTAAGAACTTTGCTTCAGGATGAGAACAGAAATCATGCTCCGGCGGCACAGCAGCAGTGGGAGGCCCCATTAGCTAAAGTGGTGCTTCAGGTTAAGAACAGTTTCAGGTTAAGAACAGACCTCCAAAACGAATTAAGTACTTAACCTGAGGTACCACTGTACTAAATATAGTAAGAGACCAGTTTGAAAAATGGCTGTCCCTATCTACTATTGAACCATTCTGTTAGTTTTAGAATACTCTGGAGTAAATACACTCTGGATTATGGGCAAAGTATGCATAATTGGGGTAAACTAGGGATGGAGAAAGTGTGGAAGATGTTGTTGGACTACAACTTCCATTATTCCTGGTCATGCTGGCTGGGCTGATGGGAGTTTGAGTACAAGAACATCTGAACAGGTTCCCCATCCCTGCTGCAAATAGCAGTCAGCAGAGATGGTTCGTGTGCTTTGTGTATCTTTATTAAAGTCTACACAAAGCAACTGTGAGAAAGCCCTAGAACTTCACCATCTCCCACCTGCCCAGCATTTGCGAACTTATTCCTTCCATAGTGAGTAGTTAGCTACATCTACCAGCCACCCCCGTGGTTTATCTGGCTTCTGTTAAACAATGTGCAACGTCATGGCACTGAACATCCTCAACTTGAAAATAGGCAAGAGCACAATTGGTAACCATAGCAGCTGCAATTACTAAAATAAATGATAATGTGCATCTTGTTCTGTAGCATCGCTTTCACTTCCTTCTGAGACTGCAGTATAGAATTCTGCCATGGCATTTGATATAGAATGAAATCATCCTGTAGCACATCACAGAAATGGGAAGGCGTAAGACAAGGGCCCCAGGTAATGATATGTGTTTATCAACTATCTCAAAGTCTAGGTAAAAAAGTAAAGGGACCCCTGATGATTAGGTCCAGTCACAGACGACTCTGGGGTTGCGACGCTCATCTTGCTTTACTGGCTGAGGGAGCCGGTGTACAGCTTCCGGGTCATGTGGCCAGCATGACTAAGCCGCTTCTGGTGAACCAGAGCAGCGCACGGAAACGCCGTTTACCTTTCTGCCAGAACGGTACCTATTTATCTACTTGCACTTCGTGCTTTTGAACTGCTAGGTTGGCAGGAGCAGGGACTGAGCAACAGGAGCTCACTCTGTTCCGAGGATTCGAACCGCCGACCTTCTGATTGGCATGCCCTAGGTTCTGTGGTTTAGACCACAGCGCCACCTGCGTCCCTAAATCTCAAAGTCTAGAGTGCACAATTTATAAGTTCTCCTGCACAGGCACCGTTAAAATGAACAGGAGCTGTGCAAGAAGGCTATTCAGCTCTGCTGCAGCTCCCATTCATTTCAATGGCCCCTGCATGGCAGAAATTCGCTGTGAATGGCTGTCATGTCCAGGTATCTATAATATGGAAAACGGAATCCCTGATACAGCTAAAAGATCTAAGGCACACCTATTAGTGTCAATGGATGATTGGTCTATCCTCTCTTTTAAAATGTTTCTTAGCTTTGATAGTAGTGAGGGGCACACAATCAAGGTCCCAGTGTTGGGAACAGGGAGTATTTAATCCTCCTCCTGTTTTACTGATGAACATTGCCCCCTCAAAGCTGCTGTTTGCCATATGGAGTAAAGCATACAGGTGTGGTGCCACAAATGTTTTGATCAGGGGGGAAATAGCAGCACTGGGAGCAATTTTCATTGGAAAAAGTCACTCCAAAGACTGTTCCAAATGTGGCTGCTCTTAAACTTTTACATGGCAGATCTAATCACAGATTTTCTGTTGCCATTTCAATTTTTGATTGGCAGGGAGACAATAATGGCACTGTCAATCATGCATGTTGCATGGTCAGTCAGTGGAATGCATACCTTGTCTTTGGCATCTGTGACACTGATTGCATGCATTGTTACCTGAGAATAATAATAATAATAATAATAATAATAATAATAATAATAATAATAATTTATTATTTATACCCTGCCCATCTGCCTGAGTTTCCCCAGCCACTCTGGGCGGCTTCCAATCAAGTGTTAAAAACAATACAGCATTAAATATTAAAAACTTCCCTAAACAGGGCTGCCTTCAGATGTCTTTTAAAGATAAGATAGCTGCTTATTTCCTTCACATCTGAAGGGAGGGCGTTCTACAGGGCGGGTGCCACTACCGAGAAGGCCCTCTGTCTGGTTCCCTGTAACCTCACTTCTCACAATGAGGGAACCGCCAGAAGGCCCTCAGCGCTGGATCTCAGTGTCCGGGCTGAACGATGGGGGTGGAGAAGTGAATGTTCTGTCGAAAGCTGCCCAGAATGGCTGGGGAAACCCAGCCAGTTGGGCAGGGTATAAATAATACATTAATAATTAATAATTTAATTATTACTTTAATTCAGCAGAAAGGCGTATATAACACACAACCTTCCCCGCCCCTGCTAAGCCATATTCATGTTCTTCATTGCAACTGTACTCCAGATAATCAGAAGAATCATTGCCAGTGCTATCCTTCTCTTCTTGCATCTAAGCTGTTTATTAAAATATGAGAACAGTAATTAGTGGGACAATAATAAAAAGAGATTGTGTCAAATGTTTCCACTTGGAATACGGCATTTTAAAATAAATAAAAAACACTAAGCATGTTGCTTCTTTATTAGTCAAGACAACATGAGCAATTACAGAGAAGCTCACTTTGCATAAGGCAGAAATCAGTATTTATTTCTGTTAAGTCCATCTCAGCTGTGTTCATGTCAGCTTTGATAAGAATATCGATAATAATCTTAATAACAGATTTAATAGTATATGCTAATTACCTTCAATATATTCTGACTTTGGAAAAGAATGCTCAGGTAGGCTTTCTACATCTTTGGAGGGGAATGAATAAAGATGGGGAAATGTCTGTCTTCTTAGTCATTTATGTTTTGAGTTTTTTTAGTATTGTTTCCATTCACTGTTATCACTGGATAGCCTCTGTAACCTGAGGCTTCTGAGCAAGGCCTGTTTGGAATCAGATTAACATAACTTGCTAGAGCCTCCTGATATCTGTGTTCTAAGCAGCTTCTACCTCATCCAGGTAGCCCAGAGCTGAGATCTGTTGCGATAGCACCCAGCAGTGAAAAATAATATCCATTGCTTGCCATGTACTCCTAAGCTGGAGAGACGTCAAATATTTCTGCTTAAATCTGTTCAAGCAAAATTCGTGTTCAGGAGGAGAGAAATGGCAGCTGACACCCACCTTGCTTATCTTTTAAACCTTTTTCTTTCAGGCTATTTGCTGCCCAGCAAGTGGCTCCTCCAGGGCCTTTTTTCTTCAAAGGGAATATGCAACAAGAAATCAATGAATTAGGATACAGCAGAAGGGTCATTGCTCTCGCTTGTAGATTGAGCTGAGACAAAGGAGTTTCAGCACATTGTTATGCTTCAGCTGGTTTACCCATGCTAGGATGTCTGTGTTATCAACAACTGTTTTATTGAATCACAACTGTTAATTATTTAATTATGACTTTCTCTGTTTTCCTGCATTCCATTTCCATCGGATGCCATTGTTTACAAACCACCAACATGCCAACCATGTATGTGTGTGTGTGTGTATATGCATGTCTGTCTGTTTCTATCTCTTTCTCTTTCTCTAAATATATATACACACACAAGTGCCTTTTATATTATTTTTTTAGTAAAAAATAATAATGGGGCACCAGTACTCATATACTGATAAAAATACTGTGGGTGCCAACAATTGTCTAAATCCAGAGAGATAAGTATCTGTAACTCAGGATAAACACATCATGCATTTTATGAAGGTAACTGTAGTCCATGTAAGCTAAGGCCATAATAAATTTGTTAGTCTCAGTTTAAGGTGCCACAATACCCTTTCGTCTTTTTTATGTGATCCCCAGATTGTTCTTTCCCAAGCCCTTGCCCTTTGATAAAATGAAAGCAAGTGTTTCCAAATGATTTCTCATTCTCCAATAATGCAGAATGAAGCTGCTAAAAATAAGGAATTACAAAATCAATTTTTGCTTTTTAATCTCTAATTACTGCTGTTTCGTCTCTCCTGGGATGGAATGGGGAGGCATGCCTGAAAGATTAAGAAGACTAAGGAACAGAAGCAATTGAAGCATTGTTTAAATTCTATTTTAAAACATTTCAGGTCAATATTTGTATTTAAAAGTCTTTTTTTAAAAAAGCTCTTTGCTGAAATGTTTTGACAGGGCTGTTTGTCCTTGGTACAACACAGTACGGAATGACTCAAAGAGATTCAGGGATGGAGAGAACAGAGCTGAAAGCAGCAATAAATTCCAAATTAGTTAACAAATGTTGTAAAAGTCTTAGAAGGTTTATGGAACACAATATGTTTGAGGGAAACCTTTTGCTGAAACTCTTTTCTAATGGAAAATAACTGAAAATGAAATAAGATTGGGCTGTCTGTACCAAATGGAGCACTTTGCCATCTCAAGAGATTTAGAAAGAAAACATGAAGGGTAGCTTAAGAAATTGGATTCCCTTGTCAGTATGTGTCAGTTTACTAAGGCTTGATCTGTCATTTGTCACATTAATTCATTCCCTTTACTCCCAGCTATTTTTAAAGCTGAAATTGCTCTCAAATATGACTTTGTATAGCTAAACTTTGCAGCTGAGGCCTGCTACACTACTGTATTCTTTTTGGCCATTCTGTTCTTTTGAAACAATAACAATAACAGATCTTTCTTTCCTTTCCTTTTTTCTTTCTGTTAAGTTGTGGGTGAACATATCAGACGCCACAGCGATTCTTCAAACAGCTCTTGTTTATTCACAGGCCAGGACAGAACTGAACTGAAAGGCTCAGTCAGCGTGCTTATATAGAGCTCCAGTACCACGTCACTGTAACAACTTTCTAAAACTATCCAATCACTGAATGTCACTTTTGATCCTTCATTTGCATAACTATCTATAGTATCCCCCTGCTGGCCCAGGGTGAGAACTTCAGTACATAACACTTTCCTTTCCTTTTGGAATCAGAAACAGGCATGCATCTGTTGAAATGGAAATCAAAAGCTTATGCTATAATCAGCTGATAGTCTTTAAGGTGCCACCGTCCTCTGTGGTGTTGTTTTTGCTGTGAGAGGCCAACACAAAGTTGACGCTTTCACATTCTTATTCTAGCTGTTTTTGTCTTCCTTTGTTTATACCTCCATTTCAGTTGCTTCAGGGGATCTAGGTGTCTTTCATGCTCTTACAAGGAAGCTGTAATGTCCCAGCAATACATTTCTGCCTGGTGTTACCTGGAAAATGATACTCCAACCGCCACTAGTGCTTGCAGATTGCAGTGACAGGCCTTGTGGACCTGTTGTACGTGTGGCACCAGACACTCCAATGAAATCACTAGCAACAGAAACCACAGTTATTTCTCCCCCATCCAATGTTATTCTGTGGATCTTTTTAAAAACAAAATCCACATAAGCTCTCTACTACACCACTAAGTCTAGGAAATCATGCTTTCAACAAACATTTAAATTATAAAATGAAGGAAATATCAACAAAGCTGGCTCCCTTTCTTGCAACAATACTCCATGTGTTTCACCTTTGATTTTAAAATTGTGAAGACAATGTGATACCCCGCAAAGTGTAGGATCATAGCAATGAAAATAATTAATAAAGTTGGGGCAATAACTCAACCCTGTTTAACACCTGATCCCACTGTGAATGGTTCACTTTGAGAGCCATTGTTATCTGCGATTGTTGCTGTCAGATCGCCAAAGAAGAAGAAGAACCCCACAAAGTAATACTAAGTACAGCACTGTCAATTTCAGCTTGGTGAAATTGACAATGCACCACAGAAGAGGAAGACATACACCCCAAGCACTTGTTCGTTTCTCCTTCACTCCTTGTGAAACCTCTACTCCACTTGCCGTTGCATTCAGGAAAAGCCCTGTAGACAGGTGATTGCAGCACATGCGAACAACAACAACAAAAAGGTGGGCAGGAAGTACCGTATTTTTTGCTCTATAAGACTCACTTTTTCCCTCCTAAAAAGTAAGGGGAAATGTGTGTGCGTCTTATGGAGCAAATGCAGGCTGCGCAGCTATCCCAGAAGCCAAAACAGCAAGAGGGATTCCTGCTTTCACTGCACAGCGATCCCTCTTGCTGTTCTGGCTTCTGGGATTCAGAATATTTTTTTTTCTTGTTTTCCTCCTCCAAAAACTAGGTGCATCTTGTGGTCTGGTACGTCTTATAGAGTGAAAAATATGGTTCTTTGCATGTGCTACTGCATGTTTTCTGTAGTATTGGTGGGAAACATTTCCATAAAGCTGACAAATGTACATTTCCTTGCAATTTAAGACTATCTGATCTTGGCAGATCATGTCAGCCAAAAAGCATAGCTGCACTAAGAGGATTGCAGGAAAAGAGAAGGAAGCTTCTTGCTGTAATAGTTTCATAATAGTCCAGTTGCTGGTTTCCTTTGCATAGTTCAGTGGAACGTTGAGCCATGCAATTATTAAATTCTATATCTAACTTAAAGCACTGAAAGAAAGTGCATGTGCACATATTGAAGTGGGCATATCACTGCCCCCTCTCCTATAACTATTGATATTATTCTTGCTGTTGTTTTAAAAAGAGCATCTGATAATGCAGTACTGACACTATGAAGTTAGTAGTGTATTGTTGCCAATATGAAACAGAACAAGATTTAAGCTCCTAGGCGAATGACTCAGTTTAGATTAAGGAAAAGAAACAGGGTTTGTTAGTGTGATAGGAATTTTGAGGTCTTAGATATATGGTAATGTTCATAATCGCACGTACATAGATCAGCACAGGAAGACCGACCTGAAGCCATTTTGATTCCTAAACTGAGCAAATGCTTTCTCTCCATTGTCTTTTCCTTCACAAATCCTGTCTTAAGGGCATGTCTGTGTTTGAATAGGGTGTGAGCCTGTGACCTGGCCCAGGAACTAAGTATTTATCACTACAAAAGAATGGCCAGGCTCCCCAGGCAATCCAATCAAGTAACCTGCCAGACAGGAGATAAACAAGGACAAGAGAAAAACAACATTTAAATTTCTGTTTAGACCGCCTTTTCTGTGATGTAGGTATGATGTATCTGAGGGGTGGTCTTAGGTTACACCCCTTCTGTGATGTATGCATGATGTTCCTGGGGGTGGTCTTGATCTAAAAGGTAAAGGTACCCCTGCCCGTACGGGCCAGTCGTGTCCGACTCTAGGGTTGTGCGCCCATCTCACTTAAGAGGCCGGGGGCCAGCGCTGTCCGGAGACACTTCCATGTCAAGTGGCCAGCGTGATGAAGCTGCTCTGGCGAGCCAGCACCAGCGCAGCACACGGAAACGCCGTTTACCTTCCCGCTATAAAGCGGTACCTATTTATCTACTTGCACTTAAGGGTGCTTTCGAACTGCTAGGTGGGCAGGAGCTGGGACCGAAAGACGGGAGCTCACCCCGCCGCAGGGATTCAAACCGCCGACCAAACGATCGGCAAGTCCTAGGCACTGAGGTTTTACCCACAGCGCCACCCGCGTCCCCTGCGGTCTTGATCTACAGGGTGGCAATTTCAAAAGTCTTTATAAGGCCTTGCACACTATTTTTCTGGGTCCTCCTCCTTTCCTGCGTGAGGGGAGCACCCTGTTGCAACAGATCAATAAAGATCAAGCTTACTAGCTGCTTTGCTTCTCGGTATTCTCTGGTTGGCCTCTGTTATTAGGGAACCTATGTAAGGACTCTATATGGGCTCTTGGATACCCCATAAGGGAAAAGGGCAATTTTTGTTTACAACATTAGACAAGGGATAGATGTCCTTCATTTTGAACCTTCATTTTGATCGCTACATGGACCTTCCCAGAACGCAAGCATAGTCTCACATTTAGAAGTGCACAAAGTACATGATGTGCATTTTTTTAGCTACACGTGGCATAAGATAAGACCCTCGCCATTCAAATTTCTAAATCCCTCCAAGAAATCTCAGGTAAATAAATAGCATGCCTGGAAAAGTCATTAAGCTTTCCCAGTCCATGCTCTGGCTTTATTTCTCCCTATTTTTGCTATATTTCCTAGGGAGAAATACAACACCCGTTGTCATGGAGAGTATCCCTTTGACCTGATACAATCTCCAGGCTTGTATGATTTGTTCTTTCCCATTAATAATGGTCATGAACTATCTTCACTGTTGTTTTCAGTTTAAGAAATGAAGAGGGGGCGGGGGGAAGAGAATCAAAAACATATTGAAAATGCACCATGAACCAGAGAGGAATCCAGAGGCAATCTGCATATTTTGCACATATTTTCCTCTGTTACAGAAACCAGTTGTGGGAGTGGAGACCCCAGTGCACACAAAGAACTCCTCCACCTGTAAAGGAATTCCTGCTTAAAAGAAGAAGATGCAAGAGGCAGTCAGGTCTAGGTGCATGGAGGTACGTGCAAAGGAGGGTGACACTCCCTTTTCCACTGAAATGAACACATTCCGATTCTGGGCACAGATCACCAGGAACTTCTGTGCACGCCCCACTGACCTGAAACGGACCTGTGCAAGAACATGTCCATGTTCTATTCTAGGAGAATTCCTCCGTCACCGGCAAATTCTATAGAAATGGCTCATGAGGAAAGGGAAGGGAAATAACAGCTGCTAATAATGTAATGCCTTTACAGCAATCTATGGTGTAATCATACCTGGACTGTTCTGTGCAGTTCTCCAAAAGGATGTTGTAGAGCTGGAAAAGCAGTGGCAGAGAGCAACCAAAATAAGCTCTACCATTTCACCGATGAAAATAGGAATGTCCTAAGAAAAAGTGGGACATTCCATTCCGGGATCAAATCAGAAACTGGGATGGCTTCTGTATCCAGAACTGTTCAGGAAGAGAACAGAAATCGCATGGCGGCTGCACAGCAGCAGCGGGAGGCCCCATTAGCTAAAGTGGTACCTCAGGTTAAGAACAGTTTCAGGTCCTCGGGAACGAATTAAGTTCTTAACCCGAGGTACCACTGTATTCACATTCTGCTGCTGCTTTGGGAAAGACACCTACAAAATGCTTTGGTCTTGAAGAGAAGCACATGTTGAAAGATCAGAGGCCGATTTGCCAAGATAAGCAGGAGAGTGTCAATACTTCTTCCCAAGAGAGGAAATGCAAAGTGCCTTTCCCCCGTCTTCCTGAGGATATCTTCATTATGTTTTACTAGTATGTCAGCATCACATTCTGGTATACGAGGAAGTTGTTAACAAACCCCTCTAGGCTGCAGAGTATAAAGTCTCATAAGGGTATTCTGATTAAATGCTGTAAAATCCTGCATTTCTAAGGAGCTTTCCCATTTAACAATCCTTATGCAGAATGCATGTTTAAAGTGTGTAGAATAATACACAGGCACTACACTTTCTTGGAAGTGACTATGCTGTGGAAGGGTCTAAATCTATTTTAATTGTGCAACCTGAATTTTTCAGCATGCCATTGAATCCCACTTGTGCTGGTACTGTTTTAAATTGCAGGCTCCTGGTCTTGAGTTCTATGCTGTTGTTGCTGCCACTTCAGGGGAGGAGTTTCCTCACCAGCACTAGCCTGTTGCTCCAGTGGTCAGAATTCCCTAGGAATCCCTCTTTTGGATGTCTTCATCCTTCAGTGAAATCTTTCCTGTACCTATTGGGTGTTGTTGTTTAGTCGTTTAGTCGTGTCCGACTCTTCTACCTGTTGGGTAGTCAATTGCAATCTAGAGCAACTGGTGCTAACCTATAAGGTGCAGATGGCTGCATGTGACATACAGTGTATCATTCACCATTCTACCATCCATATCTCTAATGTCAGGTTTTATTTTGATGCATGTTTTTAAGTACAGTTAGCAGCGAGCTTCTAAGCAACTCAAATGAGTCATTTACTCCTACACAAACACATGTTGTAGCTGCTCCTGTTGTGTGCCTATCCATTAAAAAAGAGGGGGGAGGAATATTTAATTTTTATATATATTATTCTGCATGGCTGTAATAGCTTTTGTGTGAGAATCTGAAGGTGTTTTGAAAACAACATGGAATTAACACTTCCCAGACTTCTATGAGGTAGCAAAGTGATATAAAAATACATGACCTCTGCAGAAGGGTGATGCGTGTTTTCCCCGCATGACATGGAGAAGCACGTCTAACTGTACAGTCCTATCCTCAGAACTGCTCTTTGTTTCCAATGAAGTTTATTCCTAGTTCACTGTGTCTCACTCGCCCAATTTGTGGGTGCCTCATCAGGCTAGAGAACAGAAGAGATCCATTTGAAAGCCAAAGGCACACGATGTAAGTTTCACATTCATGTTCCAGATGTAGGATTAAAAAATCCCAACAGATTTATCTTTCACGAAGAAAATATCTGACTTTTGTTTCCCTAAGGTCATTGGTGAACACTGGCAAAAGTCGGGAATAGAATCTAGGACACTTAATTTACCCACCCTGGTCTTATCTTATCAGTAGCAAAGCCATCCTTTTGCTTTGTGTGGCATTCCTTACTGGGACAACAGGACTGAGGAGTTCTCTCCTTGTTGCTTAGCTACATCTGTGACCTTTCTGTGTCCTCTCCCTTTGCTGTGCGAATTCATTTCCTTTTGGGTTTCAGATGTTTAGCTATCTCTCGGACTTCTCCACCCCAGAATCGTAGTTCACAAGCCTCCCTGCATTACTTCCACCCTCTTTCCCTCCCTGCCTATATCTGGGAAGGGTTTTGTTTTGTTTCTGCTGTAAAAATAAAGGAAATAATGCAGCAAGTGCTTCAGGGACTCAAGTGGGCCCTTTTCACTGCCTGAAAAACTGCAGTGACTCTTTCTCGTTCACTGGAGAATGTGGACTTTTGATTGCTGCCTTGATCTTCACATCAGAAGCTTAGGTGGTGATGAGTTGGACAGCACACACTTCAACGACTAGCCAGAGAGCTCAAGCCCAAACAGTTAGGGTCAGGCAAGAGAAACGTGTAGCTCTTTTCTAGATCTTTCCATGTAATACGGACAGATGCAATGCAGTCATGCATATTTTTCATGAAATTCTTGTGAGCTGTGATGACGGAGCTTTTACATCTCGTACAGGTGTCACCCTTGAGGGCGGAAAGTGACGTGAACAGGAAGAACTGGCTGTGTAAATCCGCTTTAATGAGAATTTGGTGGTGAAGCAAGGTGATCTGTTGCCTTCAACCTGATATGGCCAGGTAACTTGGGTATAAACTATTATAATAGTTCATACTCACTTTTCACAGGTAAAATGGTTGTCTGCATAATTGTCGCATGATTCAGTTCTTCGGCAGCTGCTTGTTGATGATCAGAATGTTACACCCAATCCAACTTGGCTTTTGTCTACCATGTAGTGAAGTTTCCTGTCACCTGCGCAATTCACGACCTTGGTGAATATGGCAGAATGCTATAGATGCAGGCTGGGAACGTCGTTTTGAATGTTCCCACACCCTGCAATTAAACAACAACAACCCTAGCACATCAGAATGCAGCAGCTAGACTGGTGACTGGGAGTGGCTGCTGAGACCACATAACACCAGCCCTGAAAGACCTACACTGCCTCCCAGTATGTTTCTGAGCACAATTCAAAGTGTTGGTGCTGGCCTTTAAAGCCCTAAATGGCCTCGGCCCAGTATACCTGAAGGAGCGTCTCCACCCCCACACTGAGGTCCAGCGCCGAGGGCCTTCTGGCGGTTCCCTCACTGTGAGAAGCGAAGTTTCAGGGAACCAGGCAGAGGGCCTTCTCGGAGGTGGCGCCCGTCCTGTGGGACACCCACCAGATGTCAAGGAAATAAACAACTACCTTGACTTTTAAAAGACACCTGAAGGCAACCCTCTTTAGGGAAGTTTTTGATGTTTGATGTTTTATTGTGTTTTTATATTCTGTTGGGAGCTGCCCCAAATGGCTGGGGAGGGCTGGCCAGATAGACGGGGTATAAGTAATAAATTATTATTATTATTATTATTATTATTATTATTATTATTATTATTAGCGAGAGAACTTCTAGCCTGTGATCACCTGGTCATGGATTGGGCAGGCAACGCTATCATCAGTGGCTACTAGTTGGGAATGGGTCCTACCCACACGAATTGGATCTTGCATTCATTGAACTGGCTTCTTTATTCACTTCTGCTCTGCATTGTACTGTGAGATGGTTCCTGCTATCTTGTGCATTGCTTTACCTTTGGGGCCCACTTTGCAAACCAATAAAATCCTCCATCTTCCTGCACTGGGAAATATAGATGTCTGACTGAATTGGCTACCATGTCACACGTCAATGCCACAGTTAACGTGTCCATCTTCAGAGCACCCTAAATATTGTTGCACATCACCCCAACCTCTGAGTGGTGCGGGATTCCAGGGTTCATGTTTCTTCTTGTAAACGAGGCATAGTGGAGACGGTGGTGTCTTTATGATATATGGTTTATTTACACATATATACAACCTAAGCCTACGATGGAAGGGTTCACAGCGTTAACACCCCAAAGGGGTTTTGTTTTCCCCATAGCTTCAGCCTTGACTTCAAACAGAAATCAAGCATTGCTCAGTATTCCTGCTGATCAGGGGTCAGCAAACTTTTTCAGCAGGGGGCCGGTCCACTGTCCCTCAGACCTTGTGGGGGGCCAGACTATATTTTGAAGAAAAAAATGATGCATGAGCACCACAAGCCCCGGTGGCTGCTTACCTGTGTCTTGCAAGCAGCAGGGGCTGGCAGAAGCAGCGGGACAATGAGCGGCTCACAAAAGGGCTTCGGAGAGGGGATGCTTATAATAGCGGCTGCTCGAGTGCTGCTGCTGGCACCGACAAAGCCCAGCTCCCCTTCCTCCTCTAGGCAGTGCGGGGAGAAGCCAGAAGGAGGGAGGGAGGAGGTCCCACCACCACCGCTGTGTGAGGGAGAGGGAGGGAGAGGGAAAGAACGCACGCATGCTGGCGACCCACGCAGCAATTCCCGGACCGTCCGTGAGCCGGATCCAGAAGGCAGTTGGGCCTGATCTGGCCCACAGGCCTTAGTTTGCTGACCCATGCCGCTGATGATCCCTTTGATTTGTCAGCCTCTTGCCTTTTCTCTGTTGCCACTTTCATTTATTGGATCTCCAGTTTCGCTCCACTCCTACATCCCAGTGGTCGCTGCTCCTGAAATCATCATCTCTAACTGCTGCTGGTTATCTCTCACTTGCCTACCTCTGACTCTGCATCCATTTCTTTTTTGATGCCCACAATCTCTCAAAAGCTCTGTTCTTCTTCCTTCCAGTCCCCACTTTTCCTTCCTGTGGTCTGATTGGCCTGCGCTGGAACACTGATGTCCAGAAGTGCGCAGTGTAGTGGAAAATCCAGGGGTTGCTCCAGAAAGGTATAGCATCAGCTGTGAGGTGCACCCCCACCTAGTGAAGATACAACCTTTACCTTTCAAAAAAACAAAAACAGCAACCAGGAAGGCAATGAGATTAAACAGAGATATGATGGCTCATTTCTATCAGCAACCTTTCCAGTTGATGATTTGTCTGTGTATTTTGCATTTAGAGGTGCATACCGAAACATAAAATGCCTGTGTTTCTCCAACTATGCTGCAACAGAGGCAGGTGGAGCAGCTTCATTACTGCATTCCTCCACTTTCACTCTTGTGTGGATCAGTCTCTGGAGAACAGTTATGGAAATTACGTTACCAACAATTGGGTTCTCCAAGATCCTTAAAAAAAACAAAAAAAGCTCCTAAGTGCTCACAACAAATGCATTTTCTTGGAATGTTAAACGGTCTGTGGTTTTATGCTTTCCCTTTTAAGCTTTTAATGTTTTTCTGTAATATTTTGCCCAACACAAAATACCACTGTTGTCTTGTCATTGCTGACTACTGGGAGAGATTTAATTATCCAGAAAGGGATAATTAAAGTTGATTTAATGGTCCTTAGCTAAGAAAGAAGCCTCTTTTGGGCTATCCAAAGTCAAGGTAAGATGGCATTAACCGTTTCCTAGAAACAAAAAATGGTTCCGTGAAAAGTATGCCCCTGTTAAATAGAGGGGATTGGCACAGCATGTTTATTCCCTGAGAGGCCAACACTGAGGACTCAGCTATACAGCTGCAAATAAAACGTTTCAAGTGTGTTTTAAGTGCAATATGCAATGTGACACTAGATGGCGATGGTAAGCCTTATTGAAAATTCAGTGTATTTTAAAAAACACTTTTAAAAAAGCATTTACTGCATTTTCTCCCTGTTCTAATTATTAGATTTTTTTTCAAGAACAGGGAAGAGCAATAAAAATACAATTAGAACATAATTGCTTAAAAAGGGACCAAATTGAGATGGGTTAAGCTTTAATATACTACGAAGATCATCTAAAAATATGCATTAATGCTAGAAAAATGGAGGCTGTAATTCAATATATTAAGAAATATTATATGTAAGTGATTTGCATAATGGTTTATGAATTATAATATCTATTCTTAATTTTTCTATTGGGTCAGAGAATCGTTGCTATGAATGCATTACATGTTTTAAGTGAATATGTAATTGCATGTTTTAATGGAGTTTGCACAGGTACACTCTTTATGTATTATTAAATAATTTCTTAAAATTAAAAATTTGTGACCAGCAGGATACAGATTAATCAAAGTCCTCTTCTTCAGGCACTTTGTGGGTTACAAGGGAGAGGTATCATCTTATGGCAGCATTGCATACACAGGAAAGATCTAATCAGAGTGAAACTGGAACTCACCCTCATCCAATTTTCAGATGCAGGGCCCCCTGATCTAAACTGGGACCACCGAGGGGAGCAAAAGCTCCCTTCCACTATGCCTGGGTCCTGATCTGGCATCGAATGGAAAAATCTTGCAGAAATCTTGCAGACCACCACCAGAAAGTAGGAACACACCACCTGACTTTCTTACCTGCCTGAGGCTGGGTGCTTCTTTGCCAGCAAAGAAAAATACCACCACCACCCAACTTGGTCTAGGTTGGGAGTGTGGGGAGAAGAGCAATTAAGAGTCAAAAGGTTCTTAAACATAAGCCCTGCCCCTCAACTACTTCAGAACTAGATACAGTGGTACCTTGGGTTACATACGCTTCAGGTTACATACGCTTCAGGTTACAGACTCCGCTAACCCAGAAATAGTACCTCGGGTTAAGAACTTTGCTTCAGGATGAGAACAGAAATCGTGCTCCAGCGGCGCGGCGGCAGCAGGAGGCCCCATTAGCTAAAGTGGTGCTTCAGGTTAAGAACAATTTCAGGTTAAGAATAGACCTCCGGAATGAATTAAGTACGTAACCAGGGGTACCACTGTACAGGGTGAGGTATGTGCTCTCCAGGTTAGCCCAGGGTGAGTTGCCCTGGATCAGGACCCCTGGATCAAAGCCATGGTATGGATGGGGAGGTGGTGGCCACCAACCCCTATTTTATATGCTCTATAAAAAATTCCCCTTTAGACACCCCCCCATTAGCACATAAATTAAATATATAAGGGAAAGCACAGCCATTCTCCCTTTCAACCTATATGATGTCCACAGTGTGCTCAGGGATCCCAGAGGATTTGACAAGAAGACATGATGAAAAAAGGCAACTCTCACCGCCAACAATCAATACTGTTAGCAACCTGTCCCCATTCTCTTATCAGTTTTGTCCCTTGGCTCATCAAGACTCCCAAGGAAAGGATATAGATTTCACCTTCTTCTCCAACTAAGATTTCAGAGAGACTGAAGCTGCAAAATGTGGATTGGTTCCGGCCAACCGCTATGCAATTCACCTCCTCGATAATCTGGAATCAATAGAGTAAGAGCATTTCTAAAAATATTCCCGACTGGAAAAGAGCAAGGTAGAGCCTGGCTCCAAAATGTAAGGAGATACGCTTTGTGGAGGTTATAGATTAAGTGAGCCAGGCTCCGTCCGTGCTTTTGAGAAGTCCCTATCTTGATCAGGAAGAAATGTGAACTTTTGAGGAAATTGTATTTTGCCTGTGATACATAGGCATGGAGAGTTGCTGCTCGTCTTCCTGGACAAGGCAATAAGAAGGGAATTCTGGCATCTCCCACACCATGTGCTTACCACTTATGTAGGCGGTTATTGTTGTTGTATTTGTACCCCATCCATCTGACTGGATTGCCTCAGCCATTCTGGGCAGTTTCCAACATATATAAAAACATTGCACATTAAAAGGTTTCCCTATACCATATTAAAAGGCCTTCAGATGTCTTCTAAGGGTAATATAGACACTCATTTCCTTGGCATCTGATGGGAGGGCGTTCCACAGGGTAGGTGCCACTACCAAGAAGGCCCTCTGCCTGGTTCCCTGTACCTTCACTTCTTTCAGTGAGGGAACCGCCAGAAGGCCCTCAGAGCTGGACGTCAGTATCCGTAAATCATGTTTATTAACGCTGAAGTTAAAATAACATGATTCCTCCCCTATCTTTCTGTATATATCTATCTATCTCCTCAGAGGCAGCATGCCTCTCAATACCAGTCATTGGGGAATATCACTGAGTGTGGGTCCCACTTGTCTTGCTTTTGAGCTTCTCCTAGACGTTTGGTAGGCCCTGTGGGAGACAACAGAAAGGCCTTTGGCCAGATTCAGTGGAGCTCTTCTTTTTATCTTAAGATAAACTGATTTCCCCCTTCAGGATATGCAAAGTTCTGAGGTTTGCAATGTGTACATTTATTTAAATGAAATCAATTAATTCATCCATTAATCAGTTAAAAGCCAATTAATTAATTACTGAAGCATTTCCATTTCATGGCCCCATTTAGGCTTCGCAAACAGAATTCTAGCCACAGTCCTTCAAAACAACATGACATTCACTTCCCCCAAGAGAAGGCAACTTTCCACAGATCTCCTCAGAAAGGGCAGGGGATTTGCTGTACCTTTAGGTAAAGAAGGGGGAAGGAAAGAAAGCTCTCTGTGGGGAAATTGACAATTTTCAATTATTTGCTTGGCTTGATAAAATCCACTGCAAACAGAGCTGAATAATGAGAAAACAGAAGATAAAAGACTGTGTCTCTCTGTGTGTATGTGTGTACACACACACACACACAGAGTCTTTTATCTTCTGTGTTTTCTCATATATATTCTCATATATATTCTCTCTCTCTGTGTATATATATATTCAAATGCAAGATAAATTCGCAGTGGACCCACACTGCCAGCACATTGCCTCGATTAATGTCTTTACCTTTACATTGCCCACCCCCTTAATTTATCTGCAGGAGAAAGAGCCCCACTTAGGATTCAATTAGATAGAAACTCACTCTATCTTCTGCACAATGAAAAGCAGCACAAATTGAACATTTCATAGTTACAGAGCAGAGCGTGCAGACTCATCGTGCTGGGCTGGTTTGTAAAAAAAAGTGATGGAAAGGGGATCCCTGCCCCAACCCAACTTCTACTCCAAAACAGCTGGTGACTTCCATGACTGGAAGGTGGGCACATGCCAGGCTAGCAGATGAGAGAGGGGAATGCATAGTAGATTCCATGCAACTCCTCCCACGGAGTCCCATTTAACTCCTCCCATGCTGTTCTGGAGGATCCCCCAATACTCTGAAGCAGATTTGGGGGCACAACATTCTTTTATATAAATATTTTTATTGAGTTTTACATAACATATTTCAGTTTAAACATATCGTTCGCCTTCACATTTAGGATTCTCAGAATCCCTAGACTTCCCACCAGCCTTCTCTGGTTTTCAATGTCAATCCCTTTTTCTTTCAGCTTATCTATTTTTTAGCTAATTTGCTAACAGCATTATTACCTATCTCCATTGTGTTTTGTACGTTACAAGTATTAGTCTAATGCTGCCAAAGTTTTTAGTTGTTTACAGTGTCCTCTTAAATAAATTATAATTTTTTCCCATTCTTTCTTAAACTTCTTCTCGTCTCTGATTCTTCCGGTCAATTTTGCCATTTCGGCATAGTCCATCATCTTCATTAGCCATTCTTCTCTGGTTGGAACTTTATCTTCTTTCCATCTCTGGGCCAGTAATACTCTTGCTGCTGTCATCGCATACATGAATAATCTTTTCTGCTCTTTCGGAATCTCTGTACCTAAAATGCCTAACAAAAAAGCCTCTGTTTTTTTCACAAATGTTATTTTAAACATTTTCTTCAGTTTGTTATATATCATTTCCCAGAACACTTAAGTTATCTTGCACGTCCACCACATATGGTAGAACATGCCTTCTTTTTCTTTACATTTCCAACATACATTAGAAGCAGTTCTATACATTTTAGCTAATTTTACTGGTGTTAAATACCACCTGTACATCATTTTCATATAGTTTTCCTTCAACGAACAGCACACTGCAAATTTTAGATCTTCCTTCCATAATTTTCCCCAAGACAAAAGTTGAATATTATGTCCAATATCTTGTGGGGTTCAACATTCCTAATATGTAATAAGACTGAAATTGAACCTGGGAATAGCAACAGTCACTTTTTCAAATGTGGGTTTTTTTACTTTGCAATTTTTCACAACAGATGTTCTAAACTTTCAAGAGAAAGGACTCAGCTTTCTTTCCAAAGTTTGTATAGCTCTGAGCTTCTGAACATTTGGGTCAGGTACGGTAATTCTGCTTCTGTAGCTTTGCAATTTATTGAATCCCGGCATAACCTAGTTGTCTTTACCATAAGTCTTTTAGATACATCCAGGCTTCCAAAGAAAGCATTGCTAACCACAGGATTTGAGATCCTGAGGAATAATGAAAGATCTCGCAGTGTTAGAAGGGTAAGTAGAGAAATGACAGGTGTGAAGTACAAAATTGTGCTTAGTGGAAAATATGTGAAATGGTCTATTTTCTTCTAAATTAACTACCATTACCACTCAAAAGCAGGTGTTGGAATTATGGATACTTCCATGGAAACATCAGTATAATAAGCTGTCAAAAACAGATGGAATGTCAGGGAGATAAAGGAAGTAGAAAAAGAAAATAACATTTTTAAAAAAGGCACCGTTATAAAAATCCATGGCGAACCCACCACTTGAGTCCTGGCCATTAGGAAAGCAGCTTCATGTTTAGCTCCCTCTCCATATAGTTTGCATTTCTAGCTGTTATGGACAGCCAGGTTTGGAATTGGATTCAAAACCGCCGTGGTTGGGAGTAGCTGTATGCTTAGTTTATTAAAACCACAAGACCAGGGAAAACAGTGCAAATATTATATTTGTTCCTCATGAGAAATCCAGCACTCACACTTCTGAAATTTCCCCGTTTTTGGACTGGCTTTTAGGCATTGATGAGGGTTTCTATTTTCCACTGCTCTGAAAAGTATAATTTATAGCTTCCATTAGAAGTGCCAAGGAATGCTGCCAGCTTTCCAGCTTTTTGCTTCATTCCTCCTACCTGAAGGCCAGAAGCCACAAGCTGAACGACTGTGCAACGTCTTTTCAAACGCATGCTACAGCCATATTAAGGGACGCGGGTGGCGCTGTGGGTAAAACCTCAGCGCCTAGGACTTGCCGATCGTCAGGTCGGCGGTTCGAATCCCCGCGGCGGGGTGAGCTCCCATTGCTCGGTCCCAGCTCCTGCCCACCTAGCAGTTCGAAAGCACCTCCGGGTGCAAGTAGATAAATAGGGACCGCTTACCAGCGGGAAGGTAAACGGCGTTCCGTGTGCTGCGCTGGCTCACCAGAAGCAGCTTGTCACGCTGGCCACGTGACCCGGAAGTGTCTGCGGACAGCACTGGCTCCCGGCCTATAGAGTGAGATGAGCGCACAACCCTAGAGTCTGGCAAGACTGGCCCGTACGGGCAGGGGTACCTTTACCTTTACCTTTTACAGCCATATTGGTCTGGGCATATTAACTGCAATCAGAGTATCTCATGAAAGACTCTAAAAGATAAGTAAGCTGACAATTCAGCCATAGGATTATGGCAGATTTCTAAAAGGTTTCTTCCCAGACTTCCCCATTTATGTCTCCTTCCAGCTCATCTCTTCAACTCCCTGGACAGACTCCCAGTTCACTTATCCCTTACAGCAGAATCTGGTGACCCTCCAGGTGTTGCTGAACTACAACTCCCACAAGACCCTGCAGTTTTGTTCAATGGCCAGGGATGGTGGGAGTCGTAGTTCGGCAACCTCTGGAGGGTCAAAGGTCACCACCATGCCTGCTTTCCGATTCTACGAAAGCTCCGTGCTGCATCATACACATTTTCCCCTCCATTGAAGCCCAGTTGAAAAACATATTCCACCCACACTCAGAAGCTGGTTCATCACAAGATCTGGCAACTGTACAGTGGTACCTCAGGTTACATACGCTTCAGGTTACATATGCTTCAGGTTACAGACTCCGCTAACCCAGAAATAGTGCTTCAGGTTAAGAACTTTGCTTCAGGATGAGAACAGAAATTGTGCTCCGGCGGCGCAGCGGCAGCAGGAGGCCCCATTAGCTAAAATGGTGCTTCAGGTTAAGAACAGTTTCAGGTTAAGAATGGACCTCCGGAACAAATTAAGTACTTAACCCGAGGTACCACTGTAGTGCTGAAAGGAACCACAATGTTTCACCGGCTCACGTGCTTCATCTCGAAGAGGACCATAGGAAAGGAGCTCCTACACCACTCTAGTAATCTGCTTCTCAGTTTGAAAATGATTAGGCATTTGATTTGTCAATTCATTCCTATTTGGGGATTTGACATCTCAGGTCTGGGAACTGTAAGCAGCCAACTGGGCCACTCTATCCAGACCTCGGGACCCCTCGCCCCAGCTCTGCGGCTGCCTTGAAGTGTGGTGATGCTTCTTGCTCACCTGGCTGGATGATGAAGAGAAGAGGGGGAGGGCATGTAAAGGAAACCTCTGATTTTTGCATGCGTGGAATGCAGCCTACTGTACAAAGGGGAGAGTCACATCTGTTGCTCAGCCCACTTTCTCCTTTGGCTCCGCCCACCACTGACATGAAAGGCCCTCCAGAAAGTTGACCATGATGGAACGCTTAAGAGGCTTTGCAGCACTGGTAGCTGATACCCCTTTCCCCTGATGGTTAAGGCTTCCTTCACAAAATCAGCAAACCAGATGGGAGTTGTCTCTCTGTGGAATTGTGGGGTGTTTGTAGCAGGGTTGCTGGAGGCTGATAGCATGGATCTTGGCCAGCTCATCAGCATCAGGGTACTAGCTGGGTGGGAAAAACTCATGAGATCAGCCCTGTCAACATGGGTGCCGCTTTCACAGACACCAGAGTCACGTGGGAGAGAAGCACAGAGAGGCAGCTTCAATGCTGCATGGCAATTGTAAATGTGTTGTGGAGCCTCAAGATCAGGAGCACCGCCAATACCAACTGCAGATTTGTCTGTTCATCCCTGCTCATAATGTGAAAGTCCAAAACAAGGAGACTTAGTGTTCTGGCACCATCCTTAGGTTCAGAGTTGGAGGAGGAGGAGCCAGCAGGTCTGGGGTTGCTGTGCCACCAGTGGGACCAGGTTCCTGATGCTGAGTCTGACGCTGGTGGTCCCAGAGTCCATGGAACTTGTGACTCATTCTGAGACTCTCACAGAGGCTATCAGCCAAGTCTGACTTGCTGGTGGAATCTAATGGCTTCTGCACTATCATGTTTGCCTATCAACACAGGGAGTGCAACAGGCAGGATCAGGAGTGGCAACTTGGCCCCGTGACCATGGATGCCCGGGGCCGTGGGTGCCAAGCAGCATGCATGGCCCTGGCACTGAAATTTCTGGGTGCCTGGCCTCTTCCTGGGGAATTTTGTGGGTGCTCAGGTATCCAGGGCCCCAGGGAGTTGGCACCTATGGACGAGATGGCACAGAAAAGCAAAGAACCACTCCCCTTCAGGTCAGAGGGTTGACTCTTTAAGTCCACGTGGGTGAAGCTCAGGAAAAGCAAACTAGAGAAAGGCCTTCATTCACACCCAACCATTGAAGGAGCAAGTTGTCCAGGATGCTGCCTTTCTCTCGTAGATACTTAATGCATTTGAGTCGGAACGCTTTGGTCTTCTGCTTTTGAGAAAAAGAAAAATCAACAAGCTAGGTAAGATATTCTGAAATGTTTAGTCACCGTGATAACATTTTGAAAGGTGTGTTAAAAGACACAGTGAGATGGTGCGTATAATTTCTTTTTTAGCAGACAAAGGCCCCTTTTCCTTGTAAGTTCTTAAAAGCCTGTCATGCTTCTGGTAATTAATTTTCCATGTGTTAACTAACCTGCAGAGGTGTTGAACTCTTGGAGTAATTCTGCTTTCATCCTGAAAGCTCCCCTTGTTTATTTGAATTGCTGGTAATGTTCCATTTTAGGCAGCTTGTAGTGAGGAGCCTGTAAACATTTTATATGAAACTGGTTAAAACAAAAGCAAAGCCAAAAGGTCTAGAATATTCCCAAATGGTAGCAAAATGCATCGCTCATCCCAGAACCAAAGAAACAAATGACACATTTGCCTGCTGCTCTAGGACATCAAGGGCTCAACTGCTAGGAGGATGAAGGGTGCTTTAAATTGTTTTTAAATGCATTCTTATTTTTACTTTTAGTGGTATACCACAGATGCGTTTGCCACCTGGGGTTCCTTTGGGAAGAAGGGCAGGATAAAAACTTAATAAACAAATAAAATTCAAGTGTTTTTTTGTTCATTCAGCAGCAAGTTGTCAATTGCCAAGCAATCCAATGATGGAAAATCAGGTGGTGCATGTGAGCACTGGCCTATAGCTGTGTTTATCTGAGAGACCACGAATCTCCTTGCTCACTCTTAACAGGCCAGTAGTTCATTTCATCTTGGTACTGAGTGCATCCACTGAGGAGACACCTGGGGTGGTGACACCATCCACCTGTAACAACCTCATCTTTATTTAAACAGCAATCAAAGAGCTCTCAGACGTTGCCTTAACCTGGACGAATTTGAGCAAGTGACCTTCAAAAGCAGCTGGCATCTCCCTGCCATCCCCCTTGGGCCACTCAGACCTCACCTATTAGAGAAGCCTCCTAATCCCCCCCCCCCATCAAATTAACCTCCTATAGACTTTCATCAAATGATTAAACTAGGCACTGTTCTCACTGGAAACATTACATGAATTAGAAACCAAGCCCTTTATCATTCAGAAAGATGGGAAGCAATATTAGGTTACTAAGTAAAAAGGTTCTTTCAGCGCTCAGACGTCACTCCAAGCGCAGCACAAGGGTTCTTTTCTCCCCAGAGATCTTGAAGGAAGGCAAACTATTCATTTCCTGATTATCAGCTTCTGCCTCTGCAATGCCGATGCCATCTCTGTGAATAATGGACGTACGTGGGGAGAGGGGGCTGCTCAGGTACACAAAACTGCACAATAAGCAGCAGAAGCCGCCGAATTTCCTTCCCTGGAGATGGGTAGAACAGGAAAAAGAACGTTGGGCTTCCTACGAATAAGTGATTAATATTGTGCATGGATGAATCAGTGTTAATTTTCTTACCTTCTTTAGCAGGCATTATTAGTTTTCTTGAATTTATATCCTAGATTTCTCCCATCATGAGACCCAAGGTGGAGTCCATACAGTTCCCAGGCGGTCACTCATCCAGAATAAAGTAAGAAGAGCCTGCGGGATCCAGCCAATGTTCCATCTAGTCCATCATTCTGTTCTCACAGTGGCTGACCAGTTCCCCATGGGAAACCTGCAAGCAGGATTTGAGCATGAGAGTCCCCTCCCCTCCCACAGTGGTTTCCAGTAGTTGGTTTTCAGAAGCATTGCTGCCTCCAACTGTAGAGGTTACTGGGCAGATCTGGAGATGCTTAGCTTCTGCAAAATGGTAGACCTGTGTGTCTTCAAACTATACCCAGACATGCACTGACAACATCTGGAGGGCTACAGGTTCCCCACTTCTGCTTCAAGATGATATAGAAAAAATAAGGGGGGTTGGCTTTTGCTGCCCAACTCCCCAAGGAACTGAGTCCCCTAAATCCCTGATTGGTCAGAGAAGAATGGATGGAGGCAGGATGCAGTGAAAGCAAGGCAGATCTTACTTTTTCTGTTGCAACAGAGTTCCCTCCCCTCCTAGCAAAAAGGCAAGAGAGACCCAGAACCAAGAAGAAACATCTCTTTTAAGGGTTGGCATTTTGGCATGGAGAAAAAGCACATCCCCTCTACAAACAGTCAGAAATCACATCACACATAAGGTGGGGTTACTGTGGCTCAGGCAGGCTAAGGTGTAATATTCCCGAGGATTTAGCAAGTTTTACATAGTTCCAGACACAGTTTACACAAGACATTAGCATTTGATAAGACAATCAGGATGCCCATCAGAGATCCCTCAATGCAGAGCGCCTGGGCAAACAATGACAATTAATACAAAGGAGGTTAATAGATATAGGAGAGGAATCCCTTCAGAAATCCCTTCCCGATTGCTATCTGCCTACCTGTTCTCAGGCAAGGGGGATTAAGGAAGCAGAGGAAATATTTAGAGTCTTTAGGAGAGCCAAGATGGCTTTTGGATGGCTCTCACGTACTATTTTAGACATGTGGTTTATATACTGATGTATGTGTTTTTACCTTGTGCAATTATCAATATTTATTCTATATTTAAGACCTTAGAATTCCTATTACAAAGGTAAGAAAGTTGCCCATCTTTTTTAGGACAGAATTACATAAGGCAAACACAGGGTTCAAATGCAGCATACATTTGACACCCCATCCAGTGAGTCAATTCAGGACAAGGAGGTTCCAAGCAGGGATATTGTTAAGCCCTCCATCGCCACTTTCACCCGCTCCCAAAGTGGTCTTCCCTGGAAAATAAAGCGTTCAGTCATACACATTTGACTGCCGTGCTCAGGCTTTTGGGCTGCAATCCCAAGCAAATGTAACTCTGAAATGTGTGCTATTTAAATCAATGGGGCACTTCTGAGTAAACATGGTTAGGCCTGGGCTGTGAACCGTCGGAGTGAAGAGGATTGTAAAAGGCAGATGAAGGGTTTTTGAATCCTCTTGTCCTCTGTGAAACATTCCCCGTTTCTTATTCTGGGAGGCCATCCAAATGCTGGGTTGTGAAGAATGCAGCCAAGCGCAGAGGCCTTGGTTCCCAGGTGCACAGCTCCTGATTGTCTTTTCGATTGCTTAGGTTAATAAATGGAGAGCTGTGCTTTTTAAAAGTTGCCTCGCTGGCTTCCCTTTCCCCCCCTTTGCTCATCAGTTTTCCAGCATATTGCTTTCATCAGCCATGAAAAATATCTCTGCATAAATTGCATAGTTTGAGCACCAGGTAGCAAGTACGAGCTTACCTGAAAGAATAGGAACACAGAAGGCAGATTCCCTACTGGTGCGTGGAATATTGGGGCTGGCTCTGATTTCAGGGAGCAAGTACAATGTCTTGGGGGGGGGGATGCTTCCCATTTCTGCAGTTCTTTACCAGGATTATAGAGCCCAGCTGGATATACCTTAGCAGTACCTACCTACAGGCTGGTTGCACATGTATTTGAGGCATTCTATTTTTTTAAAAGTATTACATCTTGCACAACAGATGGGAAGAATAGCTCAGCGATCATGAAAGGAGGTACAGACACATCTAATATATAGCTACAGTCAGCAAACCTGCACAGAAACAGCAAGGAACAATGGGGGCAGGGAACAAAATGCTTAAGGTTGCATTAGAGTGGTGCTGCTGTCACCACAGTCTACGATTAGTTGCAACAGTGCAAAGGATGCCTGCCCTTTGCATCATTTCCCCACATCTACTCCTTTCATAAATAGTGACGATGAGCATCATAATGGTGTCTGTGTCATTCCATTAGTATTTAACAGTTTGTACTATCAACTTTTTGCGGACAGAATTCAAAACCCAGCTTTTCACCCCTGGCCTTTTTGCCTTTGGTTCAGTGTTGTACTTTTTAAACCGGGGTGAGGAACCGGCAGCCCTCTCCAAATATGATTGGACTATAGATCCCCATCATCCCTGAGTGTTGTTTAAGCTGGCTGGAACTGATAAGAGCTGGAGGCCAACAACATCTGGACATGGCCATAGGTCCTCCATCACTCAATGCCTTCCCAAGCTTAGTGTGACAATGACCAGCCCCCTAATCTTCCCCTGAAAGGCATTTGCCACCTAGCTTTCAGCTTTGCTGTAGCTCCTTGGATTGTGGCCATTCTTGTTATGTCAGAGCAAGAGAGAAGGCCACACTATGGGCATATTGAATGTTTGGGAGGGAGAATTCCTCCACTGTGATATCTCTGGGTTGTTGGACAGATGATGATGATGGTGGTGATGGTGATTTGCCAATTAATGTTTTATTGCTTTTCAAAAAAGTTAACAAATTAACATCAAATTAATAATTTAATACAAATTTAAAAGTTGACTTCCCACAATGTTTCTCTTTCCTTCCTTACTCACTGCTCAGTGTAACATACATTTCCTAATAACATTTTGATGCTTAAAATATTTTAGCATTTTATCATTATTTCCCCCCTTCTTCATTTCCCATCAGCTGTACATATTTCGATTCCTGATTAGACTTTTATTTAACTATAACACATTCCCAAAATTTCAAGTAGAGTTACTCTTCACTTTGTCAGCCCACAAAAATCCTCAGTTATAAATCATTCTTCCACAAATACAGCTTATCCTTCCTGCTGTTTTACTTGTGTAAAAGTCTGGCTGGTGATGGTAAATCAGAAATCCTCTTCAGCCGCAGCATTCCATTCCCTCTACACACACACAAATAATCCGCAGGACCTCCAGATCCGGCTGTTGGGCAGATTAACAGGAGTACAGTAAGTGTGAGGATGAGCATTGGGGGTTTTGGTCTTTCATTTCCCTGCTTTATTGCCTGACATGGAAGAGGCTGACTCTGGGGTAGCATAAAAGCCTTTCATCTAATATTGGCTTCTTGATGTAGGTAGCACACAAATGCCTTCTGGGATGCAGGTGGGAGGGTTGCCCAGCGGTCTTATGAAACAAGCCATCCCAACAGTCAGGGCATGCCATGGACAGGCTGGAATTGTTATCATGGGGTCAGGATTCTTCACCATGCCCTGGGGGGGGGGGAATACAATGTTTGCAGACCACCCAAAAGGTTAAAACATTACAGCATATTACCGGAAGGAAAAGGCTTGCTGAAACCCAGCAAAGCGGAAGCCCATCGCCCTGGAGAAACTGGCCTGCTCAGAGTCATGCGCCCATGTCAATACCAGTGCTTTTCTTTTCTGGAAGAATGAACAGAGACGAGAAGAAAATCCATAAGGGAGAAAGGCAAAAACATTTCAAAACTATAAATCAGAAGTGTGGGCATTGGCGGCAGAGCTGCCTGAGGCATTTCTCCAAAGGTAGCTCTCCCAGTAGAAATCTCCTACCAGTAACCCATGTGAAAGATTTGTAGCGCAGATAATGTGCCTGAAAGGTGGGGAGCGGGGGGGTGGGGAAGGTGTGCAACACTGTCTACAACTGCCTCAGCATCTGGCTGCACAAAGGAAGCTAGTTTCAATTCAACTTAGAGCCACCTTTGTGGAAGGAACTAGCAGCAAATCCAATCCGCTAGTGTATTGCCTCATACTCTCAGTACACTCTTGAGTACAGTGGTACCTCGGGTTAAGAATTTAATTTGTTCTGGAGGTCCGTTCTTAACCTGAAACTGTTCTTAACCTGAGCTACCACTTTAGCTAATGGGGCCTTGTGCTGCTGCCGCGCCACCGGAGCACGATTTCTGTTCTCATCCTGAAGCAAAGTTCTTAACCCGAGGTACTATTTCTGGGTTAGTGGAGTCTGTAACCTGAAGCGTCTGTAACCTGAAGCGTCTGTAACCCGAGGTACCACTGTATTAAGAATGCGGCCATGCCAGACCACTAATTGGCTTGATTAATCCATTTTAAAAATCAACTAGCAGGGTACCCCCGATTAATCTGGCAGATTTATTTTTTTAAAATAGTAGTAGTAGTTGTAACAGCTAAGAATGGTAAGCACCCCTTTATGACTCCCTCCCTTTTCTCTCATATAGTACATAATCCACTGTCACAGCACCTTCAGGCAGGGCATGTCCACAGAGAGGAATTAGGAGTTAGGAAAAAGCATGTCTATTAGTCCTACGTCTCTCAGCTGCTTCTTGGTGTGCACCTGATGAAGCAGATACAACAACAGAGAGGCCCTGCCGCTGACCTCAACTTATGTATCTCCCCTATCCGAGCTGCGCACAAGCAGGCGCAGACTCCACCTGTGTTTCTTTTGGTCCTGGGAAACAGTGGAGCAGGAGAGGTGAGGGCAGGAGGAGGAGGTGTGGAAACCCTCGACTCTACACCAGCCTGACCTATCTCTCCCTCCTTCTGCATCTGTTCCTTCACTCTCCAATCCTGCAGCTTCTCCTGCCTCTGACTCTGGTCTCCCGGCTGTTACAGGTTCGCCCAGTTCACCCTAAGTAAGAACATAACTGTTAAGTTGTGGGTGAACATATCAGACGACACAGCGATTCTTCAAACAGCTCTTGTTTATTCACAGGCCAGAACAGAACTGAACTGAAGGGTTCAGCCAGCCTGCTTATATAGAGCTCCACTAGAACGCAACAGTAACCATTTTCTGTAACCATCCAATCACTGAACGTCACTTTGAATCCCTTATTTGCATATGTGGACCTGAGTGAAAACTATCTACAGTATCCCCCTGCTGGCCCAGGGTGAGAACTTCAGTACATAATAATAACAATAGCCTGCTAGATCAGGCCAATGGCCCATCTAGTCCAGCAACCCGTTCTCACAGCAGCCAACCAGTTGCCTGTGGGAAACCAGCGAGTAACATATTAGCATAAGAGCACTCTCCCCTCCTGAGATTTCCAGGAATTCTACCAAGGTTCAGTTGCACTACGTTATACATCCACTCACTCTTAGACATCAAACTTATTTATGTTTCACAAAAGCTAAACCCACGCAATGTTCCACTGGCCAGACTGTATTCAGGGCACAGGTAATGAACTTATTCTGAGATCATGTGACTCCCTGCTTCGTCTGCAGAGCTGCCTTCCCTATTCCAGAAGGTGCACTTTGACCCCAGGTGTGAGGTTAGTGACTGCATCTCTCAATGGGGCTTTGCCAATGTGTGACTGTTTAGATATAACTCTGTCTCTCTATTAAGTCCCAATCATTTTCTATTAAGCTACACAAAACTATGGGCGATAAGGCCTAAAAGAGAATTTTTTTCACTTCTCTGAAAAGAAAAAGAAAAAGAAAACCACCCTTGCAATCCTCTTTATCACATTTGTAGACACAAAAGAGCCACAGAAGCCTTTGCTGTTCCTGGGCCTTCTGCTTTTGATGTGTACTTCCACTTGCTCTATAATTGAGCCCAACCTCAGCTTCCTACAAATCTCCCCAAGAGACTGGTCATCATCCTCATTCATGGCAGCACAGAGGTAATTGAAGGAAAAGAACTCGCCACTTTCAGCTCCACTCCATTAATCCGGACTGTTGCTGGGATCTGCTGCTGTGTCGTGACCTTGAGCTTATGGACACTTCTGGCAGAGGCAGAAAGGTGGGCTCCATACAATTATCACATCTTATTATCCAGGCCTCCGATGCTGCGGCAGCTTCTGCCTTCGATCTTCCACATCTCCTTAGCAATTACTGTGGAAGTTGTTTCTCACTTCAGTGGGGATTTATGTGCGTTTAGCAAATGGCTAAGAGTGTGTGTATTTTCACTGACACGTCAAAGGGAGGGAGAAACTGGATCTGGGGAAAATAACCTTTCTTACATTCAGAAGCGTTTTAAGGCACTTCAAGCATACTTTTTTTAAAAAATCACCATCCTGTTTCTGCTAGGATCTTGCAAGTTATTATGCTGATGCGCAATATTTCTGACATGGCTTAGAGGGTCAGACCCCCTCCACTTTCCAAAACCTGATCAGCTTTTTCCCTCTCTCTCCAATGACAAAACAGCACTTCCTTGAAGGCTTACTTTCTTCTTCGCTAATCCTACACATTAATGTAAAGCTGCAGAGAAAATGCACTCCACCAAATGGTAGAAGCAGCTAGTGCAGAGAGGAGCAGGTAGTGTTCTAACCCAGCATGCCACACTTTATTTGCATGTTGGATAGTAATAACAATATTTTTTATTGTAACCGTTGGACTAAATTAATAAACAGAAGGGTGTCTGGCTCACTTGTGACTCCTTGTCCACTAGCTACCGTCATTTAAGAATGCTGCTGATGGTTCATGCTAACCAGGTATGACTTCTGGAGAGCAAGGGTCACAGATCTGGGAAGGGGGAAAGTAGGCTTTTAAAGAGAATATGGATGGGTTGAACTGGTTTCTTGTAGAAATGCTTTAGTTAGAAGATTGCCAAACTTCACAGGCTGGATTATTATGGGCAGAGATCTACCTTGGTGAGATAAGCCTGCAACCATTCTATATCTGGTTTAGCAATTCCTATTACTTTGGAGCTGCAGAACTACAGAAGGACCTCTGCTGTCAGCTGCTGGAGGCCCTTCTTGCAATATTCCTCAGTTGCTGTTGCAGCTTCTTTGCTGCCGCATGTTGATTGAAGTTTCTTACTGTACTACAGTGGTACCTCGGGTTAAGAACTTAATTCTTTCCGGAGGTTTGTTCTTAACCTGAAACTGTTCTTAACCTGAGGTACCACTTTAGCTAATGGGGCCTCCCGCTGCCGCCACGCTGCCACCACACAATTTATTCTCATCCTGAAGCAAAGTTCTTAACCCGAGGTACTATTTCTGGGTTAGCAGAGTCTGTAACCTGAAGCGTTTGTAACCTGAAGCATCTGTAACCCGAGGTACCACCGTATTCTCAAATTCTGACTGCGAATAAATGGGAAGGGCTGTCGTGCTGTCAGCTTAACAGACTCTGTTCCACAGCAATGGCGTTTGCTACTGGTGTACATGGTTGTTCTGCCACAGCAGCCTTCTCTAATACAGTCCAATACAGCCTTCCTCAACCTGGTGCTCTCTGGGTGTGGCTGGACTACTGTTCCCATCAGCCTTGATTATGCCTGTTGGGGATGATGGGAGTTGGGATCCAGCAGAAACTGGAGAGTGCCGGGTTGGGGAAGGCCGCATTAGAGTGTACGGGCAGGGGTCTGGGAGTGTGGTAGCATGAGGAATTTGACCCGGGGGTGCCAATCTCCATGGCAAACACAATGTCTAGATGAGGCCCAAGTTAGCAGCTTCAGACATGGCTCCTGCATGCCAAATGGAGGTTTGGAAGCAGATCACAGGCCAGGGAGAAACACTTGTAACTGCATCCTTTACTAATTCAATGAATTGGAGAAGACCAAGAGTAAAGGCGAATATGAAAGGGCCTTATTAAAAAATATCTTGCTTTTATATCAAGCTAATGAGGCATGCATGGTATGCTGACAGGGAGGAGAGAGGGGGGGAACCCCTTCATTTTACCACCAACTTGATCCTTAAATTTGTTCTCTCCCCTTTTAATAGAAAGTCTGCTTTAACCTGGGAGAAAATTCATCACAGTCCATTGAGCGTATCATAATGGGACGCGGGTTAGGCCTAATGCACAGCTAATTGGGAGTCTAACCTTTCAAAGCACTGCAAAGGAAATAACTCAGAAGGAAATGTTTCCAGGGGTAGAAAAGTCCCTCCAAGCAGTTTCCTCCTTTCTGCCCTCACTGCTCAGCCTCGCACAGAAACGGATCCTTCAGATTATTAACTTTCAACTTTTCATACACTTTCCACAGTCACGCCTCATTTTTAAAGAAAACGTTACTCCCACACAGAGGGAACTTGCTCAGTGCTAGAAATTTCCGAGTGGGCCCTGGGATCTCCTCCTGGTTACAATTTGGGTTGCTGCACCTTTGCAATCAGCTTCATGTGCAGGAAAAAAGCAGGTGGTCTTGTTTCTCTCCGTGGACACCTTGGGCCAGTCACCATCTCTTAGCTTAGCCTACCTCACAGGGTTGTTGTGAGGATTAAATGGCAGGGAGGAGTAAACCACCTAGAGATCCTTGGAAGATGAAGGCGGTATATAAATTATTACTAGTTATTAAAAATAATAATGCCACCAATGGTTTGCAGGGGTTATTCAGCAGGTAAGTGCCTCCTTCTTCTTCTTTTGTATCCTAATAAATGTGGTTACGTCTCCAGCTTGTGTTTAGAAGTTTGTCCCTGTAGTCTGCCCCATCACGATAAAATCCGTAATGTATTTTTGTCGGTGTTAGTCCTTTGATGCTATGGCCTGTCGGCTACGCAAATAAAGTCTATTCATTCATTCATTCATCACGATAAAATTTCCCATAATCCTCAGGGGAAGAGGGGGAGGAAACCAAGGCCACGCTCGCACCATATATTTAAAGTACTCTCCTACTACTTAACCATCATGACTTCACCCAAAGGATCCTGGGAACCGTAATTTGTTAAAGGTGCTGAGAATTGTTGCTCCTAACAATTCTCGTCATGCTTAACAAACCTGGTTCCCTGGTTCCCAGGATTCTTTGGGTAAAGCCATGATAAGAGTGGTATAGGAGGACTTTGAATGCATAGTGTGGATGTGATGGATATATCCATGGACCACGTGGATCTGGTCAAGTAACTGGAGGTGGAGAGGAGTCCAGCTGAAGTTGTGGGAGCAGAGGGAATGGGTTAAAGATGGAGGGGAGAAGCACAAGGAGGAAGAAAGTTCACATGGGGGCTTCATCACTCTCCTTGAAAAAGCTTGCACAGTCTCAGGCTGTGAGAAAGTAGAAGAGGCTTTTTACATTTTATTTTAAGGAATGGCACAAAGACAGCAATGAGAAGATGGTAAATGTTCTGAGTGGAGCAGAGAAAAGATCCCTGGAAACACTTCATGGCTCCCACCCTGATTTTTGTTCACCTAAACAAAAGATTTTGGATGGTACCTTGTTTTGAGAGGTTATTTTGTACAGCGCAGAACACTTAAACTGGAGTGAGAGAGTGTGTGTGTGTGTCTCAAGGGGAACTGCGTAAATGAGAGACCTACTGGAATTACACAAAAACAAACGAGTTTTATAGGCCTAGTACCATTGAAACCAACATTTTTTGCCAAGATAGACAATGCTTTTCTTTACCTGCTTCAAGGCATTCTGTGCTACTAGGCTATCCAAGTTGCTTGCTCACATTATTAGCCAAGGAACTCTGGATGACTGCTGGCAATTCCTGGAGGTTTTTACAGCTCCTTTTCTGGGAAGTCCAGCACAACTTACTCTGGAACTTCTTCCAGATTCACTCATAAAAGCTTCCAGCTGCACTAAATAATTGGAGAAAGAAAAGAAAGGTAATACTTCATCATTCCAACAGTATTTGTATGAGTCACTTTCCATCCAGCATTTAACTTTCTAACCTGAGCAATAATGTGGCACAACTGAGCCTAAAGTAATTTTTTATACAACAGGCTAAAAATGGACTTTTGCCTACCTGGATTCCCTTCTTCTCCAGATCCTGAGCAAGCTGCTGTGATAGAATATTCATAAACATTCTAAATGCTCAGGGGAAAGTCATTGAATGTTGAAAAATGTCGCTGAGGAAAGTGGAAATATAGCTTGGTCTGTTTCAAAAGAGGATAAATTTTGGATTGTAGGATTAAATGGTTGGCAAGAGAAGGAAATGAGAAGTGGGAATCGAAGGGCAAAGCGCAGGGAGATAAGGCATGGGAGAAACTCTCATATAGGAAATGGAGAAGGTAGGGGTGTAAGCTTCAGGGGGATTTGCTGTTTAGGAGACAGAGTAGTTCAAGGCAGAGAAGGATGAGGGGACACTAAGAAACAAGAATCAAATGGAATCAAATCTCACTTGGGAATCCAGGGGCAGGGAGGGCTGTGATCTGCTGGTGGAAAGCACGCAACGAGATGATTCAAAATAACTAGCTACCTTTGCTCCAGGCCAGTGGGATCATTGCAATTTCTCACTGGGTTGGTGTGTGTGTGTGTGTGTGTGTGTGTGTGTGTATAGAGTCTTTCTATCCCACCGTCTCAAGGCCCACAGGATATTGCTTTCTGAGTGGGAGGTGGGTCAGTAGGTGTGGTCCTTGCTTCAAGAATGGCAGTTGGCAATAAGAGGACGACACATGTCAGATGATTCCCCCTTCGCACCCCAGTCCTGGCTTCAGATTCTCCTGCTGCCATCCCTGTGGAATGGGAGAAGCAATTGCTTTAAGCTCTGTGGCAAGTTCCGAGTTGCTGCTTCTGGGTTAGCGGAGTCTGTAACCTAAAGCGTCTGTAACACGAGGTACCACTGTACTTACTGGAAGAAGGGATTTAGCCACCTACCCTTTTCCTATTCACTATCATTGATGCTCTCCTAAATCATCTCACAATACCTGGCCAAGTTTGAATCCTTGGGAAGAATCAACAACTTTTGAGATTCTGGGGAATTTTGGTCATGTAAAATCCTGGGTGTTGCGCTAAAGAATATCCCCTCTTTCTTACCTCTAATTATAACCAAAGATTGAAACTCAGGAATCTGGTGTTTACAGATTCCACCTAAACATTAGGAAGAACTTCATGACAGTAAGAGCTGTTCGACAGTGGAATTTGCTGCCAAGGAGTGTAGTGGAGTCTCCTTCTTTGGAGGTCTTTAAGCAGAGGCTTGACAACCATATGTCAGGAGTGCTCTGATGGTGTTTCCTGCTTGGCAGGGGGTTGGACTCGATGGCCCTTGTGGTCTCTTCCAACTCTATGATTCTATGATTCTATGATTAGTTGTTGTTGGGCTTCTGCCTCTGAAGGAAGGAAGTGCCTGCGCTCCTAACATGTGTGTGATCTGTTCATTTCTCCTTCGTTTCCATAAACAAGTTACAATCTAATCCAGGCTTTGTCTTGCTCATGTGCTGGTGTGGAGCTTTCCCTCCCTCAAGCCCCACCCTCTGTTTTCCTTTGCAAGGCCTCCAAAGCACTGGCTTCCAAATTGCAAGGCAGATAGGAATGAGAACAGCAGAACAATCAAAACACTTAATACTGAAGGAGTTTAGTGCGAAAACACTTCACTTCCTGGCTGCCACAAGCTGGATATTGAGGGAAGGAATTGCATGTATGTGAAACTTTGCAAAACCCCTCAAGTCAAGAGATACCCATGCACATTTTTCAGAATCAGCTTGCCTCATTGGATTTTCAGTTCCGTTCATTTGCCCCCCCAAAATGAACAGAGATGTTCAAATGTAGAACTAAACGTTTCTTTACACTACCACCCACCCCCAAACGACAATTAAATAGCATGGACATGACCTTCCTGTGTATGAGGTTTATCAGATATGTTCGTACCTATGGTTCATAAATCTCAGGGTGGCCATGTGTCCTACTGTATACAGGACAGTCCTCTGTTTGAAGGACTGTGAAGTCCGAGTCCACTTTTAAGATAAAGAGGCATCAGAAGATAAAGCAATGTCAACAGCAGGGGTTAAGCAGCCTGAGCTGGCCCACAAATCACCGAGCCACTATGGTATGAGGTATTTAAATTATAGTAACTTCTTCTAATTCTGCACAAATAGGGTCCTCTTTTTCAATGATGCATTTTCTTTTTCCTCCTTGGAAATATGTAAGCAGCCCCTCTGAGATGACATTCGGTAAATGAGCATAGAAATTTGTCCCAATAGGCAACAATAAATGCCAGTAACTTTTTCCGCCTTCCAGTTCTGCAACAGGGTGGCAAGTGTTCTCCACTGACAACAGTTTAAGGAGTGAAGAGAGGGTTGCCTCCATGTTACCCTCGCTGCATGAGGAATTGGGTGGGCGGTTTCTGTTGTGCATCAACAAAGAACAGAGACAAGATGTAGTTTTTTGGGACATGAAGAGACCACAGCTTTATTGCTGAACATAAGAATCTCCAGCAACAATCCCACCCCCAAAATGAAGAAATTTAAACTTTATAGATTATGAAGTAGTGAATAAAGCACTAACCTCCCGAAGCCAAATCAGTCTACATGAAGATGATATTTGAGGTAGTAATTTTAAATATTTTATTCATTTAAAATTTATTTCATTCCAGGCATTTTATATAAATAAATGTTTATAAATTTGCATTTGCTTGTATAACCCCCCCTCCCCCAATCTAGAGCAACATCCAATGCGGACTGAGTATCTCCACCCACAAGAGAAAGACTCAAGTGATTTAAAAGCTCCAGCCTTGCAGATCATCCTTCTTGATGAAACACTAACACTGGGAAGGAAAAAGGACTGGAAGGGAACAAATGTTTAATAAAATGAACTTCTCTTATGGTCTGTGTTGGCAGCAGCCTATAGGTCTGTCTGCTGTGTTGCCTTATCGTACATTGAAATAAATTCTATATTTCCAAAAACAAAGAAACATTATCCCTAAAAAAAAAGAGAGAGAAACCCTTTGAGGTTTCAAGAAAGGGACATTTTGCACACAAGTGCATATCTGGGCTGTTGCAACATTTTAAAAAATCTTTGGTATTTTCAACATGATGGTCGTTTCACCATATTATTGGAGGCCAGTAGTTACTGGAGAGGTGCATCTATGTGATGAAGATATGGGCATTTTGTCCAGCAGTAAAGAACGTAGGTTTTGTGGCTTCCTGGGGGATTTCTGTTCTTGTGTTCCAGCACCGTTTTGGAAAGGATCCCTGCATCCTGTTATCGTAAGCTCCACCTGGGCTCTGTGAGGCAGGATCTCTGGGGTGATTCGCAACATCCATAACTGTACAACTTCCATTTATAATATGCAGCTGGTAGCCAGAAATGAAATGTTTCGACTCTGCCAAGCACTAAATTCCTATACAATATAACTTTCCTAGCACATTATCAACAGAACTTTGAAGCTAAGCTGCTGGTTGGTGGGCTGGAACATGCAACCTTGAAAGGAGCATACCCCACACACAATCTTATGGTGCATAAATGTGAAAAGTAACATTAGTTTTACGTTATCTAATCAGTGGTTGATTTGGGCATCCGAAACTTGGTTTTCTTCTTCTCTAAGCACTTAGAATTGAAGGTGGGTGACATGGGGCATTATTCTGTTACCAAATATCCTATGTACATATTATGTACACATGCTAAAAATGAGATAAAAATTGCAAATAAAAGCACACTGCAAACTTGCCTCTGCAGCAAAACAAACAAACAAAGCAACCTCAAGACAAAATAAACCCATTTACATAACTCTGTCCTTATGCCATTGCAAAGGTTTTTATAAAAATAAATTCTAAAATACATATACTACATTAGGAGGGGTGTGCTGATTTCACAGAGATGTGCAGCTGTGAGACACCCTAGGGCTTCTGTTGAATGGGAGTTTTCAACCAGAAAATGTATTGTGTATTGTGAATAGTACCTGCCTGGGTCAATTTCGAATGAGGCTGTATTCCCCTGCTGAACTGCAAGTGAAAAGGAATTGGTTTCAGCCATTTTCACGTTCCTTCTTGTTGTTCATAGTTTTGCCTCCACTAGACTGTCAGTATTTTGCAGGGAGGATTCAAGCACATACTGGGTATTTAGGTTTGCACAGTTAAAGTGGATTACAGGGCTCTGTTGCCTTGTCCTTGCGACGCTTCCCCAGCATTAAGGCATTATTGCCAGCTGGTGGGGCACTCTTGTGCTACAGCGCAAGAAAAGCAGGACACACACACACGGAACATCTGTGGTATGAAAAGAAACAGGATTTCAGCAGGAAGCTCTGGGACATGCACTGATTAGAAATGAAGCAGTATGTTCCCCCAAAAACCTTTGGAGGAACCAACAGTTTTGAAAGCAGGATCGTGTATTGGCACCCTGACACCATCGTGAGCACAAATAATCGTGAGTGCACAGTAAGAAGGATGTTTAGAGATGCTCCTGTTGTGGAATAATTGACTCTGAATACCCACAAGCTCTAATTTCATGCTCATAATTCAGGTTGCTATCATTTACTTTCCCCCACAGAGGCTCCATGACGATGCCTGGGGTAGCTGCGTGACAGGCAGAAATTCAGCAGGTGTAGTTTTCCTCACACATCTCACACATCCCAGGCCAGAGGCTCACGAGGGAAGGCCATGGGTGCTACTGATAATCTCCTCATATCTGCCACCTGAGATGATAGCTTCACTCTCTCTAATGATAGGGCTGGTCTGCCTGATGAATTTCCAGTTGCAGCATTGTTGTTAAAGTCTCAGGACCAAACTTGAGCCCCATCCGGACGATATATTTAAATCAGTATCATATGGCTTTAAACAATAATAGATTTTCTCAAGGAATCCTGGGAGCTGTAGCTTCTTATGGGTCCTGAGAGTTGCCAGGAGAGCCCTATTCACCTCAGAGCTTACAAGTCCTAGAGCAGTTAAGCAGCCCATCCCTCTTCCCAGCAAACTCTGGAAATCATAGCTTTGTGAGGAGTCAGAAAACTCTCAACACCCTTAACAAGTCCCAACATTCTCTGGCAGAAAAAAATGCCTGTTTAACATGGTATGATACAGCTTCAAATGTCTAGTGCAGATGAGGCCTTGATGCTACACACACACACACACGCACCAGTTATCAAAGGTTAGTTTTGTTTTTGGTGCTTGCTCTTTCCATAAATTTTCAAAAGAAAAGGGCCCATTTCCCATCTTTGAAAAGTATCATCCCTTTCCCATACCCTTTCATTATCTTCTAAATGTTTGGCTACATCCCCTCCATTCTTCCAGTTGTTATGACACTCTGTTCCTGTGTAACTCTTGACATTTTCTTCTGCAGTGGCTGTACATCTTTTCCTCCCACTTGGTTGAAGCCTGTTTGGTACTCATTATGTCAAGGGAGGCACTAGGGCTAAAGATCTGACCTGAGGGAAATGCTATGGAAACAGAGAGGTCAGGTGCATGGACTCCCTGGGAGAAGCTCACTGCTGTAGCCGTAGAACTAAATGTTCTGTTGGAGAGGGTACTGTTGGAGAGAGGCACAGGAGATGCTATTCCCTTTATCTGCCTTATGCATCTGGACAGGAGCCAAAAAAAGAAAAACCTGGAGAGGTTAAAGCAGGGATGGGGAACCTTGGGTCCAGGGACCAAATGTGGCCCTCCAGGCCAGCCTTCCCCAACCTGTTGTCTTCTAGATGTTTTGGGCTCTCATCCCCAGTCAACCATATATTGCTTCACAAGCAATACATAAATAAATATGTATTCTGTGTCCAGGGCAGCTGTCTACCAGCTCCATCTGGTACGCAGGCTGAGACCCTACCTGCCCGTAGACTGTCTTGCCAGAGTGGTGCATTCTCTGGTTATCTGCCACTTGGACCACTACAGTTTGTACTACATGGGGCTACCTTTGAAGATGACTTGGAAACCACAATGACTCCAGAATGCAGCAGCTAGACTGGTGACTGGGAGTGGCTGCCGAGACCTTATAACACCGGTACTGAAAGACCTACATTGGCTCCTAGTACATTTCCAAGCACAATTCAAAGTGTTGGTTCTAATCTTTAAGGGCCTAAACAGCCTCGGCCCTGTATACCTGAAGGAGCATCTCCACCCCCATTGTTCAGTCCAGACACTGAGGTCCAGCTCCAAGGGCCTTCTGGAAGTGAGCTTACAGGAAATCAGGTGGAGGGCCTTTTTGGTAGTGGTGCCTGCCCTGTGGAACGCCCTCCCACCAGATGTCAAGGGAGTAAAAAACTATCTGACTTTTGGAAGACATCTGAAGGCAACCCTGTATTGGGAAATTTTTAACATCTAATGTTCTACAATTTTTTATGTGCTGTAAGCTGCCCAGAGTGGCTGGGGAAACCCAGCCAGATGGTATAAAAAATAAACAACTTCTGCTTCTGCTTCTGCTTCTGCTGCTGCTGCTGCTGCTGCTGCTGCTGCTTCTTCTTCTTCTTCTTCTTCTTCTTCTTCTTCTTCTTCTTCTTCTTCTTCTTCTTCTTCTTCTTCTTCTTCTTATCTTAAATACAGGCAACATGCTAAACTGACAAATGCCACTTTCCAAAGTCTATGGAACCCATTAAACATTAACCATAAAATAACAGCTCCCATACAGTTTTTGTGCATTGCATGGCTCAGGCCTGGAGTTCAGTGGCAGGGAGGTTTGGCAGGGCTAGCTGGAGCCTCCAGAAACCAAAGAGCACATTCTCCTTCTTTTCTTCCCATATAAAGCCACTCACTGTCTACTTATGCACTCACTGTCTGTCTGTCTGCCTGTCTGTCTGTCTGTCTGTCATGTCAATTCCTGTTTAGCAGCAGGGAAACCACCAGCTGCACTAGCATCTGTGTGGTCTACAACCACATATTCCCATTGAAAAGAAGGCTTGAGGTTTCTTTGTGTAAGATTGGCAATGCCTAGCCAATCAGGGCGCACTCCTCCATTGTCTCCCGAGACAGATGCCAAGAACAGCCAATCAGGATAATTAGCAGAGGAGCAGATGATTCCAGAGATGCTCAGTTAATTGTGTTGCTTAACATGTAGGATTACTGTAAGCACTATTTTTAGTATTGTTCAGTTTTGAATATGGAGTTTGTATTGTGTTTCTGATTACTTTTTATTAGGATTCGTAAACCGGCTAGGGATTTCTGTTGAAATGTGAAGCTGTATATAAATTTACTAACTTAAATAAAAGACAGCATCTCTCAAACTCTCCAGGCAGAAGGTTTGACTCAGTGTTCATTTATTGATTGCATTTACACCCCTGCCCCACTTTGCCAAATATTCCCCTAGCAGGTTCAGTGTCTGGGCGAGTATTGCGGTTCCCTTCTCTGCCACGTAAGAATTTGTATGTCACACTTCCGTAGAAGAAGAACTATTCACTGTAGCTTCTCTGGCATTTCACCCATTGGCTTTGTGATGATAGTTTCCAGAAGCTTGTGGTCAGACTGAATATTCACAAGCGTGCCACATTCATGCTGATGGAATGTGGTCAGAGTGAGTACAATGACCAACAGCTCCTTTTCAATCCGAGTGTAAGTTTTGTCTGCATGCTTTTAACACTCCCAATGCACAAGCTCTAGATCAGCGGTTCTCAACCTGTGGGTCCCCAGATGTTGTTGGACTACATTTCCCACCATCCCTGAGCTCTGGCCTTGCTAGCTAGGGGTGATGGGAGTTGTAGTTCAACAACATCTGGGGACCCACAGGTTGAGAAAGGCTGCTCTAGATTATCTTCTCTGGAACACCCACGAGCACAAGTTGTTTTTGGGTATGCCCACTTGTCCTTCTGGTAGCTCTGCTGGAGCACCTGAACAGTGGCTTGTTTCAGCCCATGGGTAGGCAACCTAAGGCCCGGGGGCCAGATGCGGCCCAATCGCTTTCTCAATCCGGCCTGCAGACGGTCCAGGAACCAGCGTGTTTTTATATGAGTAGAATGTGCCTTTTTATTTAAAATGCATCTCTGGGTTATTTGTGGGGCATAGGAATTCCTTCTTCTTCTTTTTTTCAAAATATAGTCTGGCCTCCCACAAGGTCTGAGGGACAGTGGTCCGGCCCCCTGCTGAAAAAGTTTGCTGACCCCTGTTTCAGCCTATCTAGAGACCCCTGAAGCTCTGGTCCCTCATAACAGAGGACATAATTCCAGAGTCCTGTCTTATTTCTCAGCTCATATATCCTGATACACATTTTAAACCAGTGCTTTTCTTCTAGGAAAAAAGGTGCTGGTACTGGGTACCCCTGGGTACCCCCAGGAATAAAGCCCAGCTTGTAGCCCTTTCTCCTGCTCGATGCAGGACATCTTTCAGAAGTTTCCTCTTCACTGGAGAGTGCATGCATTAGAACCACATGAACTTGCCTAATGAGATCCAGGGTGGAGCATTTTAAAAAATTATTTAGTTTAGAACATTTATAAACTACATTATACTCAATGTGGAGTACAGAAGTATTTTTAAAAAACCATACATTAAAATAAAAAAATCCAATACAGTGGTACCTCGGGTTAAGTACTTAATTCGTTCCGGAGGTCCGTTCTTAACCTGAAACTGTTCTTAACCTGAAGCACCACTTTAGCTAATGGGGCCTTCTGCTGCCGCTGCGCCGCCGGAGCATGATTTCTGTTCTCATCCTGAAGCAAAGTTCTTAACCCAAGGTAATATTTCTGGGTTAGCGGAGTCTGTAACCTGAAGTGTATGTAACCCAAGGTACCACTGTAATATACAACCCATCATCATATATAATACACAGTGTTCTCATAAGAAATGCCTGGATAAATAACAAAATTTTCACCAGAAACATATTACTGTCAGTATACATTGCCTAGGCAGTTAGAGGTAGATCATCATATGTGTGTCTATCCCAAGTCTATGGCACATCAGCAGCTAGGCCAGGTGACCCAGCACATTAGCCTGGTTGCAAGCGCAGGAATCTTTCTGAGTGATAAAGAAAAGTGTGAGCCATGCTTCATTGAGCCAGGCTTTACGGTGAGCTTTTATTCCACCCTTCAATTTATTTCTGGTACCTCAGTAAGTAACTAATTTACTGATGGTGCCTGCTTTTTGCACCCTATATTGCTACAGTGTTTTCTGGCACATTATCTGCCTCAGTTCCGCTGTCTAGCTTGAAATTTCAGATTTCTGAGGATCTTAGACAAATGGGTGTCATTTAGCTTGGTCCCTTTTGTTCTTTGTGTTCTTTGCGGCTGTTTAAACCCAGTGCTTGCCCTTCCTTCCTTCCTTCCTTCCTTCCTTCCTTCCTTCCTTCCTTCCTTCCTTTGTATATTTTTGGTAAAAATTGTGGTGCCCATATTCATATCCTGATAAAAGGTCTGGTAGTAGCACGTCTCACTTCTGGAGCTCTAGGATTCCCTGTCCCACTGAATTCAATCAACCCCCTCATCATGAAGTCCTCTGCCACACTAGGTTCAAAGTCTTCTCTACCAGAGGAGGAATGACCGCTGGGAAGAGCGCAGAGAGAAGAAACACCATGGTGCACCTGTAGCAGCAAAGCCAGTCGCCTTCATCTGCCCCAGGTGCAACAAAACATGTCTCTCCCATATAGACCTCTACAGCCACAGCAGGCTCTGTAACTCTCCAATGGTTTGACCTCACCCCCAAAGGGACACTTCTGCATTGTCTCCTGAGACAGATGGGTGCCAACGACAAGATCCTCTTTCTCTTTCAGCTCAGGCACAAATATATCTTTTCCAGCTTGCCTCATCAGATATGTTTCCAAACTGATTGCTTTAATTAATTTTTTTTAAAGAACAACAACTGGGCTCTTTCTTGGTTGAAAAGCAACTTTAAAACATGTAGGGCTTCTTTAGAGTTTTGCTTGGAGACTGGACATTTTGCACATTGTTATACATTTCTTATGCCCCGTCTCCCATTTAATGAAGCATGACAGCAATTTAAATGGATCAGACTGACAAATGGTTCTTGTGAATGTCAGGTAAAATCAGAAGCTTCTGTTCCCAACCGCTCCAGTTTTTGCCAAGGTTCCCATTATGCTGATGGCTTAAATAGCTCCATATGCTACTGCAGCTGATAGGACAACCTTCCCCAACCTAGTGCCCTCCAAAATCTTTGGACTACAATTCCCAACAGGACCCCCCCCATTTCTGATACCATATAAGACAGGTGTGGATGCAGCTCCTCAGATGTTGCTGAACTACAACTCCCGTCACTGGCAAGGGATGATAGGAGTTGTAGCTCAGCAACATCTGGAGGCCCAAAAATTCCCCACACTCGATTTAAGATTTGTTCAGCTTGATCAAGCATACATGCTTGCTTCAGTGCTCAAAATCTGCCCCCAGAGTCAGGCATCAATAAAATGCATTAAGGGCTATAAATAATAGGATAGCCTTTTTTTGCAGCAATAATACTAGCTCAATATGGCTGATGAGCTGGGTCAAAATAAATAGACAGTCATGCAAACACAGAGAGATTGAACAGGAAGCGTTTACTCAGTATTTTGAAAGATAAACACTCATATCACAGGAAACCATATTGCCTTGGACTGCTAGGATCTTCCCAGTCTATCCTCTCAGAAAGCAGAGTGTCACTGCAGCAGTAAACTGAAGTGAGATGGGGGAATCTTGAGACAGTTCCTAGCATCTAAGTTTGGGATATTATTACAGTGGTACCTCCGGTTAAGTACTTAATTTGTTCCGGAGGTCTGTACTTAACCTGAAACTGTTCTTAACCTGAAGCACCACTTTAGCTAATGGGGCCTCCCGCTGCCGCCACGCCACCTGAGCACGATTTCTGTTCTCATCCTAAAGCAAAGTTCTTAACCTGAGGTAATATTTCTGGGTTAGTGGAGTCTGTAACCTGAAGCGTATGTAACCTGAAGCGTATGTAACCCGAGGTACCACTGTACCTCTGCTGATATTTTTACCTCTATCTCTTTGCTCTGTTGCTTCTAATTTATCCCTGCTCTTTCTCTGCCTTCTTCCTCAGATAGCCTGTAGCAGGAGATGGATGAGGTAGCATTTTGGCCCTTTTGCTGAACACACCTGTCAGCGCTGCCCAAGGTCCCAGCTCACACAAGACCAACGCTGCTCCTTGCCCAAGTTTAAAAGTCTTTATTGAAGTTCAGTCTCATTTCTAGACGCGCAGCGTGCAACGCTACATCTGTCCGTCAGACCGTAGAACTCCCATCTGAATCTCCTCCCCCCTGACACCAGCTTACGATTCTAGCCTTACTCCACCTTTTCCTCTGTTCCTTCTTTCTCTGGGTCCTTCTGCTAGTCGGAGTCTCAGCCCTCCGAGATTCTTCTGACGCTGATTCTCCCGACTCCTCCCCCCCCCTCTTTCGGGCTTTAGGACCTGGCTCCCAATCCGGGTTTTCTGCTGTCCCGCGCTCCTCCACATTTGAACTTGGCGCGCGCGCGCAGCCTCCCACTTTCCTTCTGACCGTTACACTTGTGTCACTGCTCCCCCTTTCGGGGAGGCTAGCTGGACCTGGCCTTCCCTCCGTCTCCCCACTCCCTGATGGAGGAGAAGCTGGTCCTGACTCACGTGACTCTTCCCCCCCACTGTGCTCTGGTGGGGGAACTGGCCCTACTGCTCCGCTACTCCCTTGGGACTCCCCTCTGGTTCCTTGTTTATGGATCGTCCCCTCTGGGATTCGCCTCGCCCTTACCATAGGCGCCCCCTCCTGGGAATCTTCAGATTCGCTGGAGAAGCTCATGGAATCTCTCGGTCCACTGTCATATTCCCCTACGCTCCCCTCTGATTCCTCTCCTCCGCTCTCTATTTGCTCTCTCCCCTGCTCTTCTGCTCCTGAGCCTCTGACAACACCACTTACTACTTTCTGTCTGGATTCCAGCAGCACCTTGAGTAGGCCCATCTTGCCTAGCTAGAACTTGGGCAGGAAGTACAAAATAGTTTATACTCAAAGTGTTGCACAATATCCCTTAGGACAGTGGAGTTGTTGCAAGATGGTTGAGGACATGTTTTCTTGCTGCTGGGGCACATCTGGTTGTGCTGCTGCAGATGCACCATGGCGTTTCTTCTCTCTGAGCTCCTCCCAGTGGCTATTCTTCCTCTGGCCACTGCTATGGATGCATGATGTTATGAATTCAGTGGTCTGTGTTTGAGTGAGCTAGAGTCTGGACTAAGGATTCTGAGCCCCTGTGTTCTGATCCAATACATGATATCCAATCAGAGAACATTTCAAGATTTGGGCCTCTGCTATTGGCCCTTAAACTCATGATTCACAGCTTGGGAGTTTAGATAGCCAATCACATTGGGAGTGGGAGTGGCCCACGCCTGCTGAAATGTATATAAGCAGTTGCCTTGCCCCTGTTGTCCAGTTCTGTTAGTTCAATAAAGGTCCTTGCTGTTATCACTGTGTCTTTCCTTGTGGGAACCCACCTACACTTCACATGACCTGCTGTCTCCAGGCACTGCGGTTGTCTGCAAGGGATTCCCACACAGCAGGGTTGATGTTGTCGGCCTTCATGTCATGTTTGTGGACATCTTTGTAATACAGAGTTGGTCTGCCAAAGAGCCTGGTGTCTGAAGCCTGCTCCCCGTACGGTATATCCTTGGGGATCCTGCCATCTTCCATTCTATGGACCTGACCAAGTCAACGTAGACGTCACTGAGACAGGAGTGCAAACCTGCTGGGAATGTGGACTTAACCCAATAAGAATGCCTTGGGAGGGAGTGTTGAATTTTTCAACTTTCAATTCCAATAATATGGGGTCCTAAAAAGTTGTAACACGACTTGGGAATTCAAAACATTTTCTGGTTATATTAATACAATTGAGTTTTACTTGGTAAGTAAAATGTGTTTAAAATTGCATAGAAATCATTAAAAATTAAAATGATTTCTAAGTACTTGCAGTTATGTTGCATATTAATACTACTGCTATTATTTATTATCATTAGTTGATATTTTTAAAAGTACAAGTAAAATTCTTTGGCTTTCCAAAGCAGTTTATGTGCTTCTTCATTGAACGTAGACTTACCAAGCTTCCAATCACAATAATAATAGCAGATTTTAATTCCTTGCACCCAAAAACGTATTTTAAAGACCACTCACTGAAGAAATTTGCAAAAATTAAGTTTCACCCCCTAAAAGCACACAAATCCCAGGGCATTATGGGAGAACATTTCATTAATTTTCAGACTAAATCTTTCTCCAGTACATTTTAATCTTCTTGCAATTCCTCATAAAATTATGAAATCTGTGCTTGACTGATAACCATACCAACATTGATTTTTTTAGTGGTGTGACTGGAGATAAATACTATTGAAAGAGCATGTTACACAAGTTTTCTTTGCAGCTGGTTTTGATTGAACCTTTGATCCTAAAACCTGTGAGTTTCCAAAATACTGTATTATTTAGGTATTTTCACTCACAGTCTGTGGATTTAATATTGTCCATTTTTTTTATCACCACACTCCTGCATTTTGTAGGAGAATCTAATCTCTGTTCAAAAGGTTGCAGTTCCCCTGTGATATTTTGTTTTTTTGCACAGTGGCTATGAAAATCCTTGCTCATAAATAAGAGCCTGACCCAGAAACTAGTCCCATGCTGGTTAGTGGGGGTTCCTTCGAGGTACATGGGTATAGAATTGCAGCTTAGACGTGAATGACTCTTAGCTACATTTGTTAATTAAGCCATAATCCTGGTCCCAGAGAATAGGGACGGACAAAGCTCTCAATTTCAGTTTTTCTGTTTTCAACTCTTAAGCTAATTTCTTCACATATTCATATCAGTTTGCAGTTTTAAAAAACGAATGCTCATGAAAATTCAGAAGCATTTCAGTGTAAATTTATCCTAATATACACGTTTGCATGCAATTTCTCCCAATACACACACTTGTTCAAATAAATTTCCTTACTTTAATGCATGTTCATATGTTATTTTTACCCACACATGCATTTTTATGCACGTTTCACCCTTGTATATGCATTTCTGTATACTTTACTTGGCTGGAAAACTGCACTGCAAAATTCAGAGAAATGTAAATCTCAAAGGATGACTGTTTCGGGTCTCACAGTGTTTCTGTAAGTGCAAATTAGGTAGGTTCACCTTTAAATATCAACTGAATCTATTTCTCTCCCTTCCTGGGGGGGGGGAGGTAAAACTCTACGGTCACATTGTGATTTTCTTCCAAATAAGCATGCGTATGACTGTGTTTTCAGAGCAGTGAGATAGTCCATCTTAACACCCCCCAACCCTCCCTCAAAGCTAATCAATTTCCTTTTCTCCCACTGTGAACTTCCACAAACCATAAAATATCCTATTTCGTTGGCTTCTTATCTTCACAAAATCTTACCAGAAACCTGCCCCTTTCGAGAAATATGAACCTCAGCTGTAGCCTAACAGGAAAAATTATCCTAAGCCCTCTCATTCAGCTAAAAGCAAATGTTTGTGCAGGACCCGTTGCTGCTGCTACTGGGCTCTTCGCTCTTTCTCTGGCTGGGCTCCTGCTTTTGGGACACATTGCTGTGGAGAGAGGCGTCGGCAGTGGCAGTGGTCCAGCAAAAATAAGCGCGAAGCAAAAGAAATGCATGATTTTCTTTCAATACTGCTTACTGTTCATGCTTCACCAGCCCAGCCCCTGTCAGATCTGGTGCTTTATCATGCAATGCATTTTCACTGCAGCTGGAGGAAGGTGGAGGGGGGTGCGGGAGGAGAGAGAAAAAGAATAAATCCAGCCCTATAATTTTGCTTGAAAAGAAATACAAGCTGGAGCCAAGACTTCACCTGCTTCGCTCCTCTCTCCCGCACTCCGAGCACAATGGAAAGTTCACTGAGAGGAGGGTCCCTTTGCAACTGCAAGCACTCGCTGTCGCTTAAGTTGCTGCTTTGTTCTGCTGAAGTTAAATTGCACAGGTCACCTTGGCAGACCTGTGGGGCCTTCTGCTCATCACTTCTCTCCCCAGTGAGAAATGTGAGAAATGCAAAATTGGTACCTGCTCCCTGCTGCCTTACTTTTTACTGGCTGAGGATTCCCAGAAGGGCCTTCTGGGAATGCCTTTAGCTTTTCCAGTTGCCATCCTAACTATGTCTACTTAGAAATCATTCCCTTCTGATGCAATCAGGCTTACTCCCATGTCAGTGGGGTTGCAACCTTAGATCATTTTGGCAAGAGTCCTTGAACTATGCCCCTTGCTGTTATGATATTGGTTTGTCATGCTGCTTTAACCTAGCATAAAAATCTTCAGGTGTAATTTTTAAAAAACAACTCTAGATGCCTAAAAAGAAAAAGAAAGAAATGGTACTAATTAAATAAGGTCAAATTAAAGAACCCCTGGACAGTTAAGTCCAATCAAAGGCTACTATGGGGTTGCGGCGATCATCTCCGCAGACGGCTTTCCGTGTCATGTGGCCAGAATGGACTAAATCACTTCTGGCGCAATGAAACACTGTGATGGAAACCAGAGCGCACAGAAAAGCAGTTTACCTTCCCGCCGCAGCAGTACTTATTTATCTACTTGCACTGGCGTGCTTTCGAACTGCTAGGCTGGCAGGAACTGGGACAGAGCAACCTTTGGATCGGCAAGCCCAAGAGGCTCAGTGGTTTAAACCACAGCGCCACCTGCATCCCATACTAATTAAATATTGTGCTCCACTCATCGATGTTTCACTGGCATACAAATATATGCCACCTGCTCCCTTCCTTCACATGCTACTTTTCCTGTTTTACCTAAGAAATAAATTGTAAAGGTAAAGGGACCCCAGACCATTAGGTCCAGTTGTGACCGACTCTGGGGTTGCGGCGCTCATCTCGCTTTATTGGCCAAGGGAGCCGGCGTACAGCTTCCGGGTCATGTGGCCAGCATGACTAAGCCACTTCTGGCGAACCAGAGCAGCGCATGGAAATGCCATTTACCTTCCCTCCAGAGCGGTACCTATTTATCTACTTGCACTTTGACGTGCTTTCGAACTGCTAGGTTGGCAGGAGCAGGGACCGAGCAACCAGAGCTCATCCCGTCACGGGGATTCGAACCCTCCGATCTTCTGATTGGCAAGTCCTAGGCTCTGTGGTTTAACCCACAGTGCCACCCGCGTCCCTTTAAATTAATTGTAATTAGAACCAAAACCTTTAGTTGTAGGGTTGTGGAAAGCTGCCTTATACCGAATCAGACTATTGATCCACCTAGTTCAATACTATCCACAATGACTGGCAGCCTCTCTTAAGGGCTTCAAACAGGAGTCTATCCCAGCCTGACTAGGAGATGCCAGAGTTTGAACCCAGGACCTTCTGGATGGAAAGCAGATGCCCTTCCAATGAGCTAGGGATCCTTGCTAGCAGGAGGAGATGGTAGCTGAGACAACGTTTAACAATGTCAGTGACAAAGTTAGTATACATATAAGATTTTACTGAAAACTCACAGACTAATAATAATAATAATAATAAATTTTATTTATATCCCGCCCTCCCCAGCCGAAGCCAGGCTCAGGGCGGCTAACAACATTCAAATAATCAAACAATCAAATAAAACAACATTCTAAAAATATTTCACTATAAAAATTAATTAAAATCAAGTTGATGGCAACCATTAAGCAAAACTCTGTGCAGGTTACCAGAGGAGGGAGTCAGGCTGTGCCCTGACCAAAGGCCTGGTGGAACAACTCTGTCTTGCAGGCCCTGCGGAAAGATGTCAGGTCCCGCAGGGCCCTAGTCTCTTGTGACAGAGCGTTCCACCAGATTGGAGCCGCAGCCGAGAAGGCCCTGGCTCTAGTTGAGGCCAGCCTAACCTCTCTGAGGCCTGGGACCTTCAGGATGTTTTTATTTGCAGACCGTAGGTTTCTTTGTGGGGCATACCAGGAGAGGCGGTCCCGTAGGTAAAAATGTCTGCAAGTGCTGCTCTGCTGGGGAAGGACAAGGGTTTAGGTGTGGACAATATACGTGACACCTGTTTATATATTAGCAGAAATTGTGCAAAAACAGGCTAGCCTGATTCCCCCTTACACTGGCATGTGCATGTTTTTATATGAAAGCATTATTTTATGAGAAACAAGTAATTTAATCATGTTACTTAGCAAATTACTTAGAATGTGGGATAATAACAAGAATGCAGTGCTAGTGTTTGGTTTTGAACATGGATTTTGCATACTTATATTGATCCCTTTTTGTTTGTTTTGCAAATGGCCTGGAGATGTCTTTTGAAATATGAAGCAGTGTATAAATTAAACAAACAAATGTCGTGAGTCTGACCTGAGACAGAGCCCCAAAGCGAAATGGTACCTTTCACTATGGTATAAATAATGATGAAATAACTGACCATTTGCTAACCTTCAATGATAAGGCAAACTGCCACCTCGCATTGCCTAATGGTAGGGCCGGTCCCGGTTCCAGTCATATGGTGTGCGCTGTGTGGTGCTAATCTTATGCTGGCAGTCCAACACAGGCAGCAAAAACAGGAGGGTGTTGAGAGGCTCCCTTCATGGCTGCTGGCAGGCTGTATTCAGCTTGGTGGTGGTGAGTCATCAGCTATGCAGTTCCCTTTTATGCCAACTTTTCTGTGGTCTGGGGAATGTCTGAAGACTGAAACCAGGAGTTCAAAAGAATTAAAAACAACACAGAGAGACTCTGAAAACCTTAATGTGGTCTTGTGATGGAAGAAGATTTTTCCCTTTTCAGGCAACTTGTAAAAAAGCTCTCTCATAAAGTCTAAAGAGTGCTATTAGGGAGCCTTATCTGACAAAATTGTCATTTTGCAGGGACTGGTTTCTAAAAAGGTACCCTTTACATCCTAGCATGAGAGAGACTTGTCAGTCAAATAAAACTCCAGGAGGCAGTCATCAAGCAAATTAACAACACAGACGGGATCTTCTTAGGGGTAAGATCTATAATAGGATATTGCAGGGATATTAACGGGGCTGATTTACTAGTGTGGTTCTAATCCCAGAGAGGTCTTGCATCACTGCAACACTCAAGGCATGTGGAAAATTCTTTGGCCTTGTCATAAATTCAAGCAAAGCAATGAATTATTCAGCACAGCTAAAGATCGCCTTGTTATTCTAGAAAGCATTCCAGCACAAAAAAAAAACTCTTCAAGGGTAAAGAACCATGAAATAAATATCACAACTGAGATGAATAATGTGTGGCTTGAAGTATAAACTGATGACCACCGAAACATGTAGCATTTTCTGCTACAACAGGATACTTGCCAGAGTTGGTACGTGTTGGAACAGGAAACGTTGCAAGTAAACAGTTCCTGGAGGCAAATGGACATGGCATCTCTGACATACACATTATGCTGTAAGCATCCACCGAAAGCAAAAATATTGCTCTCCTCTCCTCTTGAAGCTGAGACACACAGATCTGTTTCTACAGAGTAAACCCACACATTTCTGTGGGGTTTGGAGCTGGTTCCCAAGTAGTTTGTTTGAGAAGGTTCTGGGGGTTTTGATGCTAAGGCTCTTGTCTTAGGAGACTGAGAGGAGATGTGGTAGCCATCTTCAAATATCTCAAGGGTTGTCCCATGGAAGAGGGTAGGACTTCAACCAATGCCTTCCATTTGCAAGAAAGGAGATTCCGACTAAACATCTGGAAGAACTTTCTGACAGTAAGAGCTCTTGACAGTGGAATGGATTCCCTTGAGAGGTGGTGGACTCTCCTTCTTTGGAGGTTTTTAAGCAGAGGTTGGATGGCCATCTGTCATGGATGCTTTAGCTGAAATTCCTGCATTGCAGGGGGTTGGACTAGATGACCCTCGAGGTCCCTTCCAACTCTACAATTCTATGATTCTAGTCTAGGGCAGTGAGTGGGGAATAGTACAAGGAAGTGGGTCCTGCAACAAAATGTATCATGCCACTTTAAACAATCGTGGCTTCCCTGCAAGGATCCTGGGAACTGTGACTTGTTAAAGGTCCTGAGAGTTATCATTTCCAGAGCGATTTAACATCTAATCCCTCTTTCCAGGGATCTTCCCAGGGAATTTCTAGACTGCCCATAACCCCTGGGTAGTTTACAAAAATAAAAATGCATAGGATTGTGCCTCGAAGGGAATGAGTAAAATAAATTGCCCAATTTATATTTTAATACTTGAATGGATCAGATTTTATGACTCTGTGTGTTGAGAAAAGGCTGTGTTCTACTATAAATAGAAAACTGTTCCCCAACAACAAGCATCCTGTGAAATCTTTGGCAATATTTCTTATCTGCTCAATATGTCAGCTGAAAGATGGATTAATGAATGTGATTTGGGATCTCTCTCAGGTTGCACTTACCCAAGAGTAAGTCCTATTGATTGCAGTTGAGAATTAATGCTGGCTAGACCTGTCCAGGGCAGCGCTGTATTTTAACTAAATTGCCAGTTTCTAGAAAGGGAGGTGAAGTGCTCAAGATGCACTTCAAGGTTGGCAGCTGGCAAGGGTGCGCCAGTGGAGGTTGCCTGGTGGCCAGGAAAGGCACTCTGCACATGCTCATCTCACTCTTCCTTTATTAGAAGTATGTGTATGTTCACAAATGTACCTTGCCCTGAACACTGTCTCCAATACTAGGCTGCCAAATACCTCTGAGAACTGGGTAGGCAGAGAGGATGTGCTTGTCCCCAGAATCTGGAAAATCTTCACCCCCTATGAACCACATATATGTGATCCACTCCCCCTCCATCAGCCCCAACTCAAATTGTTCCTTGTGATGTTTATTACCTATGGTAATGGTGAGTCATAAACCCGCTCGCTGTAGTACCAGAATGCGTTTCCATAGTAACAGCTAGTGTTTTCAGCCAAATCCTCCCCACAAGGCAATCTAGCACAACAAGCCAGAATATCACAGTTAACATCACTAATGCTGCTCTTTCAGTGTGCAAAGTGCTTTACAACTATCGCTTTCCAGTCTTGCTTGCACTGCTAGGTCACTGGTGCAAGGTGACTCACGGGGCCCAGGGGGAAAGTTACTGCTACTTATCATGGATTTATTACTTCAACTATTATTATTATTATTATTATTATTATTATTATTATTATTATTAATATGCCACCCCTATACCCACAAGTATACCTTTATATTCTTTATTGAGATCTCCCTCAAAACAACTTTCAGATGAAGGCCACCCCCTAACTATTTATTTTATTTTTATTTTGCACGGGAAACTGAGGCAGCGTGTGATTCACCTGGGGCTGCTTTCATTGCAAAAAACAAAAATGAAACCTCATTGCAGAAGACACATTTGGGGGGTAGATGGGGGACACACAACATTTTGTGTGGCAGTAATTTCATTTATTGGGCCAGATTCAACTAAGTAGTTATGCTAACAGAACTTAGTGCAGAGGCTCCTGCTAGCGCAACAGGGATTTTCTCCCCCTTGCACCCTGGGCACTTTCAAATCAGCTCTGGGGTGTCCAGTCCCCCCCCCAAAGCATATAGGGAGGAGAGAGACAAGCAGAAAGGCTTGTGCTGATGGAAAGTTTTATTCCGTCAGATTCCGAATTCCTCCCATTGTTTTAAAACATATTTCTACCTACCTCATCAAAAGGTCGCCCCCCCCCCGCCCCAAGGTAGATTCCAACTCCAACATCAAATGAAGCAAACATACAGCAGGACAATAAAAACAGCTGCAAGGTATTAAGGGTGATTTCAGGCAGAGGCTTAATATTGCAAATGGCTCATTCACATATCACAAATGGGTTGTTGGCAACAGGTTTTTTTAAACTTATTGGATTTCCTCTGCAAAAGGTAAACCCAGATTAAATAAGAGGGAGGGGTGGAAAATGGGTTGGCATTTTGATGATAACTATGTTGTGTGTAGATCGGTTCTGGGTCCACAAACAGACTAGAGGAATGAGGGATGGCTTGACAGAACTTTATTCCCAAGGCTCTAAGGCAAGTGTGCACAACAACATCCCGGCCAGGGGTTTCCAAAATGTGCTCTGTGGAGCACCAGCAGTTCACGAGCTTCGTTAAGGTGGTCCACAGCATATACATGAATAATTAGATGGTTGTGACTAAGGCAGATGCTTGCATTGTCTTCTACATATGTTGGGCAAAATGAACTTGCAATCAGCATCCACGTGGGCACAATCCAGCCAAAGATAAGTATGTTAAACTCCCAATGATTTATATTTCTATAGGAGAGTAAATCATGCCCTGAGCTCTGTTCTGTTGAAGCGAGTGAGACTTCCGGTAGCTTAGCATGAGTCAGATTGAGCCCTGGGTTTGTCAGTGTTTCTGATGCATTACCAGACACAATGAAGTCAATGGAAGCTTCAGGCAGCACAGCGCACCGTACATAACAAAACGAAGCACAAAATGTACTGCACACGGCAGCAACTGGGTGGGCAAAAGCCCTCTGAATTCAGAGCTGCTGATTAAACAAGCAAAACGGCTTAGAAAGAACAGTAGAGCGCCCAGCGCCTCTGTCAGCAGTTCCACTTGGGCAAGCTCCCAGGATATTTGTGAATGGATGCCAGATATCACCAGAAGAATGTTACTGCATCAGTGGAATCCGTGTGATGGATGAGCATTCGTGTGATGGATGTGGGTTTGTTTGCTTTTCAAGTTAAGAAGCCACAACTTTGCACCATTTGTGAAAATAAAAATGGAAACTTATTTTTGTAGGCAAAATTGTGTTCTGCAAGATAAAAATAATAACAATATAATAACAACAATAACAATAATTCATTTACACTCCGCCACTCTATGGTCTATGGTCTCGGCAGCCGCTCCCAGTCACCAGTCTAGCTGCCACGTTCTGGATTAATTGTAGTTTTTGGGTCACCTTCAAAGGTAGCCCCACGTAGAGCACATTGCAAGAGGTGTGATTGCACTTGCACCTGCCTTTTGGCCCTCTGCAGTTAATTAGTTTCAGCAAAGGTTAGGAGATGATGGACTTGACCCATTTTGAGATTTTCCTGAGTGCCTAGAGGGCAGCAGGATAGCATAGGGGGTGCAGGACAAGAGCCCTGGGGAAGAGGCGTTTAGCTCAACTGACTTTTAAAGGTGAACCTACATAATCCACACTTCCTGAAACATCACATGAACTGAAATGCAGCAAGCCTTCAAAATTTGTGCTCCTCTGAATTTTGCAATGCAGTTCTCTGGTCAAGTAAAGTGTACAAAATGCATATACTGGCTGCACAAAAAGCATTAAATTAGAGAGAATGGATTGCAAAAATTAGACAAGACTGCAAAGAAAATTGTGCATATTTGAAGCAAGTCACACTAAAATGCTGCAAACTTTTGTTTAAAGGTGCAAAATGGAACTCAAGGCAGGAAAAATAAGAAAATGAAATTGCTAGGGGCCACCAGGTGGCGCGTTGGAAGATGGCCGACAATAACATCTCTCTGACCCATACGAGGTAATTCAGGGGCTGCTATGGGAAGTAGGCAGCCTTCCCTTCCCCCCAGGAGGTGGGGGGACCCTGTCTTGCCAGCGATGTTCACAATGCACCCCCTGATCCGAGAGATGGGGGTGCCGAACACTTGGCACGAGCCCTCGGTGAAGTCAGCTCTTCCTGACGCCGATTCCAATTAGCGCGTGCTGGTTGCTTCAGCTCGGAATTATAATTGGAAACATATGATTGGAAATGAAGCTGAAGCACATATATCAAGTAAAGCTCGACGATAAGGCTGCTGAGTAATGGATCTCTGTGACCGGGAGCGATGGATGGATAAGTAAATCTTTTGATGTGTCACCACAAAGAGACTGTATGTTTGGAACGAAGGGGTGTGTGGAGGAAAAACCCTTTTTTCCCCTTTATATGATGTGATAAAATAACCCTCCACCCCAGAAAGAAACAAGATCGTCGCATTTTTTAAGAATCATAAGCAGGATTTTAAGAACTGTGTGGGGATGGATTACAACAGGAGAGAAGATTTGAACGGTGAGAAAGTGGAAAAATTTTATGACGCAGTTAAAAAATGGCGTCTCACCAAGACAGGCTTGCCGGAGAAAGAAGGACGGGGGAGGAGAATCAGGAATGTTGGAAAGAGAAGGAGTGTCGGAATTGAAAGTTTGACCTGACAGAGCCCTCTGACCTATTTGATTTCTTTGGCTAGCCTGGAAAAATAAAAGACAGACCGAAGATTAATCTTGTTTATGGAAGCGTTAAACAGAGGCTGTCCTGGACTGATTTAGCTTTTGAAGAGTACAAAACCCACACAGAGACGCCAGCTTTCAGTCTGCTTGTAAGAATCATCAGAGATCGCAAAGAAAGGAATATATGACTACAACAAGATGAGAAAGAAAGTAATAAAGGACTATCCGGATTGAACTGGATAGAACTGATTAATTAATGCAGTAAAATGAGTGATGTCTGGACTTATCCGGAATTTTGGACTCGTGCAGAGCTTGATATATGGGTACCCTTAAAAATTTAAAATTTGGCTGTATAATTCGGAACCAATGTGATTTGAATAATGTGATGTGATTGGCCTGTTAATAAAAATTATTTTAAAAAAAATAAAAATGAAATTGCTGGGTTCACCCATCCCAATGCATGTGACACAGCTGTGTTCCTCCAACAGAGAAGAATAGCCAGGAGACACAGGAGGAAAAGCTGGGAGGGCAGCTGCTGCTATCTCCCCACACTCCCATATCCAACACTGGTTGCCTAAGGCAGCTGCCCCACATTAGGAAAATGGTCGGACTATCCCTGCATGAAGTGGAGGAATCTGTTGAAAAGATTCATTTATTAAAATGAATACAATATATTCTGTTACAATATTGTACTAGTTTTTACTGCACTGAGAATTTCGAATGAAACAGGTATTGTTATGTGTTTTTTGGGGGGATGCTAGACATTTCTAAATTCCTGGATCCTGTAACTATTAGAATTTAATCAAGGTTTGGGGTATTAAGATGGTTGCCAGACCTCTCTAATCCCTGGATCCAGCAAGTGTTAAAAGCTAATTAAGGCAAACTAGCATCCTGTTTCGAGGTGATTGCCTAAATGATGATTAACAAAGGCTCAAGGGGCTAGCATGAGATGGAAAATGGGGGCGGGGCTCCCTCAACATATAAAGCCAGAGTTGAGAGCTATTATGTGAACTAGAAGCTGGAGACAAAAGCAGCAAGCTGGGAAGCTAGAAAGGCACAGCATGGCATTTGATGTCTGTTTGAATCCAAGGCTGTGGCTATGAGAGAAATTGGAGTGTCAATGCTGTGAACCCCTCCATCAAAGGCTCAGGTGGTATATATGTGTGTAGATAAGCCATATATCATAAAGACACCACTGTCTCCGCTGTGTCTCATTTCCAAAAGGAAACATGAAGCCTGGAATCCCTTGCACTGCTTGGAGATTGGGGTGGCATGCAGCAATATATGTAAAATCAATTGAGCTAGGATAGCCCCTTGCATGAACAGAAGCAGGTAAGGCTGGCTGCAATTAGAGCTTGGTGAGAATCATTTCCCTTCCTATGTGGAAAGCTCAGCTTGTGGTCCAGACAGAACTCCAATTGATACATTCTTTATTGCATCTTCCTTTCATAGTTGTCATTCATTCGCCCAAGATCTGAGAGAACTATACTTGGCACTGGAGCGCGTGTGGAGTGGGGAATCCACATTTCAGTTACAGCTAACGTTAATTTCACAGATGCCAATATATCGTCATCCTTCTGGCTAAGTCTTAGGCTCCCAAGGGAGAACTCTAGATAGAACAGCTGTGAAATTCTATCTTTGCCATGTCTACTTCGAGCACGTTAGTTTAGCTCCCTAATTGACCATCATCTATGTAAAAATACTCCCGCTCTAGCATTGCAGTCCATAGAGGACAAGAAACATTCAGCACTAAATATCCTGGTCTTCCAAAGGCTGCTGACTTAATAGCAACAGGTCAGGTAGCTAATGCCACTTTAGAACTGCTTTTAAACAACAAGAGTCAGCACAGCCTATACAGTAACATTTGTATTCCACCCATCCTCTATGGAGTCTACAAATATTTCTCTCATCTTGCCTCATAGGAACCCTGCAATGTAGGTTAGGCTACGGCTGAGAAGGAATCTCTGAACGTAGGCCTCCCTAGTCTAACACTTTCTTCTGTACCAGTGTTCTCTAATTTTTCAGTTGTGAACTGCCCTGGCATCTTCAGAAGAAGAAGGGTGGTATACAAATTTAATTAATAACGATAACAACTTGGTGCCCAGCTGTGGTGACTGGGGCTGATGGTACTTAAGAGTGCAAAGCATCTGTAGCCTTGGATTGTGGAAGTTTGGGCTACACCCGGTTGTATGTTGTGGGTAGGGTAAAACCGAAGGATAACCAGAAAAAGGCAACCTCTATTTACCTTCCTCAGAAAATACACTACTGAAATCTGTAGGACTTCTGTAAATAAAGCTGAATGCTTCTATGAGTTTACTGCTGGCATTCAAGTCTGTGATTTGGGAGATTTGGTTGATGAAGGAGAAATGTTACTGTCTTATATCTGCTGTTGATTCCTTTACCACATTTGGTGTGTTTTTTATATTGACACACATTTTTTAATGGCCAACATGGACATAGCGTGATTATTTGCTTATTTATGGCCTTGGCCATATATATTTTTTTACATTAACCAGGAAAACAAATATGGCACTGCCAGGTGACAAAGAACTGGACTTGGATTCCATGGCATTCTGATTCAGAGCAATATTTTAGCCATTTGGTACAGGCTGCCGCTGTGAGGTAACTCTGACTGTCTGCAGACACAGCAGACTCCAAGTGGCAAGAGATTGACTTTAGGTGAAGGATAAAAGCAAATAGATTGCATGCAAACAAATTAATCACGTCCGCCGCACCTCCCAACTCACCATGTAATAGCTGCCAAGACCTATGTCCTGCAAACATTTCTCTGACATTTGGGCAGTTCAGAACAGTAGTGACGACACTGAGGATATTGCTGCAAGTGTCACAACACACAGCATTATGACCAAAGCAGCACTTACCACATTACATCTTATTTTGGATTTTGTTGAGGTTTGCTGCAAGTGTTCCTCCTGCTTGCAAACCACACAGCTTCCCTTCCCACACTTTCCACTCTTTGGCACATGATTTTCATGCCTTTTTTAAGCCATTCTTTCCCTGGTGTTCTGCTGCATTTCTCTGCTGCCGTTCTTTTTTAAATAGGGAAGACCTTCACTAAGTTATCATATCAGCACTTCACAGCTGGTTGGAATTGGCAACATCAGTGAGAAGCTTCTCTGTTACCCTCACTCCGAATCAGGGAGAGATTGACCAGGTATCTGAACCAGTGGCACTGTACTAGTGGTTTCGTTTTCAGTCAGTGGGAAACATTTCATTCGTTTGATTTGTGCCGCTCAGGCAGATGTTGCAAGCACAAGAGCACCATCAGAATAACAGTTGGCAACCCTGTCCCAGATAGTTGTTGTTATTATTTGTTATTTGGTACTGCTCATATTGATGCAAAGCAGACTCCAATGTATAGTTAGCAGAGTGAAAACTTAAACATGTTGAAGGATTCCCAAAAAAATAGACCAGAGGGAATTAATTCTTCATCCAGCAGAGCTTTACTACTGAAGGTAAATGAGCATAATAGTCACAAATCCATATATCTTCAGGATTGGCACAATAAATAAGAAATCCAGTTGCATCAAAATTAACTTAAACTTACAATAACTTACCATAAGTTACCTTAACACTAAGAATACTATACTCAAACCACTACACCAGAAGAAAAGAGACAGAAAGTGAAACTCAGGCTCCTTCTGGCTTGTTCTTATAGTCAGCATGACCTTGACAGAGATAACAGAACCAGTTTAAATCAGTTGTACAGCTTCTCTGAAGGAATAACCAAAACATCAGGAACCTTCCGCTTGTTTCTAGGCAGAATATAACCTTGCTTGTCAGCTAGAAACTTCCAGCTTGCACCAACTTGTATCACACAGAGAAGCTTCCAGAACCTTCTTGAATTGATTAGAATAGAAAAGATCTCTACACATTAGATCAATACGTTCTGTACCAAAAAATGCATACCTAACATTATCATTTATTTATTAAATTTCTAAACGGCCCTTCATCCGAGGATCAAATCATCATCATCATCATCAACAACCGAGGATTATTATTATAAAATAAAATCACAAAAATACATAACATAGTAGCAAACAAAAACAATGCCTCCTGCCCCTTTCCCACTAGTTTAAAAGGCCATGGGTTGTATTTATATTAATTTATTAAATTAGTATCTACAAATTAGCCACAATGTGGACATATGGGTCTTTCTTCAGAAGTCCTACCAAGTTTAATGGAACTTGTTCCAAAGTGTGCAGGCTGAGGCCTACAGTCTTGGTCTTGTTTTGTAGACACATGCCCTTTGTAATATTTTTTTGGCTGTTCTCGCGTGGCGGTGAGTTTTGGAACGTAAGGAGAGCTCTGCTGTATGAGACTGAAGGCCCACCTAGTCCAGCATCTTGTCACAGTGGTGAGGTACTGTTTTAGACGTAAGCACTGCAGTGCTTCTTCAGCATGTGCATCACCGTTCGGTAGAATTAAAAACCCACTTAATCACTACCCCCCTCATCTTGATAATACATGTCAAGTAAATTTTAATGGGGGTGGGGGGGCGAGTGTTTACACTTTGTAGCTTTTGTACATCCTAGAGTAGTTTTAATTAGCAGTGTAATTTTTTTCCTGCAGACCCCCAGTGCACTTCTGAGAGCAGAGCGGAATGGCAATTAGAGCTCTCCTTGGTTGAAAGCAAGGAGCAGCAGGCAAGGTCCCGAGGATGCACAGTCACTTCTCTGCAAAAGTGGCATAATGAGGAAGTGACAGTGAGCTAATGCAAGCATATGGAACTATTCATAGGCACGGCCTGCAAAGCAAAGGCAGCATGCGTCATTACATGCTCCGCGGCAGAAAAAGCAACCTGCTTGGTGGAAAGGAAAAGAACAAACTATAATGGGGAAGATGGGGCCGCAAGTCAGTTTTGCAGGCAGAAAATCCCAGGTTCCATCTCCAGGGAGGTCTGGGAGAAGACTCCTGCCTAAAACCCCGCAGAGCCACGTCAGTCAGGGCAGATAGTATTGAGATAGATAGGCCAATGGTCATGCCCTCCAACATTTCTCTGATGAAAATAGGGAGATTCTATTCTACGTGAGTATCACAGCTAGAGCATTTCTTCCTAGTCAAGTGCAAACGTTATTAGAGGAAACACGCAGAACTGCAGTATTTTAAGCACAGAATGGTTGCATTTATTTACTGCATTTATGGAAGCCTGAGGGAAAAAGAAACCCCAAATCAATAAATACAATAAATACAACTAACTTTCTCTGTGTGTGTGTGTGTGTGTGTGTGTGTGTGTGTGAGAGAGAGAGAGAGAGAGAGAGAGAGAGAGAGAACTATGCAATGTCAGCATGCATTTAGGAGTATTTTGGAAGCATATTTTGGAAGCTGTCGTGATTATGCAGGTGTTTGATATGGGGTATCCCAATGTTTATTTTGTAGTCCAGGGGCATATAAACTTTTGAGTTCAGGGATGCATAAGCTTTCCCTGTTTCAAACATCTGAGCAAATGAGGAATGTGTAAGCAACTGCAGTATTCTGGTGCTGTGGTGAATCCTGTAGGGATCAGCTGCATAGACACGCCCACCCAGATTCTGCTTGGATCTCCTAACCACTGGCGGATGAAGGAGGGTGCAGGGTGTGTGGCCTATCCCTGAGGGGGTGACATCACCGCCCCGCCCCCATGGGATGCTCACTGCGGGTAGCAGCACCCCCATGCTTACTGCGCCGCCCCCGTGGGACGCTTGCGCCGCCCCCGGACGCACAGCATTTACGCCGCTCCGGGTGCCAGAGCAGTTAGCTCCACCTCTGGCTCCTGACATACACATGCAGTACAAACGCTGGTTCTCAGAGAAGGGGTGCCCAGAATAGAAACTCCCACCACAAATAAAGGGAAGGGGGTCCTCTGAGGGCAGATAGTTCTGATAGTTTATGCATCAAAGAGTGGAGTGCACCTTCCACTTTAATGCCGAAGAGAAATATGTCTCAGCTATCAAACAATTTAGAACTCACTTTATGAGCCTAGATCCAGAATCTCCTGAATCATAAATTGGCTGGAAATGCTTTACCCTGAACCTACCAGTGTTTGGATTCACATACACAGCTTCTGTTGCTTTTTAATCAAGTTAGAGATTCACTTATGGACCTCACATACAATCCTTATATGTCCACGTTTATCATATTTTGTTTTACAGTGGTAACTAAGGTTAAGTACTGAATTCGTTCCAGAGGTCCGTTCTTAACCTGAAACTGTTTTTAACCTGAAGCACCACTTTAGCTAATGGGGCCGCAACGCCGAACCACGATTTCTGTTCTCATCCTGAAGCAAAGTTCTTAACCTGAGGTAATATTTCTGGGTTAGCAGAGTCTGAAGCATATGTAACCTGAGGTACCACTGTACTACCACATCTAAAAACCTAATAAAAAGACAAACAGTCCCTCCCACCGCCAAAAATACCCAACGGGAATATGCACAGATTATCCTTGTAGCAAAGCAAGAACCAAAAGCAGAAGAATCTGAACAACTGTTGTAATTAAACTACTTAGCATGAACTCAGGCTTTGCTTAGCATTATTTTGACCACAACAGTGAAACTCCACTTACATTCAATACAACTCTACAGTTTCACAGAGCTTGGATGAGCAATCAAGATGTGCCTCTCCATCCAGATCCAAATCTTCCTTTGCTGGGTCAGAGCATTTAATATCCATTTCTTTAACCTGTTAATTGACTCAGATATGCAAAGATGAGTGTGCAATTGCCAGATGCTTTTGCTGTGAACGTTCACTGTGCTTATTTTTTTGCTTGCATTTAAACTTCAGTGGATCTGGAACAGATGTACTCGTTGCATTTCGTGACATTTGGCATCACTGTTTCCTTCTCCCCCTCCCTCTCCACCCACCATGTTTATATACACATGCCAAATGAAGATAATGCTTCGTGCATTCGATGAAGTGGACTCTAATCCACAAAAGCTTATGTCATAATAAATGCGCTAATCTTTTAAGTTCCTTCAGCCTGTTTTGCTGCAACAGACTAGCACAATGTACCCTTCTGGAAGATATAAAAATACTGGACATGTTCATATACACATCGTAAAGGATGAATATGATGTGTGTATTATACATGCACATAGATCAGGAAGATGGAACTGGCCTTAGCTTCTCTGTCCACAGGCAGAAGCAAGCAGGCAGTCCATAAATACCTAATAGCAGATGCTCAATAAATTTAAATAATTATTTGTTGCTGGATTATGCGTGAGGCAGTCCATGCATAACATGCTCGCTGCTGTTACGTTTTGCTTTACCATGAAAGTGAAAAACCTATTTTTTAAAAAGGAAGTTGTCATTTTCCTCAAACCTACCAGACACGGGAAGACATTCCATGATAGGCACTTAAGGGTCATCTATGACCAGACAAACACACCTGTAGCACCTCAAAAACTAGACTTAGTTATCGCAGCATAATATTTTGGCAGGCAAATGTCTGTTTCTGTAGAAAATTCATCAGATAGTTCTTTAAAAGGGTACAAAAACAGACTGTGTTCATTCTGGCGCACGTGGCTAATAATAAGGAATGCGTTACAAATTGCGTAACAGGGAAAAATCACACCAATGTAAAGAACTTTTTAATAGGAACCCTCTGGTAAACCTTTCCTTACAAAGGGCAGAGGGTTCTCCTATCACATGGAATTGTTGTTCTTAAAGAATAACAAGCTTGTTATGGTGTAAGCTTTCATGAGCTACACAGCTTATGCCATAATCGATATACAGTTGTACCTTGGTTTTTGAACAGTTTAGTTCTTGAACCTTTTGGCTCCAGAACGCCGCAAATTCGGAAGTGACTGTTCAGGTTTGCGAACTATTTTTGGAAGCCGAATGTCCAATGGGGCTTCCATGGCTTCCAATTGCCTGCAGGAGCTTCTTGCAGCCAATCAGAAGCTGTGATTTGGTTTTCGAACATTTTGGAAGTCAAACAGACTTCTGGAATGGATTCCGTTTGACTTCCAAGGTACGACTGTACAGTGGTACCTCGGGTTACATACGCGTCAGGTTACATATGCTTCAGATTACAGACTCCGCTAACACAGAAATAGTACCTCGGGTTAAGAACTTTGCTTCAGGATGAGAACAGAAATCGTGCTCCGGCGGCGCGGCAGCAGCAGGAGGCCCCATTAGCTAAAGTGCTGCTTCAAGTAAAGAAGAGTATCAGGTTAAGAACGGACCTCCGGAACGAATTAAGTACTTAACCTGGGGTACCACTGTATTAGGATTGCATCCAGGGATGCCTTTTCACAATTCTCTATTCTTATTCTTATTCTTCACCACTTCATTTCTATACCGTTTTATATGTTTAAGAAAAAAATCCCAAAGCAGTTTACAACACATCAAAACACCAAATAAAACAAGAATAAAACATTACTGAAGAAAGACCAATATACATTCAAAACAACGAAATTAACAGGAGACGAAAATATTATCTTAAACATTTCAAAAGAAAACATTACAAAAGGAAGTCAACTATAAAATGCACATTTAAAACAGCATAATTAGGAAGGGAATAAGATACTACCATAAGCATTAGAACCAGGGCTGTCTTAAGTATATGCAGCACCGGGGTGCAAAGATCCGCCTGGCACACACACACACCCAGGTTGCCCAGTCCCAGGCGCGCAGGACGGCAGAACCAGCCGGCTGCCTCAGTGCCTCGCTGGCTCGGTCGCCCCCAAACTTGTGGCGCAGAGGCTCCGACCGACAGACGGGCTCTTCCCCGGACTCAACTCTCTGGCCCTGGACTCTTGGCCTGGCACCCCTAAGAGCCCAGTGCCCAGGTGCCCACACCCCTAGCACCTATGGGTAAGACGGCCCTGATTAGAACGTATCTTCTGCTGTTGCTGCCAATCCCACCAATGGTTATTCATGGAGGGTGGCAGCTGTGGAAGCTCAGGCTCAACAACCTGGGCCTGCACTAAGAGACAGCAAATATGTTGTTAAATCAGTCAAATTGATGGGCTGTCCAGTTCAAGTCCAGTTTAAAGAACTTCAGTTAGATGCACAGATTGTTTTCTAAATAGTTCAAATAAATAAATTATAAAACTACAGTTTCCAGGTTCCTTGGGGTAAAGGAAACTCTATGGAGTTAAATATTCTGATTGCACATTTTGGAGCCTTTAGTAATTCAAGCTGTAGGTTCTTCTTTCTAACTCATGCCCTGCACTTGTCACATCCCTGTTTTCTCAGGGTGGCCAGCTGGAAAACTTGATAAGGCTTCTGCCGCCTTTAATAGACGCGTAGAAGGGAGAATTTCAGCAGTTGTAGCTTACATGACAAATTGCCCTTGCTGAAATGCCTTCTCCTACACAGCTAGCAGAAGGACCTTTCTAGACTCGGCACAAGATTCTTGTGTGAAAGAGAATGGAAATCAACACACGAGGTGTGGCAAATCTCTTGCACAATGTCTCAAGATGCATGCACGCACTGTGCAGTCTTCCACTAAGTGTTGTGCAACAGAACGGCAGCACTATCAGAATTGTTGCTGCTTGCGTGCTTTTCAGATCCAACTCTCATAGAATCATAGAGTTGGAAGAGACCACAAGGGCCATCAAGTCCAACCCCCTGCCAAGCAACAAAGCGCAATTCTATGTATTCTGTTGATTTTTTTCGTAACAGACTAATGCAGCCACTCCTCTGGAAATCTCCGTTAGTGACACAGAGCATTTTATTTTATTGGTACAAGCAGGCCTTGGTGAAAATTGGCTATACAATGTCCAGTTTTGGTTCCGGAGTCTCTTGGAGAGAAGGGAAAGGAAGGATGACTATAAAATGCCTCTAAGACCCTGAAACAATTTGATGTTATTGTTCCAAGACTGTGTCTCATCAAGCTGAGAAAAATTGAATGGAACAGATTTGTCGCCACTCTGCACATTCCTGACACATTCACCAGCCAAGGCTTTGGGCAAGTTCCAGGCAGGGCAGTTTGGCCACGTGGGTTAAAGACAGATACCAACAAAATTAGTGTTGTTTTCACCTAGACTTACATTAATTCCTCTGCTAGTGTGGCGGATGGTCTCAGTCATTCTCCCAGGAACCAAACTTGAGTCTCAAGGCATACATATCCTGTTCTTCAACAGCTAGGGCCAAAGTACATGCTAACTACATTACCTTTGAAGTCCCTTCCAAGTCTATGGTTCTGTAGTAGATAGCGAAGGGCTTGTCAACACGGGACGTTTCAGATGCACGTGATGCACCAGCCAGCATGACCAATGGGAAGGAATGATGTGTGGTGTAATCTAACATCCGAAAGGGCACGGTGTTGACAGTCCCTGGGACAGAGGATGGGAGGTGGGCAACTAGGGCTCATAAGTCATAGCAATCCCCATTGAACATGGGCACGTCTCCATAAGAGGGCTGGCCCTACCATTAGGCAGAGTGGAGTAACCACCTCAGGCAGCATAGATAGGTCTCTTGAAATGGCAGCAAAATGGTTAGATATTTAATTTGCTGTCTGTTTTTATTGCCAGAGAATGAGGGAGATGTGTGTAGGATTTAAGACAACCTTTCTGCTCAGCAGGGTGTTAAACCCCTGAGACTCAAAGTGATTTTCTCCAGCTTTAGTAGACAGTCAAATAGGTTCTCACCTGTTGATCTCTACACACATTCCTTCCATTGGCATTCAGGCCCTGTCTGTGCCCAATTGTAAGATAATTTGATAAGATTAATACTTGAGGCAATTGTGTTTCCGAGAGGGCATGGCCTTGAAAAAGGGAAATAACTTGTCTGTAATCACCTTAACAACAAAATCGTGATTTGGCATTGTACTACTGCTGCCATCATTTTCACCTTTCAGCTTCAGTATTTATCAAAACAGCAAGGTAAATTAATTTAAAAAGAAAAGGATAGATAAGAAATGCATTGTTGCCAGGCAATACAGCTGAGAAGGAATACATTCAATATAGCTTTGCTCTAAAGGCAGTTTATGGTGCGGAATCTCCAACAACGATTTATATCTTCTGGATTAGGATTCAGTGTAAAATAAGTTTCTCCAAAATATTATCCAACTATTCTGAAATTTCCTAGCTCTTGCCCACTTTGCTTGGAGCATCCCAGAAGGCATCGTTTTTCTGACATTATTGACATCCGGCTGTCATGAAACTCCGCGAATCTCAACCATGTGTGACATGTAGGTTCAGAATGGCCTTATGTGAGCAATTATCCAGCACCTTATATTTGCAACGTGTTTAGACAGTGCAGTATAACCTCCCACTTAGGGCAAGATACATTGGTTTGGCTTGCATGGCTGTCCCACTCATATAGGACAGAGATGTGGAACCTGCAGCTGGGGATGGAGGAGAAATTCACTTCAGTTCACATCTAAAGGCAAATCTACTTAATTTGCTGTTCCCCAAACAATGCACTAACCAAAACACGGCCATCCTTCGAAATAAATTTTGCAATAGCATTCCAATGACAGAACATCAGCAATAAATAAGTAAATCCCCCTAGAGCACCAGAGGGGCAAGTTTCAGACATCCCTCTCCTCAAATTTCATAGGATGTCATGTCACAGCTTTGCAACAGGAACTGGAAACTTCCAATAAGGTTACATTAGCAAGTGTCAAAGGTAGCGAAATTCTGAGGTGGTTTCCACACACCAGAAGGTGACACATCTCCAGAAAGGAATAAATAGCTTTTACAAAGGTTAATTATAACCCTGTTTCTCCATGGAAGTCTTTCCTTGGCTGGCTACAGTGGAGAAAGTCTACCTATATTCCTATGCTTAATTCACTTTACATTTTAATCCTTGTAGCTGACCTTTAGCAAAAGGCATATTGGGGAGGGGGAGAAGAGAGCAATCTGGCAGTCATTTAAGCAGCAGCAATCCACTGTTGCCAGCGGGGTTTGAAATGAGAGTTTTTCTTCACCTGGCAATTCAGTCCTAGCACAACCACAGTATGTCACACTGGGGTGAAATACTTTGCACTGGTTGATGATTTCTTCCATCACTAATGTGAAGGACTCAAATACAGTGGTATCTTGGGTTACAAACACCTCGGATTACAAACACTTCGGGTTACAGACTCCGCTAACCCAGAAGTAGTACTTTGGGTTAAGAACTTTACCTCAGGATGAGAACAGAAATCACGCACCAACAATACAGCAGCAGCGGGAGGCCCCAATAGTTAAAGTTGTACCTCAGGTTAAGAACGGTTTCAGGTTAAGAATGGACCTCCGGAACGAATTAAGTTCATAACCAGAGGTACCACTGTATTGTTGCACATGGGGGTTGGAGAGCTGGGTAGGGATGCTTCACCTTAGGCAGCCCCCCAGATGTATTGAGGACTGCACTGGGAGTTTTAGTGGCGCTGTGGGTTAAACCACAGAGCCTAGGACTTGTTGATCAGAAGGTTGGCGGTTCAAATCCCCGTGACGGGGTGAGCTCCCGTTGCTCAGTCCCTGCTCCTGCCAACCTAGCAGTTTGAAAGCACGTCATAGTGCAAGTAGATAAATAGGTACTGCTCCCGCGGGAAGGTAAACGGCGTTTCCATGCACTGCTCTGGTTCACCAGAAGCGGCTTAGTCATGCTGGCCACACGACCCGGAAGCTGTATGCCGGCTCCCTCAGCCAATAAACCGAGATGAGCGCCGCAACCCCAGAGTCGGTCACGACTGGACCTAATGGTCAGGGGTCCCTTTACCTTTTACTTTGGTCATTTTAAATGACCTTAGACAAATCTGCATGTAGTTACTCAGTATGCTCTCCCCTTGCAATTTCTAAACGCCCTTAAAAAAGAGAAACTATTTCAAATGACCCCCCCCCCCAATTTCTAAAGGAAGTTTTTTACATATTCAGCCATTAGTCATACAAATGCAAAAGAGAGAATAAAAATCACTGCTCATGGCACCTAACAGATTACAGAGGACAGGCCTTTGCCCTGAGGAGCTTACAGTCTTAAATTCACAACGCATGGGATATGGGTGGAGGCAGGAGTAAACAGCTGGGGGGAGGCAGCGGGCAGACCGTTTGGGCAGTGCGGAGCCTGTGCGCGTCCAAGCCACTGTGTCTCTCCCAGGAGAGATGCATGGCTCAGGCGCGATACAGGCCCTGTGGTGAATGCCACCCAGCATTTCCCCCCCCCCCGTGGTGACACCCAGGGTGGCCCACACCCACCGAACCCCCCTTCCTCTGCCACTGCCTGCTTGTACCCTCTAAGCTAGCCTTTCTCAACCTGTGGGTCCCCAGATGTTGAACTACAACTCCCATCACCCCTAGCTAGCAAGCAAGGCCAGAGCTCAGGGATGATGGGAGTTGTAGTCCAACAGTATCTGGGGGACCCACAGGTTGAGAACTGAGGCTGTGGTCTAGTCATCTGTCAGTCTCAACTTCCAGTCTGATTGGCTTCTGCACAGGTACTATGTGGGGAGGGGCAGAGTGTTTATATTGGGCAGCAAAATGTCTTGGACGATCCCTGTTCACTACTGACTTTATTTGCCAGTAAATTGTTCAGGCAATGAGTCTAATTTATAAGGCAGTAGCTGCCTCCGAAAGGGGTATATGTAGCCAAAAGGCTCCCCAAACAAGACTTAGACAAATACAAGAAAATAGCTTGAGACCACAGGGGGAAATATCCACTAAGGTTTGCTTGTGGAAATGGACTTTTTTGTGAGCCCCCTTCCATAGACTTTTCACTGCATCCAAATATATATTGTTTACATGGATTTGTGTGTTCGTATTAGCTTTTTTGAATTGGGTGCCACTGCAGTAATTCAATTGGCATATTTTTACTAGCAGCCTAGTATCAGCCTTTGCTTAGGAATTCTTGGAAACCAATAAACTGCACTTTTGAAAGCTTCAGTCTGCCATCTTGATTCAAAACTATGGCCAAACAAAGCTGAAAACCAGCTCTTTGATGTTGGGAACTATCATACAAAATCTGGTTATTGTATCTTAAGGAGTGTACAAAGTTTGCATGAACAAACTTTCCAAAACATGTAGTAGATTTATCAGAGAATAGCTTGCAAAATCAACCAACCAACCAACCCCAAGGCTGTTGGCTTTAAAAACATAGAACCAGGGTGGAAGAAGACTGGAAGAAATTTAAAGACTATCTTTGGAAATACTGCAAAATTAATGAATGTTAAAATTATGCTTGGATTGGTAATAAGTGGTAACTAGTGACAAAAGCTAATAAGATTATGTTAAAAAATGTATTGATAAATGGTTGAAAATATTGGGGTATAATATGTTATGACACAAAGTTAAGATATTTGAAAAAGGGTAAGAATTTGCTGAATTAAGTATGTAAATGGGAACACAAAAGGGGGGAGGTGTGAGGAGGTCAAGGATACAAGCATATGACTTTGAGGATGTTGAGAAAAATGGATTTGTTTGATTTTTTTAATTTCTTTTTTTTCTTAATTAGCTGTTTTTTGTGTGTTTAGTGCGTTTTCTTTTTTGTATTGTCTATTTTTATCTGTGGTTTTTCTTTTTTTATTCTGTAAATCTTTATTCTTTTCTCTCGTAAAACTCTAATAAAAATTTATTTAAAAAAAATAAAAATAAAAACATAGAACCAGGAATTGGGTGGCTGGGCAGTTCTGCCAACAAGTATAGAAGACGAAGTCTGGAGATGGAAAAGACTTCCATGAATCATCATCTTCTTCTTCTTTGGCTATCACTCGTAGCCGAGTAAGATTGTCTTCCATAAACACGGTTTTAACAATGAGTCCGTAACTGGCTGTGGAGGCCAATTCTGGACCCACACGTCCTTCCACAGTGGGGACATTGACCGCCTTGTTGTGATCATGAACTGTTAGGGAACTGTTTGGTGAAAATAAAATAGGTAATGTCTTTAATTTTGGAATTTGTACAGTGGTACCTTGGTTTTTGAACATAATCCATTCCGGAAGACTGTTTGACTTCCGAAACATTCAATAACTGAGGTGCAAAGGGTGGTCTGCAAATGCAAGGGGTAAAATTGAAAAACATTCAGCGGAAGCTGTTTGACTTCTGAGGCACATTCAAAAATGAAAGCATTTACTTCTAGGTTTTGGCATTCGAAAACCGAAACGTTTGGCTTCTGAGACGCTCAAAAACTGAGGTACCACTGTATACAGCCTGTAGTTTTCTTGGACGTGCTTATAGCTGAAGCAAGCTCTGCATGCATCTTGTGCAGAAAGTAATCCTTTCTAGTAGGCTAATACCTGATGAAATGGTAGTCACCATTTGGCAGCCCTTTTAAAGCAGAGATTGTGTTGCATTATGGATTTATACTAATAGCATAACAAGCTTGTGCAAAAGCAAACTGTTCTCTCTGCTTTACCAGAATCGTCACAGCCGTTTGCCTCAGCCCACATAAAATGTGGATACCAGCTTGAAAATTACTGTACAGTACTTAATAAAAAAAGGTTTTTGAGGGTGGGGGTGGTGGGATGGGGAAGAAAATATGATTCCAGGAGCAGGTGCAGTGGAGATGCATTGTGAACTACTCACTTCAGTCAGAGAAACGTTATTAAAAAAGATTTAATGGCCTTGTCAGTGGCTAGCTTGAGCTGGGATTCTGTTTCCCTCATTCCCCACATGAGGTAAGTTTCTCTGCTGCAACACCAAGTCTCACGCTAGGCTGCTGAGAGTCCTTAGACATGATTCACCCATCTCATGTTAAGAGTCTAATCTTTAAAACCTGAGAAATGTCATACAATAACTCCTTTTTTTATATATATAAAACACACACACATCTGGATGCTTTCAAAACAGAACGGCAGTAGTTAAAAAGGTCTGGCACAGGGAGAGGGGAGGGAAAAGGATCTTTGCATGCAAGTTATTAACAAAAGAAATGTTAATGCAAAACATTCAAAATCAAAGGGAACTTTTTTGGAATGGGAATCCAAGGCCATTTATAAGCAAGAACGGAGACAAAATTAGACAAAGCAGTGAGGAATGGACACCGCAGAGAGAGGAGGTGGAGGGAAGCACAGGCCCCGTGGGATCCAGAACTGCCCCCACTTGGGCAGGAGACCAAGACAAGCAGAGAAGAAGCCCGATATTATGCCTCATCTTCAAGAAGATCCTGGCAATACTTTACTCTCAAAGAAACCTTCAGTGTAGCTTCCTCCTAAGAGAGGCTGGCTGGCCAGCCCAGGCAGCACTGAGGCCTGCTCGAGTTTGGATGCCCTCGCCCTCCCCAATTCTGCCTCCAGTCGTTGTTGTTGTTTAGTCGTTTAGTCGTGTCCGACTCTTCGTGACCCCATGGACCAGAGCACGCCAGGCACTTCTGTCTTCCACTGCCTCCCGCAGTTTGGTCAAACTCATGCTGGTAGCTTCAAGAACACTGTCCAACCATCTCGTCCTTTGTCACCCCCTTCTCCTTGTGCCCTAAATCTTTCCCAACATCAGGGTCTTTCCCAGAGAGTCTTCTCTTCTCATGAGGTGGCCAAAGTATTGGAGCCTCAGCTTCAGGATCTGTCCTTCCAGTGAGCACTCAGGGCTGATTTCCTTCAGAATGGATAGGTCTGATCTTCTTGCAGTCCATGGGACTCTCAAGAGTCTCCTCCAGCACCATAATTCAAAAGCATCAATTCTTCGGCGATCAGCCTTCTTTATGGTCCAGCTCTCACTTCCATACATCCAGTTACCTCCAGTCACCTTGCAGCAATTGCCCTGTGGCAAAGAAGAAGAGCCAGGCAAGTAGAGATGACCCTAGGACCTGCTCCAGTCAGATTATCCTCCCCTCCAAAAAAAGTACATTGACTGCCCCCGCGGGGAAGAACATTGGACTGTTGTCTCCTTTTTCATGGGGGGCTGCTGGTTGTTTTCGGTTTACGAACGTGGGGTTCTAAGACGCAGCTGCTTTGTTTACTAAGTTTCCATCTGCTTTGAGGACCCCAATAGAAAAGCGGGATATAACTATGCTAAACAAAATTAAACAGTGCCTCACAACTGTTCCCAATCAAAGCCTGCATTGAATTGCATCATTACCGGTAGTTCACATTTGCAGGATTGTATTGCTGCTGCCACCTGCTGGGCGTTTTAGATTCATTCCAGAAACAACATCTGAAGAAGACAGTACCTGAATGTGTGTAGGCAATCAGTTTTATTTTCAAAATGATTCAGTGTGTTTTGAACTTAACAGCTCCTCCCCCCAGCAAAAAAATGTATTAGCAATTATAATCATTTTCTTTAAAAAAAGAACCAGCTTGAAATACACGAGGCTATTTTGAAAAATAAACGTAATTGTCTATATTACTCTTTGGATATTTTGACCTTGGATATTTTACAGGTTTTACATTTAACTCAATTACATGTGTGTGTGTGTGTGTGTGTGTGTGTGAGTGTGTGTGTGTGTGTGTGTGAGAGAGAGAGAGAGAGAGAGAGAGAGAGAGAGAGAATATATCACTAGGATTAGGCAGACCAATCCGTGCTAAAAATGTCACCAAGAACTGATGAAGGCTCCCATTCCCCCTAATTCAGCAGAACGCTGCTTCCTTGGCATGAAATTATGTATACTGGCAGGTGGGAAGAGCAAAATCATGTTGGTGTGAAGCTGTATTTTTGACATTGCTCGTGGCAAATGGTTTATAGCCTGGTTCATTTTTATCTCTGCAATTCACATAAATAAAGAGTGCTATTCATGTGATATTGCACACCTGCTCAATAAATAAACCACCTAGACTCTAGAAAGACAGAATATATTTCAAATAAAATAAATACCAAGCTGGTATTTATTTCACAGTCCACTATGCAAGTTACACTACTTATCTTTATCTAACCCTTTTATGTGTCCCACCTGGATCCCCTCCCCTCGCAAATTATAACCGACCTTTCTCCTGTGGCTCCTTCTCCTTCAGCATCCAAACTCCACACCGTTTCCCCAATTCTAAATCAAATAACAAAGAAAACACCCAACCACTTGATCCATAAGAACACAAGATAGCACTGCTAGGCCAGTGGCCCATCTAGTTCAGCATCCTGTTCTGGACAGTTAAGTCCAGTCAAAGGCTGCTATGGGGTTGTGGCGCTCATCTCGCTTAAGGCGAGGGAGCTGGCATTTGTCCACAGACAGTTTTCTGGGTCATATGGCCAGCATGACTAAACCGCTTCTGACACAACAGGACACTGTGACGGAAACCAGAGCGCACATTAACAATGTTTACCTTCCCGCCGCAGTGGTACCTATTCATCTACTTGCAATGGTGTGAGCAGCTTTCCAACTGCTAGGTTGGCAGGAGCTGGGACAGAGCAACGGGAGCTCACCCCATCGCACGGATTCTAATCGCCAGCCTTCTGATTGGCAAGCCCAAGAGGCTCGGTGCTTTAGACCACAGCGCCACCCGCATCTCAGATGTCCATGAGAAACATGCAAAACAAGATCTAAGGGCAACAACACTCTCCTCTCCTGTGGTTTCCAGCAGTGGGTATTCGGCAGCATACAAAGTCATCAAGGGTAGTAAGCTCCCTCCTCCCTCTCCAACTAAGCCCCAATTTCCCTTCTACTCTTTATGTCCTGGAACAAGCTGTTTATTCCCACTGCCGTGACTTGCTCTCCTTCAGTTCTGCTTTTGAGCACTTTTGATACTACACTCCACTGAAACTGTCCTCGTGAAAATCACTCATGCCTTCCTCACCCCCAAAGCCCTCCTCCTCTGTACCTTTGATACAGTTTATCACTCCTGCTTCACTCGCTTTTTGCCCAACTTCTGCTATTCTGTCCTCAAAACTAGTTCTCTTCCTACTCGTCAGTTACTTGTGCAATGCTACCATAGAGGGATGCTCTTCGTCTTATTTAGGGTCCCCAAGGGCTTTGCACTTTGCTATTATTCTCTATAAACATTGTCCCTGGGGAGTCTTCGTTATGTCTCATAGCTTTCAGAAGCATCCCTACAGTAATGGCAACACTGCGCTCAACTTTCTACCTAGTTAGCAGGTAAGAGAGTGAACATGGAATTCTTATTTCAGCCAAAATTCACTTGGGCAGCAACAGATGTTGATTCTGTTACCTTTAACACTCTCTCCTTCCCCTTGCAAAAAGATATTATTGGCCTACCCATAATAGAAGAGACATTAATCAGATAATGAACATGTAATGCTTTGAAATACTTTAAATGTAATGATTCGTTGTTCAGCCATACCTCATAAGGTTGTTTGCTGAAGGTTCCAGATCCAGTACATAATCTCTAGAGGCAAGGTCCACAGGTAGCTGTTGTAGAAAGATTTTCTGTCCAAGGTCCTGCATGGCCAGAGTAGACCGTATTGATCAAGATGGACCAGTGGTCTTACTTGCTGAAAGAAACCTATGCATGCTTCTTATAGCCCTGCAGCAGTCCCCAGCAGTTTCCTCTAGAAATGTTTCTGGTTCAAAAAACAAGGGAAATGTGAATGTGACCTGGTAGAAATTATAGCTGAAAAATTTGTGCAACGGTTATGATCAATCACACCAATTTGGTTTTTAAAAGTTGACTTGTGAGTGTGACTTTTCAGTACAGAACTGAATGTGTACTGTGGTTTTAATTGTGTTTTTAATTTTTTTTTAAATAGTTTTAAACTTTTTAATATGTTTTTTTGAGGGGGATGTTATTCGGCTATTTCTGTTTTCATTACCGCATTTACTCGAATCTAATGCTCACCTTTTTTGGCCAAATTACATTGCAAAAATTAAGATGTGCATTAGATTTGATGGCACATTTACATTCACCATTACATTTTTGGTTTCAAGGTAGTGAAATTTGAGGTGCGCATTAGATTCGATGGCACATTAGACTTGAATAAATACGGTGTGTATTTTGTGTTTTCATATTGTAATTCTTTCTTGTGAACCGCCCTGAGACCTGCAGGTATAGGATGGTATATAAAGTTAATTAATGATGATTAATAATAATAATAATAATTTGGCAGTGATCACATAATGCTGTTATAGGCTGTGTAACTATTTATATGATGTAGGCCACAGAAGGAGAAGCTTTGGGCCTCCTGTTGCTGTTGGAGCATAACTCCCAGTGATCCTAGTAGGGCCATGCTGGAGGAGCTGATGGAAGCTGGAGTTTGAGCAAGAAGTGGAAATCTAAAGGTTCCCCATCTGATTCCCCACCTCACATTTCAGCGGCACCTTGTGCAATGCCAAAATTCAGTGCCCCTAGGGCACTCTCAAGGGTTTGGCATCCAGTGTAACTGAATGGGTTGCACTCCCCTAAATCCGCCTCTGGTGAGGCCTTCTCTCTCAGCCTCCAACACAGTGGTGGTCGCTCTCTCTTTCTTGCTGCGTTGGCTACACTTTGCTCTTCCCTAATTGCTCCCCCACCTTCTTCTTTTAACCCTTTTGTGTGGCTGGAACATTCATTTGACTACCCAGCCTGCTTGCTTTTTAAAATAAACAAAAGCTTTGGGGTGCAGAGCACTACAAAGCAAAGTACCAGCTGAGGCTGATTACCCACCATTTTTATTTCCCCATAATGCCTCTGGGTCCTGAAGGATTTGAGACGAGACAGGAGTGGGCTGGTGCAGGTGGGCTGTGCGAATCACACTCAGGAGCTTCACAGAGCTCTTTTTGTTAGCAAGATACGCAAAACCAGCCAGATACATTCAGGACGACTGCCCTTTGTCCTCCTCCAATCCCAAGCCCTCTGGGTGTTGCCCTGTTACTTGCGCTACCCGTTCCACCACGTCATGTTCCCATCAGAGAGGAAACTGAGCAACCCTTTTGCAAAGGAGACAAAGGTCAGAGACAGGGCACAGTACACCGCTGAGGAGACAAAAAGTCGAAGAGAGGGCATGGCGGCTAAACACACTGTGGTGTGTCTTATGCTGCCCCACACCCTGCGAATGCCATTCCTACATGTTCCAGTGTAGGAAAGGAAGATCACAAGTGACTGGAGCTTGGGTGGTGTGGTACTTAACTTCATAGCAGGGTCCTGCACCTTGCCCACCCCTCAACCTATCAGCTGCCAGTTGCTCTCTAGTGACATTTCAGATCCTTCTGGATTGCGGGGCTCTGAACTTCCAACCCTGAAGTCTGCACCAAGCAGAGCCAGTGGGCATACAATACGTCACCATCTCCTTTCACGGATCAAGAGGTGACCCTCAATTTTTTAGATATTACTCTTCACAGGTAAAGTGTGAAAAGTGCGGGTGGTGCTCCTCCAAAAGCCGCAGATGTGAGAAACCAAAAGGTAAAAATGAAAACAAAACCAAGGACAACAAGAGGAAAAAGACTTTTTTTTTTATTTCAGTGTTTCTTTCCACTGTCAATACTGTTCTTTTCAATGCATGTTGAAAACAAACCCCCCTCAGCTTTCCCCAGTTTTAAACAGCTACAATATTTACAGGCTGTTTCCAACAGCACACACACGCAGACACACACACGCACACACACGCACACACCAAGTACACATGCCCCTATCCCTGGTAAGATCTCCATATGCTGGTAGATGCAAGGTATATATATATATTCCACATCCCGTTTCAAACTCAGTTTACTTGCTTGCTTGCTCTATTTTCTCCCTCCTGCAGTTCATTGTCAGGCTAAGTTTCACAAGGATGCTAACAAGTTTGACCTTCAAGCTATGAGATTCCATCTGTCGAAGTCATAAGCGAGCGACTGTACAGGGCTGTGTGTATACACAGTCAAAAGTCAATGGCAGGGTTTTGTTTTGTTTTGTTTTTTAAAAAAAGTATTTGCATTACACCCCTTGAAGCCTTCTGGAGCAGCCATCTTAAAAACAGCCTTTTAAACAAATCTGGGTGAAAACTAGTCAAGGTCTGTAGTTCCCACCAAGGTGTTATGTACCCACCATCATTTTACTAAGGCACGGATTAAATACTGCTATAATTTCTTACACTGTCTAGCATCACAAAGCAAAGGGCATCATGTTTTTAAACACCAAGTAAGGCCAGACAAGTAGAAACCTATATAATAGGTAAAAGAAAATCCCTTAATAAAATTAGGTATATAATACCATGGTGGCTTAACCCCATACCTAATATGAAGTATTTCTAGATGCTCTGAAAGGGTCTTCCATTTATACCACTTCATTTAGTTAAGGTATTACTTTTTTTAAAAGGGCTTTTAACAAGAAGACTGACATTACTGGGTTATTTGATCTCACAATAATTCATTTCAATGCCTGCTTTCCTAACATTTTGTCCCAAAGCAAAGTTTAAGGACTTCTTGCCATACCATTCAGAGTGTACATCTGGCCAGCATTTTCGTACATTTCTGTCACCATCAGCTCCCAAATGACAAGACAGGGAGGTAAAGTTATGACAGAATTGAAATCAGAAACGTGTCAGACGCTCCTCTAAGAGATTTTTTTAAAAAGAAAAACAGCAACACTTCTGTTGAAAACTTCCTTGCATTTTCTGGTTTACCAAAAAAAGTCTACAATTCACTACTGCAATATCGGATATGAGTAGGATTGTGTACTTTAGAAAAAAATCAAAGCATTTCAAAATGAGGTAAGAAAAGATTTTGCTTTATTTTCCCAGCGCATCAACTGGGAAGTTAAGCATGCTTCTATGTTTAATGATTCCCCCCAGGTCGGGTAGTCGTTATACATTTATAAATATCACCTGTAGAAAAACTAATTTTCACAAACTTTCTAAATATCTATCCTCAGAAGCTAGTCTAAGCACAGAGAAAATTAATCCAGCAGATTACCAGCTACTTACAATATTGCCAAGTATTGAAAGGCAGAGTTTAGAAAAGTGCTAAGGTTTATTATTATTATTATTATTATTTAAAAATTGCACATTTTGCTGGAAAGGTTATAATCCGTGAAAATGTTGGATTATATTATGCCTCCATATAATGAAGGCTGTGTAGAATTTTACTTTTTGGTCAACAAACCCACCTAATGTAGTGCTCAAAGAGAAAAGCAGATGGGCTTTGGATAGAAATTCCCTATGTATTAAGTGGGTGACCATACATTAAGAACCTAGAAAGCCAGAGCTCTTTCCCAATTAATGGAATATGGGCAACCTAAAAAACCAGAGGGTGAAACTGTGGTCACATACTTTTTTGAGATATTTTCACTGCTAACTGCATGAGATTTCTACCTAATACTGGTGCAACTGGAACCACGTTAAGCTAATGACTTGCATACTAGGGACTTGGGTTCAATAACTGAATGTACCAAATTACAAAAGGATCTATATATGAACACATCAGAAGCCTTAAAATTACCATATCTTTTAAAAAATTGAATCTTGGATCAAGTGCAACCAGAGTGCAATATTCTAAGTCGCAGATTTGTAGGGTACTTGTCACCAGCTGCATGTTAAAAATGGGAAAGCATAATACTTTTTCTCAGAAAAATCTAGCACAGACCTGTCATAATGTACTCAAGTCACTGCCTTAGTCAAACTGACATTTTATTTTATTTTTTAAAAAACGCTTTTACTGATGGGTGTAATAGTGTGTGAGATCACTGGGTTTTTTTTTAAATGACTGGTTGTCCATCATTTAACAGTCTTGGGAAACTCAAGATAGGAGTGATAAATGAAATTTAAAAGTGTCAATTGAGAAGGAATACAAGAATGACCTGTCAACATACAGGCTGGTTTCTCTCATGCCTATAAAATGATGAAAATGCCAACACAGCCCGGTGCTAATTTGAAGACATTCAGACACTCGTGTGATAATTAATGAACACAGGCTGTAGCCCAGGCCAGAATAGCAAATTCTTTTCAATAGTTTTCTTACATTCATGTTCTACCTCCTGCTCCCAAAGTTAAGCCTGTGATTTCACATGCATGAGAAACATGCACTGAAATTCACATTACTGGGAAATGAAAATCTTTGCTCAATGTGTGACCTTAATGTGTGATCCTAAGTTTACTAGAAACAACATTGTATTGACACTTTGCATAGTGCAAAGGATATAGTTCATGGCATAGGGCAAGTTGTATTTGGACATTAATACACATTAGGTCACAAGTACTTCAACTCTTTCATTAGGTGTGTAATGCTTTTAATTTTACTGCAATTCCTCCCTTGCAAGATCACCCATAAAGCTTTTAAACTGAGGCAATACTTGGAAAGTTCCAGAGAATAAAAAGATGGCTGCTTCTAAAAGCTACAGCTGCAGACTGTGTTGAGTTTCCTATCGAGCCCTGCAGAGTTCCAGATCGCACACAGGAAACAATCCCTACATAACACAATTTTTCATGACTGCTGGGGGCAAGACACAGAATAATAGCACATTAAGAAGCTGCAGCTTCCTCTCCTCGTCCCAATGTTATTTGAGTAAATTGTTTCCCTGAAAACACACACACACACACTTTATTTAAACTCCCAACTCAACACTTGGTGAGGCATCCATGAAATTGAAAAGCTTTCCCCTGATACTGTTGATTTCCCTGGAGAGCATTGACTCTC